>NW_027423169.1:0-1200000 GCF_048934315.1 Petromyzon marinus
CCAAGCACTACCTCACTCACTCACCCACTCGCTCACCCACTCACTCCTCCAAGCACTCGCTCACCCACCCCACTCGATCACACATCCACTCATCCCTCCAAGCACTACCTCACTCACTCACCCACTCGCTCACCCACTCACTCATCCAAGCACTCGCTCACCCACCCACTCGATCACACATCCACTCATCCCTCCAAGCACTACCTCACTCACCCACTCGCTCACCCACTCATTCCAAGCAATCGCTCACCCACCCACTCGATCACACATCCACTCATCCCTCCAAGCACTACCTCACTCACTCACCCACTCACTCACCCACTCACTCCTCCAAGCACTCGCTCACCCACCCACTCGATCACACATTCACTCATCCCTCCAAGCACTACCTCACTCACTCACCCACTCGCTCACCCACTCACTCCTCCAAGCACTCGCTCACCCACCCACTCGATCACACATCCACTCATCCCTCCAAGCACTACCTCACTCACCCACTCGCTCACCCACTCACTCCTCCAAGCAATCGCTCACACATCCACTCATTCCTCCAAGCACTACCTCACTCACTCACCCACTCGCTCACCCACTCACTCCTCCAAGCACTCGCTCACCCACCCACTCGATCACACATCCACTCATCCCTCCAAGAACTACCTCACTCACCCACTCGCTCACCCACTCACTCCTCCAAGCACTCGCTCACCCACCCACTCGATCACACATCCACTCATCCCTCCAAGCACTACCTCACTCACTCACCCACTCACTCCTCCAAGCACTCGCTCACCCACCCACTCGATCACACATCCACTCATCCCTTCCAAGAACTACCTCACTCACCCACTCGCTCACCCACTCACTCCTCCAAGCACTCGCTCACCCACCCACTCGATCACACATCCACTCATCCCTCCAAGCACTACCTCACTCACCCACTCGCTCACCCACTCACTCCTCCAAGCACTCGCTCACCCACCCACTCGATCACACATCCACTCATCCCTCCAAGCACTACCTCACTCACCCACTCGCTCACCCACTCACTCCTCCAAGCAATCGCTCACCCACCCACTCGATCACACATCCACTCATCCCTCTAAGCACTACCTCACTCACTCACCCACTCACTCCTCCAAGCACTCGCTCACCCACCCACTCGATCACACATCCACTCATCCCTCCAAGCACTACCTCACTCACTCACCCACTCACTCCTCCAAGCACTTGCTCACCCACCCACTCGATCATACATCCACTCATCCCTCCAAGCACTACCTCACTCACTCATCCACTCACTCACCCACTCACTCCTCCAAGCACTCGCTCACCCACCCACTCGATCACACATCCACTCATCCCTCCAAGCACTACCTCACTCACTCACCCACTCGCTCACCCACTCACTCCTCCAAGCACTCGCTCACCCACCCACTCGATCACACATTCACTCATCCCTCCAAGCACTACCTCACTCACTCGCTCACCCACTCACTCCTCCAAGCACTCGCTCACCCACCCACTCGATCACACATCCACTCATCCCTCAAAGCACTACCTCCTCACTCACCCACTCGCTCACCCACTCACTCATCCAAGCACTCGCTCACCCACCCACTCGATCACACATTCACTCATCCCTCCAAGCAACACCTCACTCACTCACCCACTCGCTCACCCACACACTCCTCCATGCACTCGCTCACCCCACCCACTCGATCACACATCCACTCATCCCTCCAAGCACTACCTCACTCACCCACTCGCTCACCCACTCACTCCTCCAAGCACTCGCTCACCCACCAACTCGATCACACATCCACTCATCCCTCCAAGCACTACCTCACTCACCCACTCGCTCACCCACTCACTCCTCCAAGCAATCGCTCACCCACCCACTCGATCACACATCCACTCATCCCTCTAAGCACTACCTCACTCACTCACCCACTCACTCCTCCAAGCACTCGCTCACCCACCCACTCGATCACACATCCACTCATCCCTCCAAGCACTACCTCACTCACTCATCCACTCACTCACCCACTCACTCCTCCAAGCACTCGCTCACCCACCCACTCGATCACACATCCACTCATCCCTCCAAGCACTACCTCACTCACTCACCCACTCACTCCTCCAAGCACTCGCTCACCCACCCACTCGATCACACATCCACTCATCCCTCCAAGCACTACCTCACTCACTCACCCATTCACTCCTCCAAGCACTCGCTCACCCACCCACTCGATCACACATCCACTCATCCCTCCAAGCACTACCTCACTCACTCACCCACTCACTCCTCCAAGCACTCGCTCACCCACCCACTCGATCACACATCCACTCATCCCTCCAAGCACTACCTCACTCACTCACCCACTCGCTCACCCACTCACTCCTCCAAGCACTCGCTCACCCACCCACTCGATCACACATTCACTCATCCCTCCAAGCACTACCTCACTCACTCACCCACTCGCTCACCCACTCACTCCTCCAAGCACTCGCTCACCCACCCACTCGATCACACATCCACTCATCCCTCCAAGCACTACCTCACTCACCCACTCGCTCACCCACTCACTCCTCCAAGCAATCGCTCACCCACCCACTCGATCACACATCCACTCATCCCTCTAAGCACTACCTCACTCACTCACCCACTCACTCCTCCAAGCACTCGCTCACCCACCCACTCGATCACACATCCACTCATCCCTCCAAGCACTACCTCACTCACTCACCCACTCACTCCTCCAAGCACTTGCTCACCCACCCACTCGATCACACATCCACTCATCCCTCCAAGCACTACCTCACTCACTTCATCCACTCACTCACCCACTCACTCCTCCAAGCACTCGCTCACCCACCCACTCGATCACACATCCACTCATCCCTCCAAGCACTACCTCACTCACTCACCCACTCGCTCACCCACTCACTCCTCCAAGCACTCGCTCACCCACCCACTCGATCACACATTCACTCATCCCTCCAAGCACTACCTCACTCACTCGCTCACCCACTCACTCCTCCAAGCACTCGCTCACCCACCCACTCGATCACACATCCACTCATCCCTCCAAGCACTACCTCACTCACTCACCCACTCGCTCACCCACTCACTCCTCCAAGCACTCGCTCACCCACCCACTCGATCACACATTCACTCATCCCTCCAAGCAACACCTCACTCACTCACCCACTCGCTCACCCACACACTCCTCCAAGCACTCGCTCACCCACCCACTCGATCACACATCCACTCATCCCTCCAAGCACTACCTCACTCACCCACTCGCTCACCCACTCACTCCTCCAAGCACTCGCTCACCCACCAACTCGATCACACATCCACTCATCCCTCCAAGCACTACCTCACTCACCCACTCGCTCACCCACTCACTCCTCCAAGCAATCGCTCACCCACCCACTCGATCACACATCCACTCATCCCTCTAAGCACTACCTCACTCACTCACCCACTCACTCCTCCAAGCACTCGCTCACCCACCCACTCGATCACACATCCACTCATCCCTCCAAGCACTACCTCACTCACTCATCCACTCACTCACCCACTCACTCCTCCAAGCACTCGCTCACCCACCCACTCGATCACACATCCACTCATCCCTCCAAGCACTACCTCACTCACTCACCCACTCACTCCTCCAAGCACTCGCTCACCCACCCACTCGATCACACATCCACTCATCCCTCCAAGCACTACCTCACTCACTCACCCACTCACTCCTCCAAGCACTCGCTCACCCACCCACTCGATCACACATCCACTCATCCCTCCAAGCACTACCTCACTCACTCACCCACTCGCTCACCCACTCACTCCTCCAAGCACTCGCTCACCCACCCACTCGATCACACATTCACTCATCCCTCCAAGCACTACCTCACTCACTCACCACTCGCTCACCCACTCACTCCTCCAAGCACTCGCTCACCCACCCACTCGATCACACATCCACTCATCCCTCCAAGCACTACCTCACTCACTCACCCACTCGCTCACCCACTCACTCCTCCAAGCACTCGCTCACCCACCCACTCGATCACACATCCACTCATCCCTCCAAGCACTACCTCACTCACCCACTCGCTCACTCGCTCACCCACTCGGCACCCGCCAGCTCGCCCGTTTGCTCACTCACCCCTTCAGGCACTTGCTCACTCGCGTATCCACTCACTCATTCACCCGTACACTCATTCATTCACTCACCCACTCACGCATTCATCCCTACACTCGCTCACTCATCCACCCACTCACTCATTCACCCGTACACTCATTCATTCACTCACCCACTCACTCACTCATCCATCCTCTCACTCATTCACCCGTACACTCATTCATCCCTACACTCACTCATTCATCCATACACTCATTCACTCACTCATCCATACACTCATTCACTCACTCATCCATACACTCAATTTACTCACTCATCCACTCATCTACTCATGCTGCTGCTATTGCTGCTACTGTTGATGATGCTACATTTCTACTATTGCTGCTGATTACGATGCTGATGACGATGATGATGTTGACAACACAGATGATGCTACTTTTGATGAAGCTACTCTGCTACGGTTGGCAATGCTGTTGATGTCCATGCTGCTGACGACGATGCTGCTGACGATGCTGCTGCTGACGATGCTGCTGACGACGATGCTGCTGACGACGATGCTGCTGACGACGATGCTGCTGACGACGATGCTGCTGACGACAACGCTGATGAAGCTGCTGGTGACGATGATGATGCTAGTCGGTTGCTGCTGCTGTTGATGGCGATGCTATTCTGCTGCTGCTGATGAATCAGGTATGTACGGAGTTGGTGCAACGTCGCGTTCAACGCGAGGAGCAGGGCTGAGAAAATCAGCAGCATCAGCAGCAGGTCGGCGCCAGCCTGCGCAAGGGAGCCAACCGGAGACACAGCCAGCGGCAGCAGGGTGGCAAGGTGAGGGCGGAGAGGGCAGGGTGACGTCACCGCCACTTAGTGGCACATGGCGGTTGTTGTTGTGTCTGTGTGTGTGCGCATCTCTATTGGTATCTGTGCGCGTGTGTGTGTATCTCTATCTGTGTGTGTATCTGTGTTTTTGTGTGTGTGTCTGTGTGTGATTTGTGTGTGTGTGTATCCCAGCGACAGGAGACCATGGGTGAGGATGATCTGGCTCTCAGCGGGGCCTCTGCGGAGGACGTGGAAGGAGAGCTGATCCGGCACGTGTGTGAGACCGAGCTTCTGGCAGGTATGGACTCTACCCACCACCACCACCCGTGTCTCACCACCCGTGTCTCACCCCCCCCCCCCGTGTCTCTCCCCCCGTGTCTCACCCCCCCCCCCCCGTGTCTCACCCCCCCCCCCGTGTCTCACCCCCCCCGTGTCTCACCCCCCCGTGTCTCACCCCCCCGTGTCTCACCCCCCCGTGTCTCACCCCCCGTGTCTCACCCCCCCGTGTCTCACCCCCCCGTGTCTCACCCCCCCGTGTCTCACCCCCCCCCCGTGTCTTCCCCCCCCCCCCCGTGTCTCACCCCCCCCCGTGTCTCACCCCCCCCCGTGTCTCACCCCCCCCGTGTCTCACCCCCCCGTGTCTCACCCCCCCGTGTCTCACCCCCCCGTGTCTCACCCCCCCCGTGTCTCACCCCCCGTGTCTCACCCCCCCCGTGTCTCACCCCCCCCGTGTCTCACCCCCCCCCGTGTCTCACCCCCCCCGTGTCTCACCCCCCGTGTCTCACGCCCCCCGTGTCTCACCCCCGTGTCTCACCCCCCCCGTGTCTCACCCCCCCCGTGTCTCACCCCCCCGTGTCTCACGCCCCCCGTGTCTCACGCCCCCCGTGTCTCGCCCCCCGTGTCTCGCCCCCCGTGTCTCGCCCCCCCGTGTCTCACCCCCCCGTGCCTCACCCCCCCCCCCGTGTCTCACCCCCCCCCGTGTCTCACCCCCCCCCCCGTGTCTCACCCCCCCCCCCCGTGTCTCACCCCCCCCGTGTCTCACCCCCCCCGTGTCTCACCCCCCCCCGTGTCTCACCCCCCCCCCGTGTCTCACCCCCCCCGTGTCTCACCCCCCCTGTGTCTCACCCCCCCCGTGTCTCACCCCGCCCCCGTGTCTCACCCCGCCCCCCGTGTCTCACCCCCCCCCCCCGTGTCTCACCCCCCCCCCGTGTCTCACCCCCCCCCCGTGTCTCACCCCCCCCCCGTGTCTCACCCCCCCCCCCGTGTCTCACCCCCCCCCCCCCGTGTCTCACCCCCCCCCCCGTGTCTCACCCCCCCCCCCCCGTGTCTCACCCCCCCCCCCCCGTGTCTCACCCCCCCCCCCCCGTGTCTCACCCCCCCCCCCCGTGTCTCACCCCCCCCCCCGTGTCTCACCCCCCCCCCCCGTGTCTCACCCCCCCCCCCCCCGTGTCTCACCCCCCCCCCGTGTCTCACCCCCCCCCCCCGTGTCTCACCCCCCCCCCCCCCCCCCGTGTCTCACCCCCCCCGTGTCTCACCCCCCCGTGTCTCACCCCCCCCGTGTCTCACCCCCCCCCGTGTCTCACCCCCCCCGTGTCTCACCCCCCCCGTGTCTCTGTGTGTCTCTGTGGGTCTCTGTGGGTCTCTGTGGGTCTCTGTGGGTCTCTATGGATCTGTTTTAGCTAAAAGTTAGCATGAACTTGATTGCGGCTAGTACATTGTTAATTAGTTCATAGTTTTCAGTAGTTTTCCGGAAGTTATTATTCTGTTAGTTCATAGTTGGCAGTAGTTTTACGGCAGTTATAGATTTATTACTTTATATTTAGTAGCAACGTCCGATTTTTTTTTTCGTGTATTATTTCCCAGCGCGGCTGCCGTGGAAGGCCCCTCCGGCTCTCCTCAAGGCCATCGCCAGCATCTTGATGGCCACGAGCGAGTGTTGGTTTTGTGATCGAGGCACGGCAGCACCAGGCCCTGGCCTCCCTCGACGATCTTCTTCCGCACCTCATAGCGGTAGTGGAGCTGTTCCTGGCGGATCGAGGGAGGCGGAGGCCGGTGGTCAGTCATGGCAATCGGAACGTTTAACGCTCGGTGGCAGCAGCAGTCGGGGTTAGATCGCGAAAATATATATAATTGTCGTTAAACTATTGAACGCTGTGAAACTTGGGGGGCTGTTTGCCTTTTGGCGTTCTCTCGTCTAACACTGGGTAGTGAGACACTGGTAGTGAGACACTGGTAGTGAGACGCTGGGTAGTGAGACACTGGGTAGTGAGACGCTGGGTGGTGAGAACCTGGGTAGCGAGACGCTGGGGTAGCGAGACACTGGGTAGCGAGACACTGGGTAGCGAGACACTGGGTGGCGAGACGCTGGGGTAGCGAGACGCTGGGGTAGCGAGACGCTGGGGTAGCGAGACGCTGGGGTAGCGAGACGCTGGGGTAGCGAGACGCTGGGGTAGTGAGACGCTGGGGTAGCGAGACGCTGGGGTAGTGAGACGCTGGGGTAGCGAGACGCTGGGGTAGCGAGACGCTGGGGTAGCGAGACGCTGGGGTAGCGAGACGCTGGGGTAGCGAGACGCTGGGGTAGCGAGACGCTGGGGTAGCGAGACGCTGGGTAGCGAGACGCTGGGTAGCGAGACGCTGGGGTAGTGAGACGCTGGGTAGCGGGACGCTGGGGTAGTGAGACGCTGGGTAGCGAGACGCTGGGGTAGTGAGACGCTGGGGTAGTGAGACGCTGGGTAGTGAGACGCTGGGTAGTGAGACGCTGGGTAGTGAGACGCTGGGTAGTGAGACGCTGGGTAGTGAGACGCTGGGTAGCGAGACGCTGGGTAGCGAGACGCTGGGTAGCGAGACGCTGGGTAGCGAGACGCTGGGTAGCGAGACGCTGGGTAGCGAGACGCTGGGTAGCGAGACGCTGGGTAGCGAGACGCTGGGTAGCGAGACGCTGGGTAGCGAGACGCTGGGTAGCGAGACGCTGGGTAGCGAGACGCTGGGTAGCGAGACGCTGGGTAGCGAGACGCTGGGTAGCGAGACGCTGGGTAGCGAGACGCTGGGTAGCGAGACGCTGGGTAGCGAGACGCTGGGTAGCGAGACGCTGGGTAGCGAGACGCTGGGTAGCGAGACGCTGGGTAGTGAGACGCTGGGTAGTGAGACGCTGGGGTAGCGAGACGCTGGGTAACGGGACGCTGGGGTAGCGGGACGCGGCCCTAAAGAAGGCTGTTGTCTCTGGTGTAGACCAATCAGTTTCAAAGACAATGCCACATTATCAGAGCGTGTTTTTGTTTGCATGTTCACCACAAGTGCCGTGTGTGGTTAATGCAGACATGATTGATAATTGTTTTTTTACCCTTTTATCTGGCAACAAACTGACACTTTTTTTTTACAAGGAGCCATGTTTGCATTGACCACAATACCTGCGGTCAGAATGCAAACGAAAACATACGACTTTGATAATGTATTGGCACTGTCGATTGGTCCACACCCGAGACTTCTTTCCTTAGAGCCTCGTCTCACATTGGTGTTGGACCAGATGAAGCCACAAGGCGCACAACTCAAAGACAATGCACCATCAGAGTACGAGAGCTTGGGCTAAGCATTTACACCATTGGAACCTCCTTGGCCAGTAGCAAAATATAATTGTTTTTTTACCCTTTTATCTGGCAACAGAGACATGATTCTTTGCAAACAGTTTATCTTTGGGTCTACATGGGTCTCTATTGGTGTCTCTATGGGTGTCTCTGTCGATGTGAGCCTCAGGGATGTTGCTGTGGTTGTCGTAGCCGCCGCATTTGTAGCCACCCCAGGATTTGTCCTCGTCCAGCGTGAAGAACCACACCTCTTGCATGGCTGCCCAGTTCCAACTTCTGGCGACGACTCAGCTGAGGCCCAAAAGAGATCCAGAATCGCTGCACGCGTGACGACAACAATAACAACTTGAACTATAAACTATTTCTATTTTATGAGACCTCCTTTGCCAGTAACAAAATATAGCAATAGGTTTTTACCCTTTTAGCTGGCACAAAAACTGACACCTTTATACAAGGGATCATATTTGCAATAACCACAACACAAGCAGTTTTGTGCCAGCTAAAAGGGTAAAAACCTATTACTATATTTCTATTTTGTGTATATGCCAGGTATGACCCCTGCTAGAGCTACGTCATCACCGTCATCATAATCATGTGGAAACTTGGCAATCCACTGAGACACACAGAGACCCATTCTCATAGAGACCCAAGGAGACCAATAGAGACTCATAGAGACCCTTTCCCATATAGAACCACCGAGACCTACAGAGATCTATACTCTTACATAACCATAGAGACCCATACTAAATCTAAACTATTTTTTATTTTACCAGGTAAGGCCCCACCAAAGTGGCTGATATCAACATCATCATCACGTGGAACTTTATAGTGGCAGCCAAGTACTCTATACCCAAGTAACATGGCCACTGTGAAGTCACCCACGTAACATGGCCACCGTGAAGTCACCCACGTAACATGGCCACCGTGAAGTCACCCACGTAACATGGCCGTGGTGACATCCCCCCATTCACCGTGGCCACTTCCCCTCACTGCTGTTCTCACCTTGAGGCGATTTGCTGCGGATAGAGCCAGTGACGGCTGCGGACAGCGCACTCCACGTGTTGCCAGAAACTCCCTCCCACGTGCTCCAGCTCTCCTTGTCTACAACAACCGCCATTCGCCACTAAGTGGCGGTGACGTCACCACGACGCTTGTGCCAGGCCATATGAACCTGGAGGCCACGTGAAGTGTTGAACGCCCGCTGGCAGGAGGTCATGGGGCAGACCCAAGTGCCACGGGGCGACTGACTGAGCTGACTGAGATGACTGGCTGATGCTCCACCTGTGCCCCCTACTGTGCCAACCTGCTGTGCTTTAGCCACCCAGCGCTCCGCTCGTTGTTGTGAGCATCGCTCCTCCGCCCTCTGTTGTTGGAGGGCGACTGCCTCCAACTGCCCAGTAGCGTCCTTCACGAGCCTCCACAGAGGCCGACCTTGACACCGCTGGTACCAGTCATCGGCATGTCCACTCGGCTCCACGTCCTGTACCACATCACTGCATCTCTTCTCTAGCCCGTGCCGTGCCCGTTTAGCCCCCTCGATCCGGCCGAACAAAAGCTGTTTAGGCATGCGGTGGCTGGGCATTGGCTACATGACCCAGGCAACGCAGCCTTGCCTGCCAGAGGAGCTCACCGATGAACCTTGTCCAGATCTTTCAAGGATTTGTGAGCTCACACAATCCAGCCTGGTTAAACCCAGGATGGATCGTAGGCAGGCTAGCCTAAATGGTTCTAACCGGCGAAGATGTTCCATTAGGGGGGTCCACGTTTCGCAAGCGTAGAGAAGGGAGGGAATGACCGTGGCCGAGAAGACCTGAAGCTTAGTGCGGAGCGACAGACCAGGTAGCTTCCACACAGCGTTACGCAACCAATGAAAAGATATTGCCGCTCGACTGATTCGGAGCGAGACCTCTGCTGTTAAACTGGAGCCGGTCATAAGCACACTGCCCAGGTATGGGAAACTCTCCACTCTCTCCACAACTGCCCCATCACCGATTGGGAGTTGTGGGAGTGGAGTGTCCGATGGTACAAAATACCCAGGCGGGTGCTTAGTTTTGGCGGGGCTGATGGTAAGACCCCATCTCTTAGTGGCACGCTCCAGTCTCAGCAGCAGCATCTCCAACTCCTCCTATGAATATGCAGCTATTACCAAATCATCGGCATGCATAACGTGGTTGAGCAATAGGGAGCCATCCCTTGACCGCACCCGGGCATCGATCAGCCTCCCATTATATCTGTACCAAATGGAGATTCCCCCGGTACAGCGATTGAAGGCTTCACAAACTACGTGGTCAAAATAGATGTTAAACAATGTGGGAGCCGGAGGACATCCCTGTCGCACCCCAAGGTGTACATGGAATGGCTCTGACTCCCGGCCACGTAGTTTTACCCGGGCCCGCTCACCATCATGAAGGTCCTTAATGATTGTGAGCAGAGGGTCAGGGACTCCAAAAGCACGAAGAACAACCCCGAGCCCAGGCCTACTGATGGTATCATAGGTTTTGACCAGTTCAATAAAGCAGAGATGTGAAGGTCTTGCTGGAATTCCCTACATCTCTGCTGTAGCAGACGGACAGAAAATATGGCATCTGTGCAGGACCGCCCTTTCCTGAAACCGCATTGGGGCTTCAAGCCTCTCCTCAGCGTGCCTGGCAAGGCGATGTTGAATAATCCTTGCCAGAACCTTTCCCGGCACACTGAGGAGTGAGATGCCCCTGTAGTTTTTACAGTCTGTGCGGTCCCCCTTCTTAAAGAAGGGGACCACCAGGGCATCCTTCCAATCCTGCGGAACCCGTCCAGTGATCCAGACTGTTATAATGTCATATAGGGCAGTCTGTGCACAAACGCCACCCTCCCTCAGCATTTCGCTTGGGAGATCATGTCTGCCCGGTGCCTTTCCTGGTCTCAGACTCCGGATCGCCTTCAGTACTTCTTTAACAGATGGCACCTCAGCCAGCTGCTCACAGGGGGTGACTTCTTACAATATTTGAGGCACCGCTGCCTCAGCAGGGTCATCCCCACTTTTTGCCACGATGTTTTCCAGGACTTCAGAAATGCTCAGCAAATCTGCAAACCTGCAAATCTGTTCCTGGGGGTCGGAGAGTGGATCACCGTTTTTTCCCCTAATGATGGTAATAGGTGTGGCGCTGCAGGTGACTTTTTTTGATGGAGTTAAATTGAGATTTGTGATCGCGGGCCACTGAAGCAGACTCCATCTCCTCAGCAATCCGCGACCACCACCCATCCTTGCAGCGCCTCACGGCTCTCCAAACTTCCGAGCGAAGGCTGCGGTAAGGCTCCTCATTCTCTGACGTGGGATTCTGTAGCCGATGACAGTGGGCCTGTCACTTTTTCTCTACTATCTTGAACACCTCTGTCAGCCAGGGTCTCTGGGGAGGTCTGGACCGTGTACCCAAAGCCATTGCAGCTGCATGAGTCAGTCCTAAACCTTGCCCATATATTTCGATTTAAAGCTTTCGTGACTGCAAGGATTCATCTTCTTTGGTTCTTTCGGTCAAGTCACGTAGAGTGAGAATAAAATAATAAATTGATAAAATAAAATAAGGAAATAAAATTTACACTTAATTAATTGTATTTTACGATGACCTTCAGACCGCAGCTCTTTCGCTGGCATTGACTCTTAATACCTCTCACACCACGGTTAATGGTATGGTTTACAACATGGAGTATAACAGTGCCTCGCAGCTGTCTCTCTCCCCCTCCTCTGTTCCGACCATGGATGAACTCGTCCGTCTGAACGGGGCCCGTAGCTATCCATGTTGCTAAAGTTGAGGGTAAGAATCCACCCATTTTTTCGCCATATAGCATTGTGATATATAACGACTTATTGTTGGTAGCTTAGCTGATTGGAGAATATATAGAGTTCATTGATAACATTGAGGTAATTTATATTTTAGTTTTTTATTAGTTCACTATATAGTATTCATTATATATTGTAGTGTATACCCAGTTACTGTGAATAGCTCGGATGTGTAGGCCTTGACTTCAACATAGCCATTTCTGTGACCAGTCACAAGCTAATCACTCAGTTATTTCAATGCTCAATTCGCCTAGTTATTTCAATGCTAAATTCTCCTGTTTGATTTGTACTAGGTGCCTCTGTGAATGTGTATGCTCTGACTTTAACATAGCTATTTCTGTGACCAGTTACAAGCTAATCACTCAGCCATTTCAATGCTAAATTCTATGCTAATTCCTTTGTCAAGGTGCTTTGTTTCTTCTCACACAGCTTAAAGGTCGCAATCTGAGCGTGGCTTTTTCACTCCAGCGCTGTCCTCCTGACAGTCTCGTCCCTTCACCTGATGAAGGCCGCTTGTGTTGTGGCCGAAGCGTCGTTAGAATATTGCGTTATATTATTTTATCAATTTATTATTTTATTCTCATTCTACGTGACTCGCCCATATACCCTCGAAATCAGGAGGAGTGGGGGACGATGCCAACCCCAGCCGCAAGCGATGATGAAATTCTTGCTTGCAACTTTCATCACCTGAGACCAGGCCAGTTTAGGTTGGAATGGGGTCCTGGGTGTACACCCACCACCGGAGTGGAAGAATGGCAGGCGCATCTTACAGATGACTAGTCGATGGTCAGAGGGCAGATCAGCTCCACGGTAGGTCCTGGTGTCAAGAACATGGGCTTGCATCCGCTGGTCCATCACTATGTAGTCCAGTAGATGTTCTTGCTTGGACCCGGCATGCATCCATGATGTTGTGTGGATGCCCCGATGCCGTAACAGCGTGTTGGTAATTACAAGCCCATGGGCTGCTCAAAAATCTAGCAGCCTCCTACCGTTGTTATTAAGCTGATCTGGCCCATGCCCTCCAATCACTCCAGACCAGATGCCAGCGTCATGACCAACTCGGGCATTGAAGTCACCCAACAAGATGACTCTATCCCGAGGGACCACTTTAGCCAGCACCTGTGACAGGAGGTCATAGAAGGCATCTGACTCATCGGCTTTGCCTGCATCCCTCCACGGATGTTCGTCTTCGGTGGTGGCATAAGTAACCACGACCACCACTCCTCGCCTCCAGTTGATGGGAAGTCGAGCCCAAAGTAGCCTGGGGCTTACAACTTCTCACACCTCACCGCCACGCTCCCACGCCCCCTTCATTCTTTTGTTCAAAAGAAGAGCCACACCCTGTTGTTTGGCAGTCTGCTGCCCCGAGTAGAGGACTGTCCACCCTTCATGGTGGCAGGAGCCAGAACCGGTCCACCGGACCTCCTGAATGCCACAGAGATCCAGGTGGTGCCGGTCTAGCTCCCGACAGGAGTGGCAGTCTCTCCTCCGCAGTGAGCATTCGAACATTCCACATGGCCGCACGAAGTGGCATTTCGTTGTTTCTGGAGGAGCCCTGAGGGTAGAGATTCAATCTCCTGGCTCGGCCAATTGGGGTTTGGCCAGGAGACGTCATGGACGCCTGTCTTCCCGGGGCCTCCGGCACAAGCTTATTAGTTACATTTTTAATTGTGGTTTCTTGGTAAATTTTTGAAGGTGGAGGGGTTACCAGCCCCTCGCACCTGTCCAGAGCCCCCGTTTAGCCACTGTGGTGGTCACAGACGCCATGAGGGAAGGGGCCAATCGGAATTGGCCCTCCCTCCACAGCACTGTCCACGACAGAGTTGCCCGTCCGGCACAGAGAGGAGGTAGGGGGTTGTTTTGCCTCGTAAACACACACATACACACATACATATAAACATATATAAACACACAAAAACAAAGGTGAAGTAGGCTCCTCTACACACACAGACTTCAAATAGTAGGCGTCAGGGTCGGGATCGAACCGACAACCTCCTGTATACCAAGTGAGGTCATTAACATCTCGTCACTGTGGCACCACAGAGTAGTGTACAGGCATTGCAAACACTCCCAGCGCGAGGCCGACTCACTACATCTCACTGAGGATCGCTCCGCTGGTTTGCAAGTGCGAGTTTGCGTTTTAAGTCGATGTTAAATATATATTTCATGGAAGCTGGTTCGTAAGTGTGGGTGGTGTCCGTAAGTGCGAGTGTTGGTAAGAGTGGATCATGTTCGAAAGTGAGGGTGGTGTTCGTAAGTGAGGTGGTGTTCGTAAGTGAGGGTGTTCGTAAGTCGAGTGGAGGGGGCCACGCCTACCTCAATGACGTTGATTCTCAGATCCCACTGTCTCTCATGCAGTAGTCCCCAGGGTCTCTGTGTGGAGAGCGGTGAAGGGGGGGACGGTGGAGAGAGTCACTACAGACTCACATCCTCACCACTAACCCACATCCCAACCAGAAACCCACCATCCTCACCACGAACCCACACACTCGCTAAGAACCCACAACACGGACCCACATTCTCACCACGGACTCACAACTCGAACTCGCATGCTCACCATGAACCCTCACTACGAATTCGCCACAGGGATACACATCCTTACTAAGAAACTACATCTTCACGACGATCCCACATCCTCACCATGGACCCACATCCTCACCAAGAACCCACGACACGGACCCACATCCTCACCAAGAACCCACGACACGGACCCACATCCTCACCAAGAACCCACGACATGGACCCACATCCTCACCAAGAACCCACAACACGGACCCACATCCTCACCAAGAACCCACAACACGGACCCACATCCTCACCAAGAACCCTCAATACGGACCCACATCCTCACCAAGAACCCACAACACGGACCCACATTCTCACCAAGAACCCACAACACGAACCCACATCCTCACCAAAAACCCACAATATGGACCCACACACTCGCCACGAACCCACACAACTCACCTCGTCAAGATTTTTAATCGAATGGCTTCCGCAGAAGATGCTCGAAAGACGAAGATGAAGCAGCTGGAAGATTAAGAAGCAGCCTCCTTCGCACCCGTCTCGAACTCTGAGGAAGCACGTGGTGAAGTGACGTCACCAGTGACGTAACAACGTGAGCGATGTGACCACGCCTCCTGCAACCACGCCCCATTGAGTGACGTAACACGATGCGACCACGCCCACCCCTGAGCTCTTCCTCTGGGCCCTTGACCCCCATCCCACGTTTCGACTTTCGCTTCCGGGTCGGGGCTAGTGGAGGCGGCGGCGGGAAAATTTGAGCCCTAATAATGTATTAAAGCTTTCGTGACTGCATAAAATTACTCATTGTTTTTTTCGGTAAAGTCACGTATGTAGAAATACAATAAAATTATATTAAAACAAAAAACAATCACGACGTTTCGATCACAACGCAAGCAATCTTCATCAGGTGTCAAGAACAAATCATGGAGGTAAATACAACAAAAAGATGAGAGACGAGAATTCAACAAACCTGAAAAAACATTACGTGAAGCACATCCAGTCAGGCCAACAACACAGACACTTCCTGGCAGACCACGAATTTCAGGAGTGTTAAATTTCGTGTTCAACCTTTGGATTGCATATACCAGCATAGATAGAATGAAAAATACGAGGTACACGGTCAGTAGAAATACGTATACAAGTCCACCAAGAGGTAAGGAGGGAGGAAAGACGGACAGGGAGGCAGAGAGAGAGGGGGTGGGCGGAGGGATGAACAGAAGTTTAAATAGGAAATACGGTTGGAGGGGGGGAGGCGCCAGAGCGAGAGCGGCAGCTCAAACGTCCATCTTACACATACAAAACGGCAGCTCAAAAAAGGACCACCTCTTGTAAATCCAAAACGGCAGCTCAAAAAATGACCACCTCTTGTGAATACAAAACGGCAGCTCAAAAAGGGCACATCTTACACTTAATTACAACGGTAACTTCCCCGTAGAAGTGTGATAATAAAGTAATAAAGCTTTTGTGACTTCATAAAATTACTCATTGTTTTTTTGGGTAAAGTCACGTATGTAGAAATACAATAAAATTATATTAAAACAAAAAACAATCACGACGTTTCGATCACAACGCAGCGATCTTCATCAGGTGTCAAGAACAAATCATGGAGGTAAATACAACAAAAAGATGAGAGACGAGAATTCAACAAACCTGAAAAAACATTACGTGAAGCACATCCAGTCAGGCCAACAACACAGACACTTCCTGGGGGACCACGAATTTCGGAAGAGTGTTAAATTTCGTGTTCAACCTTTGGAGTGCACATACCAGCATAGAATGAAAAATACGAGTTACACGGTCAGTAGAAATACATATACAAGTCTACCAAGAGGTAAGGAGGGAGGAAAGACGGACAGGGAGGCAGAGAGAGGGGGGGGGAGCCGGAGGGATGAACAGAAGCTTAAATAGGAAATACGGTTGGAGGGGGGGAGGGGCCAGAGCGAGAGCAACAGCTCAAACACGCACATCTTACACATACAAAACGGCAGCTCACGAAATTTAACACTTCTGAAATGTGTGGTGGGTGGGTGGATGAGCGGATGGGTGGATAAGTTGGTGGTTGGGTGAGTGGGTGAGTGTGGGCGGATGGATGAGTGGGTGAGTTGGTAGATGAGTGGGTGGGTGGATGAACGTATGGGTGGATGAGTGGGTGGGTGGGAGGGTGGATGAGCGGATGGGTGGATGAGTGTGTGGGTGGGTGGTTGGGTGAGTGGGTGAGTGTGGGTGGATGGATGAGTGGTTGAGTTGGTAGATGAGTGGGTGGGTGGATGAGTGGATGGGTGGATGAGTGTGTGGTTGGGTGAGTGGGTGAGTGTGGGTGGGTGGCTGAGTGGGTGGCTGAGTGCTCCCCTCTATCGCCCCCCCCCCCCTCCTCCCGCCAGGTCACCGTGCCCGCCCCCACAAGCCTCGGCAACGGCGCGCGGCGGTGGAGTGGGACAGCGACCTGGAGAACACCCCACCGCTGAGGACGCGGGGGGAGGGGCCACCCCCTCCGGCCCCGCTACACTTTCATGAGTCGTGCCACTCATGAAAGTGTAGCGACGACATTGACACACTCCTCCCGATGTGGCGCTTTATTGAAGACCCGTTCACTTGACACCGCGAACATTCCCGTGGCCACCGGTCCCTTCAAACCCACAGCTGACTCCCCCTGTCATTACCTCCCGTGGCCACCGGTCCCTTCGCACTCACAGCTGACTCCCCCTGTCATTACCTCCCGTGGCCACCGGTCTCTTCACACCCACAGCTGACTCCCCCTGTCATTTCCTCCCATGGCCACCGGTCCCTTCACACTAACAGCTGACTCCCCCTGTCATTACCTCCCGTGGCCACCGGTCCCTTCACACTCACAGCTGACTCCCCCTGTCATTACCTCCCGTGGCCACCGGTCCCTTCACACTCACAGCTGACTCCCCTGTCATTACCTCCCGTGGCCACCGGTCCCTTCGCACTCACAGCTGACTCCCCCTGTCATTACCTCCCGTGGCCACCGGTCTCTTCACACCCACAGCTGACTCCCCCTGTCATTTCCTCCCATGGCCACCGGTCCCTTCACACTAACAGCTGACTCCCCCTGTCATTACCTCCCGTGGCCACCGGTCCCTTCACACTCACAGCTGACTCCCCCTGTCATTACCTCCCGTGGCCACCGGTCCCTTCACACTCACAGCTGACTCCCCTGTCATTACCTCCCGTGGCCACCGGTCCCTTCACACTCACAGCTGACTCCCCTTGTCATTACCTCTCATGGCCACCGGTCCCTTCACACTCACAGCTGACTCCCCCTGTCATTACCTCCCGTGGCCACCGGTCCCTTCACTCACAGCTGACTCCCCCTGTCATTACCTCCCGTGGCCACCGGTCCCTTCACTCACAGCTGACTCCCCCTGTCATTACCTCCCGTGGCCACCGGTCCCTTCACACTCACAGCTGACTCCCCCTGTCATTACCTCCCGTGGCCACCGGTCCCTTCACTCACAGCTGACTCCCCCTGTCATTACCTCCCGTGGCCACTGGTCCACTCACACAGCTGACTCCCCCTGTCATTACCTCCCGTGGCCACTGGTCCACTCACACTCACAGCTGACTCCCCCTGTCATTTCCTCCTGTGGCCACCGGTCCCTTCACACTCACAGCTGACTCCCCCTGTCATTTCCTCCCGTGGCCACCAGTCCCTTCAAACTCACAGCTGACTCCCCCTGTCATTACCTCCCGTGGCCACCGGTCCCTTCACACTCACAGCTGACTCCCCCTGTCATTACCTCCCGTGGCCACCAGTCCCTTCACACTCACAGCTGACTCCCCCTGTCATTACCTCCCGTGGCCACCGGTCCCTTCACACTCACAGCTGACTCCCCCTGTCATTACCTCCCGTGGCCAGTGGTCCCTTCACTCACAGCTGACTCCCCCTGTCATTACCTCCCGTGGCCACCGGTCCCTTCACACTCACAGCTGACTCCCCCTGTCATTATATCCCGTGGCCACCGGTCCCTTCACACTCACAGCTGACTCCCCCTGTCATTACCTCCCGTGGCCACCGGTCCCTTCACACTCACAGCTGACTCCCCCTGTCATTACCTCCCGTGGCCACCAGTCCCTTCACACTCACAGCTGACTCCCCCTGTCATTACCTCCCGTGGCCACCGGTCCCTTCACTCACAGTTGACTCCCCCTGTCATTACCTCCCGTGGCCACCGGTCCCTTCACACTCGCAGCTGACTCCCCCTGTCATTACCTCCCGTGGCCACCGGTCCCTTCACACCCACAGCTGACTCCCCCTGTCATTACCTCTCGTGGCCACCGGTCCCTTCACACTCACAGCTGACTCCCCCTGTCATTACCTCCCATGGCCACCGGTCCCTTCACACTCACAGCTGACTCCCCCTGTCATTACCGCCTGTGGCCACCGGTCCCTTCACACTCACAGCTGACTCCCCCTGTCATTACCTCCCGTGGCCACCGGTCCCTTCGCACTCACAGCTGACTCCCCCTGTCATTACCTCCCGTGGCCACCGGTCCCTTCACACTCACAGCTGACTCCCCCTGTCATTACCTCCCGTGGCCACCGGTCCCTTCACTCACAGCTGACTCCCCTGTCATTACAAAAGTGTAGAGGTGTTAACTGCGCGCTGTTGTGTAACCTGCGTTGCCACCAGGGCGGTGCAGCATTACCCCTGGGTACAACGGTTGGGGTCAGTCGAGGTGAAACGGATCGTGGCCAGGGTTTTGGGGCGAACCAATCAGACAGTTCCACGTGGGAATGTGTGATTGGTTCTGCCTGGCCACGAAGGGGTATAAGACGGGTGACCCAACGGACCTCGTGAGTTCTCTCCCTGCACGAAGACAGAAGACTGGGCTGAAGCCTAGCTAGGACCCTGGACCAGCCTCCCAGCCCTTCTAAGGGCTAAGGCTCGGCATACCCAGTGGTCAGGACCCACCGGGCCAGCGGTGGGTCAGATAGCCTCCCCTAGGTCCTAGCCGGAGAACTAGGATAGCGGTAGACGTGTGAGTCCCGCCAAGTCCGGAGGTTGTACCTCCTTAGGTATCAAGGAGGTTAGCGGTAGACGTGTGAGTCCCGCCAGGTCCGGAGGCTGTACCTCCCTAGGGTATCGGGTGAGGGGACCGAATATCCCTCTGTGTGTTAAGCGTTGTATAAGGAAATAATACAATAAACAGTGTGCCTCCTAAAGAAGTCTGCTCGTCCTTACAACACTACAACTGGAGTCAGAAGTGGTTGGAAATGGAAACCAGAAGTTCAGCCCACGCGCGGAGCCAGAACGAAGATAACGCTGTCTCACCTCCAAGCACCGCCAGCTCCGCTGAAAACGCTGCCGTGTTGACGGCCGCCCAGCCACCGGTTGAGCAGCCGGTTGCTCCCCCTGCCATGGGGGACGGACTCAGGGCAGCACACGGCCGTCTCGCTCAACTCCTACACGCCGCGGCCTCCATTCTCGAAGAGATCAACTTGGAGGTTGCGGGCGGGCCGAGTCAGCCGCCGGCGGACGTTCCCGCCATCGGCCGGGGCAGACATTTTGATTTTCCCGCCGGGGAACCACGTGATTCCGCCGGAAGTGGAAGCCAGGGGCATCCTGGGAACGCGGGGGACCAATCACAACCCGCAACATCATCAGCACGCGACGCTGCGGATTCAAGTTCCTCAGCGGACGCCGCGTCATCACTGTACCGACACGGTACAGTAGACTCTATCGGCCGGGAAATCGCCGATCTCCGGCTCGAGACGGTACAAGCTGAGGGGGAGACGACGTCCGCCCTCCAACAACGCCTGCCCATCTTCCGAGAATTCACATCTGAAGGGGGCGACTGGGCGGCGTTCCAGCGTCGCTTCCTGAGCCACCAAGAGATGGTGGGCTGGTCGGACGCACAGGCGCTCCGAGCACTACCGGCCACTTTGGATGACGACGCTCTCGCCTCGCTCCTCACCATCCCCAGGCAACAAAGGGCGACTCTTCAATCGGCCCTCCGACGGATGTCCGACGTGTACGGGCCTCCATCCGACGTCCGCAGCCGATTTTACGACAGGCGACGCCGCCCTAAAGAGTCTCCGTTGGCATTCCGGACCGCTCTACTGGCGATGGCAAGAGCGGGTTACCCTCGCATGGACGACGAGACCATCGATGCCATCGTTCTCCAGAAGATGCTGGAGCTGGCGCGCGAGCTGCGCATCGTCATCCAAGCGGTGGACGACGACAGTATGTGCTCGCTACGAGCCGCTCGGTGCATCCACGCACATCTGCTGCTCCACACGGAATCGACCATCGCCGCCTCGGCTGCGACGTCGGAGCCTGCCAGCAGGGACGCCGAGTTCTCCCCCGACCGGGCCTTCATGGCGACCAGGTCAACGGGCCGGCGATCGTCCGACCACGCTGGTCGCCGCAACGACCAGCAGCGGGGACGGCCTGCTCCACGCGGCGACTTGACATGCTTCAACTGTGGCCGACGAGGCCACATCTCCTCTGACTGCCGTGCGCCTCGACGACGCCCCTCCGCAACCCGGGGCCAGGACTACAGGACGTCCACGGCATCGCGGCAAAACCAGGCAAGTCGCGACGCCTCTCACGCTCGGCCCTCATTCACACCATACACACTGCAACGCACCATAAGAAGGGCTCGCGATTCGGCGTGTGATGGGGGGTATTCTGGCGTTTGTTCGCGGCCACTCAAACCTGGGCAGTGGTCTGAGTTGGCCCATAGGGTAGTCGCGGCGACGGCAGGTTCGTCCGTGGTTGTCGGATCAATCGAGGGTGTGGAATTTCGCGTGTTGGTCGATACTGGTGCGTCGGCTACGATCATTTCGGATCTGATTTACAATATACTGCCCGTACGATGCCGCCCCTTGGAACGGGTTTCTATCCCGTGTTTCGCCGCTAATGGCAGTTCACTTGGCATTATTGGGCAAATTCGGGCGCAAATTTCGATTGGAGACATTAAATTGGCAGGGCCTATTTTGGTCTCTTCTTCCCTCGCCGTGCCGTGTTTGTTAGGCACTGATTTTCTCGCGAAAATGCCTATTAAGATCCTTGTAGATCAAGGCTGCATCGAACTCCCGTCGGGTCGATGGATGGCGTTCTTGCCCACACCCTCACATCCACGCATGGCTAGTGCCTCGGTGCAGGCGTTTGTTGCGAGCACAGTCCGCATTCCACCAGGGACACAAATGCTCGTGCCCTTGCAACTTAAAAAACCGCTAGCCCCGGAGGCCTCGGCACATGGCATTTTGCTGGGGCCTTCAAACGCAGCTGCTAAGGGGTTAGATTTGGTGGCTGCACAGACCCTCGTAGCAGCCGACAGGGAGCCGTTCTTGCAGGTTTTGAATGTCGGATTGTCCACAACCGTCATTCCGCAAGGAACTGTGCTCGCTCACGCGACCCCGGTGCCGTTGGGGACCGGAGTCGCGGGACACGTGCATGCCACGCCGCAGGTCCTACCTCCTTCCGAATCGGATGAGAGATGGTTGGACGCGCTCTGCAAAGACACGGGTGATCTGTCTCATTCGCAGCGATTTCAATTGCGCGCTCTTCTGCGAGAATTTTCCGATGTCTTTAGTAAATCTAAATTTGATATTGGCTGCACCAAGCTGCTGCGTCACCACATTGATACTGGTGACGCTGCCCCGATTCGACAAAACCCGTTTCGGCTTAGCCCGGCGGAGAAACAGCATGTTAAATCGGCTGTGGATGACATGCTGAAGGCCGATATAATTTCTCCCTCCACTAGTCCCTGGGGTGCTCCAATAGTGCTGGTCAAAAAGCACGATGGCAGTCTCCGTTTTTGCGTTGATTTTCGGCGCCTAAATAAAATCTCGGTAGCGGACGCCTACCCTCTCCCTCGTATGGACGAGTCATTGGATGCCCTGGCAGGGGCGCACTATTTCTCCACCTTGGACCTTCTGTCGGGGTTTTGGCAACTCCCCCTCGACGAATCGTCAAAACCTAAGACTGCTTTTCGGACACCACAGGGCCTTTTCGAGTTTAATAGATTGCCCATGGGTCTCCACTCAGCCCCAGCGACGTTCCAGAGGCTCATGGAGCTGGTCCTCGCTGGGCTCCAGTGGGACTCATGTCTCATTTATCTTGACGATGTCATCGTCTTTAGCCGCACGTTCGGCGAACACATCGAACGGTTGCGTGCTGTCTTCTTGAAAATTCGGGCCGCTAACTTGAAATTCAAGCCGCAGAAGTGTCACCTTCTGCGTGAGTCTGTGCGCTATCTGGGCCACATAGTTAGCCGCTCGGGCATCTCTACCGACCCTGAAAAAAACAAATGTGTTCAACATTGGCCGACCCCTACATCTGCGGGCGATGTTCGTAGTTTTATTGGTTTTGCGTCGTACTACCGGCGGTTTGTTGCTGGCTTCGCGACGATTGCCAAGCCGCTCCACGCCCTTACGTCAAAAGGGGTGGCGTTTCATTGGGGGGACGTAGAACAGGCTGCGTTCGACTCCTTGCGGAACGCGCTCGTGACGGCACCGTCCCTTGCGTACCCCGATTTTTCCGTGCCATTCGTGTTGGACACCGACGCTAGCAATACGGGGATTGGGGGTGTTCTGTCCCAAAAAGTTGATGGCATTGAAAGGGTTGTTGCCTATGGTAGCAGAGTCTTGTCTCTTGCTGAACAAAGATACTGTGTGACCAGACGTGAGCTGCTGGCCATTGTTTTTTTTATTCAGCAATACAGGCCGTACCTGTATGGTCAGCATTTTACCGTGCGATCTGATCATTCGGCTTTACAGTACGCTCTGCGGGTTGACCAACCGTCCGGGCAGCTTTCTCGGTGGCTCGAAGTCCTTCAGGACTACGATTTCAATGTCACTTACCGTAGGGGTGCACAACACACGAATGCCGATGCGTTGTCTCGCCTTCCGCCGGCTCAAAAATGTGCGTGTTTTTTGGGCTCGGGCCGTTGTAAGCCGCCACTGCCTGCGCAGGTCGCGCCTCTCACAACGGTGTCAGCCGCACTTCCCGCCGCCTCAGCGCCGATGTTGGATCATGCAGATCCAATGGCCAGTGACGATTTGCTGGGGCTAACTTTGGCCGAATGGGGTCGGCACCAGGGCGAGGACATGTCGTTATTGAGGTTGCGTCGCCACGCGAATAATGCGGTTCCAAGACAGGGCAAATTTAATTCATTTGTCATGAAGCGCGGCTTGTTGATGCATTGGGATGCTGACTCGTGTCAACATAAAATCGTTGTGCCATCCGCCTTGCGATGCAAGGCCGTATGGGCGGCGCATGAGCGTTTATTGCACCTGGGTGTTCATAAGACCATTGGGTTGTTGCGGTTGCAATTTTTCTGGCCGGGCATGCTGCGCGACGTCACTGACATTTTGCTGGGATGCACCCATTGTGCGCAACGTAAACCGCCGGCTAAACCGGCATGCCCACCCCTGCAACCCATTTCGGTCTCTCGTATAAATGAGTTGGTGGCTCTCGATATTTTGGGCCCTTTTCCTACTACGCCACGGGGTAATAAGTACCTTCTGGTTGGGGTAGAGTATTTTACACGGTGGCCTATGGCCTGGGCCCTCCCCAACCAGTCGGCGGCGGCCGTTGTGGACGCCTTTGTTCAAGGCTACGTCCTGGACAAGGGCGCACCAGAACGGTTGCTGACCGATCAGGGAAGAAATTTTTCAGGAGCCTTGCTGACTGATGTGTGCCGCCTGTTGGGCACTAAGAAAGTGCGCACTTCGCCCTACCATCCCCAGACCGACGGCATGGTGGAGCGCCTTCATAGAACTCTCACCGCTATGTTATGCCATCAGGTCGATGAATCCCACCTCGATTGGGACTTGCAGGTTCCGGGGGTCCTCGCCGCATACCGTATGGCACCTCACGCGGCGACGGGATTTTCCCCGTTCTTTCTAATGTACGGCAGGGATGCCTTTCCTCCCGCCGACGTTCGGCTGGAAATCGAACAGCCACCGCAAAAGTCAAAGCTCGTTGACCACTTGCGATTCAACCTCCGTAAGTTGGCCGAGGCACGGGAGGCCGCCATTGAAAATTCGGCTTCCCGCCAACGGGCGAATTTGCGACTGCGGGACCCTCGGTCGTACACGCATCGGTGGGCACCGGGAGACAGGGCATGGCTCCACTGCCCCCAGGTGCCGGTGTCCACGTCGGCCAAACTCCTCAGACCATGGCGAGGCCCGGTTGAGGTAGTGGAAGTCCTGCGTCCCCAATGTGTTAAAATTAGCTGGGGACGGCGTCGCTGGTGCGTTCACCCCTCTCGGTTAAAACCCTTCGTCACGCCACGCGTCCCTCCACAACACACACGACATGGGGGCCGAGTGTGCGACGCGTCCGACGAGCCGGATGTTGCCCCGTTGGTGCCTAACCCACAGCGCAGGCGTGTCATTCCTCCTGCAGATGACGCGGGAGTGACGGCTCCATGCAGGCCACGTTCGGCCTCAATGGACCGTGGAGCAGCAGGTGTCCCCGTGGAGATGCCTAAAGGCCCACCGGATGCTCTGGCTCATCCTCCTCCTTCCCTTGTGCCGCCGACAAAGCCTGCCATCCCCTACGATGGCCCCGCGAAACGCACGCGCGCGAAATCTCGCCGGTTGTAATAATGTTTTTTTGGCATGTCTAGTGCCTTGTACATACGTTATGTTGTTAAGGGGGTATTTATAGGGGTTTAATTGTTCTTGTTGTTCGTGAGGCACACTCACAATTCTTCTACCATTGGTAATTTCGGAAGTTTCCCATTGTTGCAGCCGGGACGGCTGGTGCTTCCGAAGGAGGGGGTGATGTAGAGGTGTTAACTGCGCGCTGTTGCGTAACCTGCGTTGCCACCAGGGCGGTGCAGCATTACCCCTGGGTACAACGGTTGGGGTCAGTCGAGGTGAAACGGATCGTGGCCAGAGTTTTGGGGCGAACCAATCAGACAGTTCCACGTGGGAATGTGTGATTGGTTCTGCCTGGCCACGAAGGGGTATAAGACGGGTGACCCAACGGACCTCGTGAGTTCTCTCCCTGCACGAAGACAGAAGACTGGGCTGAAGCCTAGCTAGGACCCTGGACCAGCCTCCCAGCCCTTCTAAGGGCTAAGGCTCGGCATACCCAGTGGTCAGGACCCACCGGGCCAGCGGTGGGTCAGATAGCCTCCCCTAGGTCCTAGCCGGAGGACTAGGATAGCGGTAGACGTGTGAGTCCCGCCAAGTCCGGAGGTTGTACCTCCTTAGGTATCAAGGAGGTTAGCGGTAGACGTGTGAGTCCCGCCAGGTCCGGAGGCTGTACCTCCCTAGGGTATCGGGTGAGGGGACCGAATATCCCTCTGTGTGTTAAGCGTTGTATAAGGAAATAATACAATAAACAGTGTGCCTCCTAAAGAAGTCTGCTCGTCCTTACAACACTACAAAAGTATGGAAAAAGGTGCTTCATACCCTTTCTGGCAATAAAACAGCAGGTGTTCAAACGGCAAATATAAACCGTTTCACTACAAGGAATCAAGTTACTGTCATTAATAAAAATACGGAGCGTGTTTTTGCTTCCATGTCCACCACAAGCGTCGTGCGTGTGGTTAGTCACGATTCCCCTGCAAAGGGCCTTAGTGCGGAGTCCCGTTGTTTTATTGCCAGGAAGGGGTCAAAAACCTCTCATTTCCTCATACAGCGGTTGGGTTCACAAAGCCCCCGGGTCACGCTGTGTGGTTCCCAATGCCCGGGTTCGTAACGGCCGGGTTCATAGTGGTCGGGTTAATCACGGCCGAGGTTCGTAATGGCCGGGCTCACGGTGGCCGTGTCACGCTGTGTGGTTCATAGCGGCCTCCTACACCGCCACCTCTTCTGCCTCCACCACCACCACCTTCACCTCTTCTCTGTCGCCCACAGCACAACCTCGTTACACGTAGGAGGAGCAGGAAGACCGCAGCAGCGACGACTCAACGGATTCATCGATGCCTCCGCCGCCGCCGCCACCACCTCCTCGAAGCAAGAACCCCGCTCAGCCAAGACCTGGGTGACGAGGCGGTGGAGGAGGAGGCGGCAAGACGTCGGTCAGCGCCAGGATCGAGCGCAAGTGAAGGAATCCACGGTGGGGGTGGCAGCGTGCCACTGATCTCGTAGTGCCTGGGTTCGAGCCCTGTGTCTGAGTCTCTCTCTCTCCGAGTCTCTCTCAGAGGGGGTGTCGCTTGTTGATCTGTAGCCAAAACGTTTTGTGTTCAAATAAAATCGTCTTTAAACGTATAAACTCATGTTTTTATTTTCTTCTTCAAGCCACCGACGACAACAACGGTAAGCCAAGGGACTGCACAAACAAGACAAAGATCCCCCGTGTAGCCTCTAGCAGGCTGTAGGGCCAAGTGCCGTTAGTAGTAGCAAGTAGCAGCACCTACACACAGACAATGATCCCCCGTGTAGCCTCTAGCAGGCTGTAGGGGCAAGTGCTGTTAGTAGCAAGTAGCAGCACCTACACACAGAAAAAGATCCCCCATGTAGCCTCTAGCAGGCTGAAGGGACAAGTGCTGTTAGTAGTGAGTAGCAGCACCTACATACAGACAAAGATCCCCCATGTAGCCTCTAGCAGGCTGTAGGGACAAGTGGTGTTAGTAATAGCGAGTAGCAGCAACTACACGCAGACAAAGATCCCCCGTGTAGCCTCTAGCAGGCTGTAGAGGCAAGAGCTATTTGCGAGTAGCAGCACCTATACACGGACAAAGATCCCCCGTGTAGCCTCTAGCAGGCTGTAGGGACAAGTGCTGTTAGTAGTGAGTAGCAGCACCTATACACAGACAAAGATCCCCGGTGTAGCCTCTACACACAGTGTGCTAACCACTGCACCACCGCTCCCCACACACACACAGTGCGCTAACCACTGCACCACCGCTCCCCACACACAGTGCGCTAACCACTGCACCACCACTGCCCACACACTCACCAGACAGAGACCCACAGACTCAGCACACAGACCCACAGACTCACCACACACAGATCCACAGATTCACCACACAGAGACCCACAGACTCACCAGAGACCCACAGACTCACCACACAGAGACCCACAGACTCACCACAGAGAGACCCACAGATTCACCACACAGAGACCCACAGACTCACCACACAGAGACCCACAGACTCACCACACAGAGACCCACAGACTCACCACACAGAGACGCACAGACTCACCACACAGAGACCCACAGACTCACCACACAGAGACCCACAGACTCACCACACAGAGACCGACAGACTCACCACACAGAGACCCACAGGCTCACCACACAGAGACCCACAGACTCACCACACAGAGACCCACAGACTCACCACACAGACACCCACAGACTCACCACATAGAGACCCACAGACTCACCACACAGACCCACAGACTCACCACACAGAGACCCACAGATTCTAGATTTAAAGCTTTCGTGACTGCAAGGATCCATACTCTTTGGTTCTATTGGGTAAAGTCACATAGGTAAAATATAAAAAAACAAAAATAACGATTCGGCCACAACACAAGCGGCCTTCATCAGGTGAAGGGACGAGACTGTTTGGAGGACAGCGCTGGAGTGAAAAAAGCCACGCTCAGATCACGACCTTTAAGCTGTGTGAGAAGAAACAAAGCGCCTTGACAAAGGAATTATCATGTAATTTTGCATTGAAATGGCTGAGTGATTAGCTTGTAACTGGTCACAGAAATAGCTATGTTAAAGTCAGAGCATATACATTCACCGAGGCACCTAGTACAAATCAAACAGGAGAATTTAGCGAAACACAACCACGCTCAGACCGCGGACCTTTAAGCTGTGTGCGAGCAAACAAGGTGTCCTGACAAAGAAATTAGCATAAACATTAGCATTTGATTGGCCGATTATAGAAAAGAGGTGGTGTACGTGCCGGTGGACTTGCCGTTTGGCGCGGGGGGGGGGGAGATTACATATTGATGGTGTGAAAAGGGAATTTATAAGAGCTGCGAAAGTTTGGGGTACTACTACTTGAAAAATATACTGTACCATTGAAATTAGTTTAATGTTTTGTTCGATTTAGATCTTTCCAATGGTTGCTTAATTCTCCTGTTTGATTTGTACTAGGTGCCTCGGTGAATGTATATGCTCTGACTTTAACATAGCTATTTCTGCGACCAGTTACAAGCTAATCACTCAGCTATTGCAATGCTAAATTCTATGCTAATTCCTTTGTCAAGGGGTGCCTTTGCGGATGTGTATGCTTTAACTTTAACATAGCCATTTCTGTGACCAGTCACAAGCTAATCACTCAGCCATTTTAATGCTAAATTATATGCTAATTCCTTTGTCAAGGCGCTTTGTTTCTTCTCACACAGCTTAAAGGTCGTGATCTGAGCGTGGCTTTTTTCACTCCAGTGCTGTCCTCCAGACAGTCTCGTCCCTTCACCTGATGAAGGCCGCTTGTGTTATGGCCGAAACGTCGTGATTTTTGTTATTTTATTTTTTTACCTACTTGACTTTACCCAATAGAACCAAAGAGTACCCACAGACTCACCACACAGAGACCCACAGACTCACCACACAGAGACGCACAGACTCACCACACAGAGACCCACAGACTCAGCACACAGAGACCCACAGACTCACCACACAGACACCCACAGACTCACCACACAGAGACCCACAGACTCACCACACAGAGACCCATAGACTCATCACACAGAGACCCACAGACTCACCACACAGAGACCCACAGACTCACCACACAGAGACCCACAGACGCACCACACAGAGACCCACAGACGCACCACACAGAGACCCACAGACTCACCACACAGAGACCCACAGACTCACCACACAGAGACCCACAGCCTCACCACAGAGAGACCCACAAACTCACCACACAGAGACCCATAGACTCACTACACAGAGACCCATAGACTCATCACACAGAGACCCACAGACTCACCACACTGAGACCCACAGATTCACCACACAGAGACCCACAGACTCACCAAACAGAGACCCACAGACTCACCACACAGAGACCCACAGACTCACCACACAGAGACCCATAGACTCATCACACAGAGACCTACAGACTCACCACACAGAGACCCACAGATTCATCACACAGAGACCCACAGACTCACCACAAAGAGATCCATAGACCCACAGACTCACCACACGGAGACCCACTGACTCACCACAGAAACCCACAGACTCACCACACAGAGACCCACAGACTCACCACACAGAGACCCACAGACTCATCACACAGAGACAAATAGACTCATCACACAGAGACCCATAGACTCACCACACAGAGACCCACAGACTCATCACACAGAGACACATAGACTCACCACACAGAGACCCACTGACTCACCACAGAGACCCACCACACAGGGACCCATAGACTCACCACACAGAGACCCACAGACTCACCACACAGAGACCCACAGTCTCACCACACAGAGACCTACACTCACCACACAGAGACCCACAGACTCACCACACAGAGACCCACAGTCTCACCCCACAGAGACCCACAGTCTCACCACACAGAGACCCACAGACTCACCACACAGACACCCACAGACTCACCACAAAGAGATCCATAGACTCACCACACAGAGACTCACAGACTCACCACACGGAGACCCACTGACTCACCACAGAAACTCACAGACTCACCACACAGAGACCCACAGACTCACCACACAGAGACCCACAGACTCACCACACAGAGACCCATAGACTCATCACACAGAGACCCACAGAGTCACCACACAGAGACCCAAGGACTCACCACACAGAGTCCCACAGACTCACCACACAGAGACCCACAGACTCACCACACAGAGACGCACAGACTCATCACACAGAGACACATAGACCGTATCGCTTTTTTAATATACACACTTTCATTTGGCCTTTTTATTTTTATTTTATTTTCCCTTAGTCCCTTTTATTTTTTATTTTTACTCACGGTGAAACTCGAGCGAAAATCCGCCTCGATCGACCCAGGAGTTGCACACAAGTTAGCAGCAGCAGCAACAGCAACGACGCGCGCGCAGGTGAGCTGTGGCCGCCTATCATCATGGCACAGCACACCAGGTTGGAGAGCCTCACGAGGCGGAATGGGGTCGTCGTTTTTCCGCCGACGGAGGTCGCCGTCGACGCCGTCGCCGCCGCGGTGGCGACGGGCGTGGGCCACGCCAACGTCCTCGCCGCCCAGCGCCAAAACCGCGGCGTCACCATCTACGTGGCGGAGGAGGCGATGGTGGCGAGCCTCGTGGAGACGGGGCTCACTGTCGGGGACCTGTTCCTGCCGTGCACGCCGCTCTCCACGCCCGCCGTCCGCGTGGTGCTCTCGGGAGCGCCGCCGTTCCTGAGCAGCGAAGTCCTGCGCAAGGATCTGCAGCGCTTCGGGACGGCGGTGTCTAGGATCGCCATGCTCCCTCTACGGACGAGGGACCCCAGGTTGGCGCATGTGATGTCGCTCCAGCGCCAAACGTTCATGGTCTTAACGGGAGGCAACACAGAACTGGACGTTACCCTTAAATACACAATCGATGGGTGCGTCTATACTGTGTACGCCTCGACAGCTGCACTTCGGTGCTTCGGGTGTGGGGCTACCGGCCACACCCGGAGGCACTGCACGGACAAGAAAAACGAGGACGCTGCCGCTGCGCCACCCGCGGCCGCGGGCGCAGAGCAGGCACCACGACAGTAGTAGCAGCAACAACAGCTGCAGCAGCGGCAGCAGCAGCAGCCGTAGCTGCAGCAGCGGCAGCAGCGGCAGCAGCAGCAGCGGCAGCAGCAGCAGCTGCAGGAGCGGCAGGAGCAGCAGCAGCCGCAGCAGCAGCAGCAGCAGCAGCCGCAGCAGCAGCCGCAGCAGCAGCCGCAGCAGCAGCAGGAGCAGCAGGAGCAGTAGCAGCAGCAGCAGCCGCAGCAGCAGCCGCAGCAGCAGCCGCAGCAGCAGCAGGAGCAGCACGCGCCCGACCAAGCCGACTCCGGAGGCGAACCCATGGAGGCGGCACCGGAGGGGGAAGGGGACGGCTACACCCTGGTCGTGTCGCGGAAGCGCAGAGCCAGAGCCGGCCCCGCGGCGGCGACGCGCGAGGGCGAACGGCCCAAACGGGCGGCGCTCGCCGGCGTTAAAGGCAGGGGCGAGCCGCGTGACCGCCGGGAGGCGGGGGGAGCGGGCGAGCCCGAGCCGGGGAGCGGGGCGACCGCCGAGGACCGCGACGCGCGCGAGGACGCGGACGGCAAGGAGCGAATGGGGACCGACGGTGACGGCGACGGAGACGAAGTTGCCGACGGCAGCGAGCGGGTTCGCGGGGAGGTCGAGGGGGCGACGGAGTACACCCCTGCCGCGATACGCCGCTTCCTACAGGCCAAGTTTGGGAAACGGGGGTTTAAAGTTGAGGACACCTTCCCGGACGTGAAGCAATTCATGAAGGTGGCGCAGGGCGTCTGCCAGGCGCCGCGGGTGTGCGGTCACACCTCTAGGGAGGTCTTCCGCCTGAGGGTGATGCTACGGCAGCTGAAAAAGCAGTACCCCCCCCTCCCCCCTATCCCGGAGTGAACACCGGATGCCTGCCACGACAACCACCGCCAAGGCGACGGGTATCTGTGTCGCGACCTTAAATTGTAACAGCGCCCGCAGCGATGCACGGTGGCGACGCGTGTGTCAGTTCCTGCAAGACACGAAAGTGGACGTGGCTCTGCTGCAGGAGACCCATCTCGACCCCGCGCTGCTGGCCCAACGGCAGCACCGTTTGGGAGGCCGGACGTTTTTTAGTCACGGGGAGGCGGGCAGGGCGGGGGTCGCGATAGTCTGCAGCCCGAAGTTGAACCCGGACAGCGTGACCTTTACGGAAGCGGTGAGAGGACACCTGGTCACGGCGGACATCGCGCTCGCCGGCACCAGGCTGAGGCTCGTCAATGCGTACGCGCCGAGCGCGAGCCGTGACAGGGAGTCGTTCTTCGCGGGCGCACTGCGGGACGCACTGGGGGAGGCCGCCGCGGACGGGGTGATCACCGTCGTGGGCGGGGATTTTAACTGCACCCTAAACCCGGCCCTCGACCGTAACGGCGTTGAACCCCACCCGGAGGCCGCGAGGGCACTGGCCGAAATTGTGAACAGACAGCGGTTAATTGACGCGTGGCGCCTCCAACATCCCGCGCAGCGCCAATACACGTGGTGCAGGTGCGGCGCTCAGGGGCGGATCAGCCTCGCGAGGCTCGACCGACTCTACATCAGCCCGGACGGGGCCAACCTGCTCGGCGAGAGTCGGGTGGTCCCGACGGGTTTCTCTGACCACCACATGGTCACCGCACGGCTGCACCCCCCCCTGGTCGAGCGGCGCAGCCCGTACTGGCGACTCGACCTGCGTCTACTGGAGAACGCTGACTTCCAGGCGGCCTTCAGGGCCCTCTGGAGGGAGTGGGAAACGCGCAGGGGGGCCTTTGAGTCCCCCCTACAATGGTGGGATAATGGGAAGGCCCAGGTGGCGACGCTGTGCCGGCGTTTCGCGAGCCAGCACGCGGCGGTCGGGCGGGAGGAGGAGGACCGACTGCGGAACGAGCTGCTGGCGCTGGAGGCGGAGCTGGGCTCGCCCCAGGCCAGGGCAACCCACCACGCACTCCTGGAGCAGCAGCGGCTGCTCAGGGCAGTATCGGACCAGGCGGCCTATGAGGCTTTCGTAAAGCAGAGAATGCAGCATCTCGTCCAAATGGACGCGCCGACAAGACTCTTCTTCAGGCAAGGGGGACGGCCGAGTACCAGGAACGTCATCTCCAGGTTACAGGCCCCTGGCGGAGAGACTCACACCAGCGACGCGGGCATCGCAGGGGTAGTCCAGGGCTTCTTTGGGGCGCTGACCACCGCGGAGGGCGTCCAAGGGGAAGCCCTGAACGAACTGCTGGAGGGCGTCCCCACACTGACCCCCCCCCCCCCCGCGAGGGAGCAGCTGGAGGGAGCGCTCACCCTCCGGGAGCTGGAGGTGGCAGTGAGGGGCCTCGCCGCGGGGAAGGCGCCGGGGATCGACGGCCTGCCGGCCGAGTTCTTTAAGGTCTTCTGGAGCGAACTCGGGCCCTCCCTGAGCGAGGTCCTGAACGCGAGCCTAGCGGCGAGAGAGATGCCGCACAGCAGCAGGAGGGCAGTGGTGACGCTGCTGCCCAAGAAGGGGGACCTCGGCTGCATCGCCAACTGGCGGCCGGTGTCCGTCCTCTGCACGGACTACAAAATAGTGGCCAGGGCGCTGGTCAACCGGCTGAAGAGCACGGCCGGGAATGTGGTACAATCTGACCAGACATACTGCGTTCCGGGACGCTCCATCCACGACAACATAGCCGTGGTACGGGACGTGGTGGAATTGGCGACGGCACACGGGATAGAAACGGGCCTCCTCTTCCTGGATCAGGAAAAGGCATTTGATCGGATGGACCACGGGTACCTGTACGCAGTGCTCAAAGCCTTTGGGTTTGGCGAACAGTTCGTGGCATACATAAGGCTCCTGTACACGAACGCGTCGAGCCTGATGAAGGTGAACAATAAACTCAGAGCCCCTCTGGCGGTCACGAGGGGGATCAGGCAAGGGTGCCCACTCTCGGGACTGCTGTACGCGCTCTGTATCGAGCCGCTCCTGTGCAGGCTGAGGCGCACCCTGTCTGGCCTCCAGATCCCGGGGCCGGGAACCGCCGAGGTCCGGCTCTCGGCGTACGCGGACGACCTCTGTGTTGTCATTAACGATGCGCGCGACGTGGAGGCGGTCCGCGGGGCGGTCCGCCTCTATGAAGGCGCCTCCTCTGCGAGGCTGAACTGGGCCAAGTGCGAGGCGCTGGCCCTGGGGCCGAGGGGTGCGGTGCGCGCCCTGGCGCTCCCGGGAGGTGTGGAGTGGGGAACGGGGGGCGTCAAGTACCTCGGGGTGCACCTGGGCGACCCCGCCACCGAGGCGAAGAATGGGGCCGAGGTAGCAGACAAAATCGCGGAGAAACTGAAAACGTGGGCCAGGCTCTCTCCACAGATGTCGTATAGGGGTAGAGTCCTCGTGGTAAACAACCTGGCGGCGGCTCTGTTATGGCACAGAGCAAAAGTGCTCCACCCGCCGGAGTGGCTGATGGTTCGAGCGCAGAGCGCCTTCACCTCCTTCGTTTGGCACGGGCGGCACTGGCAGAGACCGGGCGTCCTCTGTCTGCCGGTGGAGGAGGGTGGCCAGGGCCTTGTCAGTGTCGTCAGCCGAGTGATGGCTTTCAGGATACAACATATACAGCGTCTGGTGTAAGGGGAGGGGGAGCAGCCCTGGTGGTCCCTGGCCCTCGGCGCGCCGACAAGACTCAGGCCGGGCGGCTGGGGTACGGCCAGGAGCTCTTCCTGACCGACGTGGGGCTCGTCGACCAAGGCCCGCTGTCGACCTACTACCGCAGCCTCCTCGATGCGTGGCGCAGCATCGAGTGGGCCAGGCTCCCCGAGGGGTACGGCGCGGCCCTCTTTGTGAGGGAGCCGCTGTTTGCCAACCATCTTTTCCAGGGACTGAGCGCGGAACGCACCCTGGCCCTGCGGTTCGTGGCGGGGGGCGTCAGGACGGGCGGCGACCTGCTGAACCCCGGCCGGCGGTCGTGGCGGACGGCGCTGGCGATCGCGGAGGCGGCCGGGCTCCGCACCGTGCTCGCGGGTGCCGGGGTGCTCCGGGTAGTCCTGCGGACGATGCGGGGACTCGCGGTGAGACTGGAGGACGCGGGCGGCGGGGAGGGCCCTTCCTTCCCCCCGCTGGCTCTCTACTGCCGCGCCCCCCCCCCGGCCGCGAGGACGCCGGGAAACTGTTGAAGCTGGAGGGGTGCAGGGGCGTGCCGTTGAAAGGCGCGCACAAGAAGAGCGTCTACGCCGTCTGTGTCAGGGCCCTGCTCAGCGCGGACCTGGGCGACCTGGCGGACACGAAGTGGAGAGGGCACTTCGCGGCGCTGTGCGACGAGCCCCCCCCCAATGGCGGGACCTTTACCGCCCCCCCACGACCAAGCGGTGCGGAGACCTACAGTGGAGGCTGGTGCACCAGACTCTGCCAACCGCGGTGTGGGTGAGCCGGGTCGCGCCGGGGGCCTCGGACAAGTGCGCATTTTGCGAACAGACGGAGGACATCGTTCACCAGTACCTCCAATGCAAGAGGCTGGCGCCGTTGTTTCGTTTTATAGCGCGGACATTCGAGAGGCTGGGCATCCCGCTCCGGGAGAGCAGTTTCGTGTACGGGGTGACGGGGGAGACGAGCGACAAACGAGACGTCGCGAACTTCGTGTGTGCTGAGGCCAAATTGGCAATATACATCACGCGTAAACGGAAGCTGGAGGGAGACGGCGGTGGCGGTGGGGTGCTGGCGGCAACCCAGGCCCTGGTGAAGGCGCGGCTCGGGCTCGAGTTCGCACATTACAGGCACACCGGCGGGGAGGGCGATTTCCTGGCGAAGTGGAAGCGCGCGAGGACCGCCCTGTGCCGAGTTGAACGCGGCGCGCTCGTCATTACGTTTGACCCCCTCCCAGACCCTCCCCCCCCCCTGGCCCCCCCCGCGACCCCCCCCCCCTGCCCCCTCTGACCCCCCCCCACCACGCGCCTGGCGTGGATGAAGCGTGATTGCGTACGATGGATACGGGGGTTTTTCTTTTCCACTGATTTGCTGTGGGTGACGGCGTGCGTGCCGCCGCCCAGTGTGGTTTTTGGTTTCCCCCAATGAGTCGCTGGCTGATTTGTATTACTACACCAAGGCTTCGCTGCACGTACAGCAGGAAGCCTGAATAAAGGCGACTAAAAGTCAAAGTCTGTGCACTTGCTCACTCGCTCGCAGCTCCAGGCAAGAGGAGAACCAGCTGAGGGAGATGCAGATGTCCATGGAGCTGCAGAGCCACCGTAGCGACGTGGACTTCAACGTTGCCAGAGTCCTGGAGACTTTCTCCTTCCGAGGACACAAATGCCTCGTCATGGAGCTGTTGAGGTACGAAAAGCACCAGCACCACTCACTCACTCAACATCACCATCACCACTACCACCACCACTCACTCAACATCACCACCACCACTCACTCACTCACCATCACCAGTACCACCATCACCACCACTCACTCAACATCACCACCACCACTCACTCACCTTTACCAGTACCACCATCACCACCACTCACTTACCATCACCACCACCACTCACTCACTCACCATCACCACTACCACCACCATCACCACCACCACAACCACTTACCATCACCACCAGCACCACCACTCACTCACCATCACCAATACCACCATCACCACCACTCACTCACTCACTCACCATCACCACCATCACCACCACCACCACTCACTCACTCACTCACCATCACCACTACCACCACCACCACACCACCAGCAACACCAGCCACTCACTCACCATCACCACTACCACCATCGACCACCACTCACTCACTCACCATCACCACTACCACCACACCAGCACCACCACCACCACTCACTCACCATCACCACTACCACCATCACCACCACTCACTCACCATCACCACTGCCACCAGACCACCATCACCACCACCACAAAAACTCACCATCACCACCACCACCACTCACTCACCATCACCACTACCACTATCACCACCATCACCACAACCACTCACTCACCATCACCACCATCACCACCACTCACTATCACCACTACCACCACACCACCAGCACCACCACCACTCACTCACCATCACCACTACCACCATCACCACCATTCACTCACTCACTCACCATCACCACTACCACCACACCACCAGCACCACCACAACTCACTCACTCACCATCAACACTACCGCCATCACCACCACTCACTCACCATCACCACCACCACTCACTCACCATCACCACTACAACCAGCACCACCACCACTCACTCACTCACTCACCATCACCACTACCACCACCACCACCACTCACTCACCATCACCACTACCGCCATCACCACCACTCACTCACCATCACCACTACCACCATCACCACCACTCACTTACTCACTATCACCACTACCACCACACCACCAGCACCACCACCACTCACTCACCATCACCACTACCACCATCACCAACACTCACTCACCATCACCACTACCACCACCACCACTCACTCACCATCACCAGTACCACCATCACCACCACTCACTCACTCACTCACCATCACCAATACCACCATCACCACCACCACTCACTCACCATCACCACTACCACCACACCACCACCACCACTCACTCACCATCACCAATACCACCATCACCACCACTCACTCACCATCACCACTGCCACCAGACCACCATCACCACCACCACAAAAACTCACCATCACCACCACCACCACTCACTCACCATCACCACTACCACCATCACCACAACCACTCACTCACCATCACCACTCACTCACCATCACCACCACCACTCACTCACCATCACCACTACCACCATCACCACCACTTACTTACTCACAATCACCACTACCACCACACCACCAGCACCACCACCACACACTCCCCATCACCACTACCACCATCACCACCACTCACTCACTCACCATCACAACTACCACCACACCACCAGCACCACCACAACTCACTCACTCAGCATCACCACTACCGCCATCACCACCACTCACTCACCATCACCACCACCACTCACTCACTCACCATCACCACTACCACCAGCACCACCACTCACTCACCATCACCACTCACTCACCATCACCACCACCACCACTCACTCACCATCACCACTACCACCATCACCACCACTCATTCACTCACCATCACCACTACCACCACACCACCAGCACCACCACCACTCACTCACCATCACCACTACCACCATCACCACCACTCACTCACTCACCATCACCACCACTCACTCACTCAACAACACCACTACCACCATACCACCAGCACCACCACAACTCACTCACTCACCATCACCACTACAACCATCACCACCGCTCACTCACCATCACCACCACCACTCACTCACCATCACCACTACCACCAGCACCACCACCACTCACTCACTCACCATCACCACTACCACCATCACCACCACCACCCACTCACCATCACCACTACCGCCATCACCACCACCACCATTCACTCACTCACTCACCATCACCACTACCACCACACCACCAGCACCACCACCACTCACTCACTCACCATCACCACCACCACCACCACTCACTCACTCACCATTACCACTACCACCACCACCACACCACCAGCAACACCAGCCACTCACTCACTCACCATCACCACTACCACCATCACCACCACTCACTCACTCACCATCACCACTACCACCATCACCACCACTCACTCACCATCAGCACTACCACCATCACCACCATCAACACCACCACCACCACTCACTCACTCACCATCACCACTACCACCATCAGCACCACTAACCCACCAACACACTACCACCATCACCACCATCACCACCATCACCACCACCACTCACTCACCATCACCACTACCACCATCACCACCACTCACTCACTCACCATCACCACTATCACCACCACTCACTCACCATCAGCACTACCACCATCACCACAATCACCACCACCACTCACTCACCATCACCACTACCGCCATCAACACCACTCACTCACTCACTATCACGACCACATAGACTCATCACACAGAGACCCACAGACTCATCACACAGAGACACACAGACTCACCACACAGAGACCCACAGACTCACCACACAGAGACCCACAGTCTCACCACACAGAGACCCACAGACTCACCACACAGAGACCCACAGACACACCAGACAGAGACCCACAGATTCACCACACAGAGACCCCAGCATCACCACCACTCACCATCACCACTACCACCATCACCACCACCACCACTCACTCACCATCACCACTCACTCCCCAGCACCACCACTATCACCACCACTCACTCACCATCACCACTAGCACCGTCACCACCACTCATTCACTCACCATCATCACTACCACCACACCACCATCACCACCACTACCACCATCACCACCACTCACTCACTCACCAAAACCACTACCACCTTACCACCAGCACCACCACAACTCACTCATTCACCATCACCACTACCACCATCACCACCACTCACTCACCATCACCACCACCACTCACTCACCATCACCACTACCACCAGCACCACCAGCACTCACTAACTCACTCACCATCACCACTACCACCACACCAGCACCACCACCACCACCACTCACTCACCATCACCACTACCACCATCACCACCACTCACTGACCATCACCACTGCCACCAGACCACCATCACCACCACCACAACCACTCACCATCACCACTACCACCATCACCACCACTCACTCACCATCACCACTACCGCCATCACCACCACCAGCATTCACTCACTCACTCACCATCACCACTACCACCACACCACCACCACTCACTCACTCACCATCACCACCACCACTCACTCACTCACTCACCATCACCACTACCACCACCACCAGCAACACCAGCCACTCACTCACCATCACCACTACCTCCATCACCACCACTCACTCACTCACCATCACCACTACCACCATCACCACCACTAACACCATCACCACCACTCACTCACCATCAGCACTACCACCATCACCACCACCACTCACTCACCATCACCACTACCGCCATCACCACCACCCACTCACTCACCAACACCACCACATACACTCATCACACAGAGACCCACAGACTCATCACACAGAGACACACAGACTCACCACACAGAGACCCACAGACTCACCACACAGAGACCCACAGACTCACCAGACAGACCCACAGACTCACCACACAGAGACCCACAGACTCATCACACAGAGACACATAGACTCATCACAAAGAGACCCATAGACTCACCACACAGAGACCCACAGACTCATCACACAGAGACACATAGACTCACCACACAGAGACACACAGACTCACCACACAGAGACCCACAGAGTCACCACACAGAGACCCACAGACTCACGACACAGAGACCCACAGACTCACCACACAGAGACCCACAGACTCATCACACAGAGACACATAGACTCACCACACAGAGACCCACAGACTCACCACACAGAGACCCACAGACTCATCAAACAGAGACCCACAGACTCATCACACAGAGACACATAGACTCACCACACAGAAACCCACAGACTCACCACACAGAGACCCACAGACTCATCACACAGAGACCCACAGACTCATCACACAGAGACACACAGACTCACCACACAGAGACCCCCAGACTCACCACACAGAGACCCACAGTCTCACCACACAGAGACCAACAGACTCACCACACATAGACCAACAGACTCACCAGACAGAGACCCACAGACTCACCACACATAGACCCACAGACTCACCACACAGAGACCCACAGACTCACCACAAAGAGACCCATAGACTCACCACAGACACCCAGAGACTCACCGCACAGAGACCCACAGACTCACCACATACAGACACCCACAGACTCACCACACAGAGACCCACAGACTCACCACACAGAGACCCACAGACTCACCACACAGACACCCACAGACTCACCACACAGAGACCCACAGACTCACCACACAGAGACCCACAGACTCACCACACGGAGACCGACTGACTCACCACAGAGACCCACAGACTCACCACACAGAGACCCACAGACTCACCACACAGAGACCCACATACTCACCACACAGAGACCCACAGACTCACCACACAGAGACCCACAGACTCACCACACAGCGACCCACTGACTCATCACACAGAGAACCACAGACTCACCACATAGAGACCCACAGACTCACCACACAGACACCCACAGACTCAACAAACAGAGACCCACAGACTCACCACACAGAGACCTACAGACTCATCACACAGAGACACACAGACTCACCACACAGAGACCCACAGACTCCCAACACAGAGACCCACAGACTCACCACACAGACACCCATAGACTCACCACACAGAGACCCACAGACTCACCACACGGAGACCGACTGACTCACCACAGAGACCCACAGACTCACCACACAGAGACCCACAGACTCACCACACAGACACCCACAGACTCACCGCACAGAGACCCACAGACTCTCCACACAGAGACCCACAGACTCACCACACAGAGACCCACAGACTAACCACACAGAGACCCACAGACTCACCACACAGAGACCCACAGACTCACCACATGGAGACCCACAGACTCACCACACGGAGACCCACAGACTCACCACACGGAGACCCACAGGCTCACCACACAGAGACCCACAGACTCACCACACAGAGACCCACAGACTCACCACACAGAGACCCACAGACTCACCACACGGAGACCTACAGACTCACCACACAGAGACCCACAGACTCACCACACAGAGACCCACAGACTCACCGCACAGAGACCCACAGACTCACCACACAGACACCCACAGACTCACCGCACAGAGACCCACAGACTCACCACACAGAGACCCGCAGACTCACCACACAGAGACCCACAGACTCATCAAACAGAGACCCACAGACTCATCACACAGAGACACATAGACTCACCACACAGAAACCCACAGACTCACCACACAGAGACCCACAGACTCATCACACAGAGACCCACAGACTCATCACACAGAGACACACAGACTCACCACACAGAGACCCACAGACTCACCACACAGAGACCCACAGACTCACCACACAGAGACCCACAGACTCACCACATGGAGACCCACAGACTCACCACACGGAGACCCACAGACTCACCACACGGAGACCCACAGGCTCACCACACAGAGACCCACAGACTCACCACACAGAGACCCACAGACTCACCACACAGAGACCCACAGACTCACCACACGGAGACCTACAGACTCACCACACAGAGACCCACAGACTCACCACACAGAGACCCACAGACTCACCGCACAGAGACCCACAGACTCACCACACAGACACCCACAGACTCACCGCACAGAGACCCACAGACTCACCACACAGAGACCCGCAGACTCACCACACAGAGACCCACAGACTCATCAAACAGAGACCCACAGACTCATCACACAGAGACACATAGACTCACCACACAGAAACCCACAGACTCACCACACAGAGACCCACAGACTCATCACACAGAGACCCACAGACTCATCACACAGAGACACACAGACTCACCACACAGAGACCCACAGACTCACCACACAGAGACCCACAGTCTCACCACACAGAGACCCACAGACTCACCACACAGAGACCCACAGACACACCAGACAGAGACCCACAGACTCACCACACAGAGACCCCAACATCACCACCACTCACCATCACCACTACCACCATCACCACCACCACCACTCACTCACCATCACCACTCACTCCCCAGCACCACCACTATCACCACCACTCACTCACCATCACCACTAGCACCGTCACCACCACTCATTCACTCACCATCATCACTACCACCACACCACCATCACCACCACTACCACCATCACCACCACTCACTCACTCACTCACCAAAACCACTACCACCTTACCACCAGCACCACCACAACTCACTCACTCACCATCACCACTACCACCATCACCACCACTCACTCACCATCACCACCACCACTCACTCACCATCACCACTACCACCAGCACCACCAGCACTCACTAACTCACTCACCATCACCACTACCACCACACCAGCACCACCACCACCACTCACTCACCATCACCACTACCACCATCACCACCACTCACTGACCATCACCACTGCCACCAGACCACCATCACCACCACCACAACCACTCACCATCACCACTACCACCATCACCACCACTCACTCACCATCACCACTACCGCCATCACCACCACCACCATTCACTCACTCACTCACCATCACCACTACCACCACACCACCACCACTCACTCACTCACCATCACCACCACCACTCACTCACTCACCATCACCACTACCACCACCACCACACCACCAGCAACACCAGCCACTCACTCACCATCACCACTACCACCATCACCACCACTCACTCACTCACCATCACCACTACCACCATCACCACCACTAACACCATCACCACCACTCACTCACCATCAGCACTACCACCATCACCACCACCACTCACTCACCATCACCACTACCGCCATCACCACCACCCACTCACTCACCAACACCACCACATACACTCATCACACAGAGACCCACAGACTCATCACACAGAGACACACAGACTCACCACACAGAGACCCACAGACTCACCACACAGAGACCCACAGACTCACCAGACAGACCCACAGACTCACCACACAGAGACCCACAGACTCATCACACAGATACACATAGACTCATCACAAAGAGACCCATAGACTCACCACACAGAGACCCACAGACTCATCACACAGAGACACATAGACTCACCACACAGAGACACACAGACTCACCACACAGAGACCCACAGAGTCACCACACAGAGACCCACAGACTCACGACACAGAGACCCACAGACTCACCACACAGAGACCCACAGACTCATCACACAGAGACACATAGACTCACCACACAGAGACCCACAGACTCACCACACAGAGACCCACAGACTCAACAAACAGAGACCCACAGACTCATCACACAGAGACACATAGACTCACCACACAGAAACCCACAGACTCACCACACAGAGACCCACAGACTCATCACACAGAGACCCACAGACTCATCACACAGAGACACACAGACTCACCACACAGAGACCCCCAGACTCACCACACAGAGACCCACAGTCTCACCACACAGAGACCAACAGACTCACCACACATAGACCCACAGACTCACCACACAGAGACCCACAGACTCATCACACAGAGACCCACAGACTCATCACACAGAGACACACAGACTCACCACACAGAGACCCACAGACTCACCACACAGAGACCCACAGACTCACCACACAGAGACCCACAGACTCACCACATGGAGACCCACAGACTCACCACACGGAGACCCACAGACTCACCACACGGAGACCCACAGGCTCACCACACAGAGACCCACAGACTCACCACACAGAGACCCACAGACTCACCACACAGAGACCCACAGACTCACCACACGGAGACCTACAGACTCACCACACAGAGACCCACAGACTCACCACACAGAGACCCACAGACTCACCGCACAGAGACCCACAGACTCACCACACAGACACCCACAGACTCACCGCACAGAGACCCACAGACTCACCACACAGAGACCCGCAGACTCACCACACAGAGACCCACAGACTCATCAAACAGAGACCCACAGACTCATCACACAGAGACACATAGACTCACCACACAGAAACCCACAGACTCACCACACAGAGACCCACAGACTCATCACACAGAGACCCACAGACTCATCACACAGAGACACACAGACTCACCACACAGAGACCCACAGACTCACCACACAGAGACCCACAGTCTCACCACACAGAGACCCACAGACTCACCACACAGAGACCCACAGACACACCAGACAGAGACCCACAGACTCACCACACAGAGACCCCAACATCACCACCACTCACCATCACCACTACCACCATCACCACCACCACCACTCACTCACCATCACCACTCACTCCCCAGCACCACCACTATCACCACCACTCACTCACCATCACCACTAGCACCGTCACCACCACTCATTCACTCACCATCATCACTACCACCACACCACCATCACCACCACTACCACCATCACCACCACTCACTCACTCACTCACCAAAACCACTACCACCTTACCACCAGCACCACCACAACTCACTCACTCACCATCACCACTACCACCATCACCACCACTCACTCACCATCACCACCACCACTCACTCACCATCACCACTACCACCAGCACCACCAGCACTCACTAACTCACTCACCATCACCACTACCACCACACCAGCACCACCACCACCACTCACTCACCATCACCACTACCACCATCACCACCACTCACTGACCATCACCACTGCCACCAGACCACCATCACCACCACCACAACCACTCACCATCACCACTACCACCATCACCACCACTCACTCACCATCACCACTACCGCCATCACCACCACCACCATTCACTCACTCACTCACCATCACCACTACCACCACACCACCACCACTCACTCACTCACCATCACCACCACCACTCACTCACTCACCATCACCACTACCACCACCACCACACCACCAGCAACACCAGCCACTCACTCACCATCACCACTACCACCATCACCACCACTCACTCACTCACCATCACCACTACCACCATCACCACCACTAACACCATCACCACCACTCACTCACCATCAGCACTACCACCATCACCACCACCACTCACTCACCATCACCACTACCGCCATCACCACCACCCACTCACTCACCAACACCACCACATACACTCATCACACAGAGACCCACAGACTCATCACACAGAGACACACAGACTCACCACACAGAGACCCACAGACTCACCACACAGAGACCCACAGACTCACCAGACAGACCCACAGACTCACCACACAGAGACCCACAGACTCATCACACAGATACACATAGACTCATCACAAAGAGACCCATAGACTCACCACACAGAGACCCACAGACTCATCACACAGAGACACATAGACTCACCACACAGAGACACACAGACTCACCACACAGAGACCCACAGAGTCACCACACAGAGACCCACAGACTCACGACACAGAGACCCACAGACTCACCACACAGAGACCCACAGACTCATCACACAGAGACACATAGACTCACCACACAGAGACCCACAGACTCACCACACAGAGACCCACAGACTCAACAAACAGAGACCCACAGACTCATCACACAGAGACACATAGACTCACCACACAGAAACCCACAGACTCACCACACAGAGACCCACAGACTCATCACACAGAGACCCACAGACTCATCACACAGAGACACACAGACTCACCACACAGAGACCCCCAGACTCACCACACAGAGACCCACAGTCTCACCACACAGAGACCAACAGACTCACCACACATAGACCAACAGACTCACCAGACAGAGACCCACAGACTCACCACACATAGACCCACAGACTCACCACAAAGAGACCCATAGACTCACCACAGACACCCAGAGACTCACCGCACAGAGACCCACAGACTCACCACATACAGACACCCACAGACTCACCACACAGAGACCCACAGACTCACCACACAGAGACCCACAGACTCACCACACAGACACCCACAGACTCACCACACAGAGACCCACAGACTCATCACACAGAGACACATAGACTCACCACACAGAGACCCACAGACTCACCACACAGAGACCCACAGACTCATCAAACAGAGACCCACAGACTCATCACACAGAGACACATAGACTCACCACACAGAAACCCACAGACTCACCACACAGAGACCCACAGACTCATCACACAGAGACCCACAGACTCATCACACAGAGACACACAGACTCACCACACAGAGACCCCCAGACTCACCACACAGAGACCCACAGTCTCACCACACAGAGACCAACAGACTCACCACACATAGACCAACAGACTCACCAGACAGAGACCCACAGACTCACCACACATAGACCCACAGACTCACCACACAGAGACCCACAGACTCACCACAAAGAGACCCATAGACTCACCACAGACACCCAGAGACTCACCGCACAGAGACCCACAGACTCACCACATACAGACACCCACAGACTCACCACACAGAGACCCACAGACTCACCACACAGAGACCCACAGACTCACCACACAGACACCCACAGACTCACCACACAGAGACCCACAGACTCACCACACAGAGACCCACAGACTCACCACACGGAGACCGACTGACTCACCACAGAGACCCACAGACTCACCACACAGAGACCCACAGACTCACCACACAGAGACCCACATACTCACCACACAGAGACCCACAGACTCACCACACAGAGACCCACAGACTCACCACACAGCGACCCACTGACTCATCACACAGAGAACCACAGACTCACCACATAGAGACCCACAGACTCACCACACAGACACCCACAGACTCAACAAACAGAGACCCACAGACTCACCACACAGAGACCTACAGACTCATCACACAGAGACACACAGACTCACCACACAGAGACCCACAGACTCCCAACACAGAGACCCACAGACTCACCACACAGACACCCATAGACTCACCACACAGAGACCCACAGACTCACCACACGGAGACCGACTGACTCACCACAGAGACCCACAGACTCACCACACAGAGACCCACAGACTCACCACACAGACACCCACAGACTCACCGCACAGAGACCCACAGACTCTCCACACAGAGACCCACAGACTCACCACACAGAGACCCACAGACTAACCACACAGAGACCCACAGACTCACCACACAGAGACCCACAGACTCACCACATGGAGACCCACAGACTCACCACACGGAGACCCACAGACTCACCACACGGAGACCCACAGGCTCACCACACAGAGACCCACAGACTCACCACACAGAGACCCACAGACTCACCACACAGAGACCCACAGACTCACCACACGGAGACCTACAGACTCACCACACAGAGACCCACAGACTCACCACACAGAGACCCACAGACTCACCGCACAGAGACCCACAGACTCACCACACAGACACCCACAGACTCACCGCACAGAGACCCACAGACTCACCACACAGAGACCCGCAGACTCACCACACAGAGACCCACAGACTCATCAAACAGAGACCCACAGACTCATCACACAGAGACACATAGACTCACCACACAGAAACCCACAGACTCACCACACAGAGACCCACAGACTCATCACACAGAGACCCACAGACTCATCACACAGAGACACACAGACTCACCACACAGAGACCCACAGACTCACCACACAGAGACCCACAGACTCACCACACAGAGACCCACAGACTCACCACATGGAGACCCACAGACTCACCACACGGAGACCCACAGACTCACCACACGGAGACCCACAGGCTCACCACACAGAGACCCACAGACTCACCACACAGAGACCCACAGACTCACCACACAGAGACCCACAGACTCACCACACGGAGACCTACAGACTCACCACACAGAGACCCACAGACTCACCACACAGAGACCCACAGACTCACCGCACAGAGACCCACAGACTCACCACACAGACACCCACAGACTCACCGCACAGAGACCCACAGACTCACCACACAGAGACCCGCAGACTCACCACACAGAGACCCACAGACTCATCAAACAGAGACCCACAGACTCATCACACAGAGACACATAGACTCACCACACAGAAACCCACAGACTCACCACACAGAGACCCACAGACTCATCACACAGAGACCCACAGACTCATCACACAGAGACACACAGACTCACCACACAGAGACCCACAGACTCACCACACAGAGACCCACAGTCTCACCACACAGAGACCCACAGACTCACCACACAGAGACCCACAGACACACCAGACAGAGACCCACAGACTCACCACACAGAGACCCCAACATCACCACCACTCACCATCACCACTACCACCATCACCACCACCACCACTCACTCACCATCACCACTCACTCCCCAGCACCACCACTATCACCACCACTCACTCACCATCACCACTAGCACCGTCACCACCACTCATTCACTCACCATCATCACTACCACCACACCACCATCACCACCACTACCACCATCACCACCACTCACTCACTCACTCACCAAAACCACTACCACCTTACCACCAGCACCACCACAACTCACTCACTCACCATCACCACTACCACCATCACCACCACTCACTCACCATCACCACCACCACTCACTCACCATCACCACTACCACCAGCACCACCAGCACTCACTAACTCACTCACCATCACCACTACCACCACACCAGCACCACCACCACCACTCACTCACCATCACCACTACCACCATCACCACCACTCACTGACCATCACCACTGCCACCAGACCACCATCACCACCACCACAACCACTCACCATCACCACTACCACCATCACCACCACTCACTCACCATCACCACTACCGCCATCACCACCACCACCATTCACTCACTCACTCACCATCACCACTACCACCACACCACCACCACTCACTCACTCACCATCACCACCACCACTCACTCACTCACCATCACCACTACCACCACCACCACACCACCAGCAACACCAGCCACTCACTCACCATCACCACTACCACCATCACCACCACTCACTCACTCACCATCACCACTACCACCATCACCACCACTAACACCATCACCACCACTCACTCACCATCAGCACTACCACCATCACCACCACCACTCACTCACCATCACCACTACCGCCATCACCACCACCCACTCACTCACCAACACCACCACATACACTCATCACACAGAGACCCACAGACTCATCACACAGAGACACACAGACTCACCACACAGAGACCCACAGACTCACCACACAGAGACCCACAGACTCACCAGACAGACCCACAGACTCACCACACAGAGACCCACAGACTCATCACACAGATACACATAGACTCATCACAAAGAGACCCATAGACTCACCACACAGAGACCCACAGACTCATCACACAGAGACACATAGACTCACCACACAGAGACACACAGACTCACCACACAGAGACCCACAGAGTCACCACACAGAGACCCACAGACTCACGACACAGAGACCCACAGACTCACCACACAGAGACCCACAGACTCATCACACAGAGACACATAGACTCACCACACAGAGACCCACAGACTCACCACACAGAGACCCACAGACTCAACAAACAGAGACCCACAGACTCATCACACAGAGACACATAGACTCACCACACAGAAACCCACAGACTCACCACACAGAGACCCACAGACTCATCACACAGAGACCCACAGACTCATCACACAGAGACACACAGACTCACCACACAGAGACCCCCAGACTCACCACACAGAGACCCACAGTCTCACCACACAGAGACCAACAGACTCACCACACATAGACCAACAGACTCACCAGACAGAGACCCACAGACTCACCACACATAGACCCACAGACTCACCACACAGAGACCCACAGACTCATCACACAGAGACCCACAGACTCATCACACAGAGACACACAGACTCACCACACAGAGACCCACAGACTCACCACACAGAGACCCACAGACTCACCACACAGAGACCCACAGACTCACCACATGGAGACCCACAGACTCACCACACGGAGACCCACAGACTCACCACACGGAGACCCACAGGCTCACCACACAGAGACCCACAGACTCACCACACAGAGACCCACAGACTCACCACACAGAGACCCACAGACTCACCACACGGAGACCTACAGACTCACCACACAGAGACCCACAGACTCACCACACAGAGACCCACAGACTCACCGCACAGAGACCCACAGACTCACCACACAGACACCCACAGACTCACCGCACAGAGACCCACAGACTCACCACACAGAGACCCGCAGACTCACCACACAGAGACCCACAGACTCATCAAACAGAGACCCACAGACTCATCACACAGAGACACATAGACTCACCACACAGAAACCCACAGACTCACCACACAGAGACCCACAGACTCATCACACAGAGACCCACAGACTCATCACACAGAGACACACAGACTCACCACACAGAGACCCACAGACTCACCACACAGAGACCCACAGTCTCACCACACAGAGACCCACAGACTCACCACACAGAGACCCACAGACACACCAGACAGAGACCCACAGACTCACCACACAGAGACCCCAACATCACCACCACTCACCATCACCACTACCACCATCACCACCACCACCACTCACTCACCATCACCACTCACTCCCCAGCACCACCACTATCACCACCACTCACTCACCATCACCACTAGCACCGTCACCACCACTCATTCACTCACCATCATCACTACCACCACACCACCATCACCACCACTACCACCATCACCACCACTCACTCACTCACTCACCAAAACCACTACCACCTTACCACCAGCACCACCACAACTCACTCACTCACCATCACCACTACCACCATCACCACCACTCACTCACCATCACCACCACCACTCACTCACCATCACCACTACCACCAGCACCACCAGCACTCACTAACTCACTCACCATCACCACTACCACCACACCAGCACCACCACCACCACTCACTCACCATCACCACTACCACCATCACCACCACTCACTGACCATCACCACTGCCACCAGACCACCATCACCACCACCACAACCACTCACCATCACCACTACCACCATCACCACCACTCACTCACCATCACCACTACCGCCATCACCACCACCACCATTCACTCACTCACTCACCATCACCACTACCACCACACCACCACCACTCACTCACTCACCATCACCACCACCACTCACTCACTCACCATCACCACTACCACCACCACCACACCACCAGCAACACCAGCCACTCACTCACCATCACCACTACCACCATCACCACCACTCACTCACTCACCATCACCACTACCACCATCACCACCACTAACACCATCACCACCACTCACTCACCATCAGCACTACCACCATCACCACCACCACTCACTCACCATCACCACTACCGCCATCACCACCACCCACTCACTCACCAACACCACCACATACACTCATCACACAGAGACCCACAGACTCATCACACAGAGACACACAGACTCACCACACAGAGACCCACAGACTCACCACACAGAGACCCACAGACTCACCAGACAGACCCACAGACTCACCACACAGAGACCCACAGACTCATCACACAGATACACATAGACTCATCACAAAGAGACCCATAGACTCACCACACAGAGACCCACAGACTCATCACACAGAGACACATAGACTCACCACACAGAGACACACAGACTCACCACACAGAGACCCACAGAGTCACCACACAGAGACCCACAGACTCACGACACAGAGACCCACAGACTCACCACACAGAGACCCACAGACTCATCACACAGAGACACATAGACTCACCACACAGAGACCCACAGACTCACCACACAGAGACCCACAGACTCAACAAACAGAGACCCACAGACTCATCACACAGAGACACATAGACTCACCACACAGAAACCCACAGACTCACCACACAGAGACCCACAGACTCATCACACAGAGACCCACAGACTCATCACACAGAGACACACAGACTCACCACACAGAGACCCCCAGACTCACCACACAGAGACCCACAGTCTCACCACACAGAGACCAACAGACTCACCACACATAGACCAACAGACTCACCAGACAGAGACCCACAGACTCACCACACATAGACCCACAGACTCACCACAAAGAGACCCATAGACTCACCACAGACACCCAGAGACTCACCGCACAGAGACCCACAGACTCACCACATACAGACACCCACAGACTCACCACACAGAGACCTACAGACTCACCACACGGAGACCGACTGACTCACCACAGAGACCCACAGACTCACCACACAGAGACCCACAGACTCACCACACAGAGACCCACATACTCACCACACAGAGACCCACAGACTCACCACACAGAGACCCACAGACTCACCACACAGCGACCCACTGACTCATCACACAGAGACCCACAGACTCACCACACAGAGACCCACAGACTCACCACACAGACACCCACAGACTCAACAAACAGAGACCCACAGACTCACCACACAGAGACCTACAGACTCATCACACAGAGACACACAGACTCACCACACAGAGACCCACAGACTCCCAACACAGAGACCCACAGACTCACCACACAGACACCCATAGACTCACCACACAGAGACCCACAGACTCACCACACGGAGACCGACTGACTCACCACAGAGACCCACAGACTCACCACACAGAGACCCACAGACTCAACACACAGACACCCACAGACTCACCGCACAGAGACCCACAGACTCTCCACACAGAGACCCACAGACTCACCACACAGAGACCCACAGACTCACCACACAGAGACCCACAGACTAACCACACAGAGACCCACAGACTCACCACATGGAGACCCACAGACTCACCACACGGAGACCCACAGACTCACCACACGGAGACCCACAGGCTCACCACACAGAGACCCACAGACTCACCACACAGAGACCCACAGACTCACCACACAGAGACCCACAGACTCACCACACGGAGACCTACAGACTCACCACACAGAGACCCACAGACTCACCACACAGAGACCCACAGACTCACCGCACAGAGACCCACAGACTCACCACACAGACACCCACAGACTCACCGCACAGAGACCCACAGACTCACCACACAGAGACCCGCAGACTCACCACACAGAGACCCACAGACTCATCACACAGAGACCCACAGACTCACCACACAGTGATCCACAGACTCACCACACAGAGACCCACAGACTCACCACGCAGAGACCCACAGACTCACCACGCAGAGACCCATAGACTCACCACACAGAGACCCACAGACTCACCACACAGAGACCCACAGACTCACCACACAGAAACCCATAGACTCGCAACACAGAGACCCACAGACTCACCACACAGAGACCCACAGACTCACCACACAGAGACCCACAGACTCACCACACAGAGACCCACAGACTCACCACACAGAGATCCACAGACTCACCACACAGAGACCCACAGACTCACCACACAGAGACCCACAGACTCACCACACAGAGACCCACAGACTCACCACATTGAGACCCACAGACTCACCACACAGAGTCACACAGACTCACCACACAGAGACCCACAGACTAACCACACAGAGACCCACAGACTCACCACACAGAGACCCACAGACTCACCACATGGAGACCCACAGACTCACCACACGGAGACCCACAGACTCACCACACGGAGACCCACAGGCTCACCACACAGAGACCCACAGACTCACCACACAGAGACCCACAGACTCACCACACAGAGACCCACAGACTCACCACACGGAGACCTACAGACTCACCACACAGAGACCCACAGACTCACCACACAGAGACCCACAGACTCACCGCACAGAGACCCACAGACTCACCACACAGACATCCACAGACTCACCGCACAGAGACCCACAGACTCACCACACAGAGACCCGCAGACTCACCACACAGAGACCCACAGACTCATCACACAGAGACCCACAGACTCACCACACAGTGATCCACAGACTCACCACACAGAGACCCACAGACTCACCACGCAGAGACCCACAGACTCACCACGCAGAGACCCATAGACTCACCACACAGAGACCCACAGACTCACCACACAGAGACCCACAGACTCACCACACAGAAACCCATAGACTCGCAACACAGAGACCCACAGACTCACCACACAGAGACCCACAGACTCACCACACAGAGACCCACAGACTCACCACACAGAGATCCACAGACTCACCACACAGAGACCCACAGACTCACCACACAGAGACCCACAGACTCACCACACAGAGACCCATAGACTCACCACACAGAGACCCACAGACTCACCACACAGAGACCCATAGACTCGCCACACAGAGACCCACAGACTCACCACACAGAGACCCACAGCCTCACCACACAGAGACCCACAGACTCACCACACAGAGACCCACAGACTCACCACACAGAGACCCACAGACTCACCACACAGAGACCCACAGACTCACCACACAGAGACCCACAGACTCACCACACAGAGACCCACAGACTCACCACACAGAGACCCATAGACTCGCCACACAGAGACCCACAGACTCACCACACAGAGACCCACAGCCTCACCACACAGAGAACCACAGACTCACCACACAGAGACCCACAGACTCACCACACAGAGACCCACAGACTCACCACACAGAGACCCACAGACTCACCACACAGAGACCCACAGACTCACCACACAGAGCCCCGTGTGGGCACCTTCAGGCTGAGTCGACCTTGAGGAGGCCCAGACAGGGTTCAGATTTTCCCGCCACCGCCTCCACTCGTCCCGACCCGGAAGCGGAAGTAGAATCTGTAGATTGAGGAGCGCCCGGCTGCCGGGGGCGTGGCCGCGTTATCACACGTCACTCGGCAGGGGCGTGGCTCTGCGTGGGCGTGGCTAGGAGTGGGCGTGGTCACTTCCGTCGCACTGAACGTCATCGGTGACGTCACGCGACCACGTGGCTCGTCAGTTGGCGACGGACGTGAAGGAGGCGGCTGCTTTTTCGTCTTCAGCGTCGACATCTTCAGATTCTTCATCATCCTAATCGCCGAGCACCTTCTGCTGAAGCCATTGACGTGGTGAGTTGTGTGGGTCAGTGTTGTGGGTCTGTGGTGAGTTGTCTGGGTCCGTGGTGAGTTGTGTGGGTCTGTGTTGTGGATCCGTGGTGAGTTGTGTGGGTTCTTGGTAAGAGTGTTGGTTCGTGGTGAGTTGTGTGGGTCCTTATTGTGGCTTATTGGTGAGTGTGGGTGTCCGTGGTGAGGATTCATGGTGAGTTGTGAGAGTCCGTGGTGAGGATGTGGGTTCGTGGTGAGTTGTGTGGGTTCGTGGTGATGTGGGTTTGTGGTGAGTTGTGTGGGTTCGTGGTGAGGATGTGGGTTTGTGGCGAGTTGTGTGGGTTCGTGGTGAGGATGTGGGTTTGTGGTGAGTTGTGTGGGTTCGTGGTGAGGATGTGGGTTCTTGGTTTGTTGTGTGGGTTCGTGGTGAGGATGTGGGTTTGTGGTGAGTTGTGTGGGTCCGTGGTGAGGATGTGGGTTTGTGGTGAGTTGTGTGGGTTCGTGGTGAGGATGTGGGTTCTTGGTTTGTTGTGTGGGTTCGTGGTGACGATGTGGGTTTGTGGTGAGTTGTGTGGGTCCGTGGTGAGGATGTGGGTTTGTGGTGAGTTGTGTGGGTTCGTGGTGAGGATGTGGGTTCTTGGTTTGTTGTGTGGGTTCGTGGTGAGGATGTGGGTTTGTGGTGAGTTATGAGGGTTCGTGGTGAGGATGTGGGTTCTTGGTGAGGGTTGGTGGGTTCGTGGTGAGGATGTGGGTTTGTGGTGCGTGAGTCCATGCTAACAATGTGGCTGCTTTTTCGTCTTCAGCGTCGACATCTTCAGATTCTTCATCATCCTAATCGCCGAGCACCTTCTGCTGAAGCCATTGACGTGGTGAGTTGTGTGGGTCAGTGTTGTGGGTCTGTGGTGAGTTGTCTGGGTCCGTGGTGAGTTGTGTGGGTCCGTGTTGTGGATCCGTGGTGAGTTGTGTGGGTTCTTGGTGAGAGTGTTGGTTCGTGGTGAGTTGTGTGGGTCCTTATTGTGGCTTATTGGTGAGTGTGGGTGTCCGTGGTGAGGATTCATGGTGAGTTGTGAGGGTTCGTGGTGAGGATGTGGGTTTGTGGTGCGTGAGTCCATGCTAACAATGTGAGTCCACGTGGTAGCGGTGCAATCGCCCTCCACTGAACTCTGCCTGACTCTCCCCACCCTCCACTCTCCACGCAGAGACACCGAGAGATTTACGGAGCACAGCAACGCCATGAAGGTAGGCGTGGCCCCCTCCACTCAACATATGAACACCACCCTAACTTACAAACACCACCCACACTTACAAACACCACCCTAACTTACAAACACCACCCACACTTACAAACACCACCCACACTTACGAACACCACCCACACTTACAAACCCCACCCACACTTACAAACAGCACCCTAACTTACAAACACCACCCACACCTACGAACACCACCCACACTTACAAACACCACTCACACTTACAAACACCACCCTAACTTACAAACACCACCCACACTTACAAACACCACCCACACTTACAAACACCACCCACACTTACAAACACCACCCACACTTACAAACACCACAAACACCACTCACACTTACAAACACCACTCACACTTACAAACACCACCCACACTTGCAAACACCATCCACACTTACAAACACCACTCACACTTACAAACACCACCCACACTTACAAACACCACCCTCACTTACAAACACCACCCTCACTTACGAACACCACTCTCACTTACAAACACCACCCTCACTTACAAACACCACCCTCACTTACAAACACCACCCTCACTTACAAACACCACCCTCACTTACAAACACCACCCTCACTTACGAACACCACCCTCACTTACAAACACCACCCTCACTTACAAACACCACCCACACTTACAAACACCACCAACACTTACAAACACCACTCACACTTACAAACACCATCCACTATTACAAACACCACCCACACTTACAAACACCACCCACACTTACAAACACCACCCACACTTACAAACACCACCCACACCTGTGAACACCACTCACACTTACAAACACCACCCATATATGTATACATATATATGTATGTGTATATATGTATGTATGAATGTGTATGTGTGTGTGTGTATGAATGTGTATGTATGTGTGTATGTGTGTATATATATGTATCTTTGAATGTGTATGTGTGTATGAATGTGTATGTGTGTGTGTATGTGTGTGTATGTGTGTGTGTGTATGCGTGTATGTGTATATGTGTGTATATATGTATGTGTGTGTATGTGTGTGTATGTATGGATTTGTGTGCGTGTAGACGAGGCAAGCTGGACCGAGTGGGAGGCAGCCTCCGCCTATCACCAGGTGGAGTGCGCTGACCGCCAGCTCCATGTTAATCCGCAGCAAATCACCCAAAGGTAAGAACGAGAGAGGAGCAGGAGAATCATCAAAGTCTAAGAATGATGGCAGCTCAAATCAAAGCAGCTCAACCAAGTGGGCTGATATCATTGTCATCATCATCGTCGTCATCATCATCATCATCGTCGGCATCATCATTGTCGCTGTCGCGTGGAAATGCTTAGCAGCAGCCAAATAACACTTGGATTCAAGCGGGGTGATGTTGATTCCTCTAAATGTTGAGCGGGGGGATACTCACAAAGACACCCATAGACACACAGAGACACCCATAGACACACATTGACAACCATAGACACACAGAGACACCCATAGACACACAGAGACACTCATAGACACCTATAGACACCCATAGACACTCATAGACACACAGAGACACACAGAGACACCCGTAGACACACAGAGACCCACAGAGACACCCAGACCCACAGAGGCACCGATAGAGACCCGACAAACCCACAGAGACACCCATAGACCCACAGAGACACTCATAGACACCCATAGACACTCATAGACACCCATAGACACCCATAGACACTCATAGACACACAGAGACAAACAGAGGCACCCGTAGACACACAAAGACCCACATAGACACCCAGACCCATAGAGACCCACAGAGGCACCGATAGAGACCCTACAAACCCACAGAGACACCCATAGACCCACAGAGGCAACCACAGAGACCCCGTGGACCCACAGAGACAGCCATAGAGACCCATACATTAACACGGTTGGCAACGTACGGTGCAAAAAGAAGTTTAACTTTCGTAGATGCAACCTGTACCGCCACGTGGGTCTACATTAGCGTTGAAGGGTTCCCAACGACTCGGAGGTTTAGGGGCTTTCGCCGTAAGTTTACTCGAAGCTTATTTCAGTACACGAGGGTGTAACAACTTCCCCAGGGGTCCCGGGCTACGTCCCACTAGCCCCCCCGTCACAGCCGGCTGCCCCGTGCTGCCTCCTCTGCGTCCGACCGTGGGTTCAGCCAACCCGGCCGACCGAGGAGCGCGGTCACCTCCAGCCCTGTACGCTGTGCTATCCCCTACTCCTACCCTCTTGCCCCTGGCTCCCCCCGTTCCACCCTACTCTGAGCCCCAGCTCCAGCAACGACCCCGCCTACGTCACGGGGTTCCCCTTTTTATACCAAGGGGAGACGTGACGTCATGGAGCCGCCCGGCGCGCATGACGTCACGTTTCCATTTGACTCCTCTGCATTAGTAAAGGTCTCTGGTGAGTCTCTGTGAGTCTCTGTGGGTGTCAGTGGGTCTCTGTGGCTCTCTGTGGGTCTCTATTAGTCTCGGTGGGTCTCTTTGAGTCTCTGTGGGTCTCTTTGAGTCTGTAGAAAAATGCGTTTAGAGCATTTTTCTGCCACGTGGTGATGACGATGATGACGACGACGATGATGAGGATGATGACGACGGTGATGATTACGACGATGATGATGACACCAGCCACTTTGGGGGGGGGGGGGGCATAACGCGGTGTGTGTGTATACAAAACCAGTTGATAGCTTCAGTTGTTGTGGCTGATGTTGTTGTTGTTGTCACTTGTGCAGCGATCCAGCGTATCTTCAAGACTTCCCTGACTAAGCGCCAGAAGCTGGAGCTCGCCGCCATGGACGCGGTTTGGTTTTTTACTTTGGACGAGGGGGAGGAGGAAAGCCGAGGGGGCGTCGCCAATGGAGGATATGACGACGACGATAACAACTACATCCTTGTGAGACTCACACACACAGACACACACACAGACACACACACAGACACACACACACACAGACACACACACACAGACACACACACACACAGACACACACACAGACACACACACACAGACACAGACACACAGACACAGACACACAGACACACACAGATACACAGACACACACAGACACACACACACAGACACACACAGACACAGACACACACAGACACATACATACAAACACAGACACACAGACACACACAGACACACACACAGACACACACACACAGACACACACACAACTACATCCCTGTGAGACTCACACACAAGACAAAGATCCCCTATATAGCCTTCACAGACTGTAGGGGCAAGTGCTGTTAGCGAGCACCTATGAAGGCCAGAACGTTACACGAGGGGGTGGGTGGCCAGCACCACGACCGACCGCCTTTGTCTCCCCAGTGGCGATGTTTACACACCGCACCAGCTACTCATTTGAGGCTGAGTCGACCTAGGGGAGGCCAGGGACCGGTTCAGATAATCGTCACTGTTGGTGTTGGCCGTGAGTGGGAATCGAACCCGGGTCGCCGGGTTCATAGCGCAGCGTAACGCTAACCGCTGCACCACCGCTCCCCACACACACAGACACACACAGACACACACAGACACACACAGACCCCCAATTTGACCTTCACCCTGATGCTTCCCGTGACCTCCCCGTGACCCCACTTTGACCTTCACCCTGACCACTCCGCGTGACCTCCCCCGTGACCCCTGCAAGGTCCAGAACGAGCACTTCCACTACCGCTTCGAGCTGAACAAGAAGATTGGGCATGGTGGACAGGGCGTGGTGGTGCAGTGTCTGGACCACAAGACTCGGACGATGGTGGCGCTCAAGATCCTCGCCTCGCCCTCCAAGTGAGTGGGCCCTGGTGCAGCGGTGCAGTCAACAGCAACAGCAGCACCAACAACAACAACGATGTCAACAACAACAATGGGCCAACTATGGGACTGCTGTTGAGTGTTAGCTCACAGTGACAACAATAACAAACTATGGCTGAAACAACCTTTACTTGACTCTCCCTCGCTCGAGCACCCACCACCATCACGACCACTACCACCACCATCACCACCACCACTGTCACCACCATCACCACCATCACACTACCACCACCCCTCTCTCCCTACCACCACCACCATCACGACCACTGCCACCACCATCACCATCACACTACCACCACCCCTCTCTCCCTACCACCACCACCACCATCACGACCACTGCCACCACCATCACCACCATCACACTACCACCACCACCATCACACTACCACCACCATCACGACCACTGCCACCACCCCTCTCTCTCTACCACCACCACACTACCACCATCACACTACCACCACCCCTCTCTCCCTACCACCACCACCACCATCACGACCACTGCCACCACCATCACGACCACTACCACCGCCCCTCTCTCCCTACCACCACCACCATCAGCACCATCACACTACCACCACCATCACACTGCCACCACTACCATCACGACCACTACCACCACCATCACACTACCACCACCATCACGACCACCACCACCATCACACTACCACCACCACCACCATCACACTACCACCAACACCACCATCACACTACCACCCCCACACTACCACCATCACGACCACTACCACCACCATCACACCACCACCATCACCATCACACTAACACCACCACCACCTTCACCACCACTGCCACCACCCCTCTCTCACTTCCACCACCACCATCACCACCATCACACTACCACCACCATCACCATCACACTACCACCACCATCACCACCACTACCACCACCCCTCTCTCCCTACCCCCACCACCACCACCATCACCACCACCAGCACCACCATCCCCACACTACCACCACCACCCCCTCCCTACCACCACCCTTCCCCACCATCACCACCATCCCTCCTCTACGTTACGTCTAAACTCTCTGTCTCTGTGTCTCTGTGTCTCTCTCTGTGCACTCGCTCACTCGCTCGCAGCTCCAGGCAAGAGGACAATCAGCTGAGGGAGATCCAGATGTCTATGGAGCTGCAGAGCCAACGTAGCGACGTGGACTTCAACGTTGCAAAAGTCCTGGAGACTTTCTCCTTCCGAGGCCACAAATGCCTCGTCATGGAGCTGTTGAGGTACGAACAGCACCAGCACCAGCACCACTCACTCACTCACCATCACCACTACCGCCATCACCACCACTCACTCAACATCACCACCACCACCACTCACTCACTTACCATCACCAGGACCACCACCACGACCACCACTCACTCACCATCACCATTACCACCATCACCAACACTCACTCACTCACTCAGCATCACCACCATCACCACCACCACCACTCACTCACCATTACCACTACCACCATCACCACCACCACTCACTCACCATCACCAATACCACCATCACCACCACTCACTCACTCACTATCACCACTACCACCACACCACCATCACCACCACCACAACCACTCACCATCACCACCACCACCACCACCACTCACTCACCATCACCACTACCACCATCACCACCATCACCACAACCACTCACTCACCATCACCACTACCACCATCACCACTCACTCACCATCACCACCACCACTCACTCACCATCACCACTACCACCATCACCACCACTCACTTAATCACCATCACAACTACCACCCCAGCACCACCACCACTCACTCACCATCACCACTACCACCATCACCACCACCACTCACTCACTCACCATCACCACTACCACCACACCACCAGCACCACCACCACTCACCCACCATCACCACTACCACCATCACCACCACTCACTCACTCACTCACCATCACCACTACCACCATGACCACCACTCACTCACTCACCAACACCACTACCACCACACCACCAGCACCACCACAACTCACTCACTCACCATCACCACTACCACCATCACCACCACTCACTCACCATCACCACCACTACTCACTCACCATCACCACTACCACCAGCACAACCACCACTCACTCACTCACTCACCATCACCACTACCACCATCACCACCACCACCACCACCATCACCACCACCACCACTCACTCACCATCACCCCTACCGCCATCACCACCACTCACTCACCATCACCACTACCACCACCACCACAACCACCATTCACTCACTCACTCACTCACCATCACCACTACCACCACACCACCAGCACCACCACCACTCACACACTCACCATCACCACTACCACCACCACCACACCACCAGCAACACCAGCCACTCACTCACTCACCATCACCACTACCACCATCACCACCACTCACTCACTCACTCACCATCACCACTACCACCATCACCACCACTCACTCACCATCAGCACTACCACCATCACCACCATCAACACCACCACCACCACTCACTCACTCACCATCACCACTACCACCATCAGCACCACTAACCCACCAACACACTATCACCATCACCACCATCACCACCATCACCACCACCACTCACTCACCATCACCACTACCGCCATCACCACCACTCACTCACTCACCATCACCACTACCACCACCACTCACTCACTCACCATCACCACCACTCACCATCACCACTACCACCATCACCACCCACTCACCACCACCACACCACCACCCACAGAGACCCACAGAGAGGGGCATCGCTGACGCCTCTGTCTCCCCGTCACAGCACGAACCTCCATCGGCTACTCAGAGACATGGGGCAGGGGCACATCGACGAGGACATCGCGAGGGCCTACACCAGGGGCATCCTCCGCTTCCTCGCCTACGCCAAGTCCCGGGGCATCGTCCACGGGGACATCAAGCCGGTGAGCGGAGGGCAGGCTGGGGGCGTGGACGCTCGCTTTGACGCTCGGCACTCTGACAGATGTAGATGTCACTGGTTCTTCACGTTCTGTAGACGCAGATGCCACTGGTTCTTCACGTTCTGTAGACGCAGATGCCACTGGTTCTTCACGTTCTGTAGATGCCACTGGTTTTTCACGTTCTGTAGATGTAGATGCCACTGGTCCTTCACGTTCTGTAGATGCAGATGCCACTGGTTCTTCACATTCTGTAAATGTAGATGCCACTGGTTCTTCACGTTCTGTAGATGCCACTGGTTCTTCACGTTCTGTAGATGTAGATGCCACTGGTCCTTCACGTTCTGTAGATGTAGATGCCACTGGTTCTTCATGTTCCGTAGATGTAGATGCCACTGGTTCTTCATGTTCTGTAGATGTAGATGCCACTGGTTCTTCACATTCTGTAGACGCAGACGCCACTGGTTCTTCACGTTCTGCAGATGTAGATTCCACTGGTTCTTCACCTTTTGCAGATGTAGATGCCACTGATTCTTCACGTTCTGTAGATGTAGACGCCACTGGTTCTTCACGTTCTATAGATTTAGATGTCACTAGTTCTTCACATTCTGTAGATGTAGATGCCACTGGTTCTTCATGTTCTGTAGATGTAGATGCCACTGGTTTTTCACGTTCTGTAGATGTAGATGCCACTGGTTCTTCACGTTCTGTAGATGTAGATGCCACTGGTCCTTCACGTTCTGTAGAAGCAGATGCAACTGGTTCTTCACGTTCTGTAGATGTAGATGCCACTGGTTCTTCACATTCTGTAGACACAGATGCCACTGGTTCTTCATGTTCTGCAGATGTAGACGCCATTGGTTCTTCACGTTCTGTAGATGTAGATTCCACTGGTTCTTCACGTTCTGCAGATGTAGATGCCACTGGTTCTTCCCGTTCTGCAGATATCGATGGCACTGGTTCTTAACGTTCTGCAGATGTAGATGTCATTCGTTCTTCACGTTCTGCAGTTGTAGATGCCACTGGTTCTTCACGTTCTGCAGATGTAGATGCCACTGGTTCTTCACATTCAGCAGATGTAGATTGCCACTGGTTCTTCACGTTCTGTAGATGTATACGCCACTCGTTCTTCACGTTCTGTAGATGTAGATGCCACTGGTTCTTCACGTTCTGTAGACGTAGATGCCACTGGTTCTTCACGTTCTGTAGATGTAGACGCCACTGGTTCTTCACGTTCTGTGATGTAGATGCCACTGGTCCTTCACGTTCTGTAGATTAGATGCCACTGGTTCTTCTCGTTCTGCAGATGTAGATGCCACTGGTTCTACACGTTCTGTAGATGTAGATGCCACTGGTTCTTCATGTTCTGTAGATGTAGACGCCACTGGTTCTTCACATTCTGTAGACGTACATGTCACTGGTCCTTCACATTCAGCAGATGTAGATTGCCACTGGATGTTCACGTTCTGCAGATGTAGATGCCACCATCGCCATCTATCGAACTTATGAACTCTCGGTTCTGAACAGCAGCAACTTGAGCGTACGGACTGGGTTTGGTTCGTATCTCTGAAAGTTCGCAAGCTGAACGTTCATAAGTAGAGGTAGTCACCGTACATAGACGTACAGTCCTAGAGAGTGCTCGCCGCCTTGACCCCGCTGAGTGTGAATCCTCTCTCTCCCTGCCGCTCGCTCCCCATCCAGAGCAACATTCTGGTGAAAAACATCGCGAGCCGCGTTGCCAGAGTCACCGACTTCGGCCTCAGCTTCTTTGTGGACCGTCCACGTGAGTGGTGACCCCCCTACACCTGCACGTGTGTGGGTGTGTGTGTGTGGGTGTGTGTGGGTGTGTGTGGGTGTGTGGGTGTGTGGGTGTCTGTGCGTGTGGGTGTCTGTGTGTGTGTGTGGGTGTCTGTGTGTGTGGGTGTGTGTGGGTGTGTGGGTGTGTGTGGGTGTCTGTGTGTGTGGGTGTCTGTGTGTGTGGGTGTCTGTGTGTGTGGGTGTCTGTGTGTGTGTGTGGGTGTCTGTGTGTGTGGGTTTCTCTACCCACCCACCCACCCACCACCACCCCCCACACGCACGTACCCAGTCCACATTCACCATCACCGCCGCTGTCGCTTGCCGTCATCCACACAGCCCCGTGCGTGGGAGGCACTCTCGTCTACGTGGCGCCCGAGGTGCTGCTGGGCTACCCGGTCACCTGCGCCGCGGACACGTGGTCCCTGGGCTGCACCGTCGCCAAGATGGCCACCGGCAGGGACCTCTTCCGCTCCTTCGGCCGCGACGACCACCTGGCATGCTGCATCGAGGTGACCGGGGAGCCTCCTTGGGGAAGGGGGGGGGGGGGACAACTCAAGCGGGAGACGTGGCCCAGACCGGCCCCGCAGACATCCACCCAGCCAGACACCCAGCCAGTCACCCAGCCAGTCACCCAGCCAGACACCCAGCCAGCCACCCAGTCACCCACCCAACCAGTCAGCAACCCGGCCAGTCACCCAGCCAGTCACCCAGCCATGCACGCAGTCACCCGGCCAGTCACCCAGCCAGTTACCCAGTCAGCCACCCAACCAGTCACCTGGCCAGTCACCCAGTCAGACACCCAGCCAGTCACCTGGCCAGTCACCCAGCCAGTCACGCAGCCAGTCACGCAGCCAGTCACGCAGCCAGCCACCTGGCCAGTCACCCAGCCCGTCACCCAGCCAGTCACCCAGTCAGACACCCAGCCAGTCACCCAGCCAGTCACCCAGTCAGACACCCAGCCAGTCACCCAGCCAGTCACGCAGCCAACCACATGGCCAGTCACCCAGCCAGTCACCCAGCCAGTTATCCAGCCAGACACCCAGCCAGACACGCAGCCAGTCATCCAGCCAGTCACCCAGCCAGTCACCCAGCCAGTCACCTGGCCACTTACCCAGTCAGGCAACCAGCCAGTCATGCAGCCAGTCACCCAGCCAGTCACCCAGCCAGTCACCTGGCCACTTACCCAGCCAGTCACCCAGCCAGACACGCAGCCAGTCACCCAGCCAGTCACCCAGTCAGACACCCAGCCAGTCATCCAGTCAGGCAACCAGCCAGTCACGCAGCCAGTCACCCAGCCAGTCACCCAGCCAGTCACCTGGCCACTTACCCAGCCAGTCACCCAGCCAGACACGCAGCCAGTCACCCAGCCAGACACCTGGCCAGTTACCCACCGACTCGCCCACCCACTGACCGACCCACTCGCCCACTCACCCACCCACCTACCAACCTACGCACCCACCTACCCACCCACCTACCTACCGACACACCCACCCACCTACCAACCCACCTATCTACCCACCTACCAACCTACTGACCCACCTACCCACTCACCCACCCACCTACCAACCTACCCACCCATCTACCAACCTACGCACCCATAATGCTCGATGTGACAATGTCACAATGAGATCTTCTTCTGCCGTACGGCCGATGAGAAATAGCTACGCAGCTCTATGGGCGCCTTACCTGGTTAAAGACAAATAGTTTAGCTGTAGCGTGGGTCCCTTTGTAGGTCCCTGTCCTTCTACATGAGTCTCTAGATCTCCAAGGGGCTCTGTATGGGTCTCTGTGAGGCCCTATTGTTCTATGTAAGTCTGTGGGTCTCTATGGGTCTCTGTATGGGTTTCTGTGAGGCCCTATTGTTCTATGTAAGTCTATGGGTCTCTATGGGTCTCTGTATGTGTCTCTGTGAGGCCCTATTGTTCTATGTAAGTCTATGGGTCTCTGTATGGGTTTCTGTGAGTCCCTATGTTTCTATGTGAGTCTCTGAATCTCTGTGGGTCTCTATGGATCTATGTATGGGTCTCTAGGAGTCCCTATGTTTCTATATGTCTCTGAATCTCTATGGGTCTCTCCGTGTAACACGCGTGTAACATGCGTGTAACACGCGTTTAACATGCGTTTAACAAGCGTGTGACAAGAATGTCTCTCTCTGTCTCTGTCTTGAAATGGTTGTGCAGATCATGGGCATGCCTCCGAAAGACATGTTGGAGAGATCTCGCAACAAAGAGTACTTCTTTGGTGAGTAGAAGGGTGGTGTGGTGGTGGTGGTGCGGTGATGGTGCTGTGGTGGTGGCGATGGTGGTGGTGTCGTGGTGGGGGGGGGCCTGGGGGAATGGGGGGATGGGGAGGGAGGAGGTGGTGGTTGGGGCTTGGGCCGACTCAGTAACGACCTGGGTTAGGGGCGATAAGTAACCAAAGCAGGGGTAGGTGGGTGGGTGGGTAGGTGGGTGGGAGTGTAGGTGTGGGTGGGTGAGTTGATGTGTGGATGACGTGGGGGTTGGTGACACTGTGCGTGTCTCTCTCTCTCTCTCTGTGTCTCTCTCTTTATCTCTTTGTGTGTCTCTCTCTGTCTCTGCCTGTCTCCCTCTGTCTCTCGTTCTCTATCTCTCTGTCTTTCTCTGTCTCGTTGTCTATATCACTCTCTCTCTCTCCCTGTCTCTCTATCCATCTCTGTCTCTCTCTCTGTGTGTCTCTGTCTCTCTCTCTGTCTCTGTCTCTCTGTCTTTCTGTCCTTCTGTCTCTCTGTCTGTCTCTCTGTCTCTGTGACTCTCTCTGCCTATCTCTCTATCTCTCTCTCTCTCTGTGTGTCTCTCTCTGTGTCTCTCTGTGTGCGTCTCTATCTCTGTCTCTCCATCTTTCTGTCTCTCTGTCTCTCTCTGTCTCTGTGTCTCTCTCTGCCTATCTCTCTATCTCTCTCTCTATCTGTGTCTCTCTCTGTCTCGCGTTCTCTGTCTCTCTGTCTTTCTCTGTCTCTTTGTTTCTATCACTCTCTCTCTCTCTCCCTGTCTCTCGCTCCATCTCTTTCTCTCTTTCTCTCTGTCTCTCTCTGTCTCTCCTACTTTGTCTCTCTGTCTCTCTCTGTCTCTCTCTGCTTCTCTCTCTCTCTCCCTCCTGCAGACCATTTCGGCCATCCTCTCTGCCTGGGCAAGAAGCGTCACCCGGGAAGTATTCCCCTGCACTTCGTGCTGCGGGGATGTGGAGTTCAGCTCGTGCACTTTATCAGAAACTGCCTACAGTAAGAACACAGACAAAGATCCCCCGTGTAGCCTCTAGCAGGCTGTAGGGGCAAGTGCTGTTAGCGAGTAGCAGCAGCATCTATACACAGACAAAGATCCCCCGTGTAGCCTCTAGCAGGCTGTAGGGAGAAGTGCTGTTAGTAGCACCTATATACAGACAAAGATCCCCCGTGTAGCCTCTAGCAGGCTGTAGGGGCAAGTGCTGTTAGTAGCAGCGAGTAGCAGCACCTACACACAGATAAAGATCCCCCGTGTAGCCTCTAGCAGGCTGTAGGGGCAAGTGCTGTTAGCGAGTAGCAGCAGCAGCACCTATACACAGACAAAGATCCCCGGTGTAGCCTCTAGCAGGCTGTCGGGGCAAGTGCTGTTAGTAGTAGCGAGTAGCAGCACCTCTACACAGACAAAGATCCCCCGTGTAGCCTCTAGCAGGCTATAGGGGCAAGTGCTGTTAGTAGTAGCGAGCAGCAGCGCCTATACACAGACAAAGATCCCCCATGTAGCCTCTAGCAGGCGGTAGGGACAAGTGCTGTTAGTAGTAGCGAGTAGCAGCACCTACACACAGACAAAGATCCCCCATGTAGCCTCTAGCAGGCTATAGGGGCAAGTGCTGTTAGTAGTAGCGAGTAGCAGCGCCTATACACAGACAAAGATCCCCCGTGTAGCCTCTAGCAGGCTGTAGGGGCAAGTGCTGTTAGTAGTAGCGAGTAGCAGCTGCACCTATGCACAGACAAAGCTCCCCCGTGTATCCTCTAGCAGGCTGTAGGGGCAAGTGCTGTTAGTTGTAGCGAGTAGCAGCACCTACACACAGACAAAGATCCCCCGTGTAGCCTCTAGCAGGCTGTAGGGGCAAGTGCTGTTAGTAGTAGCGAGTAGCAGCACCTCTACACAGAAAAAGATCCCCCGTGTAGCCTCTAGCAGGCTATAGGGGCAAGTGCTGTTAGTATTGGGAGTAGCATCGCCTATACACAGACAAAGATCCCCCGTGTAGCCTCTAGCAGGCTGTAGGGACAAGTGCTGTTAGTAGTAGCGAGTAGCAGCACCTACACACAGACAAAGATCCCCCGTGTAGCCTCTAGCAGGCTGTAGGGGCAAGTGCTGTTATTAGTGAGTAGCAGTGCCTATACACAGAAAAAGATCCCCCGTGTAGCCTCTAGCAGGCTGTAGGGGCAAGTGCTGTTACTAGTAGCGAGTAGCAGCACCTACACACAGATAAAGATCCCCCGTGTAGCCTCTAGCAGGCTGTAGGTGCAAGTGCTGTTAGTAGTAGCGAGTAGCATCGCCTATACACAGACAAAGATCCCCCGTGTAGCCTCTAGCAGGCTGTAGGGACAAGTGCTGTTAGTAGTAGCGAGTAGCAGCACCTACACACAGACAAAGATCCCCCGTGTAGCCTCTAGCAGGCTGTAGGGACAAGTGCTGTTAGTAGTAGCGAGTAGCAGCACCTACACGCAGACAAAGATCCCCCGTGTAGCCTCTAGCAGGCTGTAGGGGCAAGTGCTGTTATTAGTGAGTAGCAGTGCCTATACACAGAGAAAGATCCCCCGTGTAGCCTCTAGCAGGCTGTAGGGGCAAGTGCTGTTAGTAGTAGCGAGTAGCAGCACCTACACGCAGATAAAGATCCCCCCGTGTAGCTTCTAGCAGGCTGTAGGGGCAAGTGCTGTTAGCGAGTAGCGAGTAGCAGCATCTATGAAGGCCGGCGCTGTGGCACACACAGAGGGCGTGGGTGGCCAGCACCACCACGCCCGGCCGCCTTTGTCTCCCGGGTGGCGATGTTTACACACCGCACCAGGTACTCATTTGAGGCTGAGTCGACTGAGGGGAGGGCCAGGACCGGTTGCTCAGATAAACGCAGTCACTGCTGTTGGCCGTGGTTTTTTTCGGTAAAGTCACGCAGGTAAATAAAAGTAGAATAAAATAAATAAAAAATATCACGACGTTTCCATCGCAACACCAAGCGGTCGTCCTCAGGTGGAAAAAAATTAATCCAGCAGGGGAACAGCTGAACCAGGAAGAAACGCAGCGAGAGAGCTGTTACAACAACAAGACTTTATATATATACGTTGTCGAAGGGCGAGCAGGCAGGGTCTGAGCTGGAAGGGAATTCCATCCCTGCATGCAAGCGCGTCAGTTGTATTAATGGGGGAGATCAGGGAGAGAGAGAGAGATTAGGGAGAGAGATTAGCATGAACTGGGCTTCCGTCGCCGCATAAGAGTATCGCCCCTGCATATGCGCGCAACAGCCGCGTTAATGGGAGAGTATCACTATGTTGATGGGAGAGATTATGCAAGAGAGATTAGTGGGATGAGCAGGTTAATATATACACACACACTCACACACGTCCGCAACAATAACAACCGCCATTCGCCACTAAGTGGCGGTGACATCACCACGGTGCTTGTGCCAGGCCATGTGCACCTTGAGGCCAAAGTGAAGTGTCGAACGCTCGCTGGCAGGAGGTCACGGGGCAGATCCAGCAGGTGCCACGGGTCGACTGACTGAGATGACTGCTGGCTGATGCACCACCTGTGCCCCCTACTGTGCCAACCTGCTGTGCTTTGGCCACCCGGTTTCAGCAGCAGTGCGTCCAACTCTTCCTCTGAGCAGCTATTACCAAATCATTGGCATACGTAACATGGTTGACCAATAGGGAGTCATCCGTTGACCGTACCTGGGCATCGATCAGCCTCCCATTATATCTGTACCAGATGTAAATTCCTCTGGTACAGCCATCGAAGGCTTCACAAACTACGTGGTCGAAATAAATGTGAAATAATGTGGGAGGCAGAGGACATCCCTGTCGCACCCCAAGGTGAACAGGGAATGGCTCTGACTCCAGTCCACGTAGTTTTACCTGGGCCCGCTCACCAATATGAAGGTCCTTAATCATCGTGAGCAGAGAGTCAGGGACTCCGAAAGCACAAAGAACAACCCAGAGCCCAGGCCTACTGATGGTTTCATAGCTCTTGACCAGGTCAATAAAGCAGAGATGTAGGTCTTGTTGGAATTCCCTACACCTCTACTGTAACAAACGGACATAAAATATGGCATCTGTGCAAGACCGCCCTTTCCTGAAACCACATTGGGGCTCCGCAAGCCTCCCCTCAGCGTGCCTGGCAAGGCGATGTTGAATAATCCTTGCCAGGACCTTTCCCGGCACACTGAGGAATGAAATGCCCCTGTAGTTTTTAAAGTCTGTGCGGTCCTGCTTCTTAAAGAGGGGGACCACTAGGACATCCTTCCAATCCTGCGGAACCCGTCCAGTGGCCCAGACTGTTGTTATGATGTCATGTAGGGCAGTCTGTGCACAAACGCCACACTCCCTCAGCATTTTGCTTGGGAGATCACCTCTGCCCGGTGCCTTTCCTGGTCTCAGACTCTGGATCGCCTTCAGTACTTCCTCAACAGATGACACCTCAGCCAGCCACTCACAAGGGGTGACAACCTCCTCCAATATTTGAGGCACCACAGCCTCAGCAGGGTCAACCCCACTTTGTCCCACGTTTTGCCAGGCTGAGGGATTCCCCCTTCCCCAGGACCTCACAGAAATGCTCAGCAAATCTGCAAACCCGTTCCTGGGGGTCGGAGATTGGATCACCGTTGTTTACCCTAACGATGGTAATATGTGTGGCGATGCAGGTTACTTTTTTTGATGTAGTTAAATAGAGATTTGTGATCGCAAGCCATTGAGGCAGACTCCATCTCCTCAGCAACCCACGACCACCACCCCTCACCCCCCTCTGTGCCCCCCCCTTTATCCCCCTCCGTGCCCCCCCTCACCCTAGCTGGGATCCAGAACGCCGCATGACACCGGAGCAGGCGCTGGCTCACGGCTGGCTCCAGAGCGACGACACCGTCAGCCCCAGCGACGACCTCCCCACCACCAGCCGGGCCCTCCCCACCACCAGCCGGGCCCTCCCCACCACCAGCCGGGCCCTCCCCACCACCAGCCGGGCCCTCCCCACCACCAGCCGGGCCCTCCCCAGAGCTGTGAAGCCACGGTGAGGCTCTCTCTGTGTGTATGGGTCTCTATGTGTATGGGTCTCTATGAGTATGGGTCTCTATGAGTATGGGTGTCTGTGGGTCTCTATGAGTATGGGTCTCTGTGGGTCTCTATGAGTATCGGTCTCTATGAGTATGGGTTTCTATGAGTATGGGTCTCTGCGGGTCTCTATGAGTATGGTCTCTGTGAGTATGGGTCTCTATGAGTATGCGTCTCTGTGAATCTCTGTGGGTGTCTATGAGTATGGGTCTCTATGAGTATGGGTCTCTATGAGTATGGGTCTCTATGAGTATGGGTCTCTGTGAATCTCTGTGGGTGTCTATGAGTCTGTAGAAACTCGTGATGGGCAAGTCCACTCCTGGGGGTGGGGACCGACTGTGACCTCTGGCCGTAGTCGCGGGATGCTGACGTGGTGGTGCTGTGGTGCTGCTGCCTCTCTCTCCACAGAGCTCAGCCGGAGAAGAGGCTCCCATCATCATCATCATCATCCTCCTCATCGGAGGATGAGGAGGAGGAGAAGGAGGAGAAGGATGAAGAGAAGATGGAGGAGAAGGAGGAGAAGATGGAGGAGAAGGAGGAGGAGAAGATGGATGAGAAGGAGGAGGTGGAGGAGAAGGAGGAGGAGAAGATGGAGGAGAAGGAGGAGGTGGAGGAGAAGGAGGAGGAGAAGTTGGAGGAGAAGGAGAAGGAGGTGGTGGTGGTGGCCGTGGTGCAAGAGGTCGAGACGAAGGAGTTGGAGGAGGAGACAGAAGAGAACAAGGAGAAGATGGAGAAGATGGAGGAGGTGGAGATGTGGCAACAGAAGAAGGAGGAGGAGGAGGAGGAAGAGGAGAAGAAGAAGAAGAAGAGGAAGCGAGGGGGCTTGGCCCAACTGGGCAGGGCGCTCCGGTCGCTCTTCGGCCGCCTGCTGCTGTGTGGTGGACGGCCCACGGCAGAGTAGCGGCGTGGTGGTGGTGGTGGTGGAGTCGGTGCCATCCACCACCACGAGCAGCACCACCACCGCAAGCACCACCCACCCACCCCATAACACCACACTCACCACACACCCAGCCACACACACCCAGCCCACACACACACACTCACCCCACACACACACACTCATCCCACACACACTCACCCCACACACACACTCACCACACTCACACCACACCAGACACTCACACACACCCAGCCACACACCACACAAGCCCCACACTCACCCCACACACCACATACATACACGCACCATACACTCGCCACACACACACTCACCACACACACACTCACCACACATACACTCACCCCACCCACACCGCACCACGCACCACACACACACCCAGCCACACACCACACACAATGATCCCACACACACACTTACCCTACATACACACTCACCCCACACACACACTCACCCCACACACACACACTCACCCCACACACAAACACTCACACCACACTCTCCGCACCAGACACCACACACACACTGATCCCACACACATACTCACCACACACATATTCACCACACACACGCACCACACACACACTCACCCCACACACTCCCGTGGGAAATAGCTGTGGCAGAAGACGAAAGAGTGGAAACCCAGACATGGACTGGACACAGCCACTCTGACTGCACTCACCACACACTCAGCCCACCACACGCTCACCACAAACTCAGCCCAGTAGCCTACCCAGGGCCCCCTTACCCCGGGACTCCAACCCATGCTGGTTTTTATCCGGTGGCAGTCCTCAAAGGAGAAGGATGAGGGAGGGAGTGACCTCGCCACACGGTTTCCAGGACATGGGGAGGGGGAAGGGAGGCCTGGTGCAGGCACTGGACGAGAAGCCTGCCTAGGCCCTGACACGTGAAGTTTGTTAACAAAAAAAGTTATAATTTAATCATATATAGCTCTGTACATAATATCGTAGTTTTGAATGTAATTATTGTAAATATTATAATTATTGTAAGAATGTTTTGTTCTTCTAAGAGCGTTGTTATTGTGCATAATGTCATCATATAGCTCTGTACATAATATCGTAGTTTTGAATGTTTTATTGTAAATATTATAATTATTGTAAGAATGTTTTGTTCTTCTAAGAGCGTTGTTATTGTGCATAATGTCATCATATAGCTCTGTACATAATATCGTAGTTTTGAATGTTTTATTGTAAATATAATTATTGTAAGAATGTTTTGTTCTTCTAAGAGCGTTGTTATTGTGCATAAAGTCATCGGGACGTGAGATGACCTTGCGGACGTTGATTTTGTGGGGTTTGGTGCCGTCGATTGTCAGTGACGTGTGGGGTCTGGGTTCATCTTTGCCGTGTCACTGGGGTTTATAATGGACAGGTAGGGTGGGTTTATAATGGACAGGTAGGGTGGGTTTATAATGGACAGGTAGGGTGGGTTTATAATGGGCAGGAAGGGTGGGTTCATCTTGACCGTGTCACTGAGGTTTATAATGGACAGGTAGGGTGGGTTTATAATGGACAGGTAGGGTGGGTTTATAATGGGCAGGTAGGGTGGGTTTATAATGGGCAAGTAGGGTGGGTTCATCTTGGCCGTGTCACTGGGGTTTATAATGGGCAGGTAGGGTGGGTTTATAATGGACAGGTAGGGTGGGTTTATAATGGGCAGGTAGGGTGGGTTTATAATGGGCAGGTAGAGTGGGTTTATATTGGGCAGGGAGGGTGGGTTTATAATGGAAATGTAGGGTGGGTTTATAATGGGCAGGTAGATTGGGTCTATAATGGGCAGGTAGGGTGGGTTTATAATGGACAGGTAGGGTGGGTTCATAATGGGCAGGTAGGGTGGGTTTATAATGGACAGGTATGGTGGGTTCATCTTGGCCGTGTCACTGGGGTTTATAATGGGCAGGTAGGGTGGGTTTATAATGGGCAGGTAGAGTGGGTTTATAATGGGCAGGTAGAGTGGGTTCATAATGGGCAGGTAGTGTGGGTTTATAATGGGTAGGTAAGGTTGGTTTATAATGGGCAGGTAGGGTGGGTTTATAATGGCCAGGAGGAGGAGGAGGAGCTTGGCCCAACTGGGCAGGGCGCTCCGGTCGCTCTTCGTCCGCCTGCTGCTGTGTGGTGGACGGCCCACGGCAGAGTAGCGGCGTGGTGGTGGTGGAGTCGGTGCCATCCACCACCACGAGCAGCACCACCACCGCAAGCACCACCCACCCACCCCATAACACCACACTCACCACACACACACACACTCATCCCACACACACTCACCCCACACACACACCACACTCACACCACACCAGACACTCACACACACCCAGCCACACACCACACAAGCCCCACACTCACCCCACACACCACATACATACACGCACCATACACTCGCCACACACACACTCACCACACACACACTCACCACACATACACTCACCCCACCCACACCGCACCACGCACCACACACACACCCAGCCACACACCACACACAATGATCCCACACACACAATTACCCTACATACACACTCACCCCACACACACACTCACCCCACACACTCACCCCACACACAAACACTCACACCACACTCGCCGCACCAGACACCACACACACACTGATCCCACACACATACTCACCATACACATATTCACCACACACACGCACCACACACACACTCACCCCACACACTCCCGTGGGAAATAGCTGTGGCAGAAGACGAAAGAGTCGAAACCCAGACATGGACTGGACACAGCCACTCTGACTGCACTCACCACACACTCAGCCCAGTAGCCTACCCAGGGCTCCCTTACCCCGGGACTCCAACCCATGCTGGTTTTCATCCGGTGGCAGTCCTCAAAGGAGGAGGATGAGGGAGGGAGTGACCTCGCCACACGGTTTCCAGGACATGGGGAGGGGGAAGGGAGGCCTGGTGCAGGCACTGGACGAGAAGCGTGCCTAGGCCCTGCCACGTGAAGTTTGTTAAGAAAAAAAGTTATAATTTAATCATATATAGCTTTGTACATAATATCGTAGTTTTCAATGTTTCATTGTAAATATTATAATTATTGTAAGAATGTTTTGTTCTTCTAAGAGCGTTGTTATTGTGCATAAAGTCATCATATAGCTCTGTACATAACATCGTAGTTTTGAATGTTTTATTGTAAATATTATAATTATTGTAAGAATGTTTTGTTCTTCTAAGAGCGTTGTTATTGTGCATAAAGTCATCATATAGCTCTGTACATAATATCGTAGTTTTGAATGTTTTATTGTAAATATAATTATTGTAAGAATGTTTTGTTCTTCTAAGAGCGTTGTTATTGTGCATAAAGTGATCATATAGCTCTGTACATAATATCGTAGTTTTGAATGTTTTATTGTAAATATAATTATTGTAAGAATGTTTTGTTCTTCTAAGAGCGTTGTTATTGTGCATAAAGTCATCGGGACGTGAGATGACCTTGCGGACGTTGATTTTGTGGGGTTTGGTGCCGTCGATTGTCAGTGACGTGTGGGGTCTGGGTTCATCTTGGCCGTGTCACTGGGGATTATAATGGACAGGTAGGGTGGGTTTATAATGGACAGGTAGGGTTGGTTTATAATGGGCAGGTAGAGTGGGTTTATAATGGCCAGGTAGAGTGGGTTTATAATGGACAGGTAGGGTGGGTTTATAATGGGCAGGTAGAGTGGGTTTATAATGGCCAGGTAGAGTGGGTTTATAATGGCCAGGAGGAGGAGGAGAAGAAGAAGAGGAAGCGAGGGGGCTTGGCCCAACTGGGCAGGGCGCTCCGGTCGCTCTTCGGCCGCCTGCTGCTGTGTGGTGGACGGCCCACGGCAGAGTAGCGGCGTGGTGGTGGTGGTGGAGTCGGTGCCATCCACCACCACGAGCAGCACCACCACCGCAAGCACCACCCACCCACCCCGTAACACCACACTCACCACACACACCCAGCCACACAAACCCAGCCCACAGACACCCACTCACCCCACACACACACACACTCACCCCACACACACTCACCCCACACACACACTCACCCCACACACACCCTCACCACACACACTCACCCCACACACAAACTCACCCCACACACACACCCTCACCACACACACTCACCCCACACACACACTCACCCCACACACACACCCTCACCACACACACTCACCCCACACACACACTCACCCCACACACACACCCTCACCACACACACACTCACCCCACACACACACCCTCACCACACACACACTCACCCCACTCACACACACACTCACCACACACACTCACCCACACACACACTCACCCCACACACACTCACCCCACACACTCCCGTGGGAAACAGCTGTGGCAGAAGACGAAAGAGTGGAAACCCAGACATGGACTTGACACAGCCACTCTGACTCAGCCCACCACACACTCACCACACACACCCAGCCCACACACACCCACTCACCCCACACACACACACACTCACCCCACACACACTCACCCCACACACATACTCACCACACACACATTCACCACACACACGCACCACACACACACTCACCCCACACACTCCCGTGGCAAATAGCTGTGGCAGAAGACGAAAGAGTGGAAACCCAGACATGGACTGGACACAGCCACTCTGACTGCACTCACCACACACTCAGCCCACCACACGCTCACCACACACTCAGCCCAGTAGCCTACCCAGGGCTCCCTTACCCGGGACTCCAACCCATGCTGGTTTTCATCCGGTGGCAGTCCTCAAAGGAGGAGGATGAGGGAGGGAGTGACCTCGCCACACGGTTTCCAGGACATGGGGAGGGGGAAGGGAGGCCTGGTGCAGGCACTGGACGAGAAGCGTGCCTAGGCCCTGCCACGTGAAGTTTGTTAAGAAAAAAAGTTATAATTTAATCATATATAGCTCTGTACATAATATCGTAGTTTTGAATGTTTTTATTGTAAATATTATAATTATTGTAAGAATGTTGTGTTTTTCTAAGAGCGTTGTTATTGTGTATAAAGTCACCGGGACGTGAGATGACCTTGCGGACGTTGATTTTGTGGGGTTTGGTGCCGTCGATTGTCAGTGACGTGTGGGGTCTGGGTTCATCTTGGCCGTGTCACTGGGGTTTATAATGGGCAGGTAGGGTGGGTTTATAATGGACAGGTAGGGTGGGTTTATAATGGACAAGTAGGGTGGGTTTATAATGGGCAGGTAGGGTGGGTTCATCTTGGCCGTGTCACTGGGGTTTATAATGGGCAGGTAGGGTGGGTTCATCTTGGCCGTGTCACTGGGGTTTATAATGGGCAGGTAGGGTAGGTTTATAATGGACAGGTAGGGTGGATTTATAATGGGCAGGTAGAGTGGGTTTATAATGGGCAGGTAGGGTTGGTTTATAATGTGCACGTAGAGTGGGTTCATAATGGACAGGTGGAGTGGATTTATAATGGGCAGGTAGGGTGGGATGGCGATTGGATGCCTTCCCCACGTAAGATGGCGGTTAGGTGCCTTCCCTATGCAAGATGGCGGTTGGGCGCCTTCCCTTTGTCCCTTTCCAAATAGATTGGTCCCTTTCCACGTTAATGGGTCTCTTTGTGAGTCTGTAGGCGTATGTTGTGAGTCTTCCGGCGTCCGTTGTGAGTCTGTGGGTGTCCGTTGTGAGTCTGTGGGTGTCTGTTGTGAGTCTGTGGGTGTCTGTTGTGAGTCTTCCGGCGTCCGTTGTGAGTCTGCTTGTGTCTGTTGCGAGTCTGTGGGTGTCCGTTGTGAGTGTTCCGGCGTCCGTTGTGAGTCTGCTTGTGTCTGTTGCGAGTCTGTGGGTGTCTGTTGTGAGTCTGCTTGTGTCCGTTGTGAGTCTGTGGGTGTCCATTGCGAGTCTGTGGGTATCCGTTGTGAGTCTGTGGGTGTCCATTGTGAGTCTGCGGGTGTCCATTGCGAGTCTGTGGGTGTCCGTTGTGAGTCTGTGGGCGAGTGCCTGTGTAAGTCTGTGGGTGTCCATTGTGAGTCTGTGGGTGTCCGTTGCGAGTCTGTGGGTGTCTGTTGTGAGTCTGCGGGTGTCCATTGTGAGTCTGTGGGTATCCGTTGTGAGTCTGTGGGTGTCCATTGTGAGTCTGTGGGTGTCCGTTGTGAGTCTGTGGGTGTCCGTTGTGAGTCTGCGGGTGTCCGTTGCGAGTCTGTGGGCGAGTGGCTGTGTAAGTCTGTGGGTGTCCATTGTGAGTCTGTGGGTGTCCATTGTGAGTCTGTGGGTATCCGTTGTGAGTCTGTGGGTGTCCATTGTGAGTCTGTGGGTGTCCGTTGTGAGTCTGCGGGTGTCCGTTGTGAGTCTGCGGGTGTCCGTTGCGAGTCTGTGGGCGAGTGCCTGTGTAAGTCTGCCGGTCCCCCATGCTCCGTCGAATCTCCTTTCGCGCCCTCCACGCGAGCCGAGTCCGCGGTGCAACGTTCGGCGATGTGACGGGGGAATCGCCTCGCCCCGTGGAGGCGGGAACAGGTGGGGCCCCGGGCCTCTGTCGCCATTTCCCGGCATCTGCCTGTGCCTGCGGTGATCCACCAACCCTCGCCTGGTTTGCAGGCGCCTGTCCACCCCCTCGCCTTCCCCAAACCGCAACGGAACCAAACAAAGTCGCCTCGATTATTCCCTTACTCCCCGTCACGTCGACTTCTTCTTGACATCGGAAATAAAAGTTCCGTGTGTAATACTTTTTTTATCTCTTTAGGGCCGTCCATAAATGACGTCACGCGATTTTTAACGATTTTTAACACCCCCCCCTCAAATATGACGTCACAAAGCTCTGCCCCCCCCCCCACACACTCCCACCCTCCCCAAAAAAAAACATATTTCCATTTTGAAAATAAAACATGCTTCAAATCGCTTAAAATTATTGTCACTGTAGTGCGTGTTTAACGTGGTGCTGCACTCGGATGTTGTAGGAGAAAACGTTTATTAAAAAGTCTATTTAATTAAGTAGAAAGTGTCGTCTGTATTTGTTGAAAGTTTTGATGTGACGTCACATTTCTCAAACCCCGCCCCCTCCCTCGTCACACTTCGTCACAAATCTCTGACCCCTCTCCACCCCCCCCCTTCTAGGTGCGTGACGTCATTTATGGACGGCCCCTTTTTGAGCACCCCCATCAGCCACAGGCGGCCGTTGTGGCACTTGTGCAGAATGTTTGGGAGTGCCGATTGCCCAGAGAGCTCCCCTTAGAAGTGGGCGACTTCTGTTGGCGCGCTTCCCTACCTAAGATGGCGGGTGGGCAACGTCCCTACCTAAAATGGCGGCACAGGAGTCTTCACTGCCTAAAATGGCGGTTGGGCGTCTTTCGTACCGAATATGGCGGTTGGTTGCCTTCAAACAAGATTTTGCTGAAGGGAAACAATAAAATAATAAAATATATAAAACAATAAAATTCTCACGACGTTTCGACTGTAACACAAGCAGTCATCATCAGGTGTGAAAACCAACGGCAGGAAACATTTGAAAGAAGTGGCGGTGCGTATTTATTTATTTATTTGTTTGTTTTTTGCGTTAGCACCACGGACAGCGATTTGGCTGTTTGTTTAGATGGACGAGTCCATCTATGTTCGGAAAAGAGGAGGGGGGAGACGAAAAATTAATGTATGCTGTCTGAAAGCCACCGTAAGCGTGAACAATCGATTAAGACCTGAAATGGTGTATCAAATCCTTCCAATGATTGCTAAGCCATGATCCATCTTAAAAAACCGCTACTTTTTTCAAATTTTCTTGCTGTGCTTTTCACACCTGATGATGATTGCTTGTGTTGCGGTCGTAAACGTCGTGATAATTTTATTGCTTTACATTTTTATTGTTTCCCTTCTACGTGGTGACTTTACCGAAAGAACCAAGAATATGAATCCCTGCAGTCACGAACGCTTTGAATAAAAATTTAAGATGGAAGATTTTCACCATTCCGACCTAAGCTGGCGGTTGGGTGCCTTCTTTACGCAAGATGGCGGCTGGGAGCCATCTAGCCTACCCAGGGCCCCCTTACCCCGGGACTCCAACCCATGCTGGTTTTTATCCGGTGGCAGTCCTCAAAGGAGAAGGATGAGGGAGGGAGTGACCTCGCCACACGGTTTCCAGGACATGGGGAGGGGGAAGGGAGGCCTGGTGCAGGCACTGGACGAGAAGCCTGCCTAGGCCCTGACACGTGAAGTTTGTTAACAAAAAAAGTTATAATTTAATCATATATAGCTCTGTACATAATATCGTAGTTTTGAATGTAATTATTGTAAATATTATAATTATTGTAAGAATGTTTTGTTCTTCTAAGAGCGTTGTTATTGTGCATAATGTCATCATATAGCTCTGTACATAATATCGTAGTTTTGAATGTTTTATTGTAAATATTATAATTATTGTAAGAATGTTTTGTTCTTCTAAGAGCGTTGTTATTGTGCATAATGTCATCATATAGCTCTGTACATAATATCGTAGTTTTGAATGTTTTATTGTAAATATAATTATTGTAAGAATGTTTTGTTCTTCTAAGAGCGTTGTTATTGTGCATAAAGTCATCGGGACGTGAGATGACCTTGCGGACGTTGATTTTGTGGGGTTTGGTGCCGTCGATTGTCAGTGACGTGTGGGGTCTGGGTTCATCTTTGCCGTGTCACTGGGGTTTATAATGGACAGGTAGGGTGGGTTTATAATGGACAGGTAGGGTGGGTTTATAATGGACAGGTAGGGTGGGTTTATAATGGGCAGGAAGGGTGGGTTCATCTTGACCGTGTCACTGAGGTTTATAATGGACAGGTAGGGTGGGTTTATAATGGACAGGTAGGGTGGGTTTATAATGGGCAGGTAGGGTGGGTTTATAATGGGCAAGTAGGGTGGGTTCATCTTGGCCGTGTCACTGGGGTTTATAATGGGCAGGTAGGGTGGGTTTATAATGGACAGGTAGGGTGGGTTTATAATGGGCAGGTAGGGTGGGTTTATAATGGGCAGGTAGAGTGGGTTTATATTGGGCAGGGAGGGTGGGTTTATAATGGAAATGTAGGGTGGGTTTATAATGGGCAGGTAGATTGGGTCTATAATGGGCAGGTAGGGTGGGTTTATAATGGACAGGTAGGGTGGGTTCATAATGGGCAGGTAGGGTGGGTTTATAATGGACAGGTATGGTGGGTTCATCTTGGCCGTGTCACTGGGGTTTATAATGGGCAGGTAGGGTGGGTTTATAATGGGCAGGTAGAGTGGGTTTATAATGGGCAGGTAGAGTGGGTTCATAATGGGCAGGTAGTGTGGGTTTATAATGGGTAGGTAAGGTTGGTTTATAATGGGCAGGTAGGGTGGGTTTATAATGGCCAGGAGGAGGAGGAGGAGCTTGGCCCAACTGGGCAGGGCGCTCCGGTCGCTCTTCGTCCGCCTGCTGCTGTGTGGTGGACGGCCCACGGCAGAGTAGCGGCGTGGTGGTGGTGGAGTCGGTGCCATCCACCACCACGAGCAGCACCACCACCGCAAGCACCACCCACCCACCCCATAACACCACACTCACCACACACACACACACTCATCCCACACACACTCACCCCACACACACACCACACTCACACCACACCAGACACTCACACACACCCAGCCACACACCACACAAGCCCCACACTCACCCCACACACCACATACATACACGCACCATACACTCGCCACACACACACTCACCACACACACACTCACCACACATACACTCACCCCACCCACACCGCACCACGCACCACACACACACCCAGCCACACACCACACACAATGATCCCACACACACAATTACCCTACATACACACTCACCCCACACACACACTCACCCCACACACTCACCCCACACACAAACACTCACACCACACTCGCCGCACCAGACACCACACACACACTGATCCCACACACATACTCACCATACACATATTCACCACACACACGCACCACACACACACTCACCCCACACACTCCCGTGGGAAATAGCTGTGGCAGAAGACGAAAGAGTCGAAACCCAGACATGGACTGGACACAGCCACTCTGACTGCACTCACCACACACTCAGCCCAGTAGCCTACCCAGGGCTCCCTTACCCCGGGACTCCAACCCATGCTGGTTTTCATCCGGTGGCAGTCCTCAAAGGAGGAGGATGAGGGAGGGAGTGACCTCGCCACACGGTTTCCAGGACATGGGGAGGGGGAAGGGAGGCCTGGTGCAGGCACTGGACGAGAAGCGTGCCTAGGCCCTGCCACGTGAAGTTTGTTAAGAAAAAAAGTTATAATTTAATCATATATAGCTTTGTACATAATATCGTAGTTTTCAATGTTTCATTGTAAATATTATAATTATTGTAAGAATGTTTTGTTCTTCTAAGAGCGTTGTTATTGTGCATAAAGTCATCATATAGCTCTGTACATAACATCGTAGTTTTGAATGTTTTATTGTAAATATTATAATTATTGTAAGAATGTTTTGTTCTTCTAAGAGCGTTGTTATTGTGCATAAAGTCATCATATAGCTCTGTACATAATATCGTAGTTTTGAATGTTTTATTGTAAATATAATTATTGTAAGAATGTTTTGTTCTTCTAAGAGCGTTGTTATTGTGCATAAAGTGATCATATAGCTCTGTACATAATATCGTAGTTTTGAATGTTTTATTGTAAATATAATTATTGTAAGAATGTTTTGTTCTTCTAAGAGCGTTGTTATTGTGCATAAAGTCATCGGGACGTGAGATGACCTTGCGGACGTTGATTTTGTGGGGTTTGGTGCCGTCGATTGTCAGTGACGTGTGGGGTCTGGGTTCATCTTGGCCGTGTCACTGGGGATTATAATGGACAGGTAGGGTGGGTTTATAATGGACAGGTAGGGTTGGTTTATAATGGGCAGGTAGAGTGGGTTTATAATGGCCAGGTAGAGTGGGTTTATAATGGACAGGTAGGGTGGGTTTATAATGGGCAGGTAGAGTGGGTTTATAATGGCCAGGTAGAGTGGGTTTATAATGGCCAGGAGGAGGAGGAGAAGAAGAAGAGGAAGCGAGGGGGCTTGGCCCAACTGGGCAGGGCGCTCCGGTCGCTCTTCGGCCGCCTGCTGCTGTGTGGTGGACGGCCCACGGCAGAGTAGCGGCGTGGTGGTGGTGGTGGAGTCGGTGCCATCCACCACCACGAGCAGCACCACCACCGCAAGCACCACCCACCCACCCCGTAACACCACACTCACCACACACACCCAGCCACACAAACCCAGCCCACAGACACCCACTCACCCCACACACACACACACTCACCCCACACACACTCACCCCACACACACACTCACCCCACACACACCCTCACCACACACACTCACCCCACACACAAACTCACCCCACACACACACCCTCACCACACACACTCACCCCACACACACACTCACCCCACACACACACCCTCACCACACACACTCACCCCACACACACACTCACCCCACACACACACCCTCACCACACACACACTCACCCCACACACACACCCTCACCACACACACACTCACCCCACTCACACACACACTCACCACACACACTCACCCACACACACACTCACCCCACACACACTCACCCCACACACTCCCGTGGGAAACAGCTGTGGCAGAAGACGAAAGAGTGGAAACCCAGACATGGACTTGACACAGCCACTCTGACTCAGCCCACCACACACTCACCACACACACCCAGCCCACACACACCCACTCACCCCACACACACACACACTCACCCCACACACACTCACCCCACACACATACTCACCACACACACATTCACCACACACACGCACCACACACACACTCACCCCACACACTCCCGTGGCAAATAGCTGTGGCAGAAGACGAAAGAGTGGAAACCCAGACATGGACTGGACACAGCCACTCTGACTGCACTCACCACACACTCAGCCCACCACACGCTCACCACACACTCAGCCCAGTAGCCTACCCAGGGCTCCCTTACCCGGGACTCCAACCCATGCTGGTTTTCATCCGGTGGCAGTCCTCAAAGGAGGAGGATGAGGGAGTGACCTCGCCACACGGTTTCCAGGACATGGGGAGGGGGAAGGGAGGCCTGGTGCAGGCACTGGACGAGAAGCGTGCCTAGGCCCTGCCACGTGAAGTTTGTTAAGAAAAAAAGTTATAATTTAATCATATATAGCTCTGTACATAATATCGTAGTTTTGAATGTTTTTATTGTAAATATTATAATTATTGTAAGAATGTTGTGTTTTTCTAAGAGCGTTGTTATTGTGTATAAAGTCACCGGGACGTGAGATGACCTTGCGGACGTTGATTTTGTGGGGTTTGGTGCCGTCGATTGTCAGTGACGTGTGGGGTCTGGGTTCATCTTGGCCGTGTCACTGGGGTTTATAATGGGCAGGTAGGGTGGGTTTATAATGGACAGGTAGGGTGGGTTTATAATGGACAAGTAGGGTGGGTTTATAATGGGCAGGTAGGGTGGGTTCATCTTGGCCGTGTCACTGGGGTTTATAATGGGCAGGTAGGGTGGGTTCATCTTGGCCGTGTCACTGGGGTTTATAATGGGCAGGTAGGGTGGGTTTATAATGGACAGGTAGGGTGGATTTATAATGGGCAGGTAGAGTGGGTTTATAATGGGCAGGTAGGGTTGGTTTATAATGTGCACGTAGAGTGGGTTCATAATGGACAGGTGGAGTGGATTTATAATGGGCAGGTAGGGTGGGATGGCGATTGGATGCCTTCCCCCTCGTAAGATGGCGGTTAGGTGCCTTCCCTATGCAAGATGGCGGTTGGGCGCCTTCCCTTTGTCCCTTTCCAAATAGATTGGTCCCTTTCCACGTTAATGGGTCTCTTTGTGAGTCTGTAGGCGTATGTTGTGAGTCTTCCGGCGTCCGTTGTGAGTCTGTGGGTGTCCGTTGTGAGTCTGTGGGTGTCTGTTGTGAGTCTGTGGGTGTCTGTTGTGAGTCTTCCGGCGTCCGTTGTGAGTCTGCTTGTGTCTGTTGCGAGTCTGTGGGTGTCCGTTGTGAGTGTTCCGGCGTCCGTTGTGAGTCTGCTTGTGTCTGTTGCGAGTCTGTGGGTGTCTGTTGTGAGTCTGCTTGTGTCCGTTGTGAGTCTGTGGGTGTCCATTGCGAGTCTGTGGGTATCCGTTGTGAGTCTGTGGGTGTCCATTGTGAGTCTGCGGGTGTCCATTGCGAGTCTGTGGGTGTCCGTTGTGAGTCTGTGGGCGAGTGCCTGTGTAAGTCTGTGGGTGTCCATTGTGAGTCTGTGGGTGTCCGTTGCGAGTCTGTGGGTGTCTGTTGTGAGTCTGCGGGTGTCCATTGTGAGTCTGTGGGTATCCGTTGTGAGTCTGTGGGTGTCCATTGTGAGTCTGTGGGTGTCCGTTGTGAGTCTGTGGGTGTCCGTTGTGAGTCTGCGGGTGTCCGTTGCGAGTCTGTGGGCGAGTGGCTGTGTAAGTCTGTGGGTGTCCATTGTGAGTCTGTGGGTGTCCATTGTGAGTCTGTGGGTATCCGTTGTGAGTCTGTGGGTGTCCATTGTGAGTCTGTGGGTGTCCGTTGTGAGTCTGCGGGTGTCCGTTGTGAGTCTGCGGGTGTCCGTTGCGAGTCTGTGGGCGAGTGCCTGTGTAAGTCTGCCGGTCCCCCATGCTCCGTCGAATCTCCTTTCGCGCCCTCCACGCGAGCCGAGTCCGCGGTGCAACGTTCGGCGATGTGACGGGGGAATCGCCTCGCCCCGTGGAGGCGGGAACAGGTGGGGCCCCGGGCCTCTGTCGCCATTTCCCGGCATCTGCCTGTGCCTGCGGTGATCCACCAACCCTCGCCTGGTTTGCAGGCGCCTGTCCACCCCCTCGCCTTCCCCAAACCGCAACGGAACCAAACAAAGTCGCCTCGATTATTCCCTTACTCCCCGTCACGTCGACTTCTTCTTGACATCGGAAATAAAAGTTCCGTGTGTAATACTTTTTTTATCTCTTTAGGGCCGTCCATAAATGACGTCACGCGATTTTTAACGATTTTTAACACCCCCCCCTCAAATATGACGTCACAAAGCTCTGCCCCCCCCCCCACACACTCCCACCCTCCCCAAAAAAAAACATATTTCCATTTTGAAAATAAAACATGCTTCAAATCGCTTAAAATTATTGTCACTGTAGTGCGTGTTTAACGTGGTGCTGCACTCGGATGTTGTAGGAGAAAACGTTTATTAAAAAGTCTATTTAATTAAGTAGAAAGTGTCGTCTGTATTTGTTGAAAGTTTTGATGTGACGTCACATTTCTCAAACCCCGCCCCCTCCCTCGTCACACTTCGTCACAAATCTCTGACCCCTCTCCACCCCCCCCCCTTCTAGGTGCGTGACGTCATTTATGGACGGCCCCTTTTTGAGCACCCCCATCAGCCACAGGCGGCCGTTGTGGCACTTGTGCAGAATGTTTGGGAGTGCCGATTGCCCGGAGAGCTCCCCTTAGAAGTGGGGGACTTCTGTCGGTGCGCTTCCCTACCTAAGATGGCGGGTGGGCAACGTCCCTACCTAAAATGGCGGCACAGGAGTCTTCACTGCCTAAAATGGCGGTTGGGCGTCTTTCGTACCGAATATGGCGGTTGGTTGCCTTCAAACAAGATTTTGCTGAAGGGAAACAATAAAATAATAAAATATATAAAACAATAAAATTCTCACGACGTTTCGACTGTAACACAAGCAGTCATCATCAGGTGTGAAAACCAACGGCAGGAAACATTTGAAAGAAGTGGCGGTGCGTATTTATTTATTTATTTGTTTGTTTTTTGCGTTAGCACCACGGACAGCGATTTGGCTGTTTGTTTAGATGGACGAGTCCATCTATGTTCGGAAAAGAGGAGGGGGGAGACGAAAAATTAATGTATGCTGTCTGAAAGCCACCGTAAGCGTGAACAATCGATTAAGACCTGAAATGGTGTATCAAATCCTTCCAATGATTGCTAAGCCATGATCCATCTTAAAAAACCGCTACTTTTTTCAAATTTTCTTGCTGTGCTTTTCACACCTGATGATGATTGCTTGTGTTGCGGTCGTAAACGTCGTGATAATTTTATTGCTTTACATTTTTATTGTTTCCCTTCTACGTGGTGACTTTACCGAAAGAACCAAGAATATGAATCCCTGCAGTCACGAACGCTTTGAATAAAAATTTAAGATGGAAGATTTTCACCATTCCGACCTAAGCTGGCGGTTGGGTGCCTTCTTTACGCAAGATGGCGGCTGGGAGCCGGCACCTCACTCACCCACCCACTAATTTACCTACCCACCCACTTATTTACTCACCCACCCACTAACTCGCCCACACTCAATCATCTGTCCACCCACTCATTCACTCACCCACCCACTCGTTCACTCACCCATCCGCTCATTCACTCATCTGTCCACCCACTCATTCACTCACCCGTTCATTCACTCACCCACCCACTCATTCACTCACCCACTCATTCACTCACCCACCCACTCATTCACTCACCCACTCATTCATTCACTCACCCACCCACTCATTCACTTACCTACCCGTTCATTCACTCACCCACCCACTCATTCACTCACCCACTCATTCACTTACCCACCCACTCATTCACTCACCCACTCATTCATTCACTCACCCACCCACTCATTCACTTACCTACCCGTTCATTCACTCACCCACCCACTCATTCACTCACCCACTCATTCACTTACCCACCCACTCATTCACTCACCTACCTGCTCATTCACTCACCCATCCACTCATTCACTCACCCACCCACTCACTCACCCACCCACTCATTCACTAACCCACCCACCCACTCACTCACCCACCCACTCATTCACTCACCCACCCACTCATTCACTCATCCACCCACTCACCTCCTCGCCCCTCCCCTCAACCCCCTCGCCCCTCCCCCCCCCCACACCCCCACCCTCCCCAAAAAAAAAACATTTCCATTTTGAAAAAAAAACATGCTTCAAATCGCTTAAAATTATTGTCACTGTAGTGCGTATTTAACGTGGCGCTGCACTCCGATGTTGTAGGAGAAAACGTTTATTAAAAAGTCTATTTAATTAAGTAGAAAGTGTCGTCTGTATTTGTTGAAAGTTCTGATGTGACGTCACATTTCTCAAACCCCGCCCCCTCCCTCGTCACACATCGTCACAAATCTCTGACCCCTCCCCACCCCCCTTCTAGGTGCGTGACGTCATTTATGGACGGCCCCTTTTTGAGCACCCCCATCAGCCACAGGCGGCCGTTGTGGCACTTGTGCAGAATGTTTGGGAGTGCCGATTTCCCAGAGAGCTCCCCCTAGAAGTGGGCGACTTCTGTCGGCGCGCTTCCCTACCTAAGATGGCGGGTGGGCAACGTCCCTACCTAAAATGGCGACCAGGAGTCTTCACTGCCTAAAATGGCGGTTGGGCGTCTTTCCTGCCGAATATGGCGGTTGGTTGCCTTCAAACAAGATTATGCTGAAGAGAAACAATAAAATAATTAAATATATATAAAACAATAAAATTCTCACGACGTTTCGACTGTGGGTGGGTGTGAGAGTGAGTGAGTGGTGGGTGGGTGTGAGAGTGAGTGAGTGGTGGGTGGGTGTGAGAGTGAGTGGTGGGTGGGTGTGAGAGTGAGTGGTGGGTGGGTGTGAGAGTGAGTGGTGGGTGGGTGTGAGTGAGTGGTGGGTGGGTGTGAGTGAGTGGTGGGTGGGTGTGAGTGAGTGGTGGGTGAGTGGGTGGGTGTGAGAGTGAGTGAGTGGTGGGTGGGTGTGAGAGTGAGTGAGTGGTGGGTGTGAGAGTGAGTGAGTGAGTGGTGGGTGGGTGTGAGAGTGAGTGAGTGGTGGGTGGGTGTGAGAGAGTGAGTTGTGGGTGGGTGGCTGAGAGTGGTGGGTGGGTGTGAGAGTGAGTGGTGGGTGGATGGGTGTGAGAGTGAGTGGTGGGTGTGAGAGTGAGTGGTGGGTGGGTGTGAGTGAGTGGTGAGTGTGAGAGTGAGTGGTGGGTGGGTGTGAGAGAGTGAGTGGTGGGTGGGTGTGAGAGAGTGAGTGGTGGGTGGGTGTGAGAGAGTGAGTGGTGGGTGGGTGTGAGAGTGAGTGGTGGGTGGATGGGTGTGAGAGTGAGTGGTGGGTGGGTGTGAGAGTGGTGGGTGGGTGTGAGTGGTGGGTGGGTGTGAGTGAGTGGTGGGTGTGAGAGTGAGTGGTGGGTGGGTGTGAGAGTGAGTGGTGGGTGGGTGTGAGAGTGAGTGGTGGGTGGGTGTGAGAGTGAGTGGTGGGTGGGTGTGAGAGTGAGTGGTGGGTGGGTGTGAGAGAGTGGTGGGTGGGTGTGAGAGTGAGTGGTGGGTGGGTGTGAGAGTGAGTGGTGGGTGGGTGTGAGAGTGAGTGGTGGGTGGGTGTGAGTGAGTGGTGGGTGGGTGTGAGTGAGTGGTGGGTGGGTGTGAGTGAGTGGTGGGTGGGTGTGAGTGAGTGGTGGGTGGGTGTGAGTGAGTGGTGGGTAGGTGGGTGTGAGTGAGTGGTGGGTGGGTGTGAGTGAGTGGTGGGTGGGTGTGAGAGTGAGTGAGTGGTGGGTGGGTGTGAGAGTGAGTGAGTGGTGGGTGGGTGTGAGAGTGAGTGAGTGGTGGGTGGGTGTGAGAGTGAGTGAGTGGTGGGTGTGAGAGTGAGTGAGTGGTGGGTGGGTGTGAGAGTGTGAGTGGTGGGTGGGTGTGAGAGAGTGAGTGGTGGGTGGGTGTGAGAGAGTGAGTGGTGGGTGGGTGTGAGAGAGTGAGTGGTGGGTGGGTGTGAGAGAGTGAGTGGTGGGTGGGTGTGAGAGAGTGAGTGGTGGGTGGGTGTGAGAGAGTGAGTGGTGGGTGTGAGAGAGCGAGTGGTGGGTGGGTGGGTGTGAGAGAGCGAGTGGTGGGTGGGTGTGTGAGAGCGAGTGGTGTGTGGGCGATTGGCATTTGTTGCAAAAAAGTTCCACATTCATAACCAGAGACCCACGGAGACACCCATAGATTAGGGGCCGTCCATGAATGACGTCACGCACCTGGGGGGGGGGGGTTCAGACATTTGTGACGATGTGTGACGAAGGGGGGGGTGGGGTTTGAGAAACGTGACGTCACATCCAAATGCGCAATTTTAAATGAATATAGAATTCGGTTTAACACGTAGGCTTTCGCGACCAATATTATTCATAATAAAGGTTCTTGGGTTAGATCACGTTTATTTATAAATGTGTCGTAACCCTCCACCACCCGACACGGCCAATCAGCAAAAAAGTGTCACGTTGACAAAGACAAATAATTCACTACTTCAGCCCACCGGTGTGTTGAAGAGTTAATCCACATTTACAGTTTGAGTACGACGTTTCGCTGGTAAATACTTCCAGCATCATCGGGCAATTCGCCAGAATGGTAAAGCCCTCGCTTGCTCCCGGTTTTATATAGGGCAGCAGGGTGACGTCATCACTTAACTCATCAGGTGCAGTGATTAGAGGCGGAGGGGGGGGGGTGTAATGTAATTATATAATCGATTAGTAATCAGTCATTGGTTATGATTAGTAATGAGTTGTAGATTAGTAATTCTTTAAATCAAAATGTAATGTGTATTATTTAATAATACGCTTCCAGGCCGCACTAAGCCGGTAGCTGTCAGAGCGATTAAAGTTATTCTTGTTCCTCTCAATTTCAATGGATTCTCTAATTAGTCTTTGCCAGTAATAATTAGTTTTACACACCACTGCAACATTGTCAAAATCAATTGAGTGTCCTTGTTGACAAGCATGTTCTGCCACTGCCGACAGTTGTGTTTGAGATAATTTAATATTTCTCTGATGTTCTTTTAGTCTTACGCTGATGTTACGTCCCGTCTGCCCAATGTAGCAGCTGCCACATGAACAATTAATCCGATATACACCTTCTGTTGATAGTTTAGGTAATGCGTCTTTAGTGCAAGATACTAGTTTTTGAATTTTGTGTACTGTACCAAATCTTACTGTAATGTTTTGCTTTTGCAAAACACGGGCTAATTTGTCAGTTACTCCTGAGATATATGGAATTTTTATTGTTTTAACAATCTGGTCGCTTTCAGTAGTATTGCTTTGCGATCGTGATTTGGCATTCAGTGCTCTGTTAATTTGAGCATTATTGTAGCCATTCTGTCGTAGTGCGTCTTTAACGTGTTTAATCTCTCTCACTAGACTCTCACCATCTGACACTGTTTTCGCCCGATGTACGAGCGTCTTGATAAGAGAGGATTTTTGAGCTGGATGATGATGTGATTCTGCATTCAGATAGGCATCAGTGTGCGTTTGCTTTCTGTAAACGCTGTGTGTTATTTTACCGTTTAGGCCATGTCCAAGCAAAATATCTAGGAATGGGAGTGTGTTATTCACCTCCATTTCCATGGTGAACTGGATGGCCGGGTTTTGTGCATTGAGATGATTTAGAAAATCATTAAGTGTATCTTTACCATGTGGCCAGACAACCAAAGTGTCATCCACATACCTAAACCAAAAGGATGGTTTTAATGTGCTCGAGGCAAGTGCTCTTATTTCAAAGTTTTCCATGTACAAATTTGCTATAGCAGGGGATAAAGGAGAACCCATTGCTGCTCCTTCCTTTTGTTTAAAGAAATCCCCTCTCCATAAGAAGTAAGTGTTATTTAAACAATGGCCAGCAAGTTTCGGAATATCTTTTTGTAAACCGGTATTCTTTACTAGTGTATCAAGTAATTTAAGCGATTCGTCCACTGGAACCTTAGTGAATAGAGAAATCACATCAAAACTTACCAGAATATCATCAGGAGTAAGTTTAATATCTTTAATCACATTCACAAGATGTTCTGAATTTTTTATGAATGAAGATGTCTTACCGATGTAGGGCTGTATTTGTTTGGTTATATATTTTGCTAATTGATATGTGGCAGAGCCAATTGTACTGACTATGGGTCGTAATGGGATGCCGATTTTATGGATCTTTGGTAGCCCATAGAGTCTAGGTGGTTTTGAGGCCCTTGGCTTAATTAGGTATTGCTCATTTTTAGGGATTAGTGAATTTGCAATTATTGCAGTGGTCTTACGTTCTAAAGTATTAGTGGGATCTCGTTTAATGTAATGTAGGTACTTTCCTCTGATGAATTAAGTGATGACGTCACCCTGCTGCCCTATATAAAACCGGGAGCAAGCGAGGGCTTTACCATTCTGGCGAATTGCCCGATGATGCTGGAAGTATTTACCAGCGAAACGTCGTACTCAAACTGTAAATGTGGATTAACTCTTCAACACACCGGTGGGCTGAAGTAGTGAATTATTTGTCTTTGTCAACGTGACACTTTTTTGCTGATTGGCCGTGTCGGGTGGTGGAGGGTTACGACACATTTATAAATAAACGCGATCTAACCCAAGAACCTTTATTATGAATAATATTGGTCGCGAAAGCCTACGTGTTAAACTGACTAACCTCTATGGGGAGGATACTTTTCTTAAAACCAGAAAATTGGAGAAGCTTCGCATTAAGCGGATGAAATTGATATCTTCACTGGCGTTCCTCAAAAGGTGCAGAGATTCAAAGGTAATACCAAACGCAGTTAAAATAACACATCACATAAAGTCTTCTAAAGCTAACCAAATACTACACAAAGCTAGCGAATTATTATTAATAGAGAGAATACAGCACAATAGGAGTGAATTATCTTACATTTCGGAATCGCTAAAGCAGTTACACTTAGATATAAGCAATAGTGTATCTATGCATTATTGGAATATAATCGACAACATAACACAACAATCGGCTGATAATGTGTTTAAACTAACAAAAACTAACCAAATTAATAAATTTTCTAGACTACATAATAAACAAATCCCTACTGAAAACCAAAAATGTAAAAACAAAACTGTACTGAACTTGACCAACACTGTATTAACCGGTGACATGGTCTCTATCCTTTCTAAAGGCCTTAACTTTGCCGTTACCCCACGCACAATTCCAGTGGATGAGATAATTGCTGAGGTAGAATCAGCAGTTAGACTCCTTCCACATAATGAGGCAGAGATGACTAGACATGAGGTTGCTAAAATAATTGAGAATAGCAAAGTTCCAAAAGTAAATATTAGCTCTAACGAGGCAAAAGCCTTAAGAGAGCTGCGTGTAAATAAGGATATCCAAATCCTAGCAGCTGATAAAGGCCGCACTACTGTAGTGATGTCACGAGCCGATTATGATAATAAAATTAGAAATTTACTAGAGGAAAGTACCTACATTAAAATCAAACGAGATCCCACTAATACTTTAGAACGTAAGACCACTGCAATAATTGCAAATTCATTAATCCCTAAAAATGAGCAATACCTAATTAAGCCAAGGGCCTCAAAACCACCTAGACTCTATGGGCTACCAAAGATCCATAAAATCGGCATCCCATTACGACCCATAGTCAGTACAATTGGCTCTGCCACATATCAATTAGCAAAATATATAACCAAACAAATACAGCCCTACATCGGTAAGACATCTTCATTCATAAAAAATTCAGAACATCTTGTGAATGTGATTAAAGATATTAAACTTACTCCTGATGATATTCTGGTAAGTTTTGATGTGATTTCTCTATTCACTAAGGTTCCAGTGGACGAATCGCTTAAATTACTTGATACACTAGTAAAGAATACCGGTTTACAAAAAGATATTCCGAAACTTGCTGGCCATTGTTTAAATAACACTTACTTCTTATGGAGAGGGGATTTCTTTAAACAAAAGGAAGGAGCAGCAATGGGTTCTCCTTTATCCCCTGCTATAGCAAATTTGTACATGGAAAACTTTGAAATAAGAGCACTTGCCTCGAGCACATTAAAACCATCCTTTTGGTTTAGGTATGTGGATGACACTTTGGTTGTCTGGCCACATGGTAAAGATACACTTAATGATTTTCTAAATCATCTCAATGCACAAAACCCGGCCATCCAGTTCACCATGGAAATGGAGGTGAATAACACACTCCCATTCCTAGATATTTTGCTTGGACATGGCCTAAACGGTAAAATAACACACAGCGTTTACAGAAAGCAAACGCACACTGATGCCTATCTGAATGCAGAATCACATCATCATCCAGCTCAAAAATCCTCTCTTATCAAGACGCTCGTACATCGGGCGAAAACAGTGTCAGATGGTGAGAGTCTAGTGAGAGAGATTAAACACGTTAAAGACGCACTACGACAGAATGGCTACAATAATGCTCAAATTAACAGAGCACTGAATGCCAAATCACGATCGCAAAGCAATACTACTGAAAGCGACCAGATTGTTAAAACAATAAAAATTCCATATATCTCAGGAGTAACTGACAAATTAGCCCGTGTTTTGCAAAAGCAAAACATTACAGTAAGATTTGGTACAGTACACAAAATTCAAAAACTAGTATCTTGCACTAAAGACGCATTACCTAAACTATCAACAGAAGGTGTATATCGGATTAATTGTTCATGTGGCAGCTGCTACATTGGGCAGACGGGACGTAACATCAGCGTAAGACTAAAAGAACATCAGAGAAATATTAAATTATCTCAAACACAACTGTCGGCAGTGGCAGAACATGCTTGTCAACAAGGACACTCAATTGATTTTGACAATGTTGCAGTGGTGTGTAAAACTAATTATTACTGGCAAAGACTAATTAGAGAATCCATTGAAATTGAGAGGAACAAGAATAACTTTAATCGCTCTGACAGCTACCGGCTTAGTGCGGCCTGGAAGCGTATTATTAAATAATACACATTACATTTTGATTTAAAGAATTACTAATCTACAACTCATTACTAATCATAACCAATGACTGATTACTAATCGATTATATAATTACATTACACCCCCCCCCTCCGCCTCTAATCACTGCACCTGATGAGTTAAGTGATGACGTCACCCTGCTGCCCTATATAAAACCGGGAGCAAGCGAGGGCTTTACCATTCTGGCGAATTGCCCGATGATGCTGGAAGTATTTACCAGCGAAACGTCGTACTCAAACTGTAAATGTGGATTAACTCTTCAACACACCGGTGGGCTGAAGTAGTGAATTATTTGTCTTTGTCAACGTGACACTTTTTTGCTGATTGGCCGTGTCGGGTGGTGGAGGGTTACGACACATTTATAAATAAACGCGATCTAACCCAAGAACCTTTATTATGAATATAGAATTGTTACATCAACACTAATTATACTCCTACAACATCAGAGTGCAGCACCACATTAAATACGCACTACAATAGTTTGAAGCACGTTTTATTTTCAAAATGGAAATATGGTTTTGGGGGGGGGGCGTGGGGGGCAGAGCTTTGTGACGTCATATTTGAGGGGGGGGGCGTCAAAATTGTCCAAAATCGCGTGACGTCATTTATGGACGCCCCCTTATCTACGTTTGGCTCCTTTACGGTGTGCGAAAGGAGCTCAACACGCACGCACACACAAAAACCCTGTCACCCTGTGTTGCGTTTTATTTTTCGTCGCGCAGCAGATTCCAGTGCTGTTGTTGCAGAAGTAGCATCAGCAGCTGGTTCACCTGCTTGTGGCTTGCAGGAGGGGGTGGCACTCCGCCAGCTCGTCCACCTGGACGGGCCGGTGAGTCCCGGCCTCGATCGCCCGCTCGCGCACTCACTCACCCGCTTGCCCGCTCACTCGCGCGCCGCTCTCGGCGCTCACGAATTTGCTCGCTCGCTCGCTCGCCCACTCATTCCTCCAAGCACTCGCTCACCCACTCGATCACACATTCACTCATCCCTCCAAGCACTACCTCACTCACTCACCCACTCGCTCGCCCACTCATTCCTCCAAGCACTCGCTCACTCACCTACTCGATCACACATCCACTCATCCCTCCAAGCACTACCTCACTCACTCACCCACTCGCTCACTCGCTCACCCCTCCGAGCGCTCACCCACTCAGCACCCGCCAGCTCGCCCGTTTGCTCACTCACCCCTTCAGGCACTTGCTCACTCGCGTATCCACTCACTCATTCACCCGTACACTCATTCATTCACTCACCCACTCGCTCGCTCATCCATCCACTCACTCATTCACCCGTACACTCATTCATTCACTCACCCACTCATTCATCCCTACACTCATTCATCCCTACACTCACTCATTCATACATACACTCATTCACTCATTCATACATACACTCATTCACTCACTCATCCATACACTCATTCACTCACTCATCCACTCATCTACTCATGCTGCTGCTATTGCTGCTACTGTTGATGATGATACATTTATACTGTTGCTGCTGATTACGATGCTGATGACGATGATGATGTTGACAACACAGATGATGCTACTTTTGATGACGCTACTCTGCTACTGTTGGCAATGCTGTTGATGTCCATGCTGCTGACGACGATGCTGCTGATGACAACGCTGATGAAGCTGCTGGTGACGATGATGATGCTAGTCGGTTGCTGCTGCTGATGATGATGATGCTAGTCTGCTGCTGATGCTGTTGATGGCGATGCTATTCTGCTGCTGATGATGAAACAGGTATGTACGGAGTTGGTGCAACGTCGAGTTCAACGCGAGGAGCAGGCTGAGAAAATCAGCAGCATCAGCAGCAGGTCAGCGCCAGCCTGCGCAAGGGCGCCAACCGGAGACACAGCCAGCGGCAGCAGGGTGGCAAGGTGAGGGCGGAGAGGGCAGGGTGACGTCACCGCCACTTAGTGGCACATGGCGGTTGTTGTTGTTGTGTCTGTGTGTATTGGTATCTGTGCACGTGTGTGTGTATCTCTGTATCTGTGTGTGTGTATCTGTGTTTTTGTGTGTGTGTGTATCTGCGTGTGATTGTGTGTGTGTGTGTATCCCAGCGACAGGAGACCATGGGTGAAGATGATCTGGGTCTCAGCGGGGCCTCTGCAGAGGACGTGGAAGGAGAGCTGATCCGGCACGTGTGTGAGACCGAGCTTCTGGCAGGTATGGACTCTACCCACCATCACCACCCGTGTCTCACCACCCGTGTCTCACCCCCCCGTGTCTCACCCCCCCCGTGTCTCACCCCCCCCGTGTCTCACCCCCCCCGTGTCTCACCCCCCCCCGTGTCTCACCCCCCCCGTGTCTCACCCCCCCCGTGTCTCACCCCCCCCGTGTCTCACCCCCCCGTGTCTCACCCCCCCGTGTCTCACCCCCCCGTGTCTCACCCCCCCCGTGTCTCACCCCCCCGTGTCTCACCCCCCCGTGTCTCACCCCCCCGTGTCTCACCCCCCCGTGTCTCACCCCCCCGTGTCTCACCCCCCCGTGTCTCACCCCCCCGTGTGTCACCCCCGCATGTCTCACCCCCGCGTGTCTCACCCCCCCCCCCCCCCCCGTGTCTCTGTGGGTCTCTGTGGGTCTCTATGGGTCTGTTTTAGCTAAAAGTTAGCATGAACTTGATTGCGGCTAGTACATTGTTAATTAGTTCATAGTTTTCAGTAGTTTTCCGGAAGTTATTATTCTCTTAGTTCATAGTTGGCAGTAGTTTTACGGCAGTTATAGATTTATTAGTTTATATTTAGTAGCAACGTCAGATTTTTTTTTTGCGTATTTCCCAGCGCGGCCGCCGTGGAAGGCCCCTCCGGCTCTCCTCAAGGCCATCGCCAGCATCTTGACGGCCACGAGCGAGCGTTGGTTTTGTGATGGAGGCACGGCAGCACCAGGCCCTGGCCTCCCTCGCCGATCTTCTTCCGCACCTCATAGCGGTAGTGGAGCTGTTCCTGGCGGATCGAGGGAGGCGGAGGCCGGTGGTCAGTCATGGCAATCGGAACGTTTAACGCTCGGTGGCGGCAGCAGTCGGGGACTTCTGCGACCGGCATTATCCACAACGGAGGTTTTTTTTTTAGTTTGGGGTTAGATCGCGTAAATATATAAACGTGTCGTTAAACTACTGAACGCTGTGAAACTTGGGGGGCTGTTTGCCTTTTGGCGTTCTCTCGTCTAACACTGGGTAGTGAGACACTGGGTAGTGAGACACTGGGTAGTGAGACACTGGGTGGTGAGAACCTGGGTAATGAGACGCTGGGTAGTGAGGCACTTGGTGGTGAGACACTGGGTAATGAGACACTGGGTAGTGAGACACTGGGTGGTGAGACGCCGGGTGGTGAGATGCTGGGTAATGAGACACTGGATAGCGAGACACTGGGTGGTGAGACACTGGGTGGTGAGACACTGGGTAGTGAGACACTGGTAGTGAGACACTGGGTGGCGAGACACTGGGTGGCGAGACACTGGGTAGTGAGACACTGGGTGATGAGACACTGGGTAGTGAGACACTGGGTGGTGAGACACTGGGTGGCGAGACGCTGGGTAGTGAGACGCTGGGGTAGTGAGACGCTGGAGTAGTGAGACGCTGGGGTAGTGAGACGCTGGGGTAGCGAGACGCTGGGGTAGCGAGACGCTGGGGTAGCGAGACGCTGGGGTAGCGAGACGCTGGGTGGCGAGACGCTGGGGTAGTGAGACGCTGGGGTAGTGAGACGCTGGGGTAGTGAGACGCTGGGGTAGTGAGACGCTGGGGTAGTGAGACGCTGGGGTATCGAGACGCTGGGGTATCGAGATGCTGGGGTAGCGAGACGCTGGGGTAGCGAGACGCTGGGGTAGCGAGACGCTGGGGTAGTGAGACGCTGGGTGGCGAGACGCTGGGTGGCGAGACGCTGGGTGGCGAGACGCTGGGGTAGTGAGACGCTGGGGTAGTGAGACGCTGGGGTAGCGAGACGCTGGGGTAGCGAGACGCTGGGGTAGCGAGACGCTGGGGTAGCGAGACGCTGGGTAGTGAGACGCTGGGGCAGTGAGACGCTGGGTAGTGAGACGCTGGGGTAGTGAGACGCTGGGTAGTGAGACGCGGCCCTAAAGAAGGCTGTTGTCTCTGGTGTAGACCAATCAGTTTCAAAGACAATGCCACATTATCAGAGCGTGTTTTTGTTTGCATGTTCACCACAAGTGCCGTGTGTGGTTAATGCAGACATGATTGATAATTGTTTTTTTTACCCTTTTATCTGGCAACAAACTGACAGCTTTTTTTTTTACAAGGAGCCATGTTTGTATTGCCCACAATACCTGCGGTTGGAATGCAAACGAAAACACGACTTTGATAATGTATTGGCACTGTCCTTGAAATTGATTGGTCCACACCCGAGACTTCTTTCCTTAGAGCCTCGTCTCACATTGGTGTTGGACCAGATGAAGCCACAAGGCGCACAACTCAAAGACAATGCACCATCAGAGTACGAGAGCTCGGGCTAAGCATTTACACCATTGGAACCTCCTTGGTCAGTAGCAAAATATGATAATTGTTTTTTTTTACCCTTTTATCTGGAAACAGAGACATGATTCTTTGCAAACAGTTTCTCTTTGGGTCTACATGGGTCTCTATTGGCGTCTCTGTCGATGTGAGCCTCAGGGATGTTGCTGTGGTTGTCGTAGCCGCCGCTCTTGTAGCCACCCCAGGATTTGTCCTCGTCCAGCGTGAAGAACCACACCTCTTGCATGGCTGCCCAGTTCCAACTTCTGGCGACGACTCAGCTGAGGCCCAAAAGAGATCCAGAATCGCTGCACGCGTGACGACAACAATAACAACTTGAACTATAAACTATTTCTATTTTATGAGACCTCCTTTGCCAGTAACAAAATATAGCAATAGGTTTTTACCCTTTTAGCTGGCACAAAAACTGACACCTTTATACAAGGGATCATATTTGCAATAACCACAACACAAGCAGTTTTGTGCCAGCTAAAAGGGTAAAAACCTATTACTATATTTCTATTTTGTGTATATGCCAGGTAAGACCCCTGCTAGAGCTACGTCATCACCGTCATCATAATCATGTGGAAACTTGGCAATCCACTGAGACACACAGAGACCCATTCTCATAGAGACCCAAGGAGACCAATAGAGACTCATAGAGACCCTTTCCCATATAGAACCACCGAGACCTACAGAGATCTATACTCTTACATAACCATAGAGACCCATACTAAATCTAAACTATTTTTTATTTGACCAGGTAAGGCCCCACCAAAGTGGCTGATATCAACATCATCATCACGTGGAACTTTATAGTGGCAGCCAAGTACTCTATACCCAAGTAACATGGCCACTGTGAAGTCACCCACGTAACATGGCCACCGTGAAGTCACCCACGTAACATGGCCACCGTGAAGTCACCCACGTAACATGGCCGTGGTGACATCCCCCCATTCACCGTGGCCACTTCCCCTCACTGCTGTTCTCACCTTGAGGCGATTTGCTGCGGATAGAGCCAGTGACGGCTGCGGACAGCGCACTCCACGTGTTGCCAGAAACTCCCTCCCACGTGCTCCAGCTCTCCTTGTCTACAACAACCGCCATTCGCCACTAAGTGGCGGTGACGTCACCACGACGCTTGTGCCAGGCCATATGAACCTGGAGGCCACGTGAAGTGTTGAACGCCCGCTGGCAGGAGGTCATGGGGCAGACCCAAGTGCCACGGGGCGACTGACTGAGCTGACTGAGATGACTGGCTGATGCTCCACCTGTGCCCCCTACTGTGCCAACCTGCTGTGCTTTAGCCACCCAGCGCTCCGCTCGTTGTTGTGAGCATCGCTCCTCCGCCCTCTGTTGTTGGAGGGCGACTGCCTCCAACTGCCCAGTAGCGTCCTTCACGAGCCTCCACAGAGGCCGACCTTGACACCGCTGGTACCAGTCATCGGCATGTCCACTCAGCTCCACGTCCTGTACCACATCACTGCATCTCTTCTCTAGCCCGTGCCGTGCCCGTTTAGCCCCCTCGATCCGGCCGAACAAAAGCTGTTTAGGCATGCGGTGGCTGGGCATTGGCTACATGACCCAGGCAACGCAGCCTTGCCTGCCAGAGGAGCTCACCGATGGACCTTGTCCAGATCTTTCAAGGATTTGTGAGCTTGCACAATCCAGCCTGGTTAAACCCAGGATGGATCGTAGGCAGGCTAGCCTAAATGGTTCTAACCGGCGAAGATGTTCCATTAGGGGGGTCCACGTTTCGCAAGCGTAGAGAAGGGAGGGAATGACCGTGGCCGAGAAGACCTGAAGCTTAGTGCGGAGCGACAGACCAGGTAGCTTCCACACAGCGTTACGCAACCAATGAAAAGATATTGCCGCTCGACTAATTCGGAGCAAGACCTCTGCTGTTAAACTGGAGCCGGTCATAAGCACACTGCCCAGGTATGGGAAACTCTCCACTCTCTCCACAACTGCCCCATCACCGATTGGGAGTTGTGGGAGTGGAGTGTCCGATGGTACAAAATACCCAGGCGGGTGCTTAGTTTTGGCGGGGCTGATGGTAAGACCCCATCTCTTAGTGGCACGCTCCAGTCTCAGCAGCAGCATCTCCAACTCCTATGAATATGCAGCTATTACCAAATCATCGGCATGCATAACGTGGTTGAGCAATAGGGAGCCATCCCTTGACCGCACCCGGGCATCGATCAGCCTCCCATTATATCTGTACCATATGGAGACTCCCCCGGTACAGCTATTGAAGGCTTCACGAACTACATGGTCAAAATAGATGTTAAACAATGTGGGAGCCGGAGGACATCCCTGTCGCACCCCAAGGTGTACATGGAATGGCTCTGACTCCCGGCCACGTAGTTTTACCCGGGCCCGCTCACCATCATGAAGGTCCTTAATGATTGTGAGCAGAGGGTCAGGGACTCCAAAAGCACGAAGAACAACCCCAAGCCCAGGCCTACTGATGGTATCATAGGTTTTGACCAGTTCAATAAAGCAGAGATGTGTAGGTCTTGCTGGAATTCCCTACATCTCTGCTGTAGCAGACGGACAGAAAATATGGCATCTGTGCAGGACCGCCCTTTCCTGAAACCGCATTGGGGCTTCACGCCTCTCCTCAGCGTGCCTGGCAAGGCGATGTTGAATAATCCTTGCCAGAACCTTTCCCGGCACACTGAGGAGTGAGATGCCCCTGTAGTTTTTACAGTCTGTGCGGTCCCCCTTCTTAAAGAAGGGGACCACCAGGGCATCCTTCCAATCCTGCGGAACCCGTCCAGTGATCCAGACTGTTATAATGTCATATAGGGCAGTCTGTGCACAAACGCCACCCTCCCTCAGCATTTCGCTTGGGAGATCATGTCTGCCCGGTGCCTTTCCTGGTCTCAGACTCCGGATCGCCTTCAGTACTTCTTCAACAGATGGCACCTCAGCCAGCCGCTCACAGGGGGTGACTTCTTATAATATTTGAGGCACCGCTGCCTCAGCAGGGTCATCCCCACTTTGTGCCACGATGTTTTCCAGGACCTCAGAAATGCTCAGCAAATCTGCAAACCTGCAAACCTGTTCCTGGGGGTCGGAGAGTGGATCACCGTTTTTTCCCCTAATGATGGTAATAGGTGTGGTGCTGCAGGTGACTTTTTTTGATGGAGTTAAATAGAGATTTGTGATCGCGGGCCACTGAAGCAGACTCCATCTCCTCAGCAATCCGCGACCACCACCCATCCTTGCAGCGCCTCACGGCTCTCCAAACTTCCGAGCGAAGGCTGCGGTAAGGCTCCTCATTCTCTGACGTGGGATTCTGTAGCCGATGACAGTGGGCCTGTCACTTTTTCTCTACTATCTTGAACACCTCTGTCAGCCAGGGTCTCTGGGGAGGTCTGGACCGTGTACCCAAAGCCATTGCAGCTGCATGAGTCAGTCCTAAACCTTGCCCATATATTTCGATTTAAAGCTTTCGTGACTGCAAGGATTCAACTTCTTTGGTTCTTTCGGTCAAGTCACGTAGAGTGAGAATAAAATAATAAATTGATAAAATAAAATAAGAAAATAAAATTTACACTTAATTAATTGTATTTTACGATGACCTTCAGACCGCAGCTCTTTCGCTGGCATTGACTCTTAATACCTCTCACACCACGGTTAATGGTATGGTTTACAACATGGAGTATAACAGCGCCTCGCAGCTGTCTCTCTCCCCCTCCTCTGTTCTGACCATGGATGAACTCGTCCGTCTGAACGGGGCCCGTAGCTATCCATGTTGCTAAAGTTGAGGGTAAGAATCCACCCATTTTTTCGCCATATAGCATTGTGATATATAATGACTTATTGTTGGTAGCTTAGCTGATTGGAGAATATATAGAGTTCATTGATAACATTGAGGTAATTTATATTTTAGTTTTTTATTAGTTCACTATATAGTATTCATTATATATTGTAGTGTATACCCAGTTACTGTGAATAGCTCGGATGTGTAGGCCTTGACTTCAACATAGCCATTTCTGTGACCAGTCACAAGCTAATCACTCAGTTATTTCAATGCTCAATTCGCCTAGTTATTTCAATGCTAAATTCTCCTGTTTGATTTGTACTAGGTGCCTCTGTGAATGTGTATGCTCTGACTTTAACATAGCTATTTCTGTGACCAGTTACAAGCTAATCACTCAGCCATTTCAATGCTAAATTCTATGCTAATTCCTTTGTCAAGGGGTGCCTCTGCGGATGTGTATGCTTTAACATAGCCATTTCTGTGACCAGTCACAAGCTAATCACTCAGCCATTTCAATGCTAAATTCTATGCTAATTCCTTTGTCAAGGCGCTTTGTTTCTTCTCACACAGCTTAAAGGTCGCGATCTGAGCATGGCTTTTTCACTCCAGCGCTGTCCTCCTGACAGTCTCGTCCCTTCACCTGATGAAGGCCGCTCGTGTTGTGGCCGAAACGTCGTTAGAATATTGTGTTATTTTATTTTATCAATTTATTATTTTATTCTCATTCTACGTGACTCGCCCATATACCCTCGAAATCAGGAGGAGTGGGGGACGATGCCAACCCCAGCCGCAAGCGATGATGAAATTCTTGCTTGCAACTTTCATCACCTGAGACCAGGCCAGTTTAGGTTGGAATGGGGTCCTGGGTGTACACCCACCACCAGAGTGGAAGAATGGCAGGCGCATCTTACAGATGACTAGTCGATGGTCAGAGGGCAGATCAGCTCCACGGTAGGTCCTGGTGTCAAGAACATGGGCTTGCATCCGCTGGTCCATCACTATGTAGTCCAGTAGATGTTGTTGCTTGGACCCGGCATGCATCCATGATGTTGTGTAGATGCCCCGATGCCGGAACAGCGTGTTGGTAATTACAAGCCCATGGGCTGCACAAAAATCTAGCAGCCTCCTACCGTTGTTATTAAGCTGATCTGGCCCATGCCCTCCAATCACTCCAGACCAGATGCCAGCGTCATGACCAACTCGGGCATTGAAGTCACCCAACAAGATGACTCTATCCCGAGGGGCCACTTTAGCCAGCACCTGTGACAGGAGGTCATAGAAGGCATCTGACTCATCGGCTTTGCCTGCATCCCTCCACGGATGTTCGTCTTCGGTGGTGGCATAAGTAACCACGACCACCACTCCTCGCCTCCAGTTGATGGGAAGGCGAGCCCAAAGTAGCCTGGGGCTTACAACTTCTCACACCTCACCGCCACGCTCCCACGCCCCCTTCATTCTTTTGTTCAAAAGAAGAGCCACACCCTGTTGTTTGGCAGTCTGCTGCCCCGAGTAGAGGACTGTCCACCCTTCATGGTGGCAGGAGCCAGAACCGGTCCACCGGACCTCCTGAATGCCACAGAGATCCAGGTGGTACCGGTCTAGCTCCCGACAGGAGTGGCAGTCTCTCCTCCGCAGTGAGCATTCGAACATTCCACATGGCCGCACGAAGTGGCATTTCGTTGTTTCTGGAGGAGCCCTGAGGGTAGAGATTCAATCTCCTGGCTCGGCCAATTGGGGTTTGGCCAGGAGACGTCATGGACGCCTGTCTTCCCGGGGCCTCCGGCACAAGCTTATTAGTTACATTTTTAATTGTGGTTTCTTGGTAAATTTTTGAAGGTGGAGGGGTTACCAGCCCCTCGCACCTGTCCAGAGCCCCCGTTTAGCCACTGGTGGTCACAGACGCCATGAGGGAAGGGGCCAATCGGAATTGGCCCTCCCTCCACAGCACTGTCCACGACAGAGTTGCCCGTCCGGCACAGAGAGGAGGTAGGGGGTTGTTTTGCCTCGTAAACACACACATACACACATACATACAAACATATATAAACACACAAAAACAAAGGTGAAGTAGGCTCCTCTACACACACAGACTTCAAATAGTAGGCGTCAGGGTCGGGATCGAATCGACAACCTCCTGTATACCAAGTGAGGTCATTAACATCTCGTCACTGTGGCACCACAGAGTAGTGTACAGGCATTGCAAACACTCCCAGCGCGAGGCCGACTCACTACATCTCACTGAGGATCGCTCCGCTGGTTTGCAAGTGCGAGTTTGCGTTTTAAGTCGATGTTAAATATATATTTCATGGAAGCTGGTTCGTAAGTGTGGGTGGTGTCCGTAAGTGCGAGTGTTGGTAAGAGTGGATCATGTTCGTAAGTGAGGGTGGTGTTCGTAAGTGAGGGTGGTGTTCGTAAGTGAGGGTGGTGTTCGTAAGTGAGGGTGGTGTTCGTAAGTGAGGGTATTCGTAAGTGAGGGTATTCGTAAGTGAGGGTGGTGTTCGTAAGTCGAGTGGAGGGGGCCACGCCTACCTCAATGACGTTGATTCTCAGATCCCACTGTCTCTCATGCAGTAGTCCCCAGGGTCTCTGTGTGGAGAGTGGTGAAGGGGGGGACGGTGGAGAGAGTCACTACAGACTCACATCCTCACCACTAACCCACATCCCAAGCAGAAACCCACCATCCTCACCACGAACCCACACACTCGCTAAGAACCCACAACACGGACCCACATTCTCACCACGGACTCACAACTCGAACTCGCATGCTCACCATGAACCCTCACTACGAAGTCGCCACAGGGACACACATCCTTACTAAGAAACTACATCTTCACGACGATCCCACATCCTCACCATGGACCCACATACTCACCAAGAACCCACAACACGGACCCACATCCTCACCAAGAACCCACGACACGGACCCACATCCTCACCAAGAACCCACGACACGGACCCACATCCTCGCCAAGAACCCACGACACGGACCCACATCCTCACCAAGAACCCACGACACGGACCCACATCCTCACCAAGAACCCACAACACGGACCCACATCCTCACCAAGAACCCACAACACGGACCCACATCCTCACCAAGAACCCACAACACGGACCCACATCCTCACCAAGAACCCACAACACGGACCCACATCCTCACCAAGAACCCACAACACGGACCCACGTCCTCACCAAGAACCCACAACACGGACCCACGTCCTCACCAAGAACCCACAACACGGACCCACGTCCTCACCAAGAACCCACAACACGGACCCACATCCTCACCAAGAACCGTCAATACGGACCCACATCCTCACCAAGAACCCACAACACGGACCCACATCCTCACCAAGAACCCACAACACGAACCCACATCCTCACCAAAAACCCACAATATGGACCCACACACTCGCCACGAACCCACACAACTCACCTCTTCAAGATTTTTAATCGAATGGCTTCCGCAGAAGATGCTCGAAAGACGAAGATGAAGCAGCTGGAAGATTAAGAAGCAGCCTCCTTCGCACCCGTCTCGAACTCTGAGGAAGCACGTGGCGAAGTGACGTCACGAGTGACGTAACAACGTGAGCGATGTGACCACGCCTCCTGCAACCACGCCCTGTTGAGTGACGTAACACGATGCGACCACGCCCACCCCTGAGCTCTTCCTCTGGGCCCTTGACCCCCATCCCACGCTTCGATTTTCGCTTCCGGGTCGGGGCTAGTGGAGGCGGCGGCGGCGGGAAAATCTGAGCCCTAATAAAGTATTAAAGCTTTCGTGACTGCATAAAATTACTCATTGTTTTTTTCGGTAAAGTCACGTATGTAGAAATACAATAAAATTACATTAAAACAAAAAACAATCACGACGTTTCGATCACAACGCAAGCAATCTTCATCAGGTGTCAAGAACAAATCATGGAGGTAAATACAACAAAAAGATGAGAGACGAGAATTCAACAAACCTGAAAAAACATTACGTGAAGCACATCCAGTCAGGCCAACAACACAGACACTTCCTGGCAGACCACGAATTTCAGAAGAGTGTTAAATTTCGTGTTCAACCTTTGGAGTGCACATACCAGCATAGAATGAAAAATACGAGTTACACGGTCAGTAGAAATACATATACAAGTCTACCAAGAGGTAAGGAGGGAGGAAAGACGGACAGGGAGGCAGAGAGAGAGGGGGGGCCGGAGGGATGAACAGAAGCTTAAATAGGAAATACGGTTGGAGGGGGGGAGGGGCCAGAGCGAGAGCAACAGCTCAAACACGCACATCTTACACATACAAAACGGCAGCTCACGAAATTTAACACTTCTGAAATGTGTGGTGGGTGGGTGGATGAGCGGATGGGTGGATGAGTGTGTGGGTGGGTGGTTGAGTGGGTGAGTGTGGGTGGATGGATGAGTGGGTGAGTTGGTAGATGAGTAGGTGGATGAGTGGGGGGGTGGATGAGCGGATGGGTGGATGAGTGTGTGGTTGGGTGAGTGGGTGAGTGTGGGTGGCTGAGTGGGTGGCTGAGTGCTCCCCTCTATCGCCCCCCCCCCTCCTCCCGCCAGGTCACCGTGCCCGCCCCCACAAGCCTCGGCAAAGGCGCGCGGCGGTGGAGTGGGACAGCGACCTGGAGAACACCCCACCGCTGAGGACGCAGGGGGAGGGGCCGGCGTCTCGGGGAGCGAGGGGAGGGGCCACCCCCTCCGGCCCCGCTACACTTTCATGAGTCGTGCCACTCATGAAAGTGTAGCGACGACATTGACACACTCCTCCCGATGTGGCGCTTTATTGAAGACCCGTTCACTTGACATCGCGAACATTCCCGTGGCCACCGGTCCCTTCAAACCCACAGCTGACTCCCCCTGTCATTACCTCCCGTGGCCACCGGTCCCTTCGCACTCACAGCTGACTCCCCCTGTCATTACCTCCCGTGGCCACCGGTCCCTTCACACCCACAGCTGACTCCCCCTGTCATTACCTCCCATGGCCACCGGTCCCTTCACACTAACAGCTGACTCCCCCTGTCATTACCTCCCGTGGCCACCGGTCGCTTCACACTCACAGCTGACTCCCCTGTCATTACCTCCTGTAGCCACCGGTCCCTTCACACTCACAGCTGACTCCCCTTGTCATTACCTCTCGTGGCCACCGGTCCCTTCACACTCACAGCTGACTCCCCCTGTCATTACCTCCCGTGGCCACCGGTCCCTTCACTCACAGCTGACTCCCCCTGTCATTACCTCCCGTGGCCACTGGTCCACTCACACTCACAGCTGACTCCCCCTGTCATTACCTCCCGTGGCCACTGGTCCACTCACACTCACAGCTGACTCCCCCTGTCATTTCCTCCTGTGGCCACCGGTCCCTTCACACTCACAGCTGACTCCCCCTGTCATTTCCTCCCGTGGCCACCAGTCCCTTCAAACTCACAGCTGACTCCCCCTGTCATTACCTCCCGTGGCCACCGGTCCCTTCACACTCACAGCTGACTCCCCCTGTCATTACCTCCCGTGGCCACCAGTCCCTTCGCACTCACAGCTGACTCCCCCTGTCATTACCTCCCGTGGCCACCGGTCCCTTCACACTCACAGCTGACTCCCCCTGTCATTACCTCCCGTGGCCAGCGGTCCCTTCACTCACAGCTGACTCCCCCTGTCATTACCTCCCGTGGCCACCGGTCCCTTCACACTCACAGCTGACTCCCTCTGTCATTATATCCCGTGGCCACCGGTCCCTTCACACTCACAGCTGACTCCCCCTGTCATTACCTCCCGTGGCCACCGGTCCCTTCACACTCACAGCTGACTCCCCCTGTCATTACCTCCCGTGGCCACCAGTCCCTTCACACTCACAGCTGACTCCCCCTGTCATTACCTCCCGTGGCCACCGGTCCCTTCACACCCACAGCTGACTCCCCCTGTCATTACCTCCCGTGGCCACCGGTCCCTTCACACTCACAGCTGACTCCCCCTTGTCATTACCTCCCATGGCCACCGGTCCCTTCACACTCACAGCTGACTCCCCCTGTCATTACCTCCCGTGGCCACCGGTCCCTTCACACTCACAGCTGACTCCCCTGTCATTACAAAAGTATGGAAAAAGGTGCTTCATACCCTTTCTGGCAATAAAACAGCAGGTGTTCAAACGGCAAATAGAAACCGTTTCACTACAAGGAATCAAGTTACTGTCATTAATAAAAATACGGAGCGTGTTTTTGCTTCCATGTCCACCACAAGCGTCGTGCGTGTGGTTAGTCACGATTCCCCTGCAAAAGGCCTTAGCGCGGAGTCCCGTTGTTTTACTGCCAGGAAGGGGTCAAAAACCTCTCATTTCCTCATACAGCGGTTGGGTTCACAAAGCCCCCGGGTCACGCTGTGTGGTTCCCAATGCCCGGGTTCGTAACGTCCGGGTTCATGGTGGTCGGGTTAATCACGGGCAAGGTTCGTAATGGCCGGGTTCATGGTGGCCGGGTCATGCTGTGTGGTTCAGAGCGGCCTCCTACACCGCCACCTCTTCTGCCTCCACCTCCTCCACCACCACCACCACCACCTTCACCTCTTCTCTGTCGCCCACAGCACAACCTCGTTACACGGAGGAGGAGCAGGAAGACCGCAGCAGCGACGACTCAACGGATTCATCGATGCCTCCGCCGCCGCCGCCGCCACCTCCTCGAAGCAAGAACCCCGCTCAGCCAAGAGCTGCACGACGAGGCGGTGGAGGAGGAGGCGGCAAGACGTCGGTCAGCGCCAGGATCGAGCGCAAGTGAAGGAATCCACGGTGGGGGTGGCAGCGTGCCACTGATCTCGTAGTGCCTGGGTTCGAGCCCTGTGTCTGAGTCTCTCTCTGATTCTCTCTCAGAGGGGGTGTCGCTTGTTGATTTGTAGCCAAAACGTTTTGTGTTCAAATAAAATCGTCTTTAAACGTATAAACTCATGTTTTTATTTTCTTCAAGCCACCGACGACAATCAACAACGGTAAGCCAAGGGACTGCACAAACAAGACAAAGCTCCCCCGTGTAGCCTCTAGCAGGCTGTAGGGGCAAGTGCTGTTAGTAGCGAGTAGCAGCAGCACCTATACACAGACAAAGATCCCCCGTGTAGCCTCTAGCAGGCTGTAGGGCCAAGTGCTGTTAGTAGTAGCAAGTAGCAGCACCTACACACAGACAATGATCCCCCGTGTAGCCTCTAGCAGGCTGTAGGGGCAAGTGCTGTTAGTAGTAGCAAGTAGCAGCACCTACACACAGAAAAAGATCCCCCATGTAGCCTCTAGCAGGCTGAAGGGACAAGTGCTGTTAGTAGTGAGTAGCAGCACCTACACACAGAAAAAGATCCCCCATGTAGCCTCTAGCAGGCAGTAGGGACAAGTGCTGTTAGTAGTAGCGAGTAGCAGCACATACACGCAGACAAAGATCCCCCGTGTAGCCTCTAGCAGGCTGTAGGGGCAAGTGCTGTTAGTAGTAGTGAGTAGCAGCACCTACACACAGACAAAGATCCCCCGTGTAGCCTCTAGCAGGCTGTAGGGACAAGTGCTGTTAGTGGTAGCAGCAGCACCTATACACAGACAAAGATCCCCCGTGTAGCCTCTAGCAGGCTGTAGGGACAAGTGGTGTTAGTAATAGCGAGTAGCAGCAACTACACGCAGACAAAGATCCTCCGTGTAGCCTCTAGCAGGCTGTAGAGGCAAGAGCTATTTGCGAGTAGCAGCACCTATACACAGACAAAGATCCCCCGTGTAGCCTCTAGCAGGCTGTAGGGACAAGTGCTGTTAGTAGTGAGTAGCAGCACCTATACACAGACAAAGATCCCCGGTGTAGCCTCTACACACACAGTGTGCTAACCACTGCACCACCGCTCCCCACACACACACAGTGCGCTAACCACTGCACCACCGCTCCCCACACACAGTGCGCTAACCACTGCACCACCACTGCCCACACACTCACCAGACAGAGACCCACAGACTCAGCACACAGAGACCCACAGACTCACCACACACAGATTCACCACACAGAGACCCACAGACTCACCAGAGACCCACAGACTCACCACACAGAGACCCACAGACTCACCACACAGAGAACCACAGACTCACCACACAGAGACCCACAGACTCACCACACAGAGACCCACAGACTCACCACACAGAGACCCACAGACTCACCACACAGAGACCCACAGACTCACCACACAGAGACCCACAGACTCACCACACAGAGACCCACAGACTCACCACACAGACACCCACAGACTCACCACATAGAGACCCACAGACTCACCACACAGACCCACAGACTCACCACACAGAGACCCACAGATTCTAGATTTAAAGCTTTCGTGACTGCAAGGATCCATACTCTTTGGTTCTATTGGGTAAAGTCACATAGGTAAAATATAAAAAAACAAAAATAACGATTCGGCCACAACACAAGCGGCCTTCATCAGGTGAAGGGACGAGACTGTTTGGAGGACAGCGCTGGAGTGAAAAAAGCCACGCTCAGATCACGACCTTTAAGCTGTGTGAGAAGGAACAAAGCGCCTTGACAAAGGAATTATCATGTAATTTTGCATTGAAATGGCTGAGTGATTAGCTTGTGACTGGTCACAGAAATGGCTATGTTAAAGTTAAAGCATACACATCCGCAAAGGCACCCCTTGACAAAGGAATTAGCATAGAATTTAGCATTGAAATAGCTAAGTTAAAGTATACACATCCGCAGAGGCACCCCTTGACAAAAGAATTAGCATAGAATTTAGCATTGAAATAGCTGAGTGATTAGCTTGTAACTGGTCACAGAAATAGCTATGTTAAAGTCAGAGCATATACATTCACCGAGGCACCTAGTACAAATCAAACAGGAGAATTTAGCGAAACACAACCACGCTCAGACCGCGGACCTTTAAGCTGTGTGCGAGCAAACAAGGTGTCCTGACAAAGAAATTAGCATAAACATTAGCATTTGATTGGCCGATTATAGAAAAGAGGTGGTGTACGTGCCGGTGGACTTGCCGTTTGGCGCGGGGGGGAGATTACATATTGATGGTGTGAAAAGGGAATTTATAAGAGCTGCGAAAGTTTGGGGTACTACTACTTGAAAAATATACTGTACCATTGAAATTAGTTTAATGTTTAGTTCGATTTAGATCTTTCCAATGGTTGCTTAATTCTCCTGTTTGATTTGTACTAGGTGACTCCGTGAATGTATATGCTCTGACTTTAACATAGCTATTTCTGCGACCAGTTACAAGCTAATCACTCAGCTATTTCAATGCTAAATTATATGCTAATTCCTTTGTCAAGGTGCTTTGTTTCTTCTCACCCAGCTTAAAGGTCGTGATCTGAGCGTGGCTTTTTTCACTCCAGTGCTGTCCTCCAGACAGTCTCGTCCCTTCACCTGATGAAGGCTGCTTGTGTTATGGCCGAAACGTCGTGATTTTTGTTATTTTATTTTTTTAACCTACTTACTTTACCCAATAGAACCAAAGAGTACCCACAGACTCACCACACAGAGACCCACAGACTCACCACAGAGACCCACAGACTCACCACACAGAGACCCACAGACTCACCACACAGAGACCCACAGACTCACCACACAGAGACCCACAGACTCAGCACACAGAGACCCACAGACTCAACACACAGAGACCCACAGACTCACCACACAGAGACCCACAGTCTAACCACACAGAGACCCACAGACTCACCATAGAGACCCACAGACTCACCACACAGAGACCCACAGACTCACCACAGAGACCCACAGACTCACCACACAGAGACCCACAGACTCACCACACAGAGACCCACAGTCTCACCACACAGAGACCTACAGACTCACCACACAGAGACCCACAGACTCACCAAACAGAGACCCACAGACTCACCACACAGAGACCCACAGACTCACCACACAGAGACCCACAGTCTCACCACACAGAGACCTACAGACTCACCACACAGAGACCCACAGACTCACCACACAGACACCCACAGACTCACCACAAGGAGACCCACTGACTCACCACAGAAACCCACAGACTCACCACACAGAGACCCACAGACTCATCACACAGAGACACATAGACTCATCATACAGAGACCCATAGACTCACCACACGGAGACCCACAGACTCATCACACAGAGACACATAGACTCATCACAAAGAGACCCATAGACTCACCACACAGAGACCCACTGACTCACCACAGAGATCCACCACACAGACCCATAGACTCACCACACAGAGACCCACAGACTCACCACACAGAGACCCACAGTCTCACCACACAGAGACCTACACTCACCACACAGAGACCCACAGACTCACCCCACAGAGACCCACAGTCTCACCACACAGAGACCCACAGACTCACCACACAGAGACCCACAGACTCACCACACAGACTCACCACAAAGAGATCCATAGACTCACCACACAGAGACTCACAGACTCACCACACGGAGACCCACTGACTCACCACAGAAACTCACAGACTCACCACACAGAGACCCACAGACTCACCACACAGAGACCCACAGACTCACCACACAGAGACCCATAGACTCATCACACAGAGACCCACAGACTCACCACACAGAGACCCACGGACTCACCACACAGAGACCCACAGACTCACCACACAGAGACCCACAGACTCACCCCACAGAGACCCACAGCCTCACCACACAGAGACCTACAGACTCACCACACAGACACCCACAGACTCACCACAAAGAGATCCATAGACTCATCACACAGAGACCCACAGAGTCACCACACAGAGACCCACGGACTCACCACACAGAGACCTACAGACTTACCACACAGAGACCCACAGACTCACCACACAGACACCCACAGACTCACCACAAAGAGATCCATAGACTCACCACACAGAGACACATAGACTCATCACACAGAGACCCACAGACTCACCACACAGAGACGCACAGACTCATCACACAGAGACACATAGACCGTATCGCTTTTTTAATATACACACTTTCATTTGGCCTTTTTATTTTTATTTTATTTTCCCTTAGTCCCTTTTATTTTTTATTTTTACTCACGGTGAAACTCGAGCGAAAATCCGCCTCGATCGACCCAGGAGTTGCACACAAGTTAGCAGCAGCAGCAACAGCAACGACGCGCGCGCAGGTGAGCTGTGGCCGCCTATCATCATGGCACAGCACACCAGGTTGGAGAGCCTCACGAGGCGGAATGGGGTCGTCGTTTTTCCGCCGACGGAGGTCGCCGTCGACGCCGTCGCCGCCGCGGTGGCGACGGGCGTGGGCCACGCCAACGTCCTCGCCGCCCAGCGCCAAAACCGCGGCGTCACCATCTACGTGGCGGAGGAGGCGATGGTGGCGAGCCTCGTGGAGACGGGGCTCACTGTCGGGGACCTGTTCCTGCCGTGCACGCCGCTCTCCACGCCCGCCGTCCGCGTGGTGCTCTCGGGAGCGCCGCCGTTCCTGAGCAGCGAAGTCCTGCGCAAGGATCTGCAGCGCTTCGGGACGGCGGTGTCTAGGATCGCCATGCTCCCTCTACGGACGAGGGACCCCAGGTTGGCGCATGTGATGTCGCTCCAGCGCCAAACGTTCATGGTCTTAACGGGAGGCAACACAGAACTGGACGTTACCCTTAAATACACAATCGATGGGTGCGTCTATACTGTGTACGCCTCGACAGCTGCACTTCGGTGCTTCGGGTGTGGGGCTACCGGCCACACCCGGAGGCACTGCACGGACAAGAAAAACGAGGACGCTGCCGCTGCGCCACCCGCGGCCGCGGGCGCAGAGCAGGCACCACGACAGTAGTAGCAGCAACAACAGCTGCAGCAGCGGCAGCAGCAGCAGCCGCAGCTGCAGCAGCGGCAGCAGCGGCAGCAGCAGTAGCGGCAGCAGCAGCAGCTGCAGGAGCGGCAGGAGCAGCAGCAGCCGCAGCAGCAGCAGCAGCAGCAGCAGCCGCAGCAGCAGCCGCAGCAGCAGCCGCAGCAGCAGCAGGAGCAGCAGCAGGAGCAGCAGCAGGAGCAGCAGGAGCAGCACGCGCCCGACCAAGCCGACTCCGGAGGCGAACCCATGGAGGCGGCACCGGAGGGGGAAGGGGACGGCTACACCCTGGTCGTGTCGCGGAAGCGCAGAGCCAGAGCCGGCCCCGCGGCGGCGACGCGCGAGGGCGAACGGCCCAAACGGGCGGCGCTCGCCGGCGTTAAAGGCAGGGGCGAGCCGCGTGACCGCCGGGAGGCGGGGGGAGCGGGCGAGCCCGAGCCGGGGAGCGGGGCGACCGCCGAGGACCGCGACGCGCGCGAGGACGCGGACGGCAAGGAGCGAATGGGGACCGACGGTGACGGCGACGGAGACGAAGTTGCCGACGGCAGCGAGCGGGTTCGCGGGGAGGTCGAGGGGGCGACGGAGTACACCCCTGCCGCGATACGCCGCTTCCTACAGGCCAAGTTTGGGAAACGGGGGTTTAAAGTTGAGGACACCTTCCCGGACGTGAAGCAATTCATGAAGGTGGCGCAGGGCGTCTGCCAGGCGCCGCGGGTGTGCGGTCACACCTCTAGGGAGGTCTTCCGCCTGAGGGTGATGCTACGGCAGCTGAAAAAGCAGTACCCCCCCCTCCCCCCTATCCCGGAGTGAACACCGGATGCCTGCCACGACAACCACCGCCAAGGCAACGGGTATCTGTGTCGCGACCTTAAATTGTAACAGCGCCCGCAGCGATGCACGGTGGCGACGCGTGTGTCAGTTCCTGCAAGACACGAAAGTGGACGTGGCTCTGCTGCAGGAGACCCATCTCGACCCCGCGCTGCTGGCCCAACGGCAGCACCGTTTGGGAGGCCGGACGTTTTTTAGTCATGAGGAGGCGGGCAGGGCGGGGGTCGCGATAGTCTGCAGCCCGAAGTTGAACCCGGACAGCGTGACCTTTACGGAAGCGGTGAGAGGACACCTGGTCACGGCGGACATCGCGCTCGCCGGCACCAGGCTGAGGCTCGTCAATGCGTACGCGCCGAGCGCGAGCCGTGACAGGGAGTCGTTCTTCGCGGGCGCACTGCGGGACGCACTGGGGGAGGCCGCCGTGGACGGGGTGATCACCGTCGTGGGCGGGGATTTTAACTGCACCCTAAACCCGGCCCTCGACCGTAACGGCGTTGAACCCCACCCGGAGGCCGCGAGGGCACTGGCCGAAATTGTGAACAGACAGCGGTTAATTGACGCGTGGCGCCTCCAACATCCCGCGCAGCTCCAATACACGTGGTGCAGGTGCGGCGCTCAGGGGCGGATCAGCCTCGCGAGGCTCGACCGACTCTACATCAGCCCGGACGGGGCCAACCTGCTCGGCGAGAGTCGGGTGGTCCCGACGGGTTTCTCTGACCACCACATGGTCACCGCACGGCTGCACCCCCCCCTGGTCGAGCGGCGCAGCCCGTACTGGCGACTCGACCTGCGTCTACTGGAGAACGCTGACTTCCAGGCGGCCTTCAGGGCCCTCTGGAGGGAGTGGGAAACGCGCAGGGGGGCCTTTGAGTCCCCCCTACAATGGTGGGATAATGGGAAGGCCCAGGTGGCGACACTGTGCCGGCGTTTCGCGAGCCAGCACGCGGCGGTCGGGCGGGAGGAGGAGGACCGACTGCGGAACGAGCTGCTGGCGCTGGAGGCGGAGCTGGGCTCGCCCCAGGCCAGGGCAACCCACCACGCACTCCTGGAGCAGCAGCGGCTGCTCAGGGCAGTATCGGACCAGGCGGCCTATGAGGCTTTCGTAAAGCAGAGAATGCAGCATCTCGTCCAAATGGACGCGCCGACAAGACTCTTCTTCAGGCAAGGGGGACGGCCGAGTACCAGGAACGTCATCTCCAGGTTACAGGCCCCCAGCGGAGAGACTCACACCAGCGACGCGGGCATCGCAGGGGTAGTCCAGGGCTTCTTTGGGGCGCTGACCACCGCGGAGGGCGTCCAAGGGGAAGCCCTGAACGAACTGCTGGAGGGCGTCCCCACACTGACCCCCCCCCCGCGAGGGAGCAGCTGGAGGGAGCGCTCACCCTCCGGGAGCTGGAGGTGGCAGTGAGGGGCCTCGCCGCGGGGAAGGCGCCGGGGATCGACGGCCTGCCGGCCGAGTTCTTTAAGGTCTTCTGGAGCGAACTCGGGCCCTCCCTGAGCGAGGTCCTGAACGCGAGCCTAGCGGCGAGAGAGATGTCGCACAGCAGCAGGAGGGCAGTGGTGACGCTGCTGCCCAAGAAGGGGGACCTCGGCTGCATCGCCAACTGGCGGCCGGTGTCCGTCCTCTGCACGGACTACAAAATAGTGGCCAGGGCGCTGGTCAACCGGCTGAAGAGCACGGCCAGGAATGTGGTACAATCTGACCAGACATACTGCGTTCCGGGACGCTCCATCCACGACAACATAGCCGTGGTACGGGACGTGGTGGAATTGGCGACGGCACACGGGATAGAAACGGGCCTCCTCTTCCTGGATCAGGAAAAGGCATTTGATCGGATGGACCACGGGTACCTGTACGCAGTGCTCAAAGCCTTTGGGTTTGGCGAACAGTTCGTGGCATACATAAGGCTCCTGTACACGAACGCGTCGAGCCTGATGAAGGTGAACAATAAACTCAGAGCCCCTCTGGCGGTCACGAGGGGGATCAGGCAAGGGTGCCCACTCTCGGGACTGCTGTACGCGCTCTGTATCGAGCCGCTCCTGTGCAGGCTGAGGCGCACCCTGTCTGGCCTCCAGATCCCGGGGCCGGGAACCGCCGAGGTCCGGCTCTCGGCGTACGCGGACGACCTCTGTGTTGTCATTAACGATGCGCGCGACGTGGAGGCGGTCCGCGGGGCGGTCCGCCTCTATGAAGGCGCCTCCTCTGCGAGGCTGAACTGGGCCAAGTGCGAGGCGCTGGCCCTGGGGCCGAGGGGTGCGGTGCGCGCCCTGGCGCTCCCGGGAGGTGTGGAGTGGGGAACGGGGGGCGTCAAGTACCTCGGGGTGCACCTGGGCGACCCCGCCACCGAGGCGAAGAATTGGGCCGAGGTAGCAGACAAAATCGCGGAGAAACTGAAAACGTGGGCCAGGCTCTCTCCACAGATGTCGTATAGGGGTAGAGTCCTCGTGGTAAACAACCTGGCGGCGGCTCTGTTATGGCACAGAGCAAAAGTGCTCCACCCGCCGGAGTGGCTGATGGTTCGAGCGCAGAGCGCCTTCACCTCCTTCGTTTGGCACGGGCGGCACTGGCAGAGACCGGGCGTCCTCTGTCTGCCGGTGGAGGAGGGTGGCCAGGGCCTTGTCAGTGTCGTCAGCCGAGTGATGGCTTTCAGGATACAACATATACAGCGTCTGGTGTACGGGGAGGGGGAGCAGCCCTGGCGGTCCCTGGCCCTCGGCCTGCTGAGACAGGCCGGGCGGCTGGGGTAGGGCCAGGAGCTCTTCCTGACCAACGCGGGGCTCGTCGACCAAGGCCCGCTGTCGACCTACTACCGCAGCCTCCTCGGCGCGTGGCGCAGCATCGAGTGGGCCAGGCTCCCCGAGGGGTACGGCGCGGCCCTCTTTGTGAGGGAGCCGCTGTTTGCCAACCATCTTTTCCAGGGACTGAGCGCGGAACGCACCCTGGCCCTGCGGTTCGTGGCGGGGGGCGTCAGGACGGTCGGCGACCTGCTGAACCCCGGCCGGCGGTCGTGGCGGACGGCGCTGGCGATCGCGGAGGCGGCCGGGCTCCGCACCGTGCTCGCGGGTGCCGGGGTGCTCCGGGTAGTCCTGCGGACGATGCGGGGACTCGCGGTGAGACTGGAGGACGCGGGCGGCGGGGAGGGCCCTTCCTTCCCCCCGCTGGCTCTCTCCTGCCGCGCCCCCCCCCGGCCGCGAGGACGCCGGGAAACTGTTGAAGCTGGAGGGGTGCAGGGGCGTGCCGTTGAAAGGCGCGCACAAGAAGAGCGTCTACGCCGTCTGTGTCAGGGCCCTGCTCAGCGCGGACCTGGGCGACCTGGCGGACACGAAGTGGAGAGGGCACTTCGCGGCGCTGTGCGACGAGCCCCCCCCCAATGGCGGGACCTTTACCGCCCCCCCACGACCAAGCGGTGCGGAGACCTACAGTGGAGGCTGGTGCACCAGACTCTGCCATCCGCGGTGTGGGTGAGCCGGGTCGCGCCGGGGGCCTCGGACAAGTGCGCATTTTGCGAACAGACGGAGGACATCGTTCACCAGTACCTCCAATGCAAGAGGCTGGCGCCGTTGTTTCGTTTTATAGCGCGGACATTCGAGAGGCTGGGCATCCCGCTCCGGGAGAGCAGTTTCGTGTACGGGGTGACGGGGGAGACGAGCGACAAACGAGACGTCGCGAACTTCGTGTGTGCTCAGGCCAAATTGGCAATATACATCACGCGTAAACGGAAGCTGGAGGGAGACGGCGGTGGCGGTGGGGTGCTGGCGGCAACCCAGGCCCTGGTGAAGGCGCGGCTCGGGCTCGAGTTCGCACATTACAGGCACACCGGCGGGGAGGGCGATTTCCTGGCGAAGTGGAAGCGCGCGAGGACCGCCCTGTGCCGAGTTGAACGCGGCGCGCTCGTCTTTACGTTTGACCCCCTCCCCGACCCTCCCCCCCCCCTGGCCCCCCCCGCGACCCCCCCCCCCTGCCCCCTCTGACCCCCCCCCACCACGCGCCTGGCGTGGATGAAGCGTGATTGCGTACGATGGATACGGGGGTTTTTCTTTTCCACTGATTTGCTGTGGGTGACGGCGTGCGTGCCGCCGCCCAGTGTGGTTTTTGGTTTCCCCCAATGAGTCGCTGGCTGATTTGTATTACTACACCAAGGCTTCGCTGCACGTACAGCAGGAAGCCTGAATAAAGGCGACTAAAAGTCAAAGTCTGTGCACTCGCTCACTCGCTCGCAGCTCCAGGCAAGAGGAGAACCAGCTGAGGGAGATGCAGATGTCCATGGAGCTGCAGAGCCACCGTAGCGACGTGGACTTCAACGTTGCCAGAGTCCTGGAGACTTTCTCCTTCCGAGGACACAAATGCCTCGTCATGGAGCTGTTGAGGTACGAAAAGCACCAGCACCACTCACTCACTCACCATCACCACTACCACCATCACCACCACTCACTCAACATCACCACCACCACTCACTCACCTTTACCAGTACCACCATCACCACCACTCACTTACCATCACCACCACCACTCACTCACTCACCATCACCACTACCACCACCATCACCACCACCACAACCACTTACCATCACCACCAGCACCACCACTCACTCACCATCACCAATACCACCATCACCACCACTCACTCACTCACTCACCATCACCACCATCACCACCACCACCACCACCACTCACTCACCATCACCACTACCACCATCACCACCACCACTCACTCACCATCACCAATACCGCCATCACCACCACTCACTCACTCACTCACCATCACCACTACCACCACACCAGCACTACCACCACCACTCACTCACCATCACCACTACCACCATCACCACTATCACCACAACCACTCACTCACCATCACCACTACCACCATCACCACTCACTCACCATCACCACCACCACCACTCACTCACCATCACCACTACCACCATCACCACCACCACCACAACCACTCACCATCACCACCACCACTCACTCAACATCGCCACTACCACCATCACCACCATCACACTACCACCACCCCTCTCTCCCTATCACCACCACCACCACCACCATCACGACCACTGCCACCACCCCTCTCTCACTACCACCACCACACTACCACCATCACACCACCACCACCCCTCTCTCCCTACCACCACCATCACGACCACTGCCATTACCATCACAACCACTACCACCACCCCTCTCTCCCTACCACCACCATCACCACCATCACACTACCACCACCACCATCACACTACCACCACTACCATCACGACCACTACCGCCACCATCACACTACCACCACCATCACCACCACCATCACGACCACTACCACCACCACCATCACACTACCACCATCACCCCTCTCTCCCTACCACCACCACCATCACACTACCACCACCACCATCACACTACCACCACCATCACACTACCACCCCCACACTACCACCATCACGGCCACTACCACCACCATCACCATCACACTACCACCATCACCATCACACTACCACCACCATCACCACCACTACCACCACCCCTCTCTCCCTACCACCACCACCACCACCATCACCACCACCACCATCCCCACACTACCACCACCACCCCCTCCCTACCACCACCCTTCCCCACCATCACCACCATCCCTCCTCTACGTTACGTCTAAACTCTCTGTCTCTGTGTCTCTGTGTCTCTCTCTGTGCACTCGCTCACTCGCTCGCAGCTCCAGGCAAGAGGAGAACCAGCTGAGGGAGATGCAGATGTCCATGGAGCTGCAGAGCCACCGTAACGACGTGGACTTCAACGTTGCCAGAGTCCTGGAGACTTTCTCCTTCCGAGGACACAAATGCCTCGTCATGGAGCTGTTGAGGTACGAAAAGCACCAGCACCAGCACCACTCACTCACTCACCATCACCACTATCACCATCACCACCACTCACTCAACATCACCACCACCACTCACTCACTCACCATCACCACTACCACCATCACCACCACTCACTCAACATCACCACCACCACTCACTCACTTACCATCACCAGTACCACCATCACCACCACTCACTCAACATCACCACCACCACTCACTCACCTTTACCAGTACCACCATCACCACCACTCACTTACCATCACCACCACCACTCAATCACTCACCATCACCACTACCACCACCATCACCACCACCACAACCACTTACCATCACCACCAGCACCACCACTCACTCACCATCACCAATACCACCATCACCACCAGTCACTCACTCACTCACCATCACCACCATCACCACCACCACCACCACCACCACTCACTCACCATCACCACTACCACCATCACCACCACCACTCACTCACCATCACCAATACCGCCATCACCACCACTCACTCACTCACTCACCATCACCACTACCACCACACCAGCACTACCACCACCACTCACTCACCATCACCACTACCACTATCACCACAACCACTCACTCACCATCACCACTCACTCACCATCACCACCACCACCACTCACTCACCATCACCACTACCACCATCACCACCACTCACTCACTCACTCACCATCATCACTACCACCATCACCACCACCACCACCACTATCACCACAACCACTCACTCACCATCACCACTACCACCATCACCACTCACTCACCATCACCACCACCACCACCACTCACTCACCATCACCACTACCACCATCACCACCACTCACTCACTCACTCACCATCATCACTACCACCATCACCACCACCACCACAACCACTCACCATCACCACCACCACTCACTCAACATCGCCACTACCACCATCACCACCATCACACTACCACCACCCCTATCTCCCTATCACCACCACCATCACGACCACTGCCACCACCCCTCTCTCACTACCACCACCACACTACCACCATCACACCACCACCACCCCTCTCTCCCTACCACCACCATCACGACCACTGCCATTACCATCACAACCACTACCACCACCCCTCTCTCCCTACCACCACCATCACCACCATCACACTACCACCACCACCATCACACTACCACCACTACCATCACGACCACTACCGCCACCATCACACTACCACCACCATCACCACCACCACGACCACTACCACCACCACCATCACACTACCACCATCACCCCTCTCTCCCTACCACCACCACCATCACACTACCACCACCACCATCACACTACCACCACCATCACACTACCACCCCCACACTACCACCATCACGGCCACTACCACCACCATCACCATCACACTACCACCATCACCATCACACTACCACCACCATCACCACCACTACCACCACCCCTCTCTCCCTACCACCACCACCACCATCACCACCACCACCATCCCCACACTACCACCACCACCCCCTCCCTACCACCACCCTTCCCCACCATCACCACCATCCCTCCTCTACGTTATGTCTAAACTCTCTGTCTCTGTGTCTCTGTGTCTCTCTCTGTGCACTCGCTCACTCGCTCGCAGCTCCAGGCAAGAGGAGAACCAGCTGAGGGAGATGCAGATGTCCATGGAGCTGCAGAGCCACCGTAGCGACGTGGACTTCAACGTTGCCAGAGTCCTGGAGACTTTCTCCTTCCGAGGACACAAATGCCTCGTCATGGAGCTGTTGAGGTACGAAAAGCACCAGCACCAGCACCACTCACTCACTCACCATCACCACTATCACCATCACCACCACTCACTCAACATCACCACCACCACTCACTCACTCACCATCACCACTACCACCATCACCACCACTCACTCAACATCACCACCACCACTCACTCACTTACCATCACCAGTACCACCATCACCACTCACTCAACATCACCACCACCACTCACTCACCGTCACCAGTACCAACATCACCACCACTCACTCACCATCACCACCACCACTCACTCAATTAAATTCACCACGACCACCACCAGCACCACCACTCACTCACTCACCATCACCACTACCACCACCACCATCACCACCACCACTCACCATCACCACCAGCACCACCACTCACTCACCATCACCATTACCACCATCACCACCACCACCACTCACTCACTACTACCACCACCATCACCACCATCACCACAACCACCACCACTCACTCACTCACTCACCATCACCACTACCACCACTACCACCATCACCACTCACTCACCATCACCACCACCACTCACTCACCATCACCACTACCACCATCACCACCACTTACTCACTCACTCACCATCACCACTACCACCACACCAGCACCACCACCACCACTAACTCACCATCACCACTACCACCATCACCACCACTCACTCACCATCACCACTGCCACCAGCCCACCATCACCACCACCACAACCACTCACTATCACCACCACCACCACCACTCACTCACCATCACCACTACCACCATCACCACTCACTCACCATCACCACCACCACTCACACACCATCACCACTACCACCATCACCACCACTCACTTACTATCACCACTACCACCACACCACCAGCACCACCACCACTCACTCACCATCACCACTACCACCATCACCACCACTCACTCACTCACCATCACCACTACCACTACACCACCAGCACCACCATAACTCACTCACTCACCATCACCACTACCGCCATCACCACCACTCACTCACCATCACCACCACCACTCACTCAATCACCATCACCAATACCAGCATGACCACCACCACCACTCACTCACCATCACCACTCACTCACCATCACCACCACCAGCCACTCACTCACCATCACCACTACCACCATCGACCACCACTCACTCACTCACTCACCATCACCACTACCACCACACCAGCACCACCACTCACTCACCATCACCAATACCACCATCACCACCACTCACTCACCATCACCACTGCCACCAGACCACCATCACCACCACCACAAAAACTCACCATCACCACCACCACCACTCACTCACCATCACCACTACCACCATCACCACCATCACCACAACCACTCACTCACCATCACCACTACCACCATCACCACTCACTCACCATCACCACCACCACTCACTCACCATCACCACTACCACCATCACCACCACTCACTTACTCACTATCACCACTACCACCACACCACCAGCACCACCACCACTCACTCACCATCACCACTACCACCATCACCACCACTCACTCACTCACCATCACCACTACCACCACACCACCAGCACCACCACAACTCACTCACTCACCATCACCACTACCGCCATCACCACCACTCACTCACCATCACCACCACCACGCACTCACTCACCATCACCACTACCACCAGCACCACCACCACTCACTCACCATCACCACTACCACCATCAACACCACCACAACCACTCACCATCACCACCACCACCACCACCACCATCAACACCACCACAACCACTCACCATCACCACCACCACTCACTCACCATCGCCACTACCACCATCACCACCACTCACTCACTCACTCACCATCACCACTACCACCATCACCACCATCACCACAACCACTCACTCACCATCACCACTACCACCATCACCACTCACTCATCATCACCATCACCACCACTCACTCACCATCGCCACCATCACCACCACCACAACCACTCACCATCACCACTACCACCACTCACTCACCATCACCACCATCACCACCACCACCACTCACTCACCATCACCACTACCACCATCACCACCACCACTCACTCACCATCACCACTACCACCATCACCACCACCACCACTCACTCACCATCACCACTACCACCATCACCACCACCACTCACTCACCATCACCACTACCACCATCACCACCACTCACTCACTCACCATCACCACTACCACCGCACCACCGCCACCACTAACTCACCATCACCACTACCACCATCACCACCACTCACTCACCATCACCACTACCACCAACACCACCATCACCACAACCACTCACTCACCATCACCACTACCACCATCACCACTCACTCACCATCACCACCACCACTACCACCATCACCACCACTCACTTACTCACTATCACCACTACCACCACACCACCAGCACCACCACCACTCACTCACCATCACCACTACCACCACACCACCAGCACCACCACAACTCACTCACTCACCATCACCACTACCACTACCGCCATCACCACCACTCACTCACCATCACCACCACCACTAACTCACTCACCATCACCACTACCACTAGCACCACCACCACTCACTCACTCACCATCACCAATACCACCATGACCACCACCACCACTCACTCACCATCACCACTCACTCACCATCACCACTACCACCATCACCACCACTGATTCACTCACCATCACCACTACCACCACACCACCAGCACCACCACCACTCACTCACCATCACCACTACCACCATCACCACCACTCACTCACTCACTCACCATCACCACTACCACCATCACCACCACTCACTCACCATCACCACTACCACCAGCACCACCACCACCACTCACTCACCATCACCACTACCACCATCACCACCACTCACTTACTCACTATCACCACTACCACCACACCACCAGCACCACCACCACACACTCACCATCACCACTACCACCATCACCACCACTCACTCACTCACCACTACCACCACACCACCAGCACCACCACAACTCACTCACTCACCATCACCACTACCGCCATCACCACCACTCACTCACCATCACCACCACCACTCACTCACTCACCATCACCACTACCACCAGCACCACTCACTCACTCACCATCACCACTACCACCAGCAGCACCACAACCACTCACTCACCATCACCACTACTACCACACCACCATCACCACCACAACCACTCACCATCACTACCACCACCACCACTCACTCACCATCACCACCATCACCAAAACCACTCACTCACCATCACCACTAACACCATCACCACTCACTCACCATCACCATCACCACCACTCACTCACCATCACCACCATCACCACAACCACTCACCATCACCACTACCACCACTCACTCACTATCACCAGTACCACCATCACCACCACTCACTCACTCACCATCACCACCATCAGCACCACCACTCACTCACCATCACCACTACCACCATCACCACCACCACTCACTCACCATCACCACTACCACCATCACCACCACTCACTCACTCACCATCACCACTACCACCACACCAGCACCACCAACACCACTAACTCACCATCACCACTACCACCAACACCACCATCACCACAACCACTCACTCACCATCACCACTCACTCACCATCACCACCACCACTCACTCACCATCACCACTACCACCATCACCACCACTCACTTACTCACTATCACCACTACCACCACACCACCAGCACCACCACCACTCACTCACCATCACCACTACCACCATCACCACCACTCACTCACTCACCATCACCACTACCACCACACCACCAGAACCACCACAACTCACTCACTATCACCATCACCACTACCGCCATCACCACCACTCACTCACCATCACCACCACCACTCACTCACTCACCATCACCACTACCACTAGCACCACCACCACTCACTCACTCACTCACCATCACCAATACCACCATCACCACAACTCACTCACTCACTCACCAACACCACTACCACCACACCACCAGCACCACCACAACTCACTCACCATCACCACTACCACCATCACCACCACTCACTCACTCACTCACCATCACCACTACCACCACACCACCAGCACCACCACCACTCACTCACCATCACCACTACCACCATCACCACCACTCACTCACTCACCATCACCACTACCACCATCACCACAACTCACTCACTCACTCACCAACACCACTACCACCACACCACCAGCACCACCACAACTCACTCACTAACCATCACCACTACCATCATCACCACCACTCACTCACCATCATCACTACCACCAGCACCACCACCACTCACTCACTCACCATCACCACTACCACCATCACCACCACCACCACTCACTCACCATCACCACTACCGCCATCACCACCACCACCACCATTCACTCACTCACTCACCATCACCACTACCACCACACCACCAGCACCACCACCACTCACTCACTCACCATCACCACCACCACCACCACTCACTCACTCACCATCACCACTACCATCACCACCACACCACCAGCAACACCAGCCACTCACTCACCATCACCACTACCACCACCACCACCACACACTCACCATCACCAGTACCACCATCACCACCACTCACTCACTCACTCACCATCACCACCATCACCACCACCACCACTCACTCACCATCACCAATACCACCATCACCACCACCACTCACTCACCATCACCACTACCACCATCGACCACCACTCACTCACTCACCATCACCACTACCACCACACCAGCACCACCACCACCACTCACTCACCATCACCACTACCACCATCACCACCACTCACTCACCATCACCACTGCCACCAGACCACCATCACCACCACCACAAAAACTCACCATCACCACCACCACCACCACTCACTCACCATCACCACTACCACCATCACCACCATCACCACAACCACTCACTCACCATCACCACTACCACCATCACCACTCACTCACCATCACCACCACCACTCACTCACCATCACCACCATCACCACCACTCACTTACTCACTATCACCACTACCACCACACCACCAGCACCACCACCACTCACTCACCATCACCACTACCACCATCACCACCACTCACTCACTCACCATCACCACTACCACCACACCACCAGCACCACCACAACTCACTCACTCACCATCACCACTACCGCCATCACCACCACTCACTCACCATCACCACCACCACTCACTCACTCACCATCACCACTACCACCAGCACCACCACCACTCACTCACACACTCACCATCACCACTACCACCATCACCACCACTCACTCACTCACCATCACCACTACCACCACACCACCAGCACCACCACAACTCACTCACTCACCATAAACACTACCGCCATCACCACCACTCACTCACCATCACCACCACCACTCACTCACCATCACCACTACAACCAGAACCACCACCACTCACTCACTCACTCAACATCACCACTACCACCACCACCACCACTCACTCACCATCACCACTACCGCCATCACCACCACTCACTCACCATCACCACTACCACCATCACCACCACTCACTTACTCACTATCACCACAAACACCACACCACCAGCACCACCACCACTCACTCACCATCACCACTACCACCATCACCAACACTCACTCACTCACTCACCATCACCACTACCACCACCACCACCACCACTCACTCACCATCACCAGTACCACCATCACCACCACTCACTCACTCACTCACCATCACCACCACCACTCACTCACCATCACCAATACCACCATCACCACCACCACTCACTCACCATCACCACTACCACCACACCAGCACCACCACCACCACTCACTCACCATCACCAATACCACCATCACCACCACTCACTCACCATCACCACTGGCACCAGACCACCATCACCACCACCACCACAAAAACTCACCATCACCACCACCACCACCACTCAATCACCATCACCACTACCACCATCACCACCATCACCACAACCACTCACTCACCATCACCACCACCACCACTCACTCACCATCACCACTACCACCATCACCACCACTCACTTACTCACTATCACCACTACCACCACACCACCAGCACCACCACCACACACTCCCCATCACCACTACCACCATCACCACCACTCACTCACTCACTCACCATCACCACTACCACCACACCAGCACCACCACCACCACTAACTCACCACCACTCACTCACCATCACCACTACCACCACACCACCACCACCACAACCACTCACTATCACCACCACCACCACCACTCACTCACCATCACCACTACCACCAACACCACCATCACCACAACCACTCACTCACCATCACCACTACCACCATCACCACTCACTCACCATCACCACCACCACTCACTCACCATCACCACTACCACCATCACCACCACTCACTTACTCACTATCACCACTACCACCAGACCACCACCAGCACCACCACCACTCACTCACCATCACCACTACCACCATCACCACCACTCACTCACTCACCATCACCACTACCACTACACCACCAGCACCACCATAACTCACTCACTCACCATCACCACTACCGCCATAACCACCACTCACTCACCATCACCACCACCACTCACTCAATCACCATCACCAATACCACCATGACCACCACCACCACTCACTCACCATCACCACTCACTCACCATCACCACCACCACTCACTCACTCACCATCACCACTACCACCAGCACCACCACCACTCACTCACACACTCACCATCACCACTACCACCATCACCACCACTCACTCACCATCACCACTACAACCAGAACCACCACCACTCACTCACTCACCATCACCACTACCACCACCACCACCACTAACTCACCATCACCACTACCGCCATCACCACCACTCACTCACCATCACCACTACCACCATTACCACCACTCACTTACTCACTATCACCACAACCACCACACCACCAGCACCACCACCACTCACTCACCATCACCACTACCACCATCACCAACACTCACTCACTCACCATCACCACTACCACCACCACCACCACCACTCACTCACCATCACCAGTACCACCATCACCACCACTCACTCACTCACCATCACCACCACCACTCACTCACCATCACCAATACCACCATCACCACCACCACTCACTCACCATCACCACTACCACCACACCAGCACCACCACCACCACTCACTCACCATCACCAATACCACCATCACCACCACTCACTCACCATCACCACTGGCACCAGACCACCATCACCACCACCACAAAAACTCACCATCACCACCACCACCACTCACTCACCATCACCACTACCACCATCACCACCATCACCACAACCACTCACTCACCATCACCACTACCACCATCACCACTCACTCACCATCACCACCACCACTCACTCACCATCACCACTACCACCATCACCACCACTCACTTACTCACTATCACCACTACCACCACACCACCAGCACCACCACCACACACTCCCCATCACCACTACCACCATCACCACCACTCACTCACTCACCATCACCACTACCACCACACCAGCACCACCACCACCACCACTAACTCACCACCACTCACTCAGCATCACCACTACCACCACACCACCACCACCACAACCACTCACTATCACCACCACCACCACCACCACTCACTCACCATCACCACTACCACCAACACCACCATCACCACAACCACTCACTCACCATCACCACTACCACCATCACCACTCACTCATCATCACCACCACCACTCACTCACCATCACCACTACCACCATCACCACCACTCACTTACTCACTATCACCACTACCACCACACCACCACCAGCACCACCACCACTCACTCACCATCACCACTACCACCATCACCACCACTCACTCACTCACCATCACCACTACCACTACACCACCAGCACCACCATAACTCACTCACTCACCATCACCACTACTGCCATCACCACCACTCACTCACCATCACCACCACCACTCACTCAATCACCATCACCAATACCACCATGACCACCACCACCACTCACTCACCATCACCACTCACTCACCATCACCACCACCACCACCACTCACTCACTATCACCACTACCACCCTCACCACCACTCATTCACTCACCATCACCAATACCACCACACCACCAGCACCACCACCACTCACTCACCATCACCACTACCACCATCACCACCACTCACTCACCATCACCACCAGCACCACCACCACTCACTCACTCACCACCACCATCACCACCACCACCACCACTCACTCACCATCACCACTACCGCCATCACCTCCACCATTCACTCACTCACTCACCATCACCACTACCACCACACCACCACCACTCACTCACTCACCATCACCACCACCACCACTCACTCACTCACTCACCATCACCACTACCACCACCACCACACCACCAGCAACACCAGCCACTCACTCACCATCACCACTACCACCACACCACCACCACCACTCACTCACCATCACCACTGCCACCAGACCACCATCACCACCACCACAAAAACTCACCATCACCACCACCACTCACTCACCATCACCACTACCACCATCAACACCATCACCACAACCACTCACTCACCATCACCACTACCACCATCACCACTCACTCACCATCACCACCACCACTCACTCACCATCACCACTACCACCATCACCACCACTCACTTACTCGCTATCACCACTACCACCACACCACCAGCACCACCACCACTCACTCATCATCACCACTACCACCATCACCACCACTCACTCACTCACCATCACCACTACCACCACACCACCAGCACCACCACAACTCACTCACTCACCATCACCACTACCGCCATCACCACCACTCACTCACCATCACCACCACCACGCACTCACTCACCAGCACCACTACCACCAGCACCACCACCACTCACTCACTCACCATCACCACTACCACCACCAGCACCACCACCACTCACTCACCATCACCACTACCACCATCAACACCACCACAACCACTCACCATCACCACCACCACTCACTCACCATCGCCACTACCACCATCACCACCACTCACTCACTCACTCACCATCACCACTACCACCATCACCACCATCACCAAAACCACTCACTCACCATCACCACCATCACCACAACCACTCACTCACCATCACCACTACCACCATCACCACTCACTCACCATCACCATCACCACCACTCACTCACCATCACCACCATCACCACCACCACCACTCACCATCACCACTACCACCATCACCACCACTCACTCACTCACCATCACCACTACCACCATCACCACCACTCACTCACTAACTCACCAACACCACTACCACCACACCACCAGCACCACCACAACTCACTCACAATCACCACTACCACCATCACCACCACTCACTCACCATCACCACTACCACCAGCACCACCACCACTCACTCACTCACCATCACCACTACCACCATCACCACCACCACCACTCACTCACCATCACCACTACCGCCATCACCACCACCACCACCATTCACTCACTCACTCACCATCACCACTACCACCACACCACCAGCACCACCACCACTCACTCACTCACCATCACCACCACCACCACCACCACCACTCACTCACTCACCATCACCACCACCACACCACCAGCAACACCAGCCACTCACTCACCATCACCACTACCACCACCACACACTCACCATCACCAGTACCACCATCACCACCACTCACTCACTCACCATCACCATTATCACCACCACCACCACTCACTCACCATCACCACTACCACCATCGACCACCACTCACTCACTCACCATCACCACTACCACCACACCAGCACCACCACCACCACTCACTCACCATCACCACTGCCACCAGACCACCATCACCACCACAAAAACTCACCATCACCACCACCACCACCACCACTCAATCACCATCACCACTACCACCATCACCACAACCACTCACTCACCATCACCACTACCACCATCACCACTCACTCACCATCACCACCACCACTTACTCACCATCACCACCACCACTCACTCACCATCACCACTACCACCATCACCACCACTCACTTACTCACTATCACCACTACCACCATACCACCAGCACCACCACCACTCACTCACCATCACCACTACCACCATCACCACCACTCACTCACTCACCATCACCACTACCACCACACCACCAGCACCACCACAACTCACTCACTCACCATCACCACTACCGCCATCACCACCACTCACTCACCATCACCACCACCACTCACTCACCATCACCACTACCACCAGCACCACCACCACTCACTCACTCATTCACCATCACCACTACCACCATCACCACCACTCACTCACTCACCATCACCACTGCCACCACACCACCAGCACCACCACAACTCACTCACTCACTCACCATCAACACTACCGCCATCACCACCACTCACTCACCATCACCACCACCACTCACTCACCATCACCACTACAACCAGCACCACCACCACTCACTCACTCACTCACCATCACCACTACCACCATCACCACCACTCACTCACCATCACCACTACCGCCATCACCACCACTCACTCACCATCACCACTACCACCATCACCACCACTCACTTACTCACTATCACCACTACCACCACACCACCAGCACCACCACCACTCACTCACCATCACCACTACCACCATCACCAACACTCACTCACTCACCATCACCACTACCACCATCACCACCACTCACTCACCATCACCAGTACCACCATCACCACCACTCACTCACTCACCATCACCACCACCACCACTCACTCACCATCACCAATACCACCATCACCACCACTCACTCACCATCACCACTGCCCCCAGACCACCATCACCACCACCACCACCACCACCACCACTCACTCACCATCACCACTACCACCATCACCACCATCACCACAACCACTCACTCACCATCACCACTACCACCATCACCACTCACTCACCACCACCACCACCACTCACTCACCATCACCACCACCACTCACTCACCATCACCACTACCGCCATCACCACCACTCACTCACCATCACCACTACCACCATCACCACCACTCACTTACTCACTATCACAACTACCACCACACCACCAGCACCACCACCACTCACTCACCATCACCACTACCACCATCACCAACACTCACTCACTCACCATCACCACTACCACCACCACCACCACCACTCACTCACGATCACCAGTACCACCATCACCACCACTCACTCACTCACCATCACCACCACCACTCACTCACCATCACCAATACCACCATCACCACCACCACTCACTCACCATCACCACTACCACCACACCAGCACCACCACCACCACTCGCTCACCATCACCAATACCACCATCACCACCACTCACTCACCATCACCACTGCCACCAGACCACCACCACCACAAAAACTCACCATCACCATCACCACCACCACTCACTCACCATCACCACTACCACCATCACCACCACGCACTCACTCACCATCACCACTACCACCACACCACCAGCACCACCACAACTCACTCACTCACCATCACCACTACCGCCATCACCACCACTCACTCACCATCACCACCACCACTCACTCACTCACCATCACCACTACCACCAGCACCACCACCACTCACTCACTCATTCACCATCACCACTACCACCATCACCACCACTCACTCACTCACCATCACCACTGCCACCACACCACCAGCACCACCACAACTCACTCACTCACTCACCATCAATACTACCGCCATCACCACCACTCACTCACCATCACCACCACCACTCACTCACCATCACCACTACAACCAGCACCACCACCACTCACTCACTCACTCACCATCACCACTACCACCATCACCACCACTCACTCACCATCACCACTACCGCCATCACCACCACTCACTCACCATCACCACTACCACCATCACCACCACTCACTTACTCACTATCACCACTACCACCACACCACCAGCACCACCACCACTCACTCACCATCACCACTACCACCATCACCAACACTCACTCACTCACCATCACCACTACCACCACCACCACCACTCACTCACCATCACCAGTACCACCATCACCACCACTCACTCACTCACCATCACCACCACCACCACTCACTCACCATCACCAATACCACCATCACCACCACTCACTCACCATCACCACTGCCCCCAGACCACCATCACCACCACCACCACCACCACTCACTCACCATCACCACTACCACCATCACTACCATCACCACAACCACTCACTCACCATCACCACTACCACCATCACCACTCACTCACCACCACCACCACCACTCACTCACCATCACCACCACCACTCACTCACCATCACCACTACCGCCATCACCACCACTCACTCACCATCACCACTATCACCATCACCAACACTCACTCACTCACCATCACCACTACCACCACCACCACCACTCACTCACGATCACCAGTACCACCATCACCACCACTCACTCACTCACCATCACCACCACCACCACTCACTCACCATCACCAATACCACCATCACCACCACCACTCACTCACCATCACCACTACCACCACACCAGCACCACCACCACCACTCGCTCACCATCACCAATACCACCATCACCACCACTCACTCACCATCACCACTGCCACCAGACCACCACCACCACCACCACAAAAACTCACCATCACCACCACCACCACCACCACTCACTCACCATCACCACTACCACCATCACCACCATCACCACACCCACTCACTCACCATCACAACTACCACCATCACCACTCACTCACCATCACCACCACCACTCACTCACCATCACCACTACCACCATCACCAACACTCACTCACCATCACCACTACCACCACCACCACTCACTCACCATCACCAGTACCACCATCACCACCACTCACTCACTCACCATCACCACCACCACCACCACCACTCACTCACTCACCATCACCAATACCACCATGACCACCACCACCACTCACTCACCATCACCACCATCACCACTCACTCACCATCACCACTACCACCATCACCACCACTCACTTACTCGCTATCACCACTACCACCACACCACCAGCACCACCACCACTCACTCATCATCACCACTACCACCATCACCACCACTCACTCACTCACCATCACCACTACCACCACACCACCAGCACCACCACAACTCACTCACTCACCATCACCACTACCGCCATCACCACCACTCACTCACCATCACCACCACCACGCACTCACTCACCAGCACCACTACCACCAGCACCACCACCACTCACTCACTCACCATCACCACTACCACCACCAGCACCACCACCACTCACTCACCATCACCACTACCACCATCAACACCACCACAACCACTCACCATCACCACCACCACTCACTCACCATCGCCACTACCACCATCACCACCACTCACTCACTCACTCACCATCACCACTACCACCATCACCACCATCACCAAAACCACTCACTCACCATCACCACTACTACCACACCACCATCACCACCATAACCACTCACCATCACTACCACCACCACCACCACCACTCACTCACCATCACCACCATCACCACAACCACTCACTCACCATCACCACTACCACCATCACCACTCACTCACCATCACCATCACCACCACTCACTCACCATCACCACCATCACCACCACCACTCACCATCACCACTACCACCACTCACTCACCATCACCACCATCACCACCACCACCACTCACTCACCATCACCACTACCACCATCACCACCACCACTCACTCACCATCACCACTACCACCATCACCACCACTCACTCACTCACCATCACCACTACCACCGCACCACCACCACCACTAACTCACCATCTCCACTACCACCATCACCACCACTCACTCACCATCACCACTGCCACCAGACCACCATCACCACAACCACTCACTATCACCACCACCACCACCACCACCACTCACTCACCATCACCACTACCACCAACACCACCATCACCACAACCACTCACCATCACCACTACCACCATCACCACTCACTCACCATCACCACCACCACTCACTCACCATCACCACTACCACCATCACCACCACTCACTTACTCACTATCACCACTACCACCACACCACCAGCACCACCACCACTCACTCACCATCACCACTACCACCACACCACCAGCACCACCACAACTCACTCACTCACCATCACCACTACCACTACCGCCATCACCACCACTCACTCACCATCACCACCACCACTAACTCACTCACCATCACCACTACCACTAGCACCACCACCACTCACTCACTCACCATCACCAATACCACCATGACCACCACCACCACTCACTCACCATCACCACCATCACCACTCACTCACCATCACCACTACCACCATCACCACCACTGATTCACTCACCATCACCACTACCACCACACCACCAACACCACCACCACTCACTCACCATCACCACTACCACCATCACCACCACTCACTAACTCACCAACACCACTACCACCACACCACCAGCACCACCACAACTCACTCACAATTACCACTACCACCATCACCACCACTCACTCACCATCACCACTACCACCAGCACCACCACCAATCACTCACTCACCATCACCACTACCACCATCACCACCACCACCATCACCACCACCACCACCACTCACTCACCATCACCACTACCGCCATCACCACCACCACCACCATTCACTCACTCACTCACCATCACCACTACCACCACACCACCAGCACCACCACCACTCACTCACTCACCATCACCACCACCACCACCACCACCACTCACTCACTCACTCACCATCACCACCACCACCACCACCACTCACTCACCATCACCACTACCACCACCACACACTCACCATCACCAGTACCACCATCACCACCACTCACTCACTCACCATCACCATTATCACCACCACCACCACTCACTCACCATCACCAATACCACCATCACCACCACCACTCACTCACCATCACCACTACCACCATCGACCACCACTCACTCACTCACCATCACCACTACCACCACACCAGCACCACCACCACCACTCACTCACCATCACCACTGCCACCAGACCACCATCACCACCACAAAAACTCACCATCACCACCACCACCACCACCACTCAATCACCATCACCACTACCACCATCACCACAACCACTCACTCACCATCACCACTACCACCATCACCACTCACTCACCATCACCACCACCACTTACTCACCATCACCACCACCACTCACTCACCATCACCACTACCACCATCACCACCACTCACTTACTCACTATCACCACTACCACCATACCACCAGCACCACCACCACTCACTCACCATCACCACTACCACCATCACCACCACTCACTCACTCACCATCACCACTACCACCACACCACCAGCACCACCACAACTCACTCACTCACCATCACCACTACCGCCATCACCACCACTCACTCACCATCACCACCACCACTCACTCACTCACCATCACCACTACCACCAGCACCACCACCACTCACTCACTCATTCACCATCACCACTACCACCATCACCACCACTCACTCACTCACCATCACCACTGCCACCACACCACCAGCACCACCACAACTCACTCACTCACTCACCATCAACACTACCGCCATCACCACCACTCACTCACCATCACCACCACCACTCACTCACCATCACCACTACAAACAGCACCACCACCACTCACTCACTCACTCACCATCACCACTACCACCATCACCACCACTCACTCACCATCACCACTACCGCCATCACCACCACTCACTCACCATCACCACTACCACCATCACCACCACTCACTTACTCACTATCACCACTACCACCACACCACCAGCACCACCACCACTCACTCACCATCACCACTACCACCATCACCAACACTCACTCACTCACCATCACCACTACCACCACCACCACCACTCACGCACCATCACCAGTACCACCATCACCACCACTCACTCACTCACCATCACCACCACCACCACTCACTCACCATCACCAATACCACCATCACCACCACTCACTCACCATCACCACTGCCCCCAGACCACCATCACCACCACCACCACCACCACTCACTCACCATCACCACTACCACCATCACCACCATCACCACAACCACTCACTCACCATCACCACTACCACCATCACCACTCACTCACCACCACCACCACCACTCACTCACCATCACCACCACCACTCACTCACCATCACCACTACCGCCATCACCACCACTCACTCACCATCACCACTACCACCATCACCACCACTCACTTACTCACTATCACAACTACCACCACACCACCAGCACCACCACCACTCACTCACCATCACCACTACCACCATCACCAACACTCACTCACTCACCATCACCACTACCACCACCACCACCACCACTCACTCACGATCACCAGTACCACCACCACTCACTCACTCACCATCACCACCACCACCACTCACTCACCATCACCAATACCACCATCACCACCACCACTCACTCACCATCACCACTACCACCACACCAGCACCACCACCACCACTCGCTCACCATCACCAATACCACCATCACCACCACTCACTCACCATCACCACTGCCACCAGACCACCACCACCACAAAAACTCACCATCACCACCACCACCACCACTCACTCACCATCACCACTACCACCATCACCACCATCACCACACCCACTCACTCACCATCACAACTACCACCATCACCACTCACTCACCATCACCAACACCACTCACTCACCATCACCACTACCACCATCACCAACACTCACTCACTCACCATCACCACTACCACCACCACCACTCACTCACCATCACCAGTACCACCATCACCACCACTCACTCACTCACCATCACCACCACCACCACCACTCACTCACTCACCATCACCAATACCACCATGACCACCACCACCACTCACTCACCATCACCACTACCACCATCACCACCACTCACTTACTCACCATCACCACTACCACCACACCACCAGCACCACCACCACTCACTCACCATCACCACTACCACCATCACCACCACTCACTCACTCACCATCACCACTACCACCACCACCACCACTCACTCACGATCACCAGTACCACCATCACCACCACTCACTCACTCACCATCACCACCACCACCACTCACTCACCATCACCAATACCACCATCACCACCACCACTCACTCACCATCACCACTACCACCACACCAGCACCACCACCACCACTCGCTCACCATCACCAATACCACCATCACCACCACTCACTCACCATCACCACTGCCACCAGACCACCACCACCACAAAAACTCACCATCACCACCACCACCACCACTCACTCACCATCACCACTACCACCATCACCACCATCACCACACCCACTCACTCACCATCACAACTACCACCATCACCACTCACTCACCATCACCACCACCACTCACTCACCATCACCACGACCACCATCACCAACACTCACTCACTCACCATCACCACTACCACCACCACCACCACCACTCACTCACCATCACCAGTACCACCATCACCACCACTCACTCACTCACCATCACCACCACCACCACCACCACTCACTCACTCACCATCACCAATACCACCATGACCACCACCACCACTCACTCACCATCACCACCATCACCACTCACTCACCATCACCACTACCACCATCACCACCACTGATTCACTCACCATCACCACTACCACCACACCACCAGCACCACCACCACTCACTCACCATCACCACTACCACCATCACCACCACTCACTCACTCACCATCACCACTACCACCATCACCACCACTCACTCACTAACTCACCAACACCACTACCACCACACCACCAGCACCACCACAACTCACTCACAATCACCACTACCACCATCACCACCACTCACTCACCATCACCACTACCACCAGCACCACCACCACTCACTCACTCACTCACCATCACCACTACCACCATCACCACCACCATCACCACCACCACCACCACTCACTCACCATCACCACTACCGCCATCACCACCACCACCACCATTCACTCACTCACTCACCATCACCACTACCACCACACCACCAGCACCACCACCACTCACTCACTCAGCATCACCACTGCCACCACACCACCAGCACCACCACAACTCACTCACTCACTCACCATCAACACTACCGCCATCACCACCACTCACTCACCATCACCACCACCACTCACTCACCATCACCACTACAACCAGCACCACCACCACTCACTCACTCACTCACCATCACCACTACCACCACCACCACCACTCACTCACCATCACCACTACTGCCATCACCACCACTCACTCACCATCACCACTACCACCATCACCACCACTCACTTACTCACTATCACCACTACCACCACACCACCAGCACCACCACCACTCACTCACCATCACCACTACCACCATCACCAACACTCACTCACTCACCATCACCACTACCACCACCACCACCACTCACTCACCATCACCAGTACCACCATCACCACCACTCACTCACTCACCATCACCACCACCACCACTCACTCACCATCACCAATACCACCATCACCACCACTCACTCACCATCACCACTGCCCCCAGACCACCATCACCACCACCACCACCACCACCACTCACTCACCATCACCACTACCACCATCACCACCATCACCACAACCACTCACTCACCATCACCACTACCACCATCACCACTCACTCACCACCACCACCACCACTCACTCACCATCACCACCCCACCCCACCATCACCACCCCACTACCGCCATCACCACCACTCACTCACCATCACCACTACCACCATCACCACCACTCACTTACTCACTATCACAACTACCACCACACCACCAGCACCACCACCACTCACTCACCATCACCACTACCACCATCACCACCACTCACTCACTCACCATCACGACCACCACCACTCACTCACCATCACCAATACCACCATCACCACCACCACTCACTCACCATCACCACTACCACCACACCACCAGCACCACCACAACTCACTCACAATCACCACTACCACCATCACCACCACTCACTCACCATCACCACTACCACCAGCACACCACCACTCACTCACTCACCATCACCACTACCACCACCACTACCGCCATCACCACCACCACCACCACCACCATTCACTCACTCACTCACCATCACCACTACCACCACACCACCAGCACCACCACCACTCACTCACTCACCATGCACCACTGCCACCACACCACCAGCACCACCATAACTCACTCACTCACTCACCATCAACACTACCGCCATCACCACCACTCACTCACCATCACCACCACCACTCACTCACCATCACCACTACAACCAGCACACCACCACTCACTCACTCACTCCCATCACCACTACCACCACCACCACCACTCACTCACCATCACCACTACCGCCATCACCACCACTCACTCACCATCACCACTACCACAATCACCACCACTCACTTACTCACTATCACCACTACCACCACACCACCAGCACCACCACCACTCACTCACCATCACCACTACCACCATCACCAACACTCACTCACTCACCATCACCACTACCACCACCACCACTCACTCACCATCACCAGTACCACCATCACCACCACTCACTCACTCAACATCACCACCACCACCACTCACTCACCATCACCAATACCACCATCACCACCACTCACTCACCATCACCACTGCCCCCAGACCACCATCACCACCACCACCACCACCACCACTCACTCACCATCACCACTACCACCATCACCACCATCACCACATCCACTCACCACCATCACCACTACCACCATCACCACTCACTCACCACCACCACCACCACCACTCACTCACCATCACCACCACCACTCACTCACCATCACCACTACCGCCATCACCAACACTCACTCACTCACCATCACCACTACCACCACCACCACCACCACTCACTCACCATCACCAGTACCACCATCACCACCACTCACTCACTCACCATCACCACCACCACCACTCACTCACCATCACCACTACCACCATCACCACCACTCACTCACCATCACCACTGCCCCCAGACCACCATCACCACCACCACCACTCACTCACCATCACCACTACCACCATCACCACCATCACCACAACCACTCACTCACCATCACCACCATCACCACCACCACCACCACCTCACTCACCATCACCACCACCACTCACTCACCATCACCACTACCGCCATCACCACCACTCACTCACCATCACCACTACCACCATCACCACCACTCACTTACTCACTATCACAACTACCACCACACCACCAGCACCACCACCACTCACTCACCATCACCACTACCACCATCACCAACACTCACTCACTCACCATCACCAGCTACCACCACCACCACCACTCACTCACGATCACCAGTACCACCATCACCACCACTCACTCACTCACCAGCACGACCACCACCACTCACTCACCATCACCAATACCACCATCACCACCACCACTCACTCACCATCACCACTACCACCACACCAGCACCACCACCACCACTTGCTCACCAATACCACCATCACCACCACTCACTCACCATCACCACTGCCACCAGACCACCACCACCACAAAAACTCACCATCACCACCACCACCACTCACTCACCATCACCACTACCCCCATCACCACCATCACCACACCCACTCACTCAACATCACAACTACCACCATCACCACTCACTCACCATCAGCCACCACCACTCACTCACCATCACCACTACCACCATCACCAACACTCACTCACTCACCATCACCACTACCACCACCACCACCACTCACTCACCATCACCAGTACCACCATCACCACCACTCACTCACTCACCATCACCACCACCACCACCACTCACGCACTCACCATCACCAATACCACCATGACCACCACCACCACTCACTCACCATCACCACCATCACCACTCACTCACCATCACCACTACCACCATCACCACCACTGATTCACTCACCATCACCACTACCACCACACCACCAGCACCACCACCACTCACTCACCATCACCACTACCACCATCACCACCACTCACTCACTCACCATCACCACTACCACCATCACCACCACTCACTCACTAACTCACCAACACCACTACCACCACACCACCAGCACCACCACAACTCACTCACAATCACCACTACCACCATCACCACCACTCACTCACCATCACCACTACCACCAGCACCACCACGACTCACTCACTCACCATCACCACTACCACCACCACTACCGCCATCACCACCACCACCACCACCATTCACTCACTCACTCACCATCACCACTACCACCACACCACCAGCACCACCACCACTATCACTCACTCACTCACCATCACCACTGCCACCACACCACCAGCACCACCACAACTCACTCACTCACCATCAACACTACCGCCATCACCACCACTCACTCACCATCACCACCACCACTCACTCACCATCACCACTACAACCAGCACCACCACCACTCACTCACTCACCATCACCACTACCACCACCACCACCACTCACTCACCATCACCAACTACCGCCATCACCACCACTCACTCACCATCACCACTACCACCATCACCACCACTCACTTACTCACTATCACCACTACCACCACACCACCAGCACCACCACCACTCACTCACCATCACCAACACTCACTCACTCACCATCACCACTACCACCACCACCACTCACTCACCATCACCAGTACCACCATCACCACCACTCACTCACTCAACATCACCACCACCACCACTCACTCACCATCACCAATACCACCATCACCACCACTCACTCGACCATCACCACTGCCCCCAGACCACCATCACCACCACCACCACCACCACTCACTCACCATCACCACTACCACCATCACCACCATCACCACAACCACTCACTCACCATCACCACTACCACCATCACCACTCACTCACCACCACCACCACCACCACTCACTCACCATCACCACCACCACTCACTCACCATCACCACTACCGCCATCACCACCACTCACTCACCATCACCACTACCACCATCACCACCACTCACTTACTCACTATCACAAGTACCACCACACCACCAGCACCACCACCACTCACTCAACATCACCACTACCACCATCACCAACACTCACTCACTCACCATCACCACTACCACCACCACCACCACTCACTCACGATCACCAGTACCACCATCACCACCACTCACTCACTCACCATCACGACCATCACCACTCACTCACCATCACCAATACCACCATCACCACCACCACTCACTCACCATCACCACTACCACCACACCAGCACCACCACCACCACTCGCTCACCATCACCAATACCACCATCACCACCACTCACTCACCATCACCACTGCCACCAGACCACCACCACCACCACCACAAAAACTCACCATCACCACCACCACCACCACTCACTCACCATCACCACTACCACCATCACCACCATCACCACACCCACTCACTCACCATCACAACTACCACCATCACCACTCACTCACCATCACCACCACCACTCACTCACCATCACCACTACCACTATCACCAACACTCACTCACTCACCATCACCACTACCACCACCACCACTCACTCACCATCACCAGTACCACCATCACCACCACTCACTCACTCACCATCACCACCAGCACCACCACCACTCACTCACTCACCATCACCACTACCACCATCACCACCACCATCACCACCACCACCACCACTCACTCACCATTACCACTACCGCCATCACCACCACCACCACCATTCACTCACTCACGCACCATCACCACTACCACCACACCACCAGCACCACCACCACTCACTCACTCACCATCACCACCACCACCACCACTCACTCACTCACTCACCATCACCACTACCACCACCACCACACCACCAGCAACACCAGCCACTCACTCACCATCACCACTACCACCACCACACACTCACCATCACCAGTACCACCATCACCACCACTCACTCACTCACCATCACCATTATCAGCACCACCACCACTCACCACCATCACCAATACCACCATCACCACCACCACTCACTCACCATCACCACTACCACCATCGACCACCACTCACTCACTCACCATCACCACTACCACCACACCAGCACCACCACCACCACTCACTCACCATCACCACTGCCACCAGGACCACCATCACCACCACAAAAACTCACCATCACCACCACCACCACCACCACTCAATCACCATCACCACTACCACCATCACCAAAACCACTCACTCACCCATCACCACTACCACCATCACCACTCAATCACCATCACCACCACCACTTACTCACCATCCCACCACCACCCACTCACCATCACCACTACCACCATCACCACCACTCACTTACTCACTATCACCACTACCACCATACCACCAGCACCACCACCACTCACTCACCATCACCACTACCACCATCACCACCACTCACTCACTCACCATCACACTACACCACACCACCAGCACCACCACAACTCACTCACTCACCATCACCACTACCGCCATCACCACCACTCACTCACCATCACCACCACCACTCACTCACTCACCATCACCACTACCACCCAGCACCACCACCACTCACTCACTCATTCACCATCACCACTACCACCATCACCACCACTCACTCACTCACTCACCATCACCACTGCCACCACACCACCAGCACCACCACAACTCACTCACTCACCATCAACACTACCGCCATCACCACCACTCACTCACCATCACCACCACCACCTCACTCACCATCAACCACTACAACCATACACCACCACCACTCACTCACTCACCATCACCACTACCACCACCACCACCACTCACTCACCATCACCACTACCGCCATCACCACCACTCACTCACCATCACCACTACCACCATCACCACCACTCACTTACTCACTATCACCACTACCACCACACCACCAGCACCACCACCACTCACTCACCATCACCACTACCACCATTCACCAACACTCACTCACTCACTCACCATCACCACTACCACCACCACCACCACTCACTCACCATCACCAGTACCACCATCACCACCCACCACTCACTCATCACACCACACCCACCACTCACTCACCATCACCAATACCACCATCACCACCACTCACTCACCATCACCACTGCCCCCAGACCACCATCACCACCACCACCACCACTCACTCACCATCACCACTACCACCATCACCACCATCACCACAACCACTCACTCACCATCACCACTACCACCATCACCACTCACTCACCACCACCACCACCACTCACTCACCATCACCACCACCACTCACTCACCATCACCACTACCGCCATCACCACCACTCACTCACCATCACCACTACCACCATCACCACCACTCACTTACTCACTATCACTACCACCACACCACCAGCACCACCACCACTCACTCACCATCACCACTACCACCATCACCAACACTCACTCACTCACCATCACCACTACCACCACCACCACCACTCACTCACGATCACCAGTACCACCATCACCACCACTCACTCACTCACCATCACCACCACCACCACTCACTCACCATCACCAATACCACCATCACCACCACCACTCACTCACCATCACCACTACCACCACACCAGCACCACCACCACCACTCGCTCACCATCACCATACCACCATCACCACCACTCACTCACCATCACCACTGCCACCAGACCACCACCACCACAAAAACTCACCATCACCACCACCACCACTCACTCACCATCACCACTACCACCATCACCACCATCACCACACCCACTCACTCACCATCACAACTACCACCATCACCACTCACTCACCATCACCACCACCACTCACTCACCATCACCACTACCACCATCACCAACACTCACTCACTCACCATCACCACTACCACCACCACTCACTCACCATCACCAGTACCACCATCACCACCACTCACTCACTCACCATCACCACCACCACCACCACTCACTCACCATCACCAATACCACCATCACCACCACCACCACTCACTCACCATCACCAATACCACCATCACCACCACTCACTCACCATCACCACTGCCACCAGACCACCATCACCACCACCACAAAACTCACCATCACCACCACCACCACTCACTCACCATCACCACTACCACCATCACCACCATCACCACAACCACTCACTCACCATCACCACTACCACCATCACCACTCACTCACCATCACCACCACCACTCACTCACCATCACCACTACCGCCATCACCACCACTCACTCACCATCACCACTACCACCATCACCACCACTCACTTACTCACTATCACCACTACCACCACACCACCAGCACCACCACCACTCACTCACCATCACCACTACCACCATCACCAACACTCACTCACTCCCTCACCATCACCACTACCACCACCACCACTCACTCACGATCACCAGTACCACCATCACCACCACTCACTCACTCACTCACCATCACCACCACCACCACTCACTCACCATCACCAATACCACCATCACCACCACCACTCACTCACCATCACCACTACAACCACACCAGCACCACCACCACCACTCGCTCACCATCACCAATACCACCATAACCACCACTCACTCACCATCACCACTGCCACCAGACCACCACCACCACAAAAACTCACCATCACCACCACCACCACTCACTCACCATCACCACTACCACCATCACCACCATCACCACACCCAATCACTCACCATCACAACTACCACCATCACCACTCACTCACCATCACCACCACCACTCACTCACCATCACCACTACCACCATCACCAACACTCACTCACTCACCATCACCACTACCACCACCACCACCACTCACTCACGATCACCAGTACCACCATCACCACCACTCACTCACTCACTCACCATCACCACCACCACCACTCACTCACCATCACCACCACCACTCACTCACCATCACCACTACCACCACACCAGCACCACCACCACCACTCGCTCACCATCACCAATACCACCATCACCACCACTCACTCACCATCACCACTGCCACCAGACCACCACCACCACAAAAACTCACCATCACCACCACCAGAACCACTCACTCACCATCACCACTACCACCATCACCACCATCACCACACCCACTCACTCACCATCACAACTACCACCATCACCACTCACTCACCATCACCACCACCACTCACTCACCATCACCACTACCACCATCACCAACACTCACTCACTCACCATCACCACTACCACCACTCACTCACCATCACCAGTACCACCATCACTCACTCACTCACCATCACCACCACCACCACCACTCACTCACCATCACCAATACCACCATCACCACCACCACTCACTCACCATCACCACTACCACCACACCAGCACCACCACCACCACTCACTCACCATCACCAATACCACCATCACCACCACTCACTCACCATCACCACTGCCACCAGACCACCATCACCACCACCACCACAAAAACTCACCATCACCACCACCACCACTCACTCACCATCACCACTACCAACATCACCACCATCACCACAACCACTCACTCACCATCACCACTAACACCATCACCACTCACTCACCATCACCACTACCACCATCACCACCACTCACTTACTCACTATCACCACTACCACCACACCACCAGCACCACCACCACACACTCACCATCACCACTACCACCATCACCACCACTCACTCACTCACCATCACCACTACCACCACCACCACCACTCACTCACGATCACCAGTACCACCATCACCACCACTCACTCACTCACCATCACCACCACCACCACTCACTCACCATCACCAATACCACCATCACCACCACCACTCACTCACCATCACCACTACCACCACACCAGCACCACCACCACCACTCGCTCACCATCACCAATACCACCATCACCACCACTCACTCACCATCACCACTGCCACCAGACCACCACCACCACAAAAACTCACCATCACCACCACCACCACTCACTCACCATCACCACTACCACCATCACCACCATCACCACACCCACTCACTCACCATCACAACTACCACCATCACCACTCACTCACCATCACCACCACCACTCACTCACCATCACCACTACCACCATCACCAACACTCACTCACTCACCATCACCACTACCACCACCACTCACTCACCATCACCAGTACCACCATCACCACCACTCACTCACTCACCATCACCACCACCACCACCACTCACTCACCATCACCAATACCACCATCACCACCACCACCACTCACTCACCATCACCAATACCACCATCACCACCACTCACTCACCATCACCACTGCCACCAGACCACCATCACCACCACCACAAAACTCACCATCACCACCACCACCACTCACTCACCATCACCACTACCACCATCACCACCATCACCACAACCACTCACTCACCATCACCACTACCACCATCACCACTCACTCACCATCACCACCACCACTCACTCACCATCACCACTACCGCCATCACCACCACTCACTCACCATCACCACTACCACCATCACCACCACTCACTTACTCACTATCACCACTACCACCACACCACCAGCACCACCACCACTCACTCACCATCACCACTACCACCATCACCAACACTCACTCACTCCCTCACCATCACCACTACCACCACCACCACTCACTCACGATCACCAGTACCACCATCACCACCACTCACTCACTCACTCACCATCACCACCACCACCACTCACTCACCATCACCAATACCACCATCACCACCACCACTCACTCACCATCACCACTACAACCACACCAGCACCACCACCACCACTCGCTCACCATCACCAATACCACCATAACCACCACTCACTCACCATCACCACTGCCACCAGACCACCACCACCACAAAAACTCACCATCACCACCACCACCACTCACTCACCATCACCACTACCACCATCACCACCATCACCACACCCAATCACTCACCATCACAACTACCACCATCACCACTCACTCACCATCACCACCACCACTCACTCACCATCACCACTACCACCATCACCAACACTCACTCACTCACCATCACCACTACCACCACCACCACCACTCACTCACGATCACCAGTACCACCATCACCACCACTCACTCACTCACTCACCATCACCACCACCACCACTCACTCACCATCACCACCACCACTCACTCACCATCACCACTACCACCACACCAGCACCACCACCACCACTCGCTCACCATCACCAATACCACCATCACCACCACTCACTCACCATCACCACTGCCACCAGACCACCACCACCACAAAAACTCACCATCACCACCACCACCACCACTCACTCACCATCACCACTACCACCATCACCACCATCACCACACCCACTCACTCACCATCACAACTACCACCATCACCACTCACTCACCATCACCACCACCACTCACTCACCATCACCACTACCACCATCACCAACACTCACTCACTCACCATCACCACTACCACCACTCACTCACCATCACCAGTACCACCATCACTCACTCACTCACCATCACCACCACCACCACCACTCACTCACCATCACCAATACCACCATCACCACCACCACTCACTCACCATCACCACTACCACCACACCAGCACCACCACCACCACTCACTCACCATCACCAATACCACCATCACCACCACTCACTCACCATCACCACTGCCACCAGACCACCATCACCACCACCACCACAAAAACTCACCATCACCACCACCACCACTCACTCACCATCACCACTACCAACATCACCACCATCACCACAACCACTCACTCACCATCACCACTAACACCATCACCACTCACTCACCATCACCACTACCACCATCACCACCACTCACTTACTCACTATCACCACTACCACCACACCACCAGCACCACCACCACACACTCACCATCACCACTACCACCATCACCACCACTCACTCACTCACCATCACCACTACCACCACACCACCAGCACCACCACAACTCAATCACTCACCATCACCACTACCGCCATCACCACCACTCACTCACCATCACCACCACCACTCACTCACTCACCATCACCACTACCACCAGCACCACCACCACTCACTCACTCACCATCACCACTACCACCAGCAGCACCACAACCACTCACTCACCATCACCACTACTACCACACCACCATCACCACCACAACCACTCACCATCACTACCACCACCACCACTCACTCACCATCACCACCATCACCACAACCACTCACTCACCATCACCACTACCACCATCACCACTCACTCACCATCACCATCACCACCACTCACTCACCATCACCACCATCACCACCACCACAACCACTCACCATCACCACTACCACCACTCACTCACTATCACCAGTACCACCATCACCACCACTCACTCACTCACCATCACCACCATCACCACCACCACCACTCACTCACCATCACCACTACCACCATCACCACCACCACTCACTCACCATCACCACTACCACCATCACCACCACTCACTCACTCACTCACCATCACCACTACCACCACACCAGCACCACCAACCACAACAACAACCATCACAACAACCACAGCCTCCATACTAGCCTGGTCCAGGTCCCTACAACACCACAACAACCATCACAACAACCACAGCCTCCATACTAGCCTGGTCCAGGTCCCTACAACCACCACAACAACCATCACAACAACCACAGCCGTCCATACTAGCCTGGTCCAGGTCCCCTACAACCACAACAACAACCATCACAACAACCCCACCACTCACTCAACATCACCACTACCACCATCACCACCACTCACTTACTCACTATCACCACTACCACCACACCACCAGCACCACCACCACTCACTCACCATCACCACTACCACCATCACCACCACTCACTCACTCACCATCACCACTCCCACCACACCACCAGAACCACCACAACTCACTCACTCACTCACCATCACCACTACCGCCATCACCACCACTCACTCACCATCACCACCACCACTCACTCACCATCACCAATACCACCATCACCACCACTCACTCACCATCACCACTGCCCCCAGACCACCATCACCACCACCACCACCACTCACTCACCATCACCACTACCACCATCACCACCATCACCAAAACCACTCACTCACCATCACCACTACCACCATCACCACTCACTCACCATCACCACCACCACTCACTCACCATCACCACCACCACTCACTCACCATCACCACTACCGCCATCACCACCACTCACTCACCATCACCACTACCACCATCACCACCACTCACTTACTCACTATCACAACTACCACCACACCACCAGCACCACCACCACTCACTCACCATCACCACTACCACCATCACCAACACTCACTCACTCACCATCACCACTACCACCACCACCACTCACTCACGATTACCAGTACCACCATCACCACCACTCACTCACTCACTCACCATCACCACCACCACCACTCACTCACCATCACCAATACCACCATCACCACCACCACTCACTCACCATCACCACTACCACCACACCAGCACCACCACCACCACTCGCTCACCATCACCAATACCACCATCACCACCACTCACTCACCATCACCACTGCCACCAGACCACCACCACCACAAAAACTCACCATCACCACCACCACCACCACTCACTCACCATCACCACTACCACCATCACCACCATCACCACACCCACTCACTCACCATCACAACTACCACCATCACCACTCACTCACCATCACCACCACCACTCACTCACCATCACCACTACCACCATCACCAACACTCACTCACTCACCATCACCACTACCACCACCACCACCACCACTCACTCAACATCACCAGTACCACCATCACCACCACTCACTCACTCACCATCACCACCACCACCACCACCACTCACTCACCATCACCAATACCACCATCACCACCACCACTCACTCACCATCACCACTACCACCACACCAGCACCACCACCACCACTCACTCACCATCACCAATACCACCATCACCACCACTCACTCACCATCACCACTGCCACCAGACCACCATCACCACCACCACAAAACTCACCATCACCACCACCACCACTCACTCACCATCACCACTACCACCATCACCACCATCACCACAACCACTCACTCACCATCACCACTACCACCATCACCACTCACTCACCATCACCACCACCACTCACTCACCATCACCACTACCGCCATCACCACCACTCACTCACCATCACCACTACCACCATCACCACCACTCACTTACTCACTATCACCACTACCACCACACCACCAGCACCACCACCACTCACTCACCATCACCACTACCACCATCACCAACACTCACTCACTCACTCACCATCACCACTACCACCACCACCACCACTCACTCACGATCACCAGTACCACCATCACCACCACTCACTCACTCACTCACCATCACCACCACCACCACCACTCACTCACCATCACCAATACCACCATCACCACCACCACTCACTCACCATCACCACTACCACCACACCAGCACCACCACCACCACTCGCTCACCATCACCAATACCACCATAACCACAACTCACTCACCATCACCACTGCCACCAGACCACCACCACCACAAAAACTCACCATCACCACCACCACCACTCACTCACCATCACCACTACCACCATCACCACCATCACCACACCCACTCACTCACCATCACAACTACCACCATCACCACTCACTCACCATCACCACCACCACTCACTCACCATCACCACTACCACCATCACCAACACTCACTCACTCACCATCACCACTACCACCACCACCACCACTCACTCACGATCACCAGTACCACCATCACCACCACTCACTCACTCACTCACCATCACCACCACCACCACTCACTCACCATCACCAATACCACCATCACCACCACCACTCACTCACCATCACCACTACCACCACACCAGCACCACCACCACACCAGCACCACCACCACCACTCGCTCACCATCACCAATACCACCATCACCACCACTCACTCACCATCACCACTGCCACCAGACCACCACCACCACAAAAACTCACCATCACCACCACCACCACCACCACTCACTCACCATCACCACTACCACCATCACCACCATCACCACACCCACTAACTCACCATCACAACTACCACCATCACCACTCACTCACCATCACCACCACCACTCACTCACCATCACCACTACCACCACCACCACTCACTCACCATCACCAGTACCACCATCACCACCACTCACTCACTCACCATCACCACCACCACCACCACTCACTCACTCACCATCACCAATACCACCATGACCACCACCACCACTCACTCACCATCACCACCATCACCACTCACTCACCATCACCACTACCACCATCACCACCACTAATTCACTCACCATCACCACTACCACCACACCACCAGCACCACCACCACTCACTCACCATCACCACTACCACCATCACCACCACTCACTCACTCACCATCACCACTACCACCATCACCACCACTCACTCACTAACTCACCAACACCACTACCACCACACCACCAGCACCACCACCACTCACTCACCATCACCACTAACACCATCACCACCACTCACTCACTCACCATCACCACTACCACCACCACCACCACTCACTCAACATCACCAGTACCACCATCACCACCACTCACTCACTCACCATCACCACCACCACCACCACCACTCACTCACCATCACCAATACCACCATCACCACCACCACTCACTCACCATCACCACTACCACCACACCAGCACCACCACCACCACTCGCTCACCATCACCAATACCACCATAACCACCACTCACTCACCATCACCACTGCCACCAGACCACCACCACCACAAAAACTCACCATCACCACCACCACCACCACCACTCACTCACCATCACCACTACCACCATCACCACCATCACCACACCCACTCACTCACCATCACAACTACCACCATCACCACTCACTCACCATCACCACCACCACTCACTCACCATCACCACTACCACCATCACCAACACTCACTCACTCACCATCACCACTACCACCACCACCACCACTCACTCACGATCACCAGTACCACCATCACCACCACTCACTCACTCACTCACCATCACCACCACCACCACTCACTCACCATCACCAATACCACCATCACCACCACCACTCACTCACCATCACCACTACCACCACACCAGCACCACCACCACACCAGCACCACCACCACCACTCGCTCACCATCACCAATACCACCATCACCACCACTCACTCACCATCACCACTGCCACCAGACCACCACCACCACAAAAACTCACCATCACCACCACCACCACCACTCACTCACCATCACCACTACCACCATCACCACCATCACCACACCCACTCACTCACCATCACAACTACCACCATCACCACTCACTCACCATCACCACCACCACTCACTCACCATCACCACTACCACCATCACCAACACTCACTCACTCACTCACCATCACCACTACCACCACTCACTCACCATCACCAGTACCACCATCACCACCACTCACTCACTCACCATCACCACCACCACCACCACCACCACTCACTCACCATCACCAATACCACCATCACCACCACCACTCACTCACCATCACCACTACCACCACACCAGCACCACCACCACACCAGCACCACCACCACCACTCGCTCACCATCACCAATACCACCATCACCACCACTCACTCACCATCACCACTGCCACCAGACCACCACCACCACAAAAACTCACCATCACCACCACCACCACCACTCACTCACCATCACCACTACCACCATCACCACCATCACCACACCCACTCACTCACCATCACAACTACCACCATCACCACTCACTCACCATCACCACCACCACTCACTCACCATCACCACTACCACCATCACCAACACTCACTCACTCACCATCACCACTACCACCACTCACTCACCATCACCAGTACCACCATCACCACCACTCACTCACTCACCATCACCACCACCACCACCACCACTCACTCACCATCACCAATACCACCATCACCACCACCACTCACTCACCATCACCACTACCACCACACCAGCACCACCACCACCACTCACTCACCATCACCAATACCACCATCACCACCACTCACTCACCATCACCACTGCCACCAGACCACCATCACCACCACCACAAAAACTCACCATCACCACCACCACCACTCAATCACCATCACCACTACCACCATCACCACAACCACTCACTCACCATCACCACTACCACCATCACCACTCACTCACCATCACCACTACCACCATCACCACCACTCACTTACTCACTATCACCACTACCACCACACCACCAGGACCACCACCACACACTCACCATCACCACTACCACCATCACCACCACTCACTCACTCACCATCACCACTACCACCACACCACCAGCACCACCACAACTCACTCACTCACCATCACCACTACCGCCATCACCACCACTCACTCACCATCACCACCACCTCTCACTCACTCACCATCACCACTACCACCAGCACCACCACCACTCACTCACTCACTCACCATCACCACTACCACCAGCAGCACCACAACCACTCACTCACCATCACCACTACTACCACACCACCATCACCACCACAACCACTCACCATCACTACCACCACCACCACTCACTCACCATCACCATCACCACCACTCACTCACCATCACCACCATCACCACCACCACAACCACTCACCATCACCACTACCACCACTCACTCACTATCACCAGTACCACCATCACCACCACTCACTCACTCACCATCACCACCATCACCACCACCACCACTCACTCACCATCACCACTACCACCATCACCACCACCACTCACTCACCATCACCACTACCACCATCACCACCACTCACTCACTCACCATCACCACTACCACCACACCAGCACCACCAACACCACTAACTCACCATCACCATTACCACCATCACCACCACTCACTCACCATTACCACTGCCACCAGACCACCATCACCACCACCACAACCACTCACTATCACCACCACCACCACCACTCACTCACCATCACCACTACCACCAACACCACCATCACCACAACCACTCACTCACCATCACCACTACCACCATCACCACTCACTCACCACCACCACCACCACTCACTCACCATCACCACTACCACCATCACCACCATCACCACACCCACTCACTCACCATCACAACTACCACCATCACCACTCACTCACCATCACCACCACCACTCACTCACCATCACCACTACCACCATCACCAACACTCACTCACTCACCATCACCACTACCACCACCACCACCACTCACTCACGATCACCAGTACCACCATCACCACCACTCACTCACTCACTCACCATCACCACCACCACCACTCACTCACCATCACCAATACCACCATCACCACCACCACTCACTCACCATCACCACTACCACCACACCAGCACCACCACCACACCAGCACCACCACCACCACTCGCTCACCATCACCAATACCACCATCACCACCACTCACTCACCATCACCACTGCCACCAGACCACCACCACAAAAACTCACCATCACCACCACCACCACCACTCACTCACCATCACCACTACCACCATCACCACCATCACCACACCCACTCACTCACCATCACAACTACCACCATCACCACTCACTCACCATCACCACCACCACTCACTCACCATCACCACTACCACCATCACCAACACTCACTCACTCACCATCACCACTACCACCACTCACTCACCATCACCAGTACCACCATCACCACCACTCACTCACTCACCATCACCACCACCACCACCACCACTCACTCACCATCACCAATACCACCATCACCACCACCACTCACTCACCATCACCACTACCACCACACCAGCACCACCACCACCACTCACTCACCATCACCAATACCACCATCACCACCACTCACTCACCATCACCACTGCCACCAGACCACCATCACCACCACCACAAAAACTCACCATCACCACCACCACCACTCAATCACCATCACCACTACCACCATCACCACAACCACTCACTCACCATCACCACTACCACCATCACCACTCACTCACCATCACCACTACCACCATCACCACCACTCACTTACTCACTATCACCACTACCACCACACCACCAGCACCACCACCACACACTCACCATCACCACTACCACCATCACCACCACTCACTCACTCACCATCACCACTACCACCACACCACCAGCACCACCACAACTCACTCACTCACCATCACCACTACCGCCATCACCACCACTCACTCACCATCACCACCACCACTCACTCACTCACCATCACCACTACAACCAGCACCACCACCACTCACTCACTCACTCACCATCACCACTACCACCAGCAGCACCACAACCACTCACTCACCATCACCACTACTACCACACCACCATCACCACCACAACCACTCACCATCACTACCACCACCACCACTCACTCACCATCACCATCACCACCACTCACTCACCATCACCACCATCACCACCACCACAACCACTCACCATCACCACTACCACCACTCACTCACTATCACCAGTACCACCATCACCACCACTCACTCACTCACCATCACCACCATCACCACCACCACCACTCACTCACCATCACCACTACCACCATCACCACCACCACTCACTCACCATCACCACTACCACCATCACCACCACTCACTCACTCACTCACCATCACCACTACCACCACACCAGCACCACCAACACCACTAACTCACCATCACCATTACCACCATCACCACCACTCACTCACCATTACCACTGCCACCAGACCACCATCACCACCACCACAACCACTCACTATCACCACCACCACCACCACTCACTCACCATCACCACTACCACCAACACCACCATCACCACAACCACTCACTCACCATCACCACTACCACCATCACCACTCACTCACCATCACCACCACCACTCACTCACCATCACCACTACCACCATCACCACCACTCACTCACTCACTCACCATCACCACTCCCACCACACCACCAGAACCACCACAACTCACTCACTCACCATCACCACTACCGCCATCACCACCACTCACTCACCATCACCACCACCACTCACTCACTCACCATCATCACTACCACTAGCACCACCACCACTCACTCACTCACTCACCATCACCAATACCACCATGACCACCACCACCACTCACTCACCATCACCACTCACTCACCATCACCACCATCACCACTCACTCACCATCACCACTACCACCACACCACCAGCACCACCACCACTCACTCACCATCACCACTACCACCATCACCACAACTCACTCACTCACTCACCATCACCACTACCACCATCACCACAACTCACTCACTCACTCACCAACACCACTACCACCACACCACCAGCACCACCACAACTCACTCACTAACCATCACCACTACCACCATCACCACCACTCACTCACCACCATCACTACCACCAGCACCACCACCACTCACTCACTCAATCACCATCACCACTACCACCATCACCACTACCACCATCACCACCACCACCACCACCACTCACTCACCATCACCACTACCGCCATCACCACCACCATTCACTCACTCACCATCACCACTACCACCACACCACCAGCACCACCACCACTCACTCACTCACCATCACCACCACCACCACCACTCACTCACTCACTCACCATCACCACTACCACCACCACCACACCACCAGCAACACCAGCCACTCACTCACCATCACCACTACCACCATCGACCACCACTCACTCACTCACCATCACCACTACCACCACACCAGCACCACCACCACCACTCACTCACCATCACCACTACCACCATCACCACCACTCACTCACCATCACCACTGCCACCAGACCACCATCACCACCACCACCACAAAAACTCACCACCACCACCACTCACTCACCTTCACCACTACCACCATCACCACCATCACCACAACCACTCACTCACCATCACCACCACTCACTTACTCACTATCACCACTACCACCACACCACCAGCACCACCACCACTCACTCACCATCACCACTACCACCATCACCACCACTCACTCACTCACTCACCATCACCACTACCACCACACCACCAGCACCACCACAACTCACTCACTCACCATCACCACTACCGCCATCACCACCACTCACTCACCATCACCACCACCACTCACTCACTCACCATCACCACTACCACCAGCACCACCACCACTCACTCACTCACCATCACCACTACCACCATTCACCACCACTCACTCACTCACCATCACCACTACCACCACACCACCAGCACCACCACAACTCACTCACTCACCATCAACACTACCGCCATCACCACCACTCACTCACCATCACCACCACCACCACCACTCACTCACCATCACCACTACAACCAGCACCACCACCACTCACTCACTCACTCACCATCACCACTACCACCACCACCACCACTCACTCACCATCACCACTACCGCAATCACCACCACTCACTCACCATCACCACTACCACCATCACCACCACTCACTTACTCACTATCACCACTACCACCACACCACCAGCACCACCACCACTCACTCACCATCACCACTACCACCATCACCAACACTCACTCACTCACCATCACCACTACCACCACCACCACCACTCACTCACCATCACCAGTACCACCACCACCAACACTCACTCACTCACTCACCATCACCAATACCACCACCACCACTCACTCACCATCACCACTACCACCACACCAGCACCACCACCACCACTCACTCACCATCACCAATACCACCATCACCACCACTCACTCACCATCACCACTGCCACCAAACCACCATCACCACCACCACAAAAACTCACCATCACCACCACCACCACTCACTCACCATCACCACTACCACCATCACCACAACCACTCACTCACCATCACCACTACCACCATCACCACTCACTCACCATCACCACCACCACTCACTCACCATCACCACTACCACCATCACCACCACTCACTTACTCACTATCACCACTACCACCACACCTCCAGCACCACCACCACACACTCCCCATCACCACTACCACCATCACCACCACTCACTCACTCACCATCACAACTACCACCACACCACCAGCACCACCACAACTCACTCACTCACCATCACCACTACCGCCATCACCACCACTCACTCACCATCACCACCACCACTCACTCACTCACCATCACCACTACCACCAGCACCACCACCACTCACTCACTCACTCACCATCACCACTACCACCACCACCACCACTCACTCACCATCACCACTACCACCATCACCACAACCACTCACTCACCATCACCACTACCACCATCACCACTCACTCACCATCACCACCACCACTCACTCACCATCACCACTACCACCATCACCACCACTCACTTACTCACTATCACCACTACCACCACACCTCCAGCACCACCACCACACACTCCCCATCACCACTACCACCATCACCACCACTCACTCACTCACCATCACAACTACCACCACACCACCAGCACCACCACAACTCACTCACTCACCATCACCACTACCGCCATCACCACCACTCACTCACCATCACCACCACCACTCACTCACTCACCATCACCACTACCACCAGCACCACCACCACTCACTCACTCACTCACCATCACCACTACCACCAGAACCACCACTACTCACTCACTCACCATCACCACCACCACAACCACTCACCATCACCACTACCACCACTCACTCACTATCACCAGTACCACCGTCACCACCACTCACTCACTCACCATCACCACCATCACCACCACCACCACTCACTCACCATCACCACTACCACCATCACCACCACCACTCACTCACCATCACCACTACCACCATCACCACCACTCACTCACTCACTCACCATCACCACTACCACCACACCAGCACCACCAACACCACTAACTCACCATCACCATTACCACCATCACCACCACTCACTCACCATTACCACTGCCACCAGACCACCACCACCACCACAACCACTCACTATCACCACCACCACCACCACCACTCACTCACCATCACCACTACCACCAACACCACCATCACCACAACCACTCACTCACCATCACCACTACCACCATCACCACCACCACTCACTCACCATCACCACTACCACCACACCAGCACCACCACCACACCAGCACCACCACCACCACTCGCTCACCATCACCAATACCACCATCACCACCACTCACTCACCATCACCACTGCCACCAGACCACCACCACCACAAAAACTCACCATCACCACCACCACCACCACTCACTCACCATCACCACTACCACCATCACCACCATCACCACACCCACTCACTCACCATCACAACTACCACCATCACCACTCACTCACCATCACCACCACCACTCACTCACCATCACCACTACCACCATCACCAACACTCACTCACTCACCATCACCACTACCACCACTCACTCACCATCACCAGTACCACCATCACCACCACTCACTCACTCACCATCACCACCACCACCACCACTCACTCACCATCACCAATACCACCATCACCACCACCACTCACTCACCATCACCACTACCACCATCACCAACACTCACTCACTCACCATCACCACTACCACCACTCACTCACCATCACCAGTACCACCATCACCACCACTCACTCACTCACCATCACCACCACCACCACCACCACTCACTCACCATCACCAATACCACCATCACCACCACCACTCACTCACCATCACCACTACCACCACACCAGCACCACCACCACACCAGCACCATCACCACCACTCGCTCACCATCACCAATACCACCATCACCACCACTCACTCACCATCACCACTGCCACCAGACCACCACCACCACAAAAACTCACCATCACCACCACCACCACCACTCACTCACCATCACCACTACCACCATCACCACCATCACCACACCCACTCACTCACCATCACAACTACCACCATCACCACTCACTCACCATCACCACCACCACTCACTCACCATCACCACTACCACCATCACCAACACTCACTCACTCACCATCACCACTACCACCACTCACTCACCATCACCAGTACCACCATCACCACCACTCACTCACTCACCATCACCACCACCACCACCACCACTCACTCACCATCACCATTACCACCATCACCACCACCACTCACTCACCATCACCACTACCACCACACCAGCACCACCACCACCACTCACTCACCATCACCAATACCACCATCACCACCACTCACTCACCATCACCACTGCCACCAGACCACCATCACCACCACCACAAAAACTCACCATCACCACCACCACCACTCAATCACCATCACCACTACCACCATCACCACAACCACTCACTCACCATCACCACTACCACCATCACCACTCACTCACCATCACCACTACCACCATCACCACCACTCACTTACTCACTATCACCACTACCACCACACCACCAGCACCACCACCACACACTCACCATCACCACTACCACCATCACCACCACTCACTCACTCACCATCACCACTACCACCACACCACCAGCACCACCACAACTCACTCACTCACCATCACCACTACCGCCATCACCACCACTCACTCACCATCACCACCACCACTCACTCACTCACCATCACCACTACCACCAGCACCACCACCACTCACTCACTCACTCACCATCACCACTACCACCAGCAGCACCACAACCACTCACTCACCATCACCACTACTACCACACCACCATCACCACCACAACCACTCACCATCACTACCACCACCACCACTCACTCACCATCACCATCACCACCACTCACTCACCATCACCACCATCACCACCACCACAACCACTCACCATCACCACTACCACCACTCACTCACTATCACCAGTACCACCATCACCACCACTCACTCACTCACCATCACCACCATCACCACCACCACCACTCACTCACCATCACCACTACCACCATCACCACCACCACTCACTCACCATCACCACTACCACCATCACCACCACTCACTCACTCACTCACCATCACCACTACCACCACACCAGCACCACCAACACCACTAACTCACCATCACCATTACCACCATCACCACCACTCACTCACCATTACCACTGCCACCAGACCACCATCACCACCACCACAACCACTCACTATCACCACCACCACCACTCACTCACCATCACCACTACCACCAACACCACCATCACCACAACCACTCACTCACCATCACCACTACCACCATCACCACTCACTCACCATCACCACCACCACTCACTCACCATCACCACTACCACCATCACCACCACTCACTCACTCACTCACCATCACCACTCCCACCACACCACCAGAACCACCACAACTCACTCACTCACCATCACCACTACCGCCATCACCACCACTCACTCACCATCACCACCACCACTCACTCACTCACCATCACCACTACCACTAGCACCACCACCACTCACTCACTCACTCACCATCACCAATACCACCATGACCACCACCACCACTCACTCACCATCACCACTCACTCACCATCACCACCATCACCACTCACTCACCATCACCACTACCACCACACTACCAGCACCACCACCACTCACTCACCATCACCACTACCACCATCACCACAACTCACTCACTCACTCACCATCACCACTACCACCATCACCACAACTCACTCACTCACTCACCAACACCACTACCACCACACCACCAGCACCACCACAACTCACTCACTAACCATCACCGCTACCACCATCACCACCACTCACTCACCACCATCACTACCACCAGCACCACCACCACTCACTCACTCAATCACCATCACCACTACCACCATCACCACTACCACCATCACCACCACCACCACCACTCACTCACCATCACCACTACCGCCATCACCACCACCATTCACTCACTCACCATCACCACTACCACCACACCACCAGCACCACCACCACTCACTCACTCACCATCACCACCACCACCACCACCACTCACTCACTCACTCACCATCACCACTACCACCACCACCACACCACCAGCAACACCAGCCACTCACTCACCATCACCACTACCACCACACCAGCACCACCACCACCACTCACTCACCATCACCACTACCACCATCACCACCACTCACTCACCATCACCACTGCCACCAGACCACCATCACCACCACCACCACAAAAACTCACCACAACCACCACTCACTCACCATCACCACTACCACCATCACCACCACTCACTCACCATCACCACTGCCACCAGACCACCATCACCACCACCACCACAAAAACTCACCACCACCACCACTCACTCACCATCACCACTACCACCATCACCACCATCACCACAACCACTCACTCACCATCACCACCATCACCACCACTCACTTACTCACTATCACCACTACCACCACACCACCAGCACCACCACCACTCACTCACCATCACCACTACCAACATCACCACCACTCACTCACTCACTCACCATCACCACTACCACCACACCACCAGCACCACCACAACTCACTCACTCACCATCACCACTACCGCCATCACCACCACTCACTCACCATCACCACCACCACTCACTCACTCACCATCACCACTACCACCAGCACCACCACCACTCACTCACTCACCATCACCACTACCACCATTCACCACCACTCACTCACTCACCATCACCACTACCACCACACCACCAGCACCACCACAACTCACTCACTCACCATCAACACTACCGCCATCACCACCACTCACTCACCATCACCACCACCACCACCACCACTCACTCACCATCACCACTACAACCAGCACCACCACCACTCACTCACTCACTCACCATCACCACTACCACCACCACCACTCCACTCACCATCACCACTACCGCAATCACCACCACTCACTCACCATCACCACTACCACCATCACCACCACTCACTTACTCACTATCACCACTACCACCAGCACCACCACCACTCACTCACCATCACCACTACCACCATCACCAACACTCACTCACTCACCATCACCACTACCACCACCACCACCACTCACTCACCATCACCAGTACCACCACCACCAACACTCACTCACTCACTCACCATCACCAATACCACCACCACCACTCACTCACCATCACCACTACCACCACACCAGCACCACCACCACCACTCACTCACCATCACCAATACCACCATCACCACCACTCACTCACCATCACCACTGCCACCAGACCACCATCACCACCACCACAAAAACTCACCATCACCACCACCACCACTCACTCACCATCACCACTACCACCATCACCACAACCACTCACTCACCATCACCACTACCACCATCACCACTCACTCACCATCACCACCACCACTCACTCACCATCACCACTACCACCATCACCACCACTCACTTACTCACTATCACCACTACCACCACACCACCAGCACCACCACCACACACTCCCCATCACCACTACCACCATCACCACCACTCACTCACTCACCATCACAACTACCACCACACCACCAGCACCACCACAACTCACTCACTCACCATCACCACCACCACTCACTCACTCACCATCACCACTACCACCAGCACCACCACCACTCACTCACTCACTCACCATCACCACTACCACCACCACCACTCACTCACCATCACCACTACCACCATCACCACAACTCACTCACCATCACCACTACCACCATCACCACAACCACTCACTCACCATCACCACTACCACCATCACCACTCACTCACCATCACCACCACCACTCACTCACCATCACCACTACCACCATCACCACCACTCACTTACTCACTATCACCACTACCAACACACCACCAGCACCACCACCACACACTCCCCATCACCACTACCACCATCACCACCACTCACTCACTCACCATCACAACTACCACCACACCACCAGCACCACCACAACTCACTCACTCACCATCACCACTACCGCCATCACCACCACTCACTCACCATCACCACCACCACTCACTCACTCACCATCACCACTACCACCAGCACCACCACCACTCACTCACTCACTCACCATCACCACTACCACCAGAACCACCACTACTCACTCACTCACCATCACCACCACCACAACCACTCACCATCACCACTACCACCACTCACTCACTATCACCAGTACCACCGTCACCACCACTCACTCACTCACCATCACCACCATCACCACCACCACCACTCACTCACCATCACCACTACCACCATCACCACCACCACTCACTCACCATCACCACTACCACCATCACCACCACTCACTCACTCACCATCACCACTACCACCACACCAGCACCACCAACACCACTAACTCACCATCACCATTACCACCATCACCACCACTCACTCACCATTACCACTGCCACCAGACCACCACCACCACCACAACCACTCACTATCACCACCACTCACTCACCATCACCACTACCACCAACACCACCATCACCACAACCACTCACTCACCATCACCACTACCACCATCACCACTCACTCACCATCACCACCACCACTCACTCACCATCACCACTACCACCATCACCACCACTCACTTACTCACTATCACCACTACCACCACTACCACCATCACCACCACTCACTCACTCACCATCACCACTCCCACCACACCACCAGAACCACCACAACTCACTCACTCACCATCACCACTACCGCCATCACCACCACTCACTCACCATCACCACCACCACTCACTCAATCACCATCACCACTACCACTAGCACCACCACCACTCACTCACTCACCATCACCACTACCACCATCACCACAACTCACTCACTCACTAACACCACTACCACCACACCACCAGCACCACCACAACTCACTCACTAACCATCACCACTACCACCATCACCACCACTCACTCACCACCATCACTACCACCAGCACCACCACCACTCACTCACTCACTCACCATCACCACTACCACCATCACCACCACCACCACCAGTCACTCACCATCACCACTACCGCCATCACCACCACCACCATTCACTCACTCACTCACCATCACCACTACCACCACACCACCAGCACCACCACCACTCACTCACTCACCATCACCACCACCACCACTCACTCACTCACTCACCATCACCACTACCACCACCACCACACCACCAGCAACACCAGCCACTCACTCACCATCACCACTACCACCATCGACCACCACTCACTCACTCACCATCACCACTACCACCACACCAGCACCACCACCACCACTCACTCACCATCACCACTACCACCATCACCACCACTCACTCACCATCACCACTGCCACCAGACCACCATCACCACCACCACAAAAACTCACCATCACCACCACCACCACTCACTCACCATCACCACTACCACCATCACCACAACCACTCACTCACCATCACCACTACCACCACACCAGCACCACCACCACCACTCGCTCACCATCACCAATACCACCATAACCACCACTCACTCACCATCACCACTGCCACCAGACCACCACCACCACAAAAACTTACCATCACCACCACCACCACTCACTCACCACCATCACCACTACCATCACCACACCCACTCACTCACCATCACAACTACCACCATCACCACTCACTCACCATCACCATCACCACCATCACCAACACTCACTCACTCACCATCACCACTACCACCACCACCACCACTCACTCACGATCACCAGTACCACCATCACCACCACTCACTCACTCACTCACAGTCACCACCACCACCACTCACTCACCATCACCAATACCACCATCACCACCACCACTCACTCACCATCACCACTACCACCACACCAGCACCACCACCACACCAGCACCACCACCACCACTCGCTCACCATCACCAATTCCACCATCACCACCACTCACTCACCATCACCACTGCCACCAGACCACCACCACCACAAAAACTCACCATCACCACCACCACCACCACTCACTCACCATCACCACTACCACCATCACCACACCCACTCACTCACCATCACAACTACCACCATCACCACTCACTCACCATCACCACCACCACTCACTCACCATCACCACACTCACTCACTCACCATCACCACTACCACCACTCACACTACCATCACCAGTACCACCATCACCACCACTCACTCACTCACTCACCATCACCACCACCACCACCACCACTCACTCACCATCACCACTACCACCATCACCACAACCACTCACTCACCATCACCACTCACTCACCATCACCACCACCACTCACTCACCATCACCACTACCACCATCACCACCACTCACTTACTCACTATCACCACTACCACCACACCACCAGCACCACCACCACACACTCCCCATCACCACTACCACCATCACCACCACTCACTCACTCACCATCACAACTACCACCACACCACCAGCACCACCACAACTCACTCACTCACCATCACCACTACCGCCATCACCACCACTCACTCACCATCACCACCACCACTCACTCACTCACCATCACCACTACCACCAGCACCACCACCACTCACTCACCATCACCACTACCACCACCACCACCACTCACTCACCATCACCACTACCACCATCACCACAACCACTCACTCACCATCACCACTACCACCATCACCACTCACTCACCATCACCACCACCAATCACTCACCATCACCACTACCACCATCACCACCACTCACTTACTCACTATCACCACTACCAACACACCACCAGCACCACCACCACACACTCCCCATCACCACTACCACCATCACCACCACTCACTCACTCACCATCACAACTACCACCACACCACCAGCACCACCACAACTCACTCACTCACCATCACCACTATCGCCATCACCACCACTCACTCACCATCACCACCACCACTCACTCACTCACCATCACCACTACCACCAGAACCACCACTACTCACTCACTCACCATCACCACCACCACAACCACTCACCATCACCACTACCACCACTCACTCACTATCACCAGTACCACCATCACCACCAACACTCACTCACTCACCATCACCACCATCACCACCACCACCACCACTCACTCACCATCACCACTACCACCATCACCACCACCACTCACTCACCATCACCACTACCACCATCACCACCACTCACTCACTCACTCACCATCACCACTACCACCACACCAGCACCACCAACACCACTAACTCACCATCACCATTACCACCATCACCACCACTCACTCACCATTACCACTGCCACCAGACCACCATCACCACCACCACAACCACTCACTATCACCACCACCACCACCACTCACTCACCATCACCACTACCACCAACACCACCATCACCACAACCACTCACTCACCATCACCACTACCACCATCACCACTCACTCACCATCACCACCACCACTCACTCACCATCACCACTACCACCATCACCACCACTCACTTACTCACTATCACCACTACCACCACACCACCAGCACCACCACCACTCACTCACCATCACCACTACCACCATCACCACCACTCACTCACTCACCATCACCACTCCCACCACACCACCAGAACCACCACAACTCACTCACTCACTATCACCACTACCGCCATCACCACCACTCACTCACCATCACCACCACCACTCACTCACTCACCATCACCACTACCACTAGCACCACCACCACTCACTCACTCACTCACCATCACCAATACCACCATGACCACCACCACCACTCACTCACCATCACCACTCACTCACCATCACCACCATCACCACTCACTCACCATCACCACTACCACCACACCACCAGCACCACCACCACTCACCCACCATCACCACTACCACCATCACCACAACTCACTCACTCACTCACCATCACCACTACCACCATCACCACAACTCACTCACTCACTCACCAACACCACTACCACCACACCACCAGCACCACCACAACTCACTCACTAACCATCACCACTACCACCATCACCACCACTCACTCACCACCATCACTACCACCAGCACCACCACCACTCACTCACTCACTCACCATCACCACTACCACCATCACCACTACCACCATCACCACCACCACCACCACCACCACTCACTCACCATCACCACTACCGCCATCACCACCACCATTCACTCACTCACTCACCACTACCACCACACCACCAGCACCACCACCACTCACTCACTCACCATCACCACCACCACCACCACTCACTCACTCACTCACCATCACCACTACCACCACCACCACACCACCAGCAACACCAGCCACTCACTCACCATCACCACTACCACCATCGACCACCACTCACTCACTCACCATCACCACTACCACCACACCAGCACCACCACCACCACTCACTCACCATCACCACTACCACCATCACCACCACTCACTCACCATCACCACTGCCACCAGACCACCATCACCACCACCACAAAAACTCACCATCACCACCACCACCACTCACTCACCATCACCACTACCACCATCACCACAACCACTCACTCACCATCACCACTACCACCACACCAGCACCACCACCACCACTCGCTCACCATCACCAATACTACCATAACCATCACTCACTCACCATCACCACTGCCACCAGACCACCACCACCACAAAAACTCACCATCACCACCACCACCACTCACTCACCATCACCACTACCACCATCACCACCATCACCACACCCACTCACTCACCATCACAACTACCACCATCACCACTCACTCACCATCACCATCACCACTACCACCATCACCAACTCTCACTCACTCACCATCACCACTACCACCACCACCACCACTCACTCACGATCACCAGTACCACCATCACCACCACTCACTCACTCACTCACCATCACCACCACCACCACCACCACTCACTCACCATCACCAATACCACCATCACCACCACCACTCACTCACCATCACCACTACCACCACACCAGCACCACCACCACACCAGCACCACCACCACCACTCGCTCACCATCACCAATTCCACCATCACCACCACTCACTCACCATCACCACTGCCACCAGACCCACTCACTCACCATCACAACTACCACCATCACCACTCACTCACCATCACCACCACCACTCACTCACCATCACCACTAAACCATCACCAACACTCACTCACTCACCATCACCACTACCACCACTCACTCACCATCACCAGTACCACCATCACCACCACTCACTCACTCACCATCACCACCACCACCACTCACTCACCATCACCAATACCACCATCACCACCACCACTCACTCACCATCACCACTACCACCACACCAGCACCACCACCACCACTCACTCACCATCACCAATACCACCATCACCACCACTCACTCACCATCACCACTGCCACCAGACCACCATCACCACCACCACAAAAACTCACCATCACCACCACCACCACTCACTCACCATCACCACTACCACCATCACCACAACCACTCACTCACCATCACCACTACCACCATCACCACTCATTCACCATCACCACTACCACCATCACCAGCACTCACTTACTCACTATCACCACTACCACCACACCACCAGCACCACCACCACACACTCACCATCACCACTACCACCATCACCACCACTCACTCACTCACCATCACCACTACCACCACACCACCAGCACCACCATAACTCACTCACTCACCATCACCACTACCGCCATCACCACCACTCACTCACCATCACCACCACCACTCACTCACTCACCATCACCACTACCACCAGCACCACCACCACTCACTCACTCACTCACCATCACCACTACCACCAGCAGCACCACAACCACTCACTCACCATCACCACTACTACCACACCACCATCACCACCACAACCACTCACCATCACTACCACCACCACCACTCACTCACCATCACCACCATCACCACAACCACTCACTCACCATCACCACTACCACCATCACCACTCACTCACCATCACCATCACCACCACTCACTCACCATCACCACCATCACCACCATCACCACCACCACTCACCATCACCACTACCACCACTCACTCACTATCACCAGTACCACCATCACCACCACTCACTCACCATCACCACCATCACCACCACCACCACTCACTCACCATCACCACTACCACCATCACCACCACCACTCACTCACCATCACCACTACCACCATCACCACCACTCACTCACTCACTCACCATCACCACTACCACCACACCAGCACCACCAACACCACTAACTCACCATCACCATTACCACCATCACCACCACTCACTCACCATTACCACTGCCACCAGACCACCATCACCACCACCACAACCACTCACTATCACCACCACCACCACCACTCACTCACCATCACCACTACCACCAACACCACCATCACCACAACCACTCACTCACCATCACCACTACCACCATCACCACTCACTCACCATCACCACCACCACTCACTCACCATCACCACTACCACCATCACCACCACTCACTTACTCACTATCACCACTACCACCACACCACCAGCACCACCACCACTCACTCACCATCACCACTACCACCATCACCACCACTCACTCACTCACCATCACCACTCCCACCACACCACCAGAACCACCACAACTCACTCACTCACCATCACCACTACCGCCATCACCACCACTCACCATCACCACCACCACTCACTCACTCACCATCACCACTACCACTAGCACCACCACCACTCACTCACTCACTCACCATCACCAATACCACCATGACCACCACTCACTCACCATCACCACTCACTCACCATCACCACCATCACCACTCATTCACCATCACCACTACCACCACACCACCAGCACCACCACCACTCACTCACCATCACCACTACCACCATCACCACAACTCACTCACTCACTCACCATCACCACTACCACCATCACCACAACTCACTCACTCACTCACCAACACCACTACCACCACACCACCAGCACCACCACAACTCACTCACTAACCATCACCACTACCACCATCACCACCACTCACTCACCACCATCACTACCACCAGCACCACCACCACTCACTCACTCACCATCACCATTACCACCATCACCACTACCACCATCACCACCACCACCACCACTCACTCACCATCACCACTACCGCCATCACCACCACCACCATTCACTCACTCACTCACCATCACCACTACCACCACACCACCAGCACCACCACCACTCACTCACTCACCATCACCACCACCACCACCACTCACTCACTCACCATCACCACTACCACCACCACCACACCACCAGCAACACCAGCCACTCACTCACCATCACCACCATCACCACCACCACTCACTCACCATCACCACTACCACCATCGACCACCACTCACTCACTATCACCACCACCACTACCACCACACCAGCACCACCACCACCACTCACTCACCATCACCACTACCACCATCACCACCACTCACTCACCATCACCACTGCCACCAGACCACCATCACCACCACCACAAAAACTCACCATCACCACCACCACCACTCACTCACCATCACCACTACCACTATCACCACCATCACCACAACCACTCACTCACCATCACCACCATCACCACCACTCACTTACTCACTATCACCACTACCACCACACCACCAGCACCACCACCACTCACTATCACCACTACCACCATCACCACCATTCACTCACTCACTCACCATCACCACTACCACCACACCACCAGCACCACCACAACTCACTCACTCACCATCAACACTACCGCCATCACCACCACTCACTCACCATCACCACCACCACTCACTCACCATCACCACTACAACCAGCACCACCACCACTCACTCACTCACTCACCATCACCACTACCGCCATCACCACCACTCACTCACCATCACCACCACCACTCACTCACTCACCATCACCACTACCACCAGCACCACCACCACTCACTCACCATCACCACTACCACCACAACCACCACTCACTCACCATCACCACTACCACCATCACCACAACCACTCACTCACCATCACCACTACCACCATCACCACTCACTCACCATCACCACCACCACTCACTCACCATCACCACTACCACCATCACCACCACTCACTTACTCACTATCACCACTACCAACACACCACCAGCACCACCACCACACACTCCCCATCACCACTACCACCATCACCACCACTCACTCACTCACCATCACAACTACCACCACACCACCAGCACCACCACAACTCACTCACTCACCATCACCACTACCGCCATCACCACCACTCACTCACCATCACCACCACCACTCACTCACTCACCATCACCACTACCACCAGAACCACCACTACTCACTCACTCACCATCACCACCACCACAACCACTCACCATCACCACTACCACCACTCACTCACTATCACCAGTACCACCATCACCACCAACACTCACTCACTCACCATCACCACCATCACCACCACCACCACCACTCACTCACCATCACCACTACCACCATCACCACCACCACTCACTCACCATCACCACTACCACCATCACCACCACTCACTCACTCACTCACCATCACCACTACCACCACACCAGCACCACCAACACCACTAACTCACCATCACCATTACCACCATCACCACCACTCACTCACCATTACCACTGCCACCAGACCACCATCACCACCACCACAACCACTCACTATCACCACCACCACCACCACCACCACTCACTCACCATCACCACTACCACCAACACCACCATCACCACAACCACTCACTCACCATCACCACTACCACCATCACCACTCACTCACCATCACCACCACCACTCACTCACCATCACCACTACCACCATCACCACCACTCACTTACTCACTATCACCACTACCACCACACCACCAGCACCACCACCACTCACTCACCATCACCACTACCACCATCACCACCACTCACTCACTCACCATCACCACTCCCACCACACCACCAGAACCACCACAACTCACTCACTCACTATCACCACTACCGCCATCACCACCACTCACTCACCATCACCACCACCACTCACTCACTCACCATCACCACTACCACTAGCACCACCACCACTCACTCACTCACTCACCATCACCAATACCACCATGACCACCACCACCACTCACTCACCATCACCACTCACTCACCATCACCACCATCACCACTCACTCACCATCACCACTACCACCACACCACCAGCACCACCACCACTCACCCACCATCACCACTACCACCATCACCACAACTCACTCACTCACTCACCATCACCACTACCACCATCACCACAACTCACTCACTCACTCACCAACACCACTACCACCACACCACCAGCACCACCACAACTCACTCACTAACCATCACCACTACCACCATCACCACCACTCACTCACCACCATCACTACCACCAGCACCACCACCACTCACTCACTCACTCACCATCACCACTACCACCATCACCACTACCACCATCACCACCACCACCACCACCACTCACTCACCATCACCACTACCGCCATCACCACCACCATTCACTCACTCACTCACCACTACCACCACACCACCAGCACCACCACCACTCACTCACTCACCATCACCACCACCACCACCACTCACTCACTCACTCACCATCACCACTACCACCACCACCACACCACCAGCAACACCAGCCACTCACTCACCATCACCACTACCACCATCGACCACCACTCACTCACTCACCATCACCACTACCACCACACCAGCACCACCACCACTCACTCACCATCACCACTACCACCATCACCACCACTCACTCACCATCACCACTGCCACCAGACCACCATCACCACCACCACAAAAACTCACCATCACCACCACCACCACTCACTCACCATCACCACTACCACCATCACCACAACCACTCACTCACCATCACCACTACCACCACACCAGCACCACCACCACCACTCGCTCACCATCACCAATACTACCATAACCATCACTCACTCACCATCACCACTGCCACCAGACCACCACCACCACAAAAACTCACCATCACCACCACCACCACTCACTCACCATCACCACTACCACCATCACCACCATCACCACACCCACTCACTCACCATCACAACTACCACCATCACCACTCACTCACCATCACCATCACCACTACCACCATCACCAACTCTCACTCACTCACCATCACCACTACCACCACCACCACCACCACTCACTCACGATCACCAGTACCACCATCACCACCACTCACTCACTCACTCACCATCACCACCACCACCACCACCACTCACTCACCATCACCAATACCACCATCACCACCACCACTCACTCACCATCACCACTACCACCACACCAGCACCACCACCACACCAGCACCACCACCACCACTCGCTCACCATCACCAATTCCACCATCACCACCACTCACTCACCATCACCACTGCCACCAGACCCACTCACTCACCATCACAACTACCACCATCACCACTCACTCACCATCACCACCACCACTCACTCACCATCACCACTACCACCATCACCAACACTCACTCACTCACCATCACCACTACCACCACTCACTCACCATCACCAGTACCACCATCACCACCACTCACTCACTCACCATCACCACCACCACCACTCACTCACCATCACCAATACCACCATCACCACCACCACTCACTCACCATCACCACTACCACCACACCAGCACCACCACCACCACTCACTCACCATCACCAATACCACCATCACCACCACTCACTCACCATCACCACTGCCACCAGACCACCATCACCACCACCACAAAAACTCACCATCACCACCACCACCACTCACTCACCATCACCACTACCACCATCACCACAACCACTCACTCACCATCACCACTACCACCATCACCACTCATTCACCATCACCACTACCACCATCACCAGCACTCACTTACTCACTATCACCACTACCACCACACCACCAGCACCACCACCACACACTCACCATCACCACTACCACCATCACCACCACTCACTCACTCACCATCACCACTACCACCACACCACCAGCACCACCATAACTCACTCACTCACCATCACCACTACCGCCATCACCACCACTCACTCACCATCACCACCACCACTCACTCACTCACCATCACCACTACCACCAGCACCACCACCACTCACTCACTCACTCACCATCACCACTACCACCAGCAGCACCACAACCACTCACTCACCATCACCACTACTACCACACCACCATCACCACCACAACCACTCACCATCACTACCACCACCACCACTCACTCACCATCACCACCATCACCACAACCACTCACTCACCATCACCACTACCACCATCACCACTCACTCACCATCACCATCACCACCACTCACTCACCATCACCACCATCACCACCATCACCACCACCACTCACCATCACCACTACCACCACTCACTCACTATCACCAGTACCACCATCACCACCACTCACTCACCATCACCACCATCACCACCACCACCACTCACTCACCATCACCACTACCACCATCACCACCACCACTCACTCACCATCACCACTACCACCATCACCACCACTCACTCACTCACTCACCATCACCACTACCACCACACCAGCACCACCAACACCACTAACTCACCATCACCATTACCACCATCACCACCACTCACTCACCATTACCACTGCCACCAGACCACCATCACCACCACCACAACCACTCACTATCACCACCACCACCACCACCACCACTCACTCACCATCACCACTACCACCAACACCACCATCACCACAACCACTCACTCACCATCACCACTACCACCATCACCACTCACTCACCATCACCACCACCACTCACTCACCATCACCACTACCACCATCACCACCACTCACTTACTCACTATCACCACTACCACCACACCACCAGCACCACCACCACTCACTCACCATCACCACTACCACCATCACCACCACTCACTCACTCACCATCACCACTCCCACCACACCACCAGAACCACCACAACTCACTCACTCACCATCACCACTACCGCCATCACCACCACTCACCATCACCACCACCACTCACTCACTCACCATCACCACTACCACTAGCACCACCACCACTCACTCACTCACTCACCATCACCAATACCACCATGACCACCACTCACTCACCATCACCACTCACTCACCATCACCACCATCACCACTCATTCACCATCACCACTACCACCACACCACCAGCACCACCACCACTCACTCACCATCACCACTACCACCATCACCACAACTCACTCACTCACTCACCATCACCACTACCACCATCACCACAACTCACTCACTCACTCACCAACACTACTACCACCACACCACCAGCACCACCACAACTCACTCACTAACCATCACCACTACCACCATCACCACCACTCACTCACCACCATCACTACCACCAGCACCACCACCACTCACTCACTCACCATCACCATTACCACCATCACCACTACCACCATCACCACCACCACCACCACTCACTCACCATCACCACTACCGCCATCACCACCACCACCATTCACTCACTCACTCACCATCACCACTACCACCACACCACCAGCACCACCACCACTCACTCACTCACCATCACCACCACCACCACCACCACTCACTCACTCACCATCACCACTACCACCACCACCACACCACCAGCAACACCAGCCACTCACTCACCATCACCACTACCACCATCGACCACCACTCACTCACTCACCATCACCACTACCACCACACCAGCACCACCACCACCACTCACTCACCATCACCACTACCACCATCACCACCACTCACTCACCATCACCACTGCCACCAGACCACCATCACCACCACCACAAAAACTCACCATCACCACCACCACCACTCACTCACCATCACCACTACCACTATCACCACCATCACCACAACCACTCACTCACCATCACCACCATCACCACCACTCACTTACTCACTATCACCACTACCACCACACCACCAGCACCACCACCACTCACTCACCATCACCACTACCACCATCACCACCATTCACTCACTCACTCACCATCACCACTACCACCACACCACCAGCACCACCACAACTCACTCACTCACCATCAACACTACCGCCATCACCACCACTCACTCACCATCACCACCACCACTCACTCACCATCACCACTACAACCAGCACCACCACCACTCACTCACTCACTCACCATCACCACTACCACCACCACCACCACTCACTCACCATCACCACTACCGCCATCACCACCACTCACTCACCATCACCACTACCACCATCACCACCACTCACTTACTCACTATCACCACTACCACCACACCACCAGCACCACCACCACTCACTCACCATCACCACTACCACCATCACCAACACTCACTCACCATCACCACTACCACCACCACCACTCACTCACCATCACCAGTACCACCATCACCACCACTCACTCACTCACTCACCATCACCAATACCACCATCACCACCACCACTCACTCACCATCACCACTACCACCACACCACCACCACCACTCACTCACCATCACCAATACCACCATCACCACCACTCACTCACCATCACCACTGCCACCAGACCACCATCACCACCACCACAAAAACTCACCATCACCACCACCACCACTCACTCACCATCACCACTACCACCATCACCACAACCACTCACTCACCATCACCACTACCACCATCACCACTCACTCACCATCACCACCACCACTCACTCACCATCACCACTACCACCATCACCACCACTTACTTACTCACAATCACCACTACCACCACACCACCAGCACCACCACCACACACTCCCCATCACCACTATCACCATCACCACCACTCACTCACTCACCATCACAACTACCACCACACCACCAGCACCACCACAACTCACTCACTCAGCATCACCACTACCGCCATCACCACCACTCACTCACCATCACCACCACCACCACTCACTCACTCACCATCACCACTACCACCAGCACCACCACTCACTCACCATCACCACTCACTCACCATCACCACCACCACCACTCACTCACCATCACCACTACCACCATCACCACCACTCATTCACTCACCATCACCACTACCACCACACCACCAGCACCACCACCACTCACTCACCATCACCACTACCACCATCACCACCACTCACTCACTCACCATCACCACCACTCACTCACTCAACAACACCACTACCACCATACCACCAGCACCACCACAACTCACTCACTCACCATCACCACTACAACCATCACCACCGCTCACTCACCATCACCACCACCACTCACTCACCATCACCACTACCACCAGCACCACCACCACTCACTCACTCACCATCACCACTACCACCATCACCACCACCACCCACTCACCATCACCACTACCGCCATCACCACCACCACCATTCACTCACTCACTCACCATCACCACTACCACCACACCACCAGCACCACCACCACTCACTCACTCACCATCACCACCACCACCACTCACTCACTCACCATTACCACTACCACCATCACCACCACTCACTCACCATCAGCACTACCACCATCACCACCATCAACACCACCACCACCACTCACTCACTCACCATCACCACTACCACCATCAGCACCACTAACCCACCAACACACTACCACCATCACCACCATCACCACCATCACCACCACCACTCACTCACCATCACCACTACCACCATCACCACCACTCACTCACTCACCATCACCACTATCACCACCACTCACTCACCATCAGCACTACCACCATCACCACAATCACCACCACCACTCACTCACCATCACCACTACCGCCATCAACACCACTCACTCACTCACTATCACGACCACATAGACTCATCACACAGAGACCCACAGACTCACCACACAGAGACACACAGACTCACCACACAGAGACCCACAGACTCACCACACAGAGACCCACAGTCTCACCACACAGAGACCCACAGACTCACCACACAGAGACCCACAGACACACCAGACAGAGACCCACAGATTCACCACACAGAGACCCCAGCATCACCACCACTCACCATCACCACTACCACCATCACCACCACCACCACTCACTCACCATCACCACTCACTCCCCAGCACCACCACTATCACCACCACTCACTCACCATCACCACTAGCACCGTCACCACCACTCATTCACTCACCATCATCACTACCACCACACCACCATCACCACCACTACCACCATCACCACCACTCACTCACTCACCAAAACCACTACCACCTTACCACCAGCACCACCACAACTCACTCATTCACCATCACCACTACCACCATCACCACCACTCACTCACCATCACCACCACCACTCACTCACCATCACCACTACCACCAGCACCACCAGCACTCACTAACTCACTCACCATCACCACTACCACCACACCAGCACCACCACCACCACTCACTCACCATCACCACTACCACCATCACCACCACTCACTGACCATCACCACTGCCACCAGACCACCATCACCACCACCACAACCACTCACCATCACCACTACCACCATCACCACCACTCACTCACCATCACCACTACCGCCATCACCACCACCACCATTCACTCACTCACTCACCATCACCACTACCACCACACCACCACCACTCACTCACTCACTCACCATCACCACCACCACTCACTCACTCACCATCACCACTACCACCACCACCAGCAACACCAGCCACTCACTCACCATCACCACTACCACCATCACCACCACTCACTCACTCACCATCACCACTACCACCATCACCACCACTAACACCATCACCACCACTCACTCACCATCAGCACTACCACCATCACCACCACCACTCACTCACCATCACCACTACCGCCATCACCACCACCCACTCACTCACCAACACCACCACATACACTCATCACACAGAGACCCACAGACTCATCACACAGAGACACACAGACTCACCACACAGAGACCCACAGACTCACCACACAGAGACCCACAGACTCACCAGACAGACCCACAGACTCACCACACAGAGACCCACAGACTCATCACACAGAGACACATAGACTCATCACAAAGAGACCCATAGACTCACCACACAGAGACCCACAGACTCATCACACAGAGACACATAGACTCACCACACAGAGACACACAGACTCACCACACAGAGACCCACAGAGTCACCACACAGAGACCCACAGACTCACGACACAGAGACCCACAGACTCACCACACAGAGACCCACAGACTCATCACACAGAGACACATAGACTCACCACACAGAGACCCACAGACTCACCACACAGAGACCCACAGACTCATCAAACAGAGACCCACAGACTCATCACACAGAGACACATAGACTCACCACACAGAAACCCACAGACTCACCACACAGAGACCCACAGACTCATCACACAGAGACCCACAGACTCATCACACAGAGACACACAGACTCACCACACAGAGACCCCCAGACTCACCACACAGAGACCCACAGTCTCACCACACAGAGACCAACAGACTCACCACACATAGACCAACAGACTCACCAGACAGAGACCCACAGACTCACCACACATAGACCCACAGACTCACCACACAGAGACCCACAGACTCACCACAAAGAGACCCATAGACTCACCACAGACACCCAGAGACTCACCGCACAGAGACCCACAGACTCACCACATACAGACACCCACAGACTCACCACACAGAGACCCACAGACTCACCACACAGAGACCCACAGACTCACCACACAGACACCCACAGACTCACCACACAGAGACCCACAGACTCACCACACAGAGACCCACAGACTCACCACACGGAGACCGACTGACTCACCACAGAGACCCACAGACTCACCACACAGAGACCCACAGACTCACCACACAGAGACCCACATACTCACCACACAGAGACCCACAGACTCACCACACAGAGACCCACAGACTCACCACACAGCGACCCACTGACTCATCACACAGAGAACCACAGACTCACCACATAGAGACCCACAGACTCACCACACAGACACCCACAGACTCAACAAACAGAGACCCACAGACTCACCACACAGAGACCTACAGACTCATCACACAGAGACACACAGACTCACCACACAGAGACCCACAGACTCCCAACACAGAGACCCACAGACTCACCACACAGACACCCATAGACTCACCACACAGAGACCCACAGACTCACCACACGGAGACCGACTGACTCACCACAGAGACCCACAGACTCACCACACAGAGACCCACAGACTCACCACACAGACACCCACAGACTCACCGCACAGAGACCCACAGACTCTCCACACAGAGACCCACAGACTCACCACACAGAGACCCACAGACTCACCACACAGAGACCCACAGACTAACCACACAGAGACCCACAGACTCACCACATGGAGACCCACAGACTCACCACACGGAGACACACAGACTCACCACACAGAGACCCACAGACTAACCACACAGAGACCCACAGACTCACCACACAGAGACCCACAGACTCACCACATGGAGACCCACAGACTCACCACACGGAGACCCACAGGCTCACCACACGGAGACCCACAGGCTCACCACACAGAGACCCACAGACTCACCACACAGAGACCCACAGACTCACCACACAGAGACCCACAGACTCACCACACGGAGACCTACAGACTCACCACACAGAGACCCACAGACTCACCACACAGAGACCCACAGACTCACCGCACAGAGACCCACAGACTCACCACACAGACACCCACAGACTCACCGCACAGAGACCCACAGACTCACCACACAGAGACCCGCAGACTCACCACACAGAGACCCACAGACTCATCAAACAGAGACCCACAGACTCATCACACAGAGACACATAGACTCACCACACAGAAACCCACAGACTCACCACACAGAGACCCACAGACTCATCACACAGAGACCCACAGACTCATCACACAGAGACACACAGACTCACCACACAGAGACCCACAGACTCACCACACAGAGACCCACAGTCTCACCACACAGAGACCCACAGACTCACCACACAGAGACCCACAGACACACCAGACAGAGACCCACAGACTCACCACACAGAGACCCCAACATCACCACCACTCACCATCACCACTACCACCATCACCACCACCACCACTCACTCACCATCACCACTCACTCCCCAGCACCACCACTATCACCACCACTCACTCACCATCACCACTAGCACCATCACCACCACTCATTCACTCACCATCATCACTACCACCACACCACCATCACCACCACTACCACCATCACCACCACTCACTCACTCACTCACCAAAACCACTACCACCTTACCACCAGCACCACCACAACTCACTCACTCACCATCACCACTACCACCATCACCACCACTCACTCACCATCACCACCACCACTCACTCACCATCACCACTACCACCAGCACCACCAGCACTCACTAACTCACTCACCATCACCACTACCACCACACCAGCACCACCACCACCACTCACTCACCATCACCACTACCACCATCACCACCACTCACTGACCATCACCACTGCCACCAGACCACCATCACCACCACCACAACCACTCACCATCACCACTACCACCATCACCACCACTCACTCACCATCACCACTACCGCCATCACCACCACCACCATTCACTCACTCACTCACCATCACCACTACCACCACACCACCACCACTCACTCACTCACCATCACCACCACCACTCACTCACTCACCATCACCACTACCACCACCACCACACCACCAGCAACACCAGCCACTCACTCACCATCACCACTACCACCATCACCACCACTCACTCACTCACCATCACCACTACCACCATCACCACCACTAACACCATCACCACCACTCACTCACCATCAGCACTACCACCATCACCACCACCACTCACTCACCATCACCACTACCGCCATCACCACCACCCACTCACTCACCAACACCACCACATACACTCATCACACAGAGACCCACAGACACATCACACAGAGACACACAGACTCACCACACAGAGACCCACAGACTCACCACACAGAGACCCACAGACTCACCAGACAGACCCACAGACTCACCACACAGAGACCCACAGACTCATCACACAGAGACACATAGACTCATCACAAAGAGACCCATAGACTCACCACACAGAGACCCACAGACTCATCACACAGAGACACATAGACTCACCACACAGAGACACACAGACTCACCACACAGAGACCCACAGAGTCACCACACAGAGACCCACAGACTCACGACACAGAGACCCACAGACTCACCACACAGAGACCCACAGACTCATCACACAGAGACACATAGACTCACCACACAGAGACCCACAGACTCACCACACAGAGACCCACAGACTCATCAAACAGAGACCCACAGACTTATCACACAGAGACACATAGACTCACCACACAGAAACCCACAGACTCACCACACAGAGACCCACAGACTCATCACACAGAGACCCACAGACTCATCACACAGAGACACACAGACTCACCACACATAGACCCACAGACTCACCACAAAGAGACCCATAGACTCACCACAGACACCCAGAGACTCACCGCACAGAGACCCACAGACTCACCACATACAGACACCCACAGACTCACCACACAGAGACCCACAGACTCACCACACAGAGACCCACAGACTCACCACACAGACACCCACAGACTCACCACACAGAGACCCACAGACTCACCACACAGAGACCCACAGACTCACCACACGGAGACCGACTGACTCACCACAGAGACCCACAGACTCACCACACAGAGACCCACAGACTCACCACACAGAGACCCACATACTCACCACACAGAGACCCACAGACTCACCACACAGAGACCCACAGACTCACCACACAGCGACCCACTGACTCATCACACAGAGACCCACAGACTCACCACACAGAGACCCACAGACTCACCACACAGACACCCACAGACTCAACAAACAGAGACCCACAGACTCACCACACAGAGACCTACAGACTCATCACACAGAGACACACAGACTCACCACACAGAGACCCACAGACTCCCAACACAGAGACCCACAGACTCACCACACAGACACCCATAGACTCACCACACAGAGACCCACAGACTCACCACACGGAGACCGACTGACTCACCACAGAGACCCACAGACTCACCACACAGAGACCCACAGACTCAACACACAGACACCCACAGACTCACCGCACAGAGACCCACAGACTCTCCACACAGAGACCCACAGACTCACCACACAGAGACCCACAGACTCACCACATGGAGACCCACAGACTCACCACACGGAGACCCACAGACTCACCACACGGAGACCCACAGGCTCACCACACAGAGACCCACAGACTCACCACACAGAGACCCACAGACTCACCACACAGAGACCCACAGACTCACCACACGGAGACCTACAGACTCACCACACAGAGACCCACAGACTCACCACACAGAGACCCACAGACTCACCGCACAGAGACCCACAGACTCACCACACAGACACCCACAGACTCACCGCACAGAGACCCACAGACTCACCACACAGAGACCCGCAGACTCACCACACAGAGACCCACAGACTCATCACACAGAGACCCACAGACTCACCACACAGTGATCCACAGACTCACCACACAGAGACCCACAGACTCACCACGCAGAGACCCACAGACTCACCACGCAGAGACCCATAGACTCACCACACAGAGACCCACAGACTCACCACACAGAGACCCACAGACTCACCACACAGAAACCCATAGACTCGCAACACAGAGACCCACAGACTCACCACACAGAGACCCACAGACTCACCACACAGAGACCCACAGACTCACCACACAGAGACCCACAGACTCACCACCCAGAGATCCACAGACTCACCACACAGAGACCCACAGACTCACCACACAGAGACCCACAGACTCACCACACAGAGACCCACAGACTCACCACATTGAGACCCACAGACTCACCACACAGAGACACACAGACTCACCACACAGAGACCCACAGACTAACCACACAGAGACCCACAGACTCACCACACAGAGACCCACAGACTCACCACATGGAGACCCACAGACTCACCACACGGAGACCCACAGACTCACCACACGGAGACCCACAGGCTCACCACACAGAGACCCACAGACTCACCACACAGAGACCCACAGACTCACCACACAGAGACCCACAGACTCACCACACGGAGACCTACAGACTCACCACACAGAGACCCACAGACTCACCACACAGAGACCCACAGACTCACCGCACAGAGACCCACAGACTCACCACACAGACATCCACAGACTCACCGCACAGAGACCCACAGACTCACCACACAGAGACCCGCAGACTCACCACACAGAGACCCACAGACTCATCACACAGAGACCCACAGACTCACCACACAGTGATCCACAGACTCACCACACAGAGACCCACAGACTCACCACGCAGAGACCCACAGACTCACCACGCAGAGACCCATAGACTCACCACACAGAGACCCACAGACTCACCACACAGAGACCCACAGACTCACCACACAGAAACCCATAGACTCGCAACACAGAGACCCACAGACTCACCACACAGAGACCCACAGACTCAACACACAGAGACCCACAGACTCACCACACAGAGACCCATAGACTCACCACACAGAGACCCACAGACTCACCACACAGAGACCCATAGACTCGCCACACAGAGACCCACAGACTCACCACACAGAGACCCACAGCCTCACCACACAGAGACCCACAGACTCACCACACAGAGACCCACAGACTCACCACACAGAGACCCACAGACTCACCACACAGAGACCCACAGACTCACCACACAGAGACCCACAGACTCACCACACAGAGCCCCGTGTGGGCACCTTCAGGCTGAGTCGACCTTGAGGAGGCCCAGACAGGGTTCAGATTTTCCCGCCACCGCCTCCACTCGTCCCGACCCGGAAGCGGAAGTAGAATCTGTAGATTGAGGAGCGCCCGGCTGCTGGGGGCGTGGCCGCGTTATCACACGTCACTCGGCAGGGGCGTGGCTCTGCGTGGGCGTGGCTAGGAGTGGGCGTGGTCACTTCCGTCGCACTGAACGTCATCGGTGACGTCACGCGACCACGTGGCTCGTCAGTTGGCGACGGACGTGAAGGAGGCGGCTGCTTTTTCGTCTTCAGCGTCGACATCTTCAGATTCTTCATCATCCTAATCGCCGAGCACCTTCTGCTGAAGCCATTGACGTGGTGAGTTGTGTGGGTCAGTGTTGTGGGTCTGTGGTGAGTTGTCTGGGTCCGTGGTGAGTTGTGTGGGTCTGTGTTGTGGATCCGTGGTGAGTTGTGTGGGTTCTTGGTAAGAGTGTTGGTTCGTGGTGAGTTGTGTGGGTCCTTATTGTGGCTTATTGGTGAGTGTGGGTGTCCGTGGTGAGGATTCATGGTGAGTTGTGAGAGTCCGTGGTGAGGATGTGGGTTCGTGGTGAGTTGTGTGGGTTCGTGGTGATGTGGGTTTGTGGTGAGTTGTGTGGGTTCGTGGTGAGGATGTGGGTTTGTGGCGAGTTGTGTGGGTTCGTGGTGAGGATGTGGGTTTGTGGTGAGTTGTGTGGGTTCGTGGTGAGGATGTGGGTTCTTGGTTTGTTGTGTGGGTTCGTGGTGAGGATGTGGGTTTGTGGTGAGTTGTGTGGGTCCGTGGTGAGGATGTGGGTTTGTGGTGAGTTGTGTGGGTTCGTGGTGAGGATGTGGGTTCTTGGTTTGTTGTGTGGGTTCGTGGTGAGGATGTGGGTTTGTGGTGAGTTGTGTGGGTCCGTGGTGAGGATGTGGGTTTGTGGTGAGTTGTGTGGGTTCGTGGTGAGGATGTGGGTTCTTGGTTTGTTGTGTGGGTTCGTGGTGAGGATGTGGGTTTGTGGTGAGTTGTGTGGGTCCGTGGTGAGGATGTGGGTTTGTGGTGAGTTGTGAGGGTTCGTGGTGAGGATGTGGGTTTGTGGTGAGTTGTGTGGGTCCGTGGTGAGGATGTGGGTTTGTGGTGAGTTGTGAGGGTTCTTGGTGAGGATGTGGGTTTGTGGTGAGTTGTGAGGGTTCGTGGTGAGGATGTGGGTTTGTGGTGAGTTATGAGGGTTCGTGGTGAGGATGTGGGTTCTTGGTGAGGGTTGGTGGGTTCGTGGTGAGGATGTGGGTTTGTGGTGCGTGAGTCCATGCTAACAATGTGGCTGCTTTTTCGTCTTCAGCGTCGACATCTTCAGATTCTTCATCATCCTAATCGCCGAGCACCTTCTGCTGAAGCCATTGACGTGGTGAGTTGTGTGGGTCAGTGTTGTGGGTCTGTGGTGAGTTGTCTGGGTCCGTGGTGAGTTGTGTGGGTCCGTGTTGTGGATCCGTGGTGAGTTGTGTGGGTTCTTGGTAAGAGTGTTGGTTCGTGGTGAGTTGTGTGGGTCCTTATTGTGGCTTATTGGTGAGTGTGGGTGTCCGTGGTGAGGATTCATGGTGAGTTGTGAGGGTTCGTGGTGAGGATGTGGGTTTGTGGTGCGTGAGTCCATGCTAACAATGTGAGTCCACGTGGTAGCGGTGCAATCGCCCTCCACTGAACTCTGCCTGACTCTCCCCACCCTCCACTCTCCACGCAGAGACACCGAGAGATTTACGGAGCACAGCAACGCCATGCAGGTAGGCGTGGCCCCCTCCACTCAACATATGAACACCACCCTAACTTACAAACACCACCCACACTTACAAACACCACCCACACTTACGAACACCACCCACACTTACAAACACCACCCACACTTACAAACACCACCCTAACTTACAAACACCACCCACACTTACAAACACCACCCACACTTACGAACACCACCCACACTTACAAACACCACTCACACTTACAAACATCACCCTAACTTACAAACACCACCCACACTTACAAACACCACCCACACTTACAAACACCATCCACACTTACAAACACCACTCACACTTACAAACACCACCCTCACTTACAAACACCACCCACACTTACAAACACCACCCACACCTACAAACACCACCCACACTTACAAACACCACAAACACCACTCACACTTACAAACACCACTCACACTTACAAACACCACCCACACTTGCAAACACCATCCACACTTACAAACACAACTCACACTTACAAACACCACCCACACTTACAAACACCACCCTCACTTACAAACACCACCCTCACTTACGAACACCACTCTCACTTACAAACACCACCCTCACTTACAAACACCACCCTCACTTACAAACACCACCCTCACTTACAAACACCACCCTCACTTACAAACACCACCCACACTTACGAACACCACCCACACTTACAAACACCACCCACACTTACAAACACCACCCTAACTTACAAACACCACCCACACTTACAAACAGCACCCACACTTACGAACACCACCCACACTTACAAACACCACTCACACTTACAAACACCACCCTAACTTACAAACACCACCCACACTTACAAACACCACTCACACTTACAAACACCACCCTCACTTACAAACACCACCCACACTTACAAACACCACCCACACTTACAAACACCACCCACACTTACAAACACCACAAACACCACTCACACTTACAAACACCACTCACACTTACAAACACCACCCACACTTGCAAACACCATCCACACTTACAAACACCACTCACACTTACAAACACCACCCACACTTACAAACACCACCCTCACTTACAAACACCACCCTCACTTACGAACACCACTCTCACTTACAAACACCACCCTCACTTACAAACACCACCCTCACTTACAAACACCACCCTCACTTACAAACACCACCCTCACTTACAAACACCACCCTCACTTACGAACACCACCCTCACTTACAAACACCACCCTCACTTACAAACACCACCCACACTTACAAACACCACCAACACTTACAAACACCACTCACACTTACAAACACCATCCACTATTACAAACACCACCCACACTTACAAACACCACCCACACTTACAAACACCACCCACACTTACAAACACCACCCACACCTGTGAACACCACTCACACTTACAAACACCACCCATATATGTATACATATATATGTTTGTGTGTGTATATATGTATGTATGAATGTGTATGTGTGTGTGTGTATGAATGTGTATGTATGTGTGTATGTGTGTATATATATGTATCTATGAATGTGTATGTGTGTATGAATGTGTATGTGTGTGTGTGTATGTGTGTGTATGTGTGTGTATGCGTGTATGTGTATATGTGTGTATATATGTATGTGTGTGTATGTGTGTGTATGTATGGATTTGTGTGCGTGTAGACGAGGCAAGCTGGACCGAGTGGGAGGCAGCCTCCGCCTATCACCAGGTGGAGTGCGCTGACCGCCAGCTCCATGTTAATCCGCAGCAAATCACCCAAAGGTAAGAACGAGAGAGGAGCAGGAGAATCATCAAAGTCTAAGAATGATGGCAGCTCAAATCAAAGCAGCTCAACCAAGTGGGCTGATATCATCGTCATCATCATCGTCGTCATCATCATCATCATCGTCGGCATCATCATTGTCGCTGTCGTGTGGAAATGCTTAGCAGCAGCAGCCAAATAACACTTGGATTCAAGCGGGGTGATGTTGATTCCTCTAAATGTTGAGCGGGGGGATACTCACAAAGACACCCATAGACACACAGAGACACCCATAGACACACATTGACAACCATAGACACACAGAGACACCCATAGACACACAGAGACACTCATAGACACCTATAGACACCCATAGACACTCATAGACACACAGAGACACACAGAGACACCCGTAGACACACAGAGACCCACAGAGACACCCAGACCCACAAAGGCACCGATAGAGACCCGACAAACCCACAGAGACACCCATAGACCCACAGAGACACTCATAGACACCCATAGACACTCATAGACACCCATAGACACCCATAGACACTCATAGACACACAGAGACAAACAGAGGCACCCGTAGACACACAAAGACCCACATAGACACCCAGACCCATAGAGACCCACAGATGCACCGATAGAGACCCTACAAACCCACAGAGACACCCATAGACCCACAGAGGCAACCACAGAGACCCTGTGGACCCACAGAGACAGCCATAGAGACCCATACATTAACACGGTTGGCAACGTACGGTGCAAAAAGAAGTTTAACTTTCGTAGATGCAACCTGTACCGCCACGTGGGTCTACATTAGCGTTGAAGGGTTCCCAACGACTCGGAGGTTTAGGGGCTTTCGCCGTAAGTTTACTCGAAGCTTATTTCAGTACACGAGGGTGTAACAACTTCCCCAGGGGTCCCGGGCTACGTCCCACTAGCCCCCCCGTCACAGCCGGCTGCCCCGTGCTGCCTCCTCTGCGTCCGACCGTGGGTTCAGCCAACCCGGCCGACCGAGGAGCGCGGTCACCTCCAGCCCTGTACGCTGTGCTATCCCCTACTCCTACCCTCTTGCCCCTGGCTCCCCCCGTTCCACCCTACTCTGAGCCCCGGCTCCAGCAACGACCCCGCCTACGTCACGGGGTTCCCCTTTTTATACCAAGGGGAGACGTGACGTCATGGAGCCGCCCGGCGCGCATGACGTCACGTTTCCATTTGACTCCTCTGCATTAGTAAAGGTCTCTGGTGAGTCTCTGTGAGTCTCTGTGGGTGTCAGTGGGTCTCTGTGGCTCTCTGTGGGTCTCTATTAGTCTCGGTGGGTCTCTTTGAGTCTCTGTGGGTCTCTTTGAGTCTGTAGAAAAATGCGTTTAGAGCATTTTTCTGCCACGTGGTGATGACGATGATGACGACGACGATGATGAGGATGATGACGACGGTGATGATTACGACGATGATGATGACACCAGCCACTTTGGGGGGGGGGGCATAACGCGGTGTGTGTGTATACAAAACAAGTTGATAGCTTCAGTTGTTGTGGCTGATGTTGTTGTTGTTGTCACTTGTGCAGCGATCCAGCGTATCTTCAAGACTTCCCTGACTAAGCGCCAGAAGCTGGAGCTCGCCGCCATGGACGCGGTTTGGTTTTTTACTTTGGACGAGGGGGAGGAGGAAAGCCGAGGGGGCGTCGCCAATGGAGGATATGACGACGACGATAACAACTACATCCTTGTGAGACTCACACACACAGACACACAGACACACACACACACACAGACACACACACACACAGACACACACACACAGACACACACACACACAGACACACACACAGACACACACACACAGACACAGACACACAGACACAGACACACAGACACACACAGATACACAGACACACACAGACACACACACACAGACACACACACAGACACAGACACACACAGACACATACATACAAACACAGACACACAGACACACACAGACACACACACAGACACACACACACAGACACACACACAACTACATCCCTGTGAGACTCACACACAAGACAAAGATCCCCTATATAGCCTTCACAGACTGTAGGGGCAAGTGCTGTTAGCGAGCACCTATGAAGGCCAGAACGTTACACGAGGGGGTGGGTGGCCAGCACCACGACCGACCGCCTTTGTCTCCCCAGTGGCGATGTTTACACACCGCACCAGCTACTCATTTGAGGCTGAGTCGACCTAGGGGAGGCCAGGGACCGGTTCAGATAATCGTCACTGTTGGTGTTGGCCGTGAGTGGGAATCGAACCCGGGTCGCCGGGTTCATAGCGCAGCGTAACGCTAACCGCTGCACCACCGCTCCCCACACACACAGACACACACAGACACACACAGACCCCCAATTTGACCTTCACCCTGATGCTTCCCGTGACCTCCCCGTGACCCCACTTTGACCTTCACCCTGACCACTCCGCGTGACCTCCCCCGTGACCCCTGCAAGGTCCAGAACGAGCACTTCCACTACCGCTTCGAGCTGAACAAGAAGATTGGGCATGGTGGACAGGGCGTGGTGGTGCAGTGTCTGGACCACAAGACTCGGACGATGGTGGCGCTCAAGATCCTCGCCTCGCCCTCCAAGTGAGTGGGCCCTGGTGCAGCGGTGCAGTCAACAGCAACAGCAGCACCAACAACAACAACAACAACGATGTCAACAACAACAATGGGCCAACTATGGGACTGCTGTTGAGTGTTAGCTCACAGTGACAACAATAACAAACTATGGCTGAAACAACCTTTACTTGACTCTCCCTCGCTCGAGCACCCACCACCATCACGACCACTACCACCACCATCACCACCACCACTGTCACCACCATCACCACCATCACACTACCACCACCCCTCTCTCCCTACCACCACCACCATCACGACCACTGCCACCACCATCACCATCACACTACCACCACCCCTCTCTCCCTACCACCACCACCATCACGACCACTGCCACCACCATCACCACCATCACACTACCACCACCACCATCACACTACCACCACCATCACGACCACTGCCACCACCCCTCTCTCTCTACCACCACCACACTACCACCATCACACTACCACCACCCCTCTCTCCCTACCACCACCACCACCATCACGACCACTGCCACCACCATCACGACCACTACCACTGCCCCTCTCTCCCTACCACCACCACCACCACCATCAGCACCATCACACTACCACCACCATCACACTGCCACCACTACCATCACGACCACTACCACCACCATCACACTACCACCACCATCACGACCACCACCACCATCACACTACCACCACCACCACCATCACACTACCACCAACACCACCATCACACTACCACCCCCACACTACCACCATCACGACCACTACCACCACCATCACACCACCACCATCACCATCACACTAACACCACCACCACCATCACCACCACTGCCACCACCCCTCTCTCACTTCCACCACCACCATCACCACCATCACACTACCACCACCATCACCATCACACTACCATCACCATCACCACCACTACCACCACCCCTCTCTCCCTACCCCCACCACCACCACCATCACCACCACCAGCACCACCATCCCCACACTACCACCACCACCCCCTCCCTACCACCACCCTTCCCCACCATCACCACCATCCCTCCTCTACGTTACGTCTAAACTCTCTGTCTCTGTGTCTCTGTGTCTCTCTCTGTGCACTCGCTCACTGGCTCGCAGCTCCAGGCAAGAGGACAACCATCTGAGGGAGATCCAGATGTCTATGGAGCTGCAGAGCCAACGTAGCGACGTGGACTTCAACGTTGCAAAAGTCCTGGAGACTTTCTCCTTCCGAGGCCACAAATGCCTCGTCATGGAGCTGTTGAGGTACGAACAGCACCAGCACCAGCACCACTCACTCACTCACCATCACCACTACCGCCATCACCACCACTCACTCAACATCACCACCAGCACTCACTCACCATCACCAGTACCACCATCACCACCACTCACTCACCATCACCACCACCACCACTCACTCACTTACCATCACCAGGACCACCACCACGACCACCACTCACTCACCATCACCATTACCACCATCACCAACACTCACTCACTCACTCAGCATCACCACCATCACCACCACCACCACTCACTCACCATTACCACTACCACCATCAACACCACCACTCACTCACCATCACCAATACCACCATCACCACCACTCACTCACTCACTATCACCACTACCACCACACCACCATCACCACCACCACAACCACTCACCATCACCACCACCACCACCACCACCACTCACTCACCATCACCACTACCACCATCACCACCATCACCACAACCACTCACTCACCATCACCACTACCACCATCACCACTCACTCACCATCACCACCACCACTCACTCACCATCACCACTACCACCATCACCACCACTCACTTAATCACCATCACAACTACCACCCCAGCACCACCACCACTCACTCACCATCACCACTACCACCATCACCACCACTCACTCACTCACCATCACCACTACCACCACACCACCAGCACCACCACCACTCACCCACCATCACCACTACCACCATCACCACCACTCACTCACTCACCATCACCACTACCACCATGACCACCACTCACTCACTCACCAACACCACTACCACCACACCACCAGCACCACCACAACTCACTCACTCACCATCACCACTACCACCATCACCACCACTCACTCACCATCACCACCACTACTCACTCACCATCACCACTACCACCAGCACAACCACCACTCACTCACTCACTCACCATCACCACTACCACCATCACCACCACCACCACCATCACCACCACCACCACTCACTCACCATCACCCCTACCGCCATCACCACCACTCACTCACCATCACCACTACCACCACCACCACAACCACCATTCACTCACTCACTCACTCACCATCACCACTACCACCACACCACCAGCACCACCACCACTCACACACTCACCATCACCACTACCACCACCACCACACCACCAGCAACACCACCCACTCACTCACTCACCATCACCACTACCACCATCACCACCACTCACTCACTCACTCACCATCACCACTACCACCATCACCACCACTCACTCACCATCAGCACTACCACCATCACCACCATCAACACCACCACCACCACTCACTCACTCACCATCACCACTACCACCATCAGCACCACTAACCCACCAACACACTATCACCATCACCACCATCACCACCATCACCACCACCACTCACTCACCATCACCACTACCGCCATCACCACCACTCACTCACTCACCATCACCACTACCACCACCACTCACTCACTCACCATCACCACCACTCACCATCACCACTACCACCATCACCACCCACTCACCACCACCACACCACCACCACACCACCACCCACAGAGACCCACAGAGAGGGGCATCGCTGACGCCTCTGTCTCCCCGTCACAGCACGAACCTCCATCGGCTACTCAGAGACATGGGGCAGGGGCACATCGACGAGGACATCGCGAGGGCCTACACCAGGGGCATCCTCCGCTTCCTCGCCTACGCCAAGTCCCGGGGCATCGTCCACGGGGACATCAAGCCGGTGAGCGGAGGGCAGGCTGGGGGCGCGGACGCTCGCTTTGACGCTCGGCACTCTGACAGATGTAGATGTCACTGGTTCTTCACGTTCTGTAGATGCAGATGCCACTGGTTCTTCACGTTCTGTAGACGCAGATGCCACTGGTTCTTCACGTTCTGTAGATGCCACTGGTTCTTCACGTTCTGTAGATGTAGATGCCACTGGTCCTTCACGTTCTGTAGATGCAGATGCCACTGGTTCTTCACATTCTGTAAATGTAGATGCCACTGGTTCTTCACGTTCTGTAGATGCCACTGGTTCTTCACGTTCTGTAGATGTAGATGCCACTGGTCCTTCACGTTCTGTAGATGTAGATGCCACTGGTTCTTCATGTTCCGTAGATGTAGATGCCACTGGTTCTTCACGTTCTGTAGATGTAGATGCCACTGGTTCTTCATATTCTGTAGACGCAGACGCCACTGGTTCTTCACCTTTTGCAGATGTAGATGCCACTGATTCTTCACGTTCTGTAGATGTAGACGCCACTGGTTCTTCACGTTCTATAGATTTAGATGTCACTAGTTCTTCACATTCTGTAGATGTAGATGCCACTGGTTCTTCATGTTCTGTAGATGTAGATGCCACTGGTTTTTCACGTTCTGTAGATGTAGATGCCACTGGTTCTTCACGTTCTGTAGATGTAGATGCCACTGGTCCTTCACGTTCTGTAGAAGCAGATGCAACTGGTTCTTCACGTTCTGTAGATGTAGATGCCACTGGTTCTTCACATTCTGTAGACACAGATGCCACTGGTTCTTCATGTTCTGCAGATGTAGACGCCATTGGTTCTTCACGTTCTGTAGATGTAGATGCCACTGGTTCTTCACGTTCTGCAGATGTGGATGCCACTGGTTCTTCCCGTTCTGCAGATATCGATGGCACTGGTTCTTCACGTTCTGCAGATGTAGATGTCATTCGTTCTTCACGTTCTGCAGTTGTAGATGCCACTGGTTCTTCACGTTCTGCAGATGTAGATGCCACTGGTTCTTCACATTCAGCAGATGTAGATTGCCACTGGTTCTTCACGTTCTGTAGATGTAGACGCCACTGGTTCTTCACGTTCTGTAGATGTAGATGCCACTGGTTCTTCACGTTCTGTAGACGTAGATGCCACTGGTTCTTCACGTTCTGTAGATGTAGACGCCACTGGTTCTTCACGTTCTGTGATGTAGATGCCACTGGTCCTTCACGTTCTGTAGATTAGATGCCACTGGTTCTTCTCGTTCTTCAGATGTAGATGCCACTGGTTCTACACGTTCTGTAGATGTAGATGCCACTGGTTCTTCATGTTCTGTAGATGTAGACGCCACTGGTTCTTCACATTCTGTAGACGTACATGTCACTGGTCCTTCACATTCAGCAGATGTAGATTGCCACTGGATGTTCACGTTCTGCAGATGTAGATGCCACCATCGCCATCTATCGAACTTATGAACTCTCGGTTCTGAACAGCAGCAACTTGAGCGTACGGACTGGGTTTGGTTCGTATCTCTGAAAGTTCGCAAGCTGAACGTTCATAAGTAGAGGTAGTCACCGTACATAGACGTACAGTCCTAGAGAGTGCTCGCCGCCTTGACCCCGCTGAGTGTGAATCCTCTCTCTCCCTGCCGCTCGCTCCCCATCCAGCGCAACATTCTGGTGAAAAACATCGCGAGCCGCGTTGCCAGAGTCACCGACTTCGGCCTCAGCTTCTTTGTGGACCGTCCACGTGAGTGGTGACCCCCCTACACCTGCACGTGTGTGGGTGTGTGTGGGTGTGTGTGGGTGTGTGTGGGTGTGTGGGTGTGTGGGTGTCTGTGCGTGTGGGTGTCTGTGTGTGTGGGTGTGTGTGTGTGTGGGTGTCTGTGTGTGTGGGTGTGTGTGGGTGTGTGGGTGTGTGTGGGTGTCTGTGTGTGTGGGTGTCTGTGTGTGTGTGTGGGTGTCTGTGTGTGTGGGTTTCTCCACCCACCCACCCACCCACCACCACCCCCCACACACGCACGTACCCAGTCCACATTCACCATCACCGCCGCTGTCGCTTGCCGTCATCCACACAGCCCCGTGCGTGGGAGGCACCCTCGTCTACATGGCGCCCGAGGTGCTGCTGGGCTACCCGGTCACCTGCGCCGCGGACACGTGGTCCCTGGGCTGTACCGTCGCCAAGATGGCCACCGGCAGGGACCTCTTCCGCTCCTTCGGCCACGACGACCACCTGGCATGCTGCATCGAGGTGACCGGGGAGCCTCCTTGGGGGAAGGCGGGGGGGGACACCTCAAGCGGGAGACTTGGCCCAGACCGGCCCCGCAGACATCCACCCAGCCGGCCACCCAGCCAGTCACCCAGCCAGTCACCCAGCCAGTCACCCAGCCAGCCACCCAGTCAGACACCCAGCCAGTCACCCAGCCAGTCATGCAGCCAGTCCCGCAGCCAGCCACATGGCCAGTCACCCAGCCAGTCACGCAGCCAGTCACCCAGTCAGACACCCAGCCAGACACGCAGCCAGTCACCCAGCTAGTCACCTGGCCAGTTACACAGCCAGTCACCTAGCCAGTCACCCAGCCAGTCACCCAGCTAGTCACCTGGCCAGGTACCCAGCCAGTCACCTGGCCAGTCACCCAGCCAGTCACCCAGCCAGTCACCCAGCCAGTCACACAGCCAGTCACCTAGCCAGTCACCCAGCCAGTCACCCAGCCAGTCACCTGGCCAGTTACCCACCGACTCGCCCACCCACTGACCGACCCACTCGCCCACTCACCCACCCACCTACCAACCTACGCCCCCACCTACCCACCCACCTACCTACCGACACACCCACCCACCTACCAACCCACCTATCTACCCACCGACCCACTCGCCCACCTACCAACCTACTGACCCACCTACCCACTCACCCACCCACCTACCAACCTACCCACCCATCTACCCACCTACGCACCCATAATGCTCGATGTGACAATGTCACAATGAGATCTTCTTCTGCCGTACGGCCGATGAGAAATAGCTACGCAGCTCTGTGGGCGCCTTACCTGGTTAAAGAAAAATAGTTTAGCTGTAGCGTGGGTCCCTTTGTAGGTCCCTGTCCTTCTACATGAGTCTCTAGATCTCCAAGGGGCTCTGTATGGGTCTCTGTGAGGCCCTATTGTTCTATGGAAGTCTGTGGGTCTCTATGGGTCTCTGTATGGGTTTTTGTGAGGCCCTATTGTTCTATGTAAGTCTATGGGTCTCTATGGGTCTCTGTATGGGTCTCTGTGAGGCCCTATTGTTCTATGTAAGTCTATGGGTCTCTATGGGTCTCTGTATGTGTCTCTGTGAGTCCCTATGGTTCTATGTGAGTCTCTGAATCTCTATGGGTCTCTGTATGGGTTTCTGTGAGGTCCTATTGTTCTATGTAAGTCTATGGGTCTCTATGGGTCTCTGTATGTGTCTCTGTGAGTCCCTATGGTTCTATGTGAGTCTCTGAATCTCTATGGGTCTCTGTATGGGTTTCTGTGAGGCCCTATTGTTCTATGTAAGTCTATGGGTCTCTGTATGGGTTTCTGTGAGTCCCTATGGTTCTATGTGAGTCTCTGAATCTCTGTGGGTCTCTATGGATCTATGTATGGGTCTCTAGGAGTCCCTATGTTTCTATATGTCTCTGAATCTCTATGGGTCTCTCCGTGTAACACGCATGTAACATGCGTGTAACACGCGTGTAACATGCGTGTAACAAGCGTGTAACAAGCGTGTCTCTCTCTCTGTCTTGAAATGGTTGTGCAGATCATGGGCATGCCTCCGAAAGACATGTTGGAGAGATCTCGCAACAAAGAGTACTTCTTTGGTGAGTAGAAGGGTGGTGTGGTGGTGGTGCGGTGATGGTGCTGTGGTGGTGGCGATGGTGGTGGTGTCGTGGTGGGGGGGGGCCTGGGGGGATGGGGAGGGAGGAGGTGGTGGTTGGGGCTTGGGCCGACTCAGTAACGACCTGGGTTAGGGGCGATAAGTAACCAAAGCGGGGGTAGGTGGGTGGGTGGGTAGGTGGGTGGGAGTGTAGGTGTGGGTGGGTGAGTTGATATGTGGATGACGTGGTGGTTGGTGACACTGTGCGTGTGTCTCTCTCTCGTTCTCTCTCTCTGTGTGTCTCTCTCTTTATCTCTTTGTGTGTCTCTCTCTGTCTCTGCCTGTCTCCCTCTGTCTCTCGTTCTCTGTCTCTCTATCTTTCTCTGTCTCTTTGTCTATATCACTCTCTCTCTCTCCCTGTCTCTCTATCCATCTCTGTCTCTCTCTGTGTGTCTCTGTCTCTCTCTCTGTCTGTGTCTCTCTGTCTTTCTGTCTCTCTGTCTGTCTCTCTGTCTCTGTGTCTCTCTCTGCCTATCTCTCTATCTCTCTCTCTCTGTGTGTCTCTCTCTGTGTCTCTCTGTGTGCGTCTCTATCTCTGTCTCTCCATCTTTCTGTCTCTCTGTCTCTTTCTGTCTCTGTGTCTCTCTCTGCCTATCTCTCTATCTCTCTCTCTATCTGTGTCTCTCTCTGTCTCTCGTTCTCTGTCTCTCTGTCTTTCTCTGTCTCTTTGTCTCTATCACTCTCTCTCTCTCTCCCTGTCTCTCGATCCATCTCTTTCTCTCTCTCTCTCTGTCTCTCTCTGTCTCTCCTACTTTGTCTCTCTGTCTCTCTCTGTCTCTCTCTGCTTTTCTCTCTCTCTCTCCCTCCTGCAGACCATTTCGGCCATCCTCTCTGCCTGGGCAAGAAGCGTCACCCGGGAAGTATTCCCCTGCACTTCGTGCTGCGGGGATGTGGAGTTCAGCTCGTGAACTTTATCAGAAACTGCCTACAGTAAGAACACAGACAAAGATCCCCCGTGTAGCCTCTAGCAGGCTGTAGGGGCAAGTGCTGTTAGCGAGTAGCAGCAGCATCTATACACAGACAAAGATCCCCCGTCTAGCCTCTAGCAGGCTGCAGGGGCAAGTGCTGTTAGTAGCACCTATATACAGACAAAGATCCCCCGTGTAACCTCTAGCAGGCTGTAGGGGCAAGTGCTGTTAGTAGCAGCGAGTAGCAGCACCTACACACAGATAAAGATCCCCCATGTAGCCTCTAGCAGGCTGTAGGGGCAAGTGCTGTTAGCGAGTAGCAGCAGCACCTATACACAGACAAAGATCCCCGGTGTAGCCTCTAGCAGGCTGTCGGGGCAAGTGCTGTTAGTAGTAGCGAGTAGCAGCGCCTATACACAGACAAAGATCCCCCGTGTAGCCTCTAGCAGGCTGTAGGGGCACGTGCTGTTAATAGTAGCGAGTAGCTGCATCACCTATACACAGACAAAGATCCCCCGTGTAGCCTCTAGCAGGCTGTCGGGGCAAGTGCTGTTAGTAGTAGCGAGTAGCAGCACCTCTACACAGACAAAGATCCCCCGTGTAGCCTCTAGCAGGCTGTAGGGACAAGTGCTGTTAGTAGTAGCGAGTAGCAGCACCTACACACAGAAAAAGATCCCCCGTGTAGCCTCTAGCAGGCTGTAGGGGCAAGTGCTGTTATTAGTGAGTAGCAGTGCCTATACACAGAAAAAGATCCCCCGTGTAGCCTCTAGCAGGTTGTAGGGGCAAGTGCTGTTAGTAGTAGCGGGTAGCAGCATCACCTATACACAGACAAAGATCCCCCGTGTAGCCTCTAGCAGGCTGTAGGGGCAAGTGCTGTTACTAGTAGCGAGTAGCAGTACCTACACACAGATAAAGATCCCCCGTGTAGCCTCTAGCAGGCTGTAGGGGCAAGTGCTGTTAGTTGTAGCGAGTAGCAGCACCTACACACAGACAAAGATCCCCCGTGTAGCCTCTAGCAGGCTGTAGGGGCAAGTGCTGTTACTAGTAGCGAGTAGCAGCACCTACACACAGATAAAGATCCCCCGTGTAGCCTCTAGCAGGTTGTAGGGGCAAGTGCTGTTAGCGAGTAGCGAGTAGCAGCACCTACACGCAGATAAAGATCCCCCGTGTAGCCTCTAGCAGGCTGTAGGGGCAAGTGCTGTTAGCGAGTAGCGAGTAGCAGCATCTATGAAGGCCGGCACTGTGGCACACACAGAGGGCGTGGGTGGCCAGCACCACCACGCCCGGCCGCCTTTGTCTCCCGGGTGGCGATATTTACACACCGCACCAGGTACTCATTTGAGGCTGAGTCGACCGAGGGGAGGGCCAGGACCGGTTGCTCAGATAAACGCAGTCCCTGCTGTTGGCCGTGGTTTTTTTCGGTAAAGTCACGCAGGTAAAAAAAAGTAGAATATAATAAATATAAAATATCACGACGTTTCCATCGCAACACCAAGCGGTCGTCCTCAGGTGGAAAAAAATTAATCCAGCAGGGGAACAGCTGAACCAGGAAGAAACACAGCGAGAGAGCTGTTACAACAACAAGACTTTATATATATGCGTTGTCGAAGGGCGAGCAGGCAGGGTCTGAGCTGGAAAGGAATTCCATCCCTGCATGCAAGCGCGTCAGTTGTGTTAATGGGGGAGATCAGGGAGAGAGAGAGAGATTAGGGAGAGAGATTAGCATGAACTGGGCTTCCGTCGCCGCATAAGAGTATCGCCCCTGCATATGCGCGCAACAGCCGCGTTAATGGGAGAGTATCACTATGTTGATGGGAGAGATTATGCAAGAGAGATTAGTGGGATGAGCAGGTTAATATATACACACACACTCACACACGTCCGCAACAATAACAACCGCCATTCGCCACTAAGTGGCGGTGACATCACCACGGCGCTTGTGCCAGGCCATGTGCACGTTGAGGCCAAAGTGAAGTGTCGAACGCTCGCTGGCAGGAGGTCACGGGGCAGATCCAGCAGGTGCCACGGGTCGACTGACTGAGATGACTGCTGGCTGATGCACCACCTGTGCCCCCTACTGTGCCAACCTGCTGTGCTTTGGCCACCCGGTGTTCCGCTCATTGTTGTGAGCGTCGCTCTAATGCCTTCCATTGTTGTTGGAGCGCGACTGCCTCCAATCGCCCAGTAGCAGCGTCCTCCACAAGCCTCCTCCACAAGTACCCAGGCAGATGCTTAGTTTTGGTGGTGCTGATGGTAAGGCCCCAACTTTTAGTGGCATGCTCCTGTTTCAGCAGCAGTGCGTCCAACTCTTCCTCTGAGCAGCTATTACCAAATCATTGGCATACGTAACATGGTTGACCAATAGGGAGCCATCCGTTGACCGTACCTGGGCATCGATCAGCCTCCCATTATATCTGTAGCCATCGAAGGCTTCACAAACTACGTGGTCGAAATAAATGTGAAATAATGTGGGAGGCAGAGGACATCCCTGTCGCACCCCAAGGTGAACAGGGAATGGCTCTGACTCCAGTCCACGTAGTTTTACCTGGGCCCGCTCACCAATATGAAGGTCCTTAATCATCGCGAGCAGAGAGTCAGGGACTCCGAAAGCACAAAGAACAACCCAGAGCCCAGGCCTACTGATGGTTTCATAGCTCTTGACCAGGTCAATAAAGCAGAGATGTAGGTCTTGTTGGAATTCCCTACACCTCTACTGTAACAAACGGACAGAAAATATGGCATCTGTGCAAGACCGCCCTTTCCTGAAATCACATTGGGGCTCCGCAAGCCTCCCCGTCCAGTGGCCCAGACTGTTGTTATGATGTCATGTAGGGCAGTCTGTGCACAAACGCCACCCTCCCTCAGCATTTTGCTTGGGAGATCACCTTTGCCCGGTGCCTTTCCTGGTCTCAGACTCTGGATCGCCTTCAGTACTTCCTCAACAGATGACACCTCAGCCAGCCACTCACAGGGGGTGACAACCTCCTCCAATATTTGAGGCACCACTGCCTCAGCAGGGTCAACCCCACTTTGTCCCACGTTTTGCCAGGCTGAGGGATTCCCCCTTCCCCAGGACCTCACAGAAATGCTCAGCAAATCTGCAAACCCGTTCCTGGGGGTCGGAGATTGGATCACCGTTGTTTCCCCTAACGATGGTAATATGTGTGGCGATGCAGGTTACTTTTTTTGATGTAGTTAAATAGAGATTTGTGATCGCAAGCCATTGAGGCAGACTCCATCTCCTCAGCAACCCACGACCACCACCCCTCACCCCCCTCTGTGCCCCCCCCTTTATCCCCCTCCGTGCCCCCCCTCACCCTAGCTGGGATCCAGAACGCCGCATGACACCGGAGCAGGCGCTGGCTCACGGCTGGCTCCAGAGCGACGACACCGCCAGCCCCAGCGACGACCTCCCCACCACCAGCCGGGCCCTCCCCACCACCAGCCGGGCCCTCCCCACCACCAGCCAGGCCCTCCCCACCACCAGCCGGGCCCTCCCCACCACCAGCCGGGCCCTCCCCACCACCAGCCGGGCCCTCCCCAGAGCTGTGAAGCCACGGTGAGGCTCTCTCTGTGTGTATGGGTCTCTATGAGTATGGGTCTCTATGAGTATGGGTCTCTATGAGTATGGGTGTCTGTGGGTCTCTATGAGTATGGGTCTCTGTGGGTCTCTATGAGTATCGGTCTCTATGAGTATGGGTCTCTATGAGTATGGGTCTCTGCGGGTCTCTACTGAGTATGGTCTCTGTGAGTATGGGTCTCTATGAGTATGCGTCTCTGTGAATCTCTGTGGGTGTCTATGAGTATGGGTCTCTATGAGTATGGGTCTCTATGAGTATGGGTCTCTGTGAATCTCTGTGGGTGTCTATGAGTCTGTAGAAACTCGTGATGGGCAAGTCCACTCCTGGGGGTGGGGACCGACTGTGACCTCTGGCCGTAGTCGCGGGATGCTGACGTGGTGGTGCTGTGGTGCTGCTGCCTCTCTCTCCACAGAGCTCAGCCGGAGAAGAGGCTTCCATCATCATCATCATCCTCCTCCTCATCGGAGGAGAAGGAGGAGGAGAAGGATGAAGAGAAGATGGAGAAGGAGGAGAAGATGGAGGAGAAGGAGGAGGAGAAGATGGAGGAGAAGGAGGAGGTGGAGGAGAAGGAGGAGGAGAAGATGGAGGAGAAGGAGGAGGTGGAGGAGAAGGAGGAGGAGAAGATGGAGGAGAAGGAGAAGGAGGTGGTGGTGGTGGCCGTGGTGCAAGAGGTCGAGACGAAGGAGTTGGAGGAGGAGACAGAAGAGAACAAGGAGAAGATGGAGAAGATGGAGGAGGTGGAGATGTGGCAACAGCAGAAGAAGGAGGAGGAGGAGGAGGAGGAAGAGGAGAAGAAGAAGAAGAGGAAGCGAGGGGGCTTGGCCCAACTGGGCAGGGCGCTCCGGTCGCTCTTCGGCCGCCTGCTGCTGTGTGGTGGACGGCCCACGGCAGAGTAGCTGCGTGGTGGTGGTGGTGTCGGTGCCATCCACCACCACGAGCAGCACCACCACCGCAAGCACCACCCACCCACCCCATAACACCACACTCACCACAAAAACAAAGACAAAGATCCCCCATATAGCCTTAACAGACTGTAGGGGCAAGTGCTGTTAGCGAGCACACACACCCAGCCACACACACCCAGCCCACACACACACACTCACCCCACACACACACACTCATCCCACACACACTCACCCCACACACACACTCACCACACTCACACCACACCAGACACTCACACACACCCAGCCACACACCACACAAGCCCCACACTCACCCCACACACCACATACATACACGCACCATACACTCGCCACACACACACTCACCACACACACACTCACCACACATACACTCACCCCACCCACACCGCACCACGCACCACACACACACCCAGCCACACATCACACACAATGATCCCACACACACACTTACCCTACATACACACTCACCCCACACACACACTCACCCCACACACACACTCACCCCACACACAAACACTCACACCACACTCTCCGCACCAGACACCACACACACACTGATCCCACACACATACTCACCACACACATATTCACCACACACACGCACCACACACACACTCACCCCACACACTCCCGTGGGAAATAGCTGTGGCAGAAGACGAAAGAGTGGAAACCCAGACATGGACTGGACACAGCCACTCTGACTGCACTCACCACACACTCAGCCCACCACACGCTCACCACACACTCAGCCCAGTAGCCTACCCAGGGCTCCCTTACCCCGGGACTCCAACCCATGCTGGTTTTCATCCGGTGGCAGTCCTCAAAGGAGGAGGATGAGGGAGGGAGTGACCTCGCCACACGGTTTCCAGGACATGGGGAGGGGGAAGGGAGGCCTGGTGCAGGCACTGGACGAGAAGCGTGCCTAGGCCCTGCCACGTGAAGTTTGTTAAGAAAAAAAGTTATAATTTAATCATATATAGCTCTGTACATAATATCGTAGTTTTGAATGTTTTTATTGTAAATATTATAATTATTGTAAGAATGTTGTGTTTTTCTAAGAGCGTTGTTATTGTGCATAAAGTCACCGGGACGTGAGATGACCTTGCGGACGTTGATTTTGTGGGGTTTGGTGCCGTCGATTGTCAGTGACGTGTGGGGTCTGGGTTCATCTTGGCCGTGTCACTGGGGTTTATAATGGGCAGGTAGGGTGGGTTTATAATGGACAGGTAGGGTGGGTTTATAATGGACAGGTAGGGTGGGTTTATAATGGGCAGGTAGGGTGGGTTCATCTTGGCCGTGTCACTGGGGTTTATAATGGGCAGGTAGGGTGGGTTCATCTTGGCCGTGTCACTGGGGTTTATAATGGGCAGGTAGGGTGGGTTTATAATGGACAGGTAGGGTGGATTTATAATGGGCAGGTAGAGTGGGTTTATAATGGGCAGGTAGGGTTGGTTTATAATGTGCACGTAGAGTGGGTTCATAATGGACAGGTGGAGTGGATTTATAATGGGCAGGTAGGGTGGGATGGCGATTGGATGCCTTCCCCACGTAAGATGGCGGTTAGGTGCCTTCCCTATGCAAGATGGCGGTTGGGCGCCTTCCCTTTGTCCCTTTCCAAATAGATTGGTCCCTTTCCACGTTAATGGGTCTCTTTGTGAGTCTGTAGGCGTATGTTGTGAGTCTTCCGGCGTCCGTTGTGAGTCTGTGGGTGTCCGTTGTGAGTCTGTGGGTGTCTGTTGTGAGTCTTCCGGCGTCCGTTGTGAGTCTGCTTGTGTCTGTTGCGAGTCTGTGGGTGTCCGTTGTGAGTCTGCTTGTGTCCGTTGTGAGTCTGTGGGTGTCCGTTGCGAGTCTGTGGGTATCCGTTGTGAGTCTGTGGGTGTCCATTGTGAGTCTGCGGGTGTCCATTGCGAGTCTGTGGGTGTCCGTTGTGAGTCTGTGGGCGAGTGCCTGTGTAAGTCTGTGGGTGTCCATTGTGAGTCTGTGGGTGTCCGTTGCGAGTCTGTGGGTGTCTGTTGTGAGTCTGCGGGTGTCCATTGTGAGTCTGTGGGTATCCGTTGTGAGTCTGTGGGTGTCCATTGTGAGTCTGTGGGTGTCCGTTGTGAGTCTGTGGGTGTCCGTTGTGAGTCTGCGGGTGTCCGTTGTGAGTCTGCGGGTGTCCATTGTGAGTCTGTGGGTGTCCATTGTGAGTCTGCGGGTGTCCGTTGTCAGTCTGTGGGCGAGTGGCTGTGTAAGTCTGTGGGTGTCCATTGTGAGTCTGTGGGTGTCCGTTGTGAGTCTGCGGGTGTCCATTGTGAGTCTGCGGGTGTCCGTTGCGAGTCTGTGGGCGAGTGCCTGTGTAAGTCTGCCGGTCCCCCATGCTACGTCGAATCTCCTTTCGCGCCCTCCACGCGAGCCGAGTCCGCGGTGCAACGTTCGGCGATGCGACGGGGGAATCGCCTCGCCCCGTGGAGGCGGGAACAGGTGGGGCCCCGGGCCTCTGTCGCCATTTCCCGGCATCTGCCTGTGCCTGCGGTGATCCACCAACCCTCGCCTGGTTTGCAGGCGCCTGTCCACCCCCTCGCCTTCCCCAAACCGCAACGGCACCAAACAAAGTCGCCTCGATTATTCCCTTACTCCCCGTCACGTCGACTTCTTCTTGACATCGGAAATAAAAGTTCCGTGTGTAATACTTTTTTTTATCTCTTTGGGGCCGTCCATAAATGACGTCACGCGATTTTTGACGATTTTTAACATCCCCCCTCAAATATGACGTCACAAAGCTCTGCCCCCCCCCCCACACACTCCCACCCTCCCCAAAAAAAAACATATTTCCATTTTGAAAATAAAACATGCTTCAAATCGCTTAAAATTATTGTCACTGTAGTGCGTGTTTAACGTGGCGCTGCACTCCAATGTTGTAGGAGAAAACGTTTATTAAAAAGTCTTTTTAATTAAGTAGAAAGTGTCGTCTGTATTTGTTGAAAGTTTTGATGTGACGTCACATTTCTCAAACCCCGCCCCCTCCCTCGTCACACATCGTCACAAATCTCTGACCCCTCCCCACCCCCCCCCTTCTAGGTGCGTGACGTCATTTATGGACGGCCCCTTATTGAGCACCCCCATCAGCCAAAGGCGGCCGTTGTGGCACTTGTGCAGAATGTTTGGGAGTGCCGATTGCCCAGAGAGCTCCCCCTAGAAGTGGGCGACTTATGTTGGCGCGCTTCCCTACCTAAGATGGCGGGTGGGCAGCGTCCCTACCTAAAATGGCGACCAGGAGTCTTCACTGCCTAAAATGGCGGTTGGGCGTCTATCCTGCCGAATATGGCGGTTGGTTGCCTTCAAACAAGATTATGCTGAAGGGAAACAATAAAATGATAAAATATATATAAAACAATAAAATTTTCGACTGCAACACAAGCAGTCATCATCGGGTGTGAAAACCAACGGCAGGAAACATTTGAAAGAAGTGGCGGTGTGTATTTATTTATTGTTAAACGTTAGCACCACGGACAGCGATTTGGCAGTTTGTATAAATGGACGAGTCCATCTATGTTCGGAAAAGAGGAGGGGGGAGACGAAAAATTAATGTATGCTGTCTGAAAGCCACCGTAAGCATGAACAATCGATTAAGACCCGAAATGGTGTATCAAATCCTTCCAATGATTGCTAAGCCATAATCCATCTTAAAAAAACCGCCACTTTTTTCAAATTTTCTTGCTGTGGTTTTCACACCTGATGATGATTGCTTGTGTTGCGGTTGTAAACGTCGTGATAATTTTATTGATTTACATTTTTATTATTTTATTGTTTCCCTTCTACGTGGTGACTTTACCGAAAGAACCAAGAATATGAATCCCTGCAGTCACGAACGCTTTAAATCAAAATTTAAGATGGAAGATTTTCACCATTCCGACCTAAGCTGGCGGTTGGGTGCCTTCCTTGCGCAAGATGGCGGCTGGGAGCCGGCACCTCACTCACCTACCCACTAATTTACCTACCCACCCACTTATTTACTCACCCACCCACTAACTCGCCCACACTCAATCATCTGTCCACCCACTCATTCACTCACCCACTCACTCGTTCACTCACCCATCCGCTCATTCACTCATCTGTCCACCCACTCATTCACTCACCCGTTCATTCACTCACCCACCCACTCATTCACTCACCCACTCATTCATTCACTCACCCACCCACTCATTCACTCACCCACCCGTTCATTCACTGACCCACCCACTCATTCACTCACCCACTCATTCACTCACCCACCCACTTATTCACTCACCCGCTCATTCATTCACTCACCCACCCACTCATTCACTTACCCACCCGTTCATTCACTTACCCACCCACTCATTCACTCACCCACTCATTCACTCACCCACCCACTCATTCACTCACCTACCCGCTCATTCATTCACCCATCCGCTCATTCACTCACTCACCCACTCATTAACTTACTCACCCACTCATTCACTCATCCACCCACTTATTCCCTCACCCACCCACTCATTCACTAACCGACCCACCCACTCACTCACCCACCCGTTCATTCACTAACCCACCCACTCACTCACCCACCCACTCATTCACTCACCCACCCACCCACTCATTCACTCACCCATCCACTCATTCACTCACCCATCCGCTCATTCACTCACTCACCCACTCATTAACTTACTCAACAACAACAACAACCGCCATTCGCCACTAAGTGGCGGTGACGTCACCACGACGCTTGTGCCAGGCTATGTGCACCCTGAGGCCACGTGAAGTGTCGAACCTCCGCTGGCAGGAGGTCACGGGGCAGACCCAGGTGCCACGGGTCGACTGACTGAGATGAGTGGCTGATGCACCACCTGTGCCCCCTACTGTGCCAACCTGCTGTGCTTTAGCCACCCGGTGCTCCGCTCGCTGTTGTGAGCGTCGCTCCTCCGCCCTCCGTTGTTGTTGGAGGGCGACTGCCTCCAACTGCCCAGTAGCATCCTTCACGAGCCTCCTCCACAGAGGCTGATCTTGACACCGCTGGTACCAGTCATCGGCAAGTCCACTCAGCTCCACGTCCTCCTGTACCACATCACTCCATCTCTTCTCTAGCCTGTGCCGCGCCCGCTTAGCCCCCTCAATCCGGCCAAACAAAAGCTGTTTCGGCATGCGGTGGCTGGGCATGCGGGCTACATGACCCAGCCATCGCAGCCTTGCCTGCCGGAGGAGCTCACCGATGGGACCCTGCCCAGATCTTTCAAGGATTTGTGAGCTCCTCACACAATCCAGTCTGGTTAAACCCAGGATGGATCGTAGGCAGGCCAGCCTAAATGTTTCTAACCGGCGAAGATGTTCCATTAGGGGGGTCCACGTTTCGCAAGCGTAGAGAAGGGAGGGAATGACCGTGGCCGAGAAGACCTGAAGCTTAGTGCGGAGCGACAGACCAGGTAGCTTCCACACAGCGTTACGCAACCAATGAAAAGATATTGCCGCTCGACTGATTCGGAGTGAGACCTCTGCTGTTAAACTGGAGCCAGTCATAAGCACACTGCCCAGGTATGGGAAACTCTCCACTCTCTCCACAACTGCCCCATCACCGATTGGGAGTTGTGGGGGTGGAGTGTCCGATGGTACAAAATACCCAGGCAGGTGCTTAGTTTTGGTGGGGCTGATGGTAAGGCCCCACCTCTTAGTGGCACGCTCCAGTCTCAGCAGCAGCGTCTCCAACTCCTCCTCTGACTGAGCAGCTATTACCAAATCATCAGCATACATAACGTGGTTGAGCAATAGGGAGCCATCCCTTGACCGCACCCGGGCATCGATTAGCCTCCCATTATATCTGTACCATATGGAGATTCCCCCGGTACAGCTATTGAAGGCTTCACGAACTACGTGGTCAAAATAGATGTTAAATAATGTGGGAGCCAGAGGACATCCCTGTCGCACCCCAAGGTGTACAGGGAATGGCTCTGACTCCCGGCCACGTAGTTTTACCCGGGCCCGCTCACCATCATGAAGGTCCTTAATGATCGTGAGCAGAGGGTCAGGTACTCCAAAAGCACGAAGAACGACCCAGAGCCCAGGCCTACTGATGGTATCATAGGCCTTGACCAGGTCAATAAAGCAGAGATGTAGGTCTTGTTGGAATTCCCTACACCTCTGCTGTAGCAGACGGACAGAAAATATGGCATCTGTGCAGGACCGCCCTTTCCTGAAACCGCATTGGGGCTCCGCAAGCCTCTCCTCAGCGTGCCTGGCAAGGCGATGCTGAATAATCCTTTCCAGGAACCTACTCACCCACTCATTCACCCACCCACCCACTTATTTCCTCACCCACTCACTCACCCACCCACTCATTCCCTCACCCATCCACTCATTCACTCACCCACCCACTCACATCCTCGCCCCTCCCCTCAACCCCCTCGCCCCTCCCCCTCACATCACCCACCCCCTCCCCTCAACCCCCCCTCGCTTCAACCCCCTCGCCCCTCCCCTCAACCCCCCTCGCCCCTCCCCCTCACATCACCCACCCCCTCCCCTCAACCCCCCTCCCCTCAACCCCATCGCTCCTCCCCTCTGGTCCCTCCCCTCAACCCCCTCGCCCCTCCCCTTCACCACCACCCCCTCCCCTCAAACCCCTCGCCCCTCCCCTCAATTCGTCGCTTAGCGACAAATTGAGGGGAGGGGTGAGGGGGGGTAAATGGGGTGACGTCACACGTCTATAAAAGCGCGGGAAACCCCTCCCCCAGCGATGGCGGCTGTCTCTGAGGCGGCCTCGCGGCCTCGTCCGATGGCGCCTCGAGCACCGCGGGGGCCACGCGGATCGACATCGGTGAGGGGGGAATCTGTGCGTCTCGTTGCTCCTCACCACCTCCTCACCACCTCCTCACCACCTCGTCAACCTCCTCACCCATCACCTCGTCAACCTCCTCACCCATCACCTCGTCAACCTCACCCATCACCTCGTCAACCTCCTCACCCATCAACTCACCTCGTCAACCTCCTCACCCATCACCTCGTCTCCCTCCTCACCCATCGCCTCACCTCGTCTCCCTCCTCACCCATCGCCTCACCTCATCTCCCTCCTCACCCATCACCTCACCTCGTCTCTCTCCTCACCCATCACCTCACCTCGTCTCTTCACCAATCACCTCATCTCTCTCCTCACCCATCACCTCACCTCGTCTCTCTCCTCACCCATCAACTCACCTCGTCCCTCGCCTCACCCATCAACTCACCTCGTCTCTCTCCTCACCCATCAACTCACCTCGTCCCCCTCCTCACCCATCGCCTCACCTCGTGTCTCTTACCCATCACCTCACCTCGTCTCCCTCCTCACCCATCCCCTCACCTCGGCTTTCTCACGCATCACCTCACCTCGTCAACCTCCTCACCCATCACCTCGTCTCCCTCCTCACCCATCCCCTCACCTCGTCTCCTCACCCATCGCCTCACCTCGTCTCACCTCGTCTCCCTCCTCACCCATCACCTCACCTCGTCTCTCCCCACCCGTGAGGGTGAGTGATGGGTGGGTGTGAGAGTGAGTGGTGGGTGGGTGTGAGTGAGTGGTGGGTGGGTGTGAGAGTGAGTGGTGGGTGGGTGTGAGATTGAGTGGTGGGTGAGAGTGAGTGGTGGGTGGGTGTGAGAGTGAGTGGTGGGTGGGTGTGAGAGTGAGTGGTGGGTGTGAGAGTGAGTGGTGGGTGGGTGTGAGAGTGAGTGGTGGGTGGGTGTGAGAGTGAGTGGTGGGTGGGTGTGAGAGTGAGTGGTGGGTGGGTGTGAGAGTGAGTGGTGGGTGGGTGTGAGAGTGAGTGGTGGGTGGGTGTGAGAGTGAGTGGTGGGTGGGTGTGAGAGTGAGTGAATAAAAGTTCCGTGTGTAATACTTTTTTATCTCTTTGGGGCCGTCCATAAATGACGTCAGGCGATTTTTGACGATTTTTAACACCCCCCCCCTCAAATATGACGTCACAAAGCTCTGCCCCCCCCCACACCCCACCCTCCCCAAAAAAAACATATTTCCATTTTGAAAATAAAACATGCTTCAAATCGCTTAAAATTATTGTCACTGTAGTGCGTGTTTAACGTGGCGCTGCACTCCGATGTTGTAGCAGAAAACGTTTATTAAAAAGTCTTTTTAATTAAGTAGAAAGTGTCGTCTGTATTTGTTGAAAGTTTTGATGTGACGTCACATTTCCCAAACCCCGCCCCCTCACTCGTCACACATCGTCACAAATCTCTGACCCCTCCCCACCCCCCCTCCTAGGTGCGTGACGTCATTTATGGACGGCCCCTTTTTGAGCACCCCCATCAGCCACAGGCGGCCGTTGTGGCACTTGTGCAGAATGTTTGGGAGTGCCGATTTCCCAGAGAGCTCCCCCTAGAAGTGGGCGACTTCTGTTGGCGCGCTTCCCTACCTAAGATGGCGGGTGGGCAACGTCTCTACCTAAAATGGCGGCCAGGAGTCTTCACTGCCTAAAATGGCGGTTGGGCGTCTTTCGTACCGAATATGGCGGTTGGTTGCCTTCAAACAAGATTATGCTGAAGGGAAACAATAAAATAATAAAATATATATAAAACAATAAAACTCTCACGACGTTTCGACTGCAACACAAGCAGTCATCATCGGGTGTGAAAACCAACGGCAGGAAACATTGAAAGAAGTGGCGGTGTGTATTTATTTATTTTTAAACGTTAGCACCACGGACAGCGATTTGGCAGTTTGTTTAAATGGACGAGTCCATCTATGTTCGGAAAAGAGGAGGGGGGAGACGAAAAATTAATGTATGCTGTCTGAAAGCCACCATAAGCGTGAACAATCGATTAAGACCTGAAATGGTGTATCAAATCCTTCCAATGATTGCTAAGCCATAATCCATCTTAAAAAAACCGCCACTTTTTTCAAATTGTCTTGCTGTGGTTTTCACACCTGATGATGATTGCTTGTGTTGCGGTCGTAAACGTCGTGATAATTTTATTGTTTTATATTTTTATTATTTTATTGTTTCCCTTCTACGTGGTGACTTTACCGAAAGAACCAAGAATATGAATCCCTGCAGTCACGAACGCTTTGAATCAAAATTTAAGATGGAAGATTTTCACCATTCCAACCTAAGCTGGCGGTTGGGTGCCTTCTTTACGCAAGATGGCGGCTGGGAGCCGGCACCTCACTCACCCACCCACTAATTTACCTACCCACCCACTTATTTACTCACCCACCCACTAACTCGCCCACACTCAATCATCTGTCCACCCACTCATTCACTCACCCACCCACTCGTTCACTCACCCACCCGCTCATTCACTCATCTGTCCACCCACTCATTCACTCACCCGTTCATTCACTCACCCACCCACTCATTCACTCACCCACTCATTCATTCACTCACCCACCCACTCGTTCACTCACCCACCCGTTCATTCACTCACCCACCCACTCATTCACTCACCCACTCATTCACTCACCCACCCACTCATTCACTCACCCACTCATTCATTCACTCACCCACCCACTCATTCACTTACCTACCCGTTCATTCACTCACCCACCCACTCATTCACTCACCCACCCATTCACTCACCCACCCACTCATTCACTCACCTACCTGCTCATTCATTCACCCATCCACTCATTCACTCACTCACCCACTCATTAACTTACTCACCCACTCATTCACTCACCCACCCACTTATTCCCTCACCCACCCACTCATTCACTAACCCACCGACCTATTCACTCACCCACCCGTTCATTCACTAACTCACCCACCCACTCATTCACTCACCCACCCACCAACTCATTCACTCACCCATCCACTCATTCACTCACCCACCCACTCATTCACTCACCCACCCACTTATTCCCTCACCCACCCACTCATTCACTAACCCACCCACCCACTCACTCACCCACCCACTCACTCACCCACCCACTCATTCACTAACCCACCCACTCACTCACCCACCCACTCATTCACTCACCCACCCACCCACTCATTCACTCATCCACCCACTCACCTCCTTGCCCCTCCCCTCAACCCCCTCGCCCCTCCCCCCACCCCCACCCTCCCCAAAAAAAAAACATATTTTCATTTTGAAAATAAAACATGCTTCAAATCGCTTAAAATTATTGTCACTGTAGTGCGTATTTAACGTGGCGCTGCACTCCGATGTTGTAGGAGAAAACGTTTATTAAAAAGTATTTTTAATTAAGTAGAAAGTGTCGTCTGTATTTGTTGAAAGTTCTGATGTGACGTCACATTTCTCAAACCCCCCCCTTCCTCGTCACACATCGGCACAAATCTCTGACCCCTCCCCACCCCCCCCCCTTCTAGGTGCGTGACGTCATTTATGGACGGCCCCTTTTTGAGCACCCCCATCAGCCACAGGCGGCCGTTGTGGCACTTGTGCAGAATGTTTGGGAGTGCCGATTTCCCAGAGAGCTCCCCCTAGAAGTGGGCGACTTCTGTTGGCGCGCTTCCCTACCTAAGATGGCGGGTGGGCAACGTCCCTACCTAAAATGGCGGCCAGGAGTCTTCACTGCCTAAAATGGCGGTTGGGCGTCTTTCCTGCCGAATATGGCGGTTGGTTGCCTTCAAACAAGATTATGCTGAAGGGAAACAATAAAATAATAAAATATATATAAAACAATAACATTCTCACGACGTTTCGACTGCAACACAAGCAGTCATCATCGGGTGTGAAAACCAACGGCAGGAAACATTGAAAGAAGTGGCGGTGTGTATTTATTTATTTTTAAACGTTAGCACCACGGACAGCGATTTGGCTGTTTGTTTAGATGGACGAGTCCATCTATGTTCGGAAAAGAGGAGGGGGGAGACGAAAAATTAATGTATGCTGTCTGAAAGCCACCGTAAGCGTGAACAATCGATTAAGACCTGAAATGGTGTATCAAATCCTTCCAATGATTGCTAAGCCATAATCCATCTTTAAAAAAACGCCACTTTTTTCAAATTTTCTTGCTGTGGTTTTCACACCTGATGATGATTGCTTGTGTTGCGGTCGTAAACGTCGAGATAATTTTATTGTTTTACATTTTTATTATTTTATTGTTTCCCTTCTACGTGGTGACTTTACCGAAAGAACCAAGAATATGAATCCCTGCAGTCACGAACGCTTTGAATCAAAATTTAAGATGGAAGATTTTCACCATTCCGACCTAAGCTGGCGGTTGGGTGCCTTCTTTACGCAAGATGGCGGCTGGGAGCCGGCACCTCACTCACCCACCCACTAATTTACCTACCCACCCACTTATTTACTCACCCACCCACTAACTCACCCACACTCAATCATCTGTCCACCCACTCATTCACTCACCCACCCACTCGTTCACTCACCCACCCGCTCATTCACTCATCTGTCCACCCACTCATTCACTCACCCGTTAATTCACTCACCCACCCACTCATTCACTCACCCACTCATTCATTCACTCACCCACCCACTCATTCACTCACCCACCCGTTCATTCACTCACCCACCCACTCATTCACTCACCCACTCATTCACTCACCCACCCACTCATTCACTCACCCACTCATTCATTCACTCACCCACCCACTCATTCACTTACCTACCCGTTCATTCACTCACCCACCCACTCATTCACTCACCCACCCATTCACTAACCCACCCACTCATTCACTCACCTACACGCTCATTCATTCACCCATCCGCTCATTCACTCACTCACCCACTCATTAACTTACTCACCCACTCATTCACTCACCCACCCACTTATTCCCTCACCCACCCACTCATTCACTAACCCACCGACCTATTCACTCACCCACCCGTTCATTCACTAACTCACCCACCCACTCACTTATTCACTCACCCACCCACCAACTCATTCACTCACCCATCCACTCATTCACTCACCCACCCACTCATTCACTCACCCACCCACTTATTCCCTCACCCACCCACTCATTCACTAACCCACCCACCCACTCACTCACCCACCCACCCACTCACTCACCCACCCACTCATTCACTAACCCACCCACCCACTCACTCACCCACCCACTCATTCACTCACCCACCCACCCACTCATTCACTCATCCACCCACTCACCTCCTTGCCCCTCCCCTCAACCCCCTCGCCCCCCCCCACACCCCCACCCTCCCCAAAAAAAAACATATTTTCATTTTGAAAATAAAACATGCTTCAAATCGCTTAAAATTATTGTCACTGTAGTGCGTATTTAACGTGGCGCTGCACTCCGATGTTGTAGGAGAAAACTTTTATTAAAAAGTCTATTTAATTAAGTAGAAAGTGTCGTCTGTATTTGTTGAAAGTTCTGATGTGACGTCACATTTCTCAAACCCCGCCCCCTCTCTCGTCACACATCGTCACAAATCTCTGACCCTCCCCACCCCCCCTTCTAGGTGCGTGACGTCATTTATGGACGGCCCCTTTTTGAGCACCCCCATCAGCCACAGGCGGCCGTTGTGGCACTTGTGCAGAATGTTTGGGAGTGCCGATTTCCCAGAGAGCTCCGCCTAGAAGTGGGCGACTTCTGTTGGCGCGCTTCCCTACCTAAGATGGCGGGTGGGCAACGTCCCTACCTAAAATGGCGGCCAGGAGTCTTCACTGCCTAAAATGGCGGTTGGGCGTCTTTCGTACCGAATATGGCGGTTGGTTGCCTTCAAACAAGATTATGCTGAAGGGAAACAATAAAATAATAAAATATATATAAAACAATAAAATTATCACGACGTTTCGACTGCAACACAAGCAGTCATCATCGGGTGTGAAAACCAACGGCAGGAAACATTGAAAGAAGTGGCGGTGTGTATTTATTTATTTTTAAACGTTAGCACCACGGACAGCGATTTGGCAGTTTGTTTAAATGGACGAGTCCATCTATGTTCGGAAAAGAGGAGGGGGGAGACGAAAAATTAATGTATGCTGTCTGAAAGCCACCGTAAGCGTGGACAATCGATTAAGACCTGAAATGGTGTATCAAATCCTTCCAATGATTGCTAAGCCATAATCCATCTTAAAAAAACCGCCACTTTTTTCAAATTGTCTTGCTGTGGTTTTCACACCTGATGATGATTGCTTGTGTTGCGGTCGTAAACGTCGTGATAATTTTATTGTTTTATATTTTTATTATTTTATTGTTTCCCTTCTACGTGGTGACTTTACCGAAAGAACCAAGAATATGAATCCCTGCAGTCACGAACGCTTTGAATCAAAATTTAAGATGGAAGATTTTCACCATTCCAACCTAAGCTGGCGGTTGGGTGCCTTCTTTACGCAAGATGGCGGCTGGGAGCCGGCACCTCACTCACCCACCCACTAATTTACCTACCCACCCACTTATTTACTCACCCACCCACTAACTCGCCCACACTCAATCATCTGTCCACCCACTCATTCACTCACCCACCCACTCGTTCACTCACCCACCCGCTCATTCACTCATCTGTCCACCCACTCATTCACTCACCCGTTCATTCACTCACCCACCCACTCATTCACTCACCCACTCATTCACTCACCCACCCACCAACTCATTCACTCACCCATCCACTCATTCACTCACCCACCCACTCATTCACTCACCCACCCACTTATTCCCTCACCCACCCACTTATTCACTAACCCACCCACCCACTCACTCACCCACCCACTCACTCACCCACCCACTCATTCACTAACCCACCCACCCACTCACTCACCCACCCACTCATTCACTCACCCACCCACCCACTCATTCACTCATCCACCCACTCACCTCCTTGCCCCTCCCCTCAACCCCCTCGCCCCCCCCCCCACACCCCCACCCTCCCCAAAAAAAAAACATATTTTCATTTTGAAAATAAAACATGCTTCAAATCGCTTAAAATTATTGTCACTGTAGTGCGTATTTAACGTGGCGCTGCACTCCGATGTTGTAGGAGAAAACGTTTATTAAAAAGTATTTTTAATTAAGTAGAAAGTGTCGTCTGTATTTGTTGAAAGTTCTGATGTGACGTCACATTTCTCAAACCCCGCCCCCTCCCTCGTCACACATCGTCACAAATCTCTGACCCCTCCCCACCCCCCCCCCTTCTAGGTGCGTGACGTCATTTATGGACGGCCCCTTTTTGAGCACCCCCATCAGCCACAGGCGGCCGTTGTGGCACTTGTGCAGAATGTTTGGGAGTGCCGATTTCCCAGAGAGCTCCCCCTAGAAGTGGGCGACTTCTGTTGGCACGCTTCCCTACCTAAGATGGCGGGTGGGCAACGTCCCTACCTAAAATGGCGGCACAGGAGTCTTCATTGCCTAAAATGGCGGTTGGGCGTCTTTCCTGCCGAATATGGCGGTTGGTTGCTTTCAAACAAGATTATGCTGAAGGGAAACAATAAAATAATAAAATATATATAAAACAATAAAATTCTCACGACGTTTCGACTGCAACACAAGCAGTCATCATCGGGTGTGAAAACCAACGGCAGGAAACATTGAAAGAAGTGGCGGTGTGTATTTATTTATTTTTAAACGTTAGCACCACGGACAGCGATTTGGCTGTTTGTTTAGATGGACGAGTCCATCTATTTTGATTTAAAGCTTTCGTGACTGCAGTAATTCATATTCTTAGTTTTTTCGGTAAAGTCACGTTGAAGAGAAACAACAAAATAACAAAATATATATAAAACAATAAAAAAATTCTCACGAAGTTTCGACCATAACTCAAACGGTCATCATCAGGTGTGTTGGTTTGCATAAATTTATTTTTAAACGGCAAATTTATTTATTCATAAAAAACGTTGGCGTCACGCGCAGCGATTGGCAGTTTGCCCAGGACTAGTCCATCTATTTTTTTGAAAAGAGGAGGGGGGAGACGAATTTTTTTATAATGTATGCTGTCTGAAAGCCACTGTAAGCGTGAACAATCAATCAAGAACTGAAATGATTTATCAAATCTTTCCAATGATTGCTAAGATAGAATCCATCTTCTCGGTTGAAATTGTCTCTGTGCTTGTATATGTGGATAGCCTCATGAACGAATCTCTCATGGAAGCCAGATGGCTTACAAAGAACCTCCGTCTTGGAAAATGGCATGTGAGCCATGTCTCGGACCGCATTCGTGAACATAAAGCAGACCTTAAACACGGTAGGACCAACACCTCGGCCGTAGCAGATCATTGTTCTAATTCAGTAGGCTCACATGCCATTGACTTTTCCAAGACGGAAGTTCTTTGTAAGCCATCTGGCTTCCATGAGAGATTCGTTCATGAGGCTATCCACATATACAAGCACAGAGACAATTTCAACCGAGAAGGTGGATTCTATCTTAGCAATCATTGGAAAGATTTGATAAATCATTTCAGTTCTTGATTGATTGTTCACGCTTACAGTGGCTTTCAGACAGCATACATTATAAAAAATTTCGTCTCCCCCCTCCTCTTTTCAAAAAAAAATAGATGGACTAGTCCTGGGCAAACTGCCAATCGCTGCGCGTGACGCCAACGTTTTTTTATAAATAAATAAATTTGCCGTTTAAAAATAAATTTATGCAAACCAACACACCTGATGATGACCGTTTGAGTTATGGTCGAAACGTCGTGAGAATTTTTTATTGTTTTATATATATTTTGTTATTTTGTTGTTTCTCTTCAACGTGACTTTACCGAAAAAACTAAGAATATGAGTCCATCTATGTTCGGAAAAGAGGAGGGGGGAGACGAAAAATTAATGTATGCTGTCTGAAAGCCACCGTAAGCGTGAACAATCGATTAAGACCCGAAATGGTGTATCAAATCCTTCCAATGATTGCTAAGCCATAATCCATCTTACAAAAAACGTCACTTTTTTCAAATTTTCTTGCTGTGGTTTTCACACCTGATGATGATTGCTTGTGTTGCGGTCGTAAACGTCGTGATAATTTTGTTGTTTTACATTTTTATTATTTTATTGTTTCCCTTCTACGTGGTGACTTTACCGAAAGAACCAAGAATATGAATCCCTGCAGTCACGAACGCTTTAAATCAAAATTTAAGATGGAAGATTTTCACCATTCCGACCTAAGCTGGCGGTTGGGTGCCTTCCTTACGCAAGATGGCGGCTGGGAGCCGGCACCTCACTCACCTACCCACTAATTTACCTACCCACCCACTTATTTACTCACCCACCCACTAACTCGCCCACACTCAATCATCTGTCCACCCACTCATTCACTCACCCACTCACTCGTTCACTCACCCATACGCTCATTCACTCATCCGTCCACCCACTCATTCACTCACCTGTTCATTCACTCACCCACCCACTCATTCACTGACCCACTCATTCATTCACTCACCCACCCACTCATTCACTCCCCCACCCGTTCATTCACTCACCCACCCACTCATTCACTCACCCACTCATTCACTCACCCACCCACTCATTCACTCACCCGCTCATTCATTCACTCACCCACCCACTCATTCACTTACCCACCCGTTCATTCACTCACCCACCCACTCATTCACTCACCAACTCATTCACTCACGCACCCACTCATTCACTCACCTACACGCTCATTCATTCACCCATCCGCTCATTCACTCACTCACCCACTCATTAACTTACTCACCCACTCATTCACTCATCCACCCACTTATTCCCTCACCCACCCACTCATTCACTAACCTACCCACCCACTCACTCACCCACCCGTTCATTCACTAACCCACCCACCCACTTACTCACCCACCCACTCATTCACTCACCCACCCACCCACTCATTCACTCACCCACCCACTCATTCACTCACCCATCCACTCATTCACTCACCCATCCGCTCATTCACTCACTCACCCACTCATTAACTTACTCAACAACAACAACAACAACCGCCATTCGCCACTAAGTGGCGGTGACGTCACCACGACGCTTGTGCCAGGCTATGTGCACCCTGAGGCCACGTGAAGTGTCGAACCCCCGCTGGCAGGAGGTCACGGGGCAGACCCAGGTGCCACGGGTCGACTGACTGAGATGAGTGGCTGATGCACCACCTGTGCCCCCTACTGTGCCAACCTGCCGTGCTTTAGCCACCCGGCGCTCCGCTCGCTGTTGTGAGCGTCGCTCCTCCGCCCTCCGTTGTTGTTGGAGGGCGACTGCCTCCAACTGCCCAGTAGCATCCTTCACGAGCCTCCTCCACAGAGGCCGATCTTGACACCGCTGGTACCAGTCATCGGCAAGTCCACTCAGCTCCACGTCCTCCTGTACCACATCACTCCATCTCTTCTCTAGCCCGTGCCGCGCCCGCTTAGCCCCCTCAATCCGGCCAAACAAAAGCTGTTTCGGCATGCGGTGGCTGGGCATGCGGGCTACATGACCCAGCCATCGCAGCCTTGCCTGCCGGAGGAGCTCACCGATGGGACCCTGCCCAGATCTTTCAAGGATTTGTGAGCTCCTCACACAATCCAGTCTGGTTAAACCCAGGATGGATCGTAGGCAGGCCAGCCTAAATGTTTCTAACCGGCGAAGATGTTCCATTAGGGGGGTCCACGTTTCGCAAGCGTAGAGAAGGGAGGGAATGACCGTGGCCGAGAAGACCTGAAGCTTAGTGCGGAGCGACAGACCAGGTAGCTTCCACACAGCGTTACGCAACCGATGAAAAGATATTGCCGCTCGACTGATTCGGAGTGAGACCTCTGCTGTTAAACTGGAGCCAGTCATAAGCACACTGCCCAGGTATGGGAAACTCTCCACTCTCTCCACAACTGCCCCATCACCGATTGGGAGTTGTGGGGGTGGAGTGTCCGATGGTACAAAATACCCAGGCAGGTGCTTAGTTTTGGTGGGGCTGATGGTAAGGCCCCACCTCTTAGTGGCACGCTCCAGTCTCAGCAGCAGCGTCTCCAACTCCTCCTCTGACTGAGCAGCTATTACCAAATCATCAGCATACATAACGTGGTTGAGCAATAGGGAGCCATCCCTTGACCGCACCCGGGCATCGATTAGCCTCCCATTATGTCTGTACCATATGGAGATTCCCCCGGTACAGCTATTGAAGGCTTCAGGAACTACGTGGTCAAAATAGATGTTAAACAATGTGGGAGCCAGAGGACATCCCTGTCGCACCCTAAGGTGAACAGGGAATGGCTCTGACTCCCGGCCACGTAGGAAAACGGTTTCCTTTTCCTGCTGACGACCGATTGTGTTGCGATCGAAACGTCGTAGCCTTTTGTTATTTTGTATTTTGTTTGAACCTATCTCCGAGACTTTACCGAAAGACCCAAAGAATATGAATTCCTGCAGTCACGAAAGCTTTAAGTCACTGACTCGCTCACTCACTCACCAACTTGCTCATACACTCACTCACCCACTTACCCACTGACACACTCATACACTCACTCACCCACTAACCCATTCACTTACTTACTCACACACTCACTCACCCACTAACTCACTCACCGACCCGCTCACTCACCCAGAACACCCACTCAATCAGCCACTCACTCACGCATACACTCACTCACACACTCACTCACACACCCACACACTTACACACCCACACACTCACACAACCACTCACTCACACACCCACTCACACACAACAACAACAACAACAAGCGCCATTCACCACTAAGTGGCGGTGACGTCACCACGATGCTTGTGCCAGGCTATGTGCACCCTGAGGCCACGTGAAGTGTCGAACGCCCGCTGGCAGGAGGTCACGGGGCAGACCCAGGTGCCACGGGTCGACTGAGATGACTGACTGATGCACCACTTGTGCCCCCTACTGTGCCAACCTGCTGTGCTTTAGCCACCCGGCGCTCCGCTCGTTGTTGTGAGCGTCGCTCCTCAACCCTCCGTTGTTGTTGGAGGGCGACTACCTCCAACTGCCCAGTAGCGTCCTTCACGAGCCTCGTCCACAGAGGCCGATCTTGACACCACTGGCACCAGTCATCGGCAAGTCCACTCAGCTCCACGTCCTCCCGTACCACATCACTCCATCTCTTTTCTAGCCCCTGCCGCGCCCATTTAGCCCCCTCAATCCGGCCAAATAAAAGCTGTTTCGGCATGCGGTGGCTGGGCATGCGGGCTACATGACCCAGCCATCGCAGCCTTGCCCGCCGGAGGAGCTCACTGATGGGACCTTGCCCAGATCTTTCAAGGATTTGTGAGCTCCTCACACAATCCAGTCTGGTTAAACCCAGGATTGATCGTAGGCAGGCCAGCCTAAATGTTTCTAACTGGCAAAGATGTTCCATTAGGGGGGTCCACGTTTCGCAAGCGTAGAGAAGGGAGGGAATGACCGTGGCCGAGAAGACCTGAAGCTTAGTGCGGAGCGACAGACCAGGTAGCTTCCACGCAGCGTCACGCAACCGATGAAAAGATATTGCCGCTCGACTGATTCGGAGTGAGACCTCTGCTGTTAAACTGGAGCCGGTCATAAGCACACTGGCCAGGTATGGGAAACTCTCCACTCGCTCCACAACTGCCCCATCACCGATTGGGAGTTGTGGGGGTGGAGTGTCCGATGGTACAAAATACCCAGGCAGGTGCTTAGTTTTGGTGGGGCTGATGGTAAGGCCCCACCTCTTAGTGGCACGCTCCAGTCTCAGCAGCAGCGTCTCCAACTCCTCCTCTGAATGAGCAGCTATTACCAAATCATCAGCATACATAACGTGGTTGAGCAATAGGGAGCAATCCCTTGACTGCACCCGGGCATCGATCAGCCTCCCATTATATCTATACCATATGGAGATTCCCCCGGTACATCTATTGAAGGCTTCACGAACTTCGTGGTCAAAATAGATTATAAATAATGTGGGAGCTAGAGGACATCCCTGTCGCACCCCAAGGTGTACAGGGAATGGCTCTGACTCCCGGCCACGTAGTTTTAGCCGGGCCCACTCACCATCATGAAGGTCCTTAATGATCATGAGCAGAGGGTCAGGTACTCCAATACCACGAAGAACAACCCAGAGGCCAGGCCTACTGATGGTATCATAGGCCTTGACCAGGTCAATAAAGCAGAGATGTAGGCCTTGTTGGAATTCCATACACCTCTGCTGTAGCAGACGGACAGAAAATATGGCATCTGTGCAGGACCGCCCTTTCCTGAAACCGCATTGGGGCTCTGCAAGCCTCTCCTCAGCCTGCCTGGCAAGGCGATGCTGAACAATCATTGCCAGGACCTTCCCCGGCACACTGAGGAGTGAGATGCCCCTGTAGTTGTTATAGTCTGCATGGTCCCCCTTCTTAAAAAGGGGGACCACCAGGGCATCCTTCCAATCCTGCAGAACCCATCCAGTGGTCCAGACTGTTGTTATGATGTCATATAGGGCAGTCTGTGCACAAACGCCACCCTCCCTCAGCATTTCGCTTGGGAGATCATCTCTGCCTGCTGCCTTTCCTGGTCTCAGACTCCGGATCGCCTTCAGTACTTCCTCAACAGATGGCACCTCAGCCAGCCACTCACAGGGGGTGACTTCTTCCAATATTTGAGGCACCGCAGCCTCAGCAGGGTCATCCTCACTATGTGCCACGATGTTTTCCTGGCTGAGGGATTTTCCCTCCCCCAGGACCTCACAGAAATGCTCAGCAAATCAGCAAACCTGTTTCTGCGGGTCGGAGATTGAATCACCGTTTTTTCCCCTAATGATGGTAATAGGTGTGGCGCTGCAGGTTACTTTTTTGATGGAGTTAAATAGAGATTTCTGATCGCGGGCCACTGAGGCAGACTCCATCTCCTCAGCAACCCGCAACCACCACCCATCCTTGCAGCGCCTCACGGCTCTCCGAACCTCCGAGCAAAGGCTGCGGTAAGCCTCCTCATTCTCTGACGTGGGATTCTGTAGCCGATGACAGTGGGCCTGTCGCTTTTTCTCAACCATCCTGAATACCCCCTCTGTCAGCCCGGGTCTCTGGCGGAGGTCTGGACCGCGTACCCAAAGCAACCATTGCAGCTGCATGAGTCACAGTCCTAAACCTCGCCCATTTACCCTTGACATCTAGAGGAGTCGGGGACGATGCCAATCCCAGCCGCAAGCGATGATGAAATTCTCGCTTGCAACTTTCATCAGATAACTAAGACCAGGCCACTTTAGGTTGGAATGGGGTCCTGGGTGTACACCCACCACCGGAATGGAAGAATGGCAGGTGCATCTTACAGATGACTAGTCGATGGTCAGAGGGCAGATCAGCTCCACGGTAGGTCCTGGTGTCAAGGCCATGGGCTCGCATCCGCTGGTCCGTCACTGTGTTGTCCAGTAGATGTTCTTACGACGTTTCGACCATAACACAAACGGTCGAAACGTCGTGAGAATTTTTATTGTTTTGTATATTTTTTATATTATTTTATTGTTTCCCTTCAACGCGGCTTTACCGAAAGAGCTAAGAATATGAATTACTGCAGTCTCGAAAGCTTTAAATAAAAATGTATTGTCACATTGTAGTTGCGTATTTAACGTGGCACTGCACTCTGATGTTGTAGGAGAACACATTTTTTCCTTAAAATCTATTTAATTATTGTTTTATATATATATTTTATCATTCTATTGTTTCCCTTCAACGTGACTTTACCGAAAGAACCACGAATATAAGTAGAACGTGCCGTGTCCATATTTACTTAAAGTTTTGCGCATTTCGATGTGACGTCACATTTCTCAAACCACGCCCCCCTCCTCGTCACGCATCGTCACAAATGTCTGACCCCTCCCCCCATCCCACCCCACCCCCTAGGTGCGTGACGTCATTCATGGACGGCCTCTTATCGTTTCACTCCTCATCACTGCCTGCAGCAGATTCGCGCAGGGCAGTGGCAACGTGCGACCCACCCCTTGTGACCTCAACGGGCTGTAGGGGGCAAGCGGGGTGGGTTGTCCAGCGCCACGCCCGACCGCCTTTGTCTCCCCCCAGTGGCGATATTTCACCACACACTTGAGGCTGAGTCTTCAGCGGGCGGGCGGGCGGGAATCGAGTTTGATTCCCTGGCCCGGCGTCCCTGCAATACAACAATGATCGATCCGTGATGAATTAAAAAAAATAATAATAAAGGTTTTGATTTAAAGCTTTCGTGACTGCAGTAATTTATATTCTTAGCTCTTTCGGTAAAGTCACGTTGAAGGGAAACAATAAAATAATAAAATATATATAAAACAATTAAAAAATTCTCACGACGTTTCGACCATAACGCAAACGGTCATCATCAGGTGTGAAAAACTTCTTTCAAATGTTTTTTGCCGTTAGTTTTCACACCTGATGATGACCGTTTGCGTTATGGTCGAAACGTCGTGAGAATTTTTTTTATTGTTTTATATATATTGTATTATTTTATTGTTTCCCTTACATTAATTTTTCGTCTCCCCCCTCCTCTTTTCAGAACATAGATGGACTCGTCCTTCTAAACAAGCTGTCAAATCGCTGCGCATGGCACTGACGTTTTTATAAATAAATATATACACCGTTTAAAAATAAATAAATTAATGCGGACCGACACACCTGATGACGACCGTTTGTGTTTTGGTCGAAACGTCGTGAGAATGTTTTTTTTATTGTTTTATATATATATTTTATTATTTTATTGTTTCCCTTCAATGTGACTTTAGTCACGAAAGCTTTAAATCAAGATTTGAAGGCTGTTTTATATTATTATATTTTTTTGGGGGGAGGGGGGAGGAGCAGAGCTTTGTGACGTCATATTTGAGGGCGGGGGTGGGGGTCTGACTTTTTGTGACGCCACGTGACTAGGGGTGGGTGGGTGGGTGGGGGGGGATAAAAAACATTCATCCAAAATCGCGTGACGTCGCTTATGGACCCAGCCCCTTAATTCGCTGTTTCACCGACCTTGGCACGTGCCTACGACGAGATCATTCTCTAGGGGGGGGGGTGTGGGGTGTGGGGATGGATTCGTAGGCAAATGAGCTCTCTCGCGGGACTGGTGCGGACGGGGATTGGGGATTTCCCCCGGCTGAGAGGTGACACTTTTCACGCACTCACCCGTGACGACTGCCAAGCTAATGATCAGCCAAGGGTGTTCAGTGGCGCGTTCGGACCGCGAGCGAGCGGTGGTGGAGCGGTTGGCGCGATGCCGCCGCTGCCGCCGCCGCCACCGCCGCCGCCACAACCTAGCGAGCAGCACCTACGAAGGCCGAAGCGGCTACACGAGGGGGTGGGTAGCCAGCACCACGCCCGGCCGCCTTTGTCTCCCCAGTGGCGATGCTTACACACCGCACCAGGTACTCATTTGAGGCTGAGTCGACCTAGGGGAGGCCCAGGACCGGTTCAGATAATCGTCAATGGTGTTGGCACACAAATACAAAGCACGGTTGTTGATTTACCCTATGAATAACCCAACCGGTTAATTGGTCAGCCATTATCATTTACGTGGCATACATTAACCAACACCTCCCCCACCCCTCTGGTTTTTGCACACCCTGATTGACCTACAAGTGAAGACACCACAATTACCACCTCCCCCATCTGCTTAAGACCCAGATAGGAGGAAGGATTCCTATGTAACTCTGTGGCTGTCCGCCTAATGATGCTGCTGCTGCTGGTCGTGGTTGCGTTTGTTCTTACCGGCGATAAGTGACCAGGGTTACTCGGATCGTGAATGATGTTGTGGGTTAACTCTCCAGAACACACACACGCACGCACCGGTGAGTGCTGAACAAAGTAACTAATAGTCCACGTTTTGTTAACGTGACACAAACTGCTTACTGATTGGGCTGTGTCGGGTGGTGGCGGGTTTAACGACACAGCATTTATAATTGGTCTGACACTGGTGAGAATAGACCCTAAAGAAGGATGTTGTGTCTGGTCTAGGCCAAATCAGATTCAAAGACAATGTGTCATATCTTATCAGAGCCATGTCTGTTTGCATGTTCACCACGAGTACTGTGTGTGTGGTTAACACGGTAACTTCATGCCTTGCAAAAGGTTTATTTTGGCGTTTGAACATCTTTACACAACTCCTGTGTTATTTCCGTAACATCTTCATCGTCATCAACAACAACAACAACACCATCAAAACCATCAACATCATCAACAACAACACCATCAACACCATTAACATCATCAACAACACCATCAACATCATCAACAACAACACCATCAACATCATCAACAACAACACCATCAACATCAACAACAACACCATCAATACCATCAACATCATCAACAACAACATTATCAACATCATCAACAGCAACAACAACAACACCATCAATGCCATCAACATCATCAACAACAACACCATCAACATCAACAACACCATCAATACCATCAACATCATCAACAACAACAACATCAACACCATCAAAATCAACAACAACACCATCAATACCATGAACATCATCAACAACAACACCATCAACATCATGAACAACAACAACACCATCAATACCATCAACATCATCAACGACAACACCATCAACATCATCAACAACACCATCAACATCAACAACACCATCAACACCATCAACATCATCAACAACAACACCATCAACATCATCAACAACAACACCATCAACAACATCATCAACATCCATAATCCAGGTACTGTTATGGGTTTGATCGCGTAATATTTAAACGTGTCGCTAAACCTGCCACCACCCGACACAGCCAATTAGTAAGCGGTTTGTCACGTGAACAGAACGTGCCAAAAACCGTTACTAGAGCAAAGCCACAACATTTGGAATCTGAGTACGACGTTTCACCGGTAATTACAACTAGCTTCATCAGGCAGCAGCCAGAATCGTGGGGAAATCCCCCTGTTTCGCTCCTTAAATAGAGGGGTAGATGTAACGACGTCACTTGTGTGCGCTTCTTGCGTGAAATTGAGTGGGGAGGGGGGAGTGTTAATGAATGCATATGAATGACAATGGGCATCTTTTGCCGCTAGGGTTATTTATATGGTAATCAATTATGATACATTATGCATGCGCGTTATGCAAGCCCATTTGTTATTTTACTCCCCGTTGGTTGTGTGTACTAAAATAGCAGTACCGACGGTAATCCCGATTGAAGTTTGGTGACCTGTATAGGCATGCATTTAAACAATGTGTTATTTGATGGTCAGGTTAAAAGATAATTGTATTTATCTCAATTTCGATAGATTCTCAAATTAGTCGTCGCCAGTAGTAACTAGTTTTGCGCGGAACTTTAATATTATCAAAAGCAATTGAGTGTCCTTGTTGGCACGCGTGTTAATTTTAGTCTCGTGCTGATCATTCGTCTTGTTTTCCCTACATAGCATTTGCCACAAGTGTAAGTAATCCGGTACACACCTTCTGTCGATAACTTCGGTAATACATCTTTCGTACCAGATATCATTTTTTTTATTTTATGTACCGTGCCAAATCTGACTCGGATGTTTTGTTTTTCCAAACATCTGGCTAGTTGATCAGTTACTCCCACAATATAGGGTATTATTTTTTTAGTTTTAATCACTTGGTCAGTTTCAATGCTCGTGTTATTTTTATTTGGTTTCGGAATTCAATGCCCTGTTGATTTGTGCATCATTGTAACCATTCAATTACAGCGCTTCATATACGTTTAATTTCACTTCTCAGACCATCACCATCTGACACTTCCTTAGCCCGATGTATGAGTGTCTTGATGAAAGCATATTTCTGTAAGCGATGATGGTGTGACTGCATTTAAGATAGGCGTCAGTGTGCATTTTCTCTTGGTAAATGCCGTGTGTTATTTTATCGTTTCGACCACGTCTGAGCAGAATATCCAGAAATGTGAGTTGTTCTGTCAGCTTCCACTTCCATGGTGAACTGGATGGATGGGTTTTGCGAGTTGAGATGATTTAGACATTAGTTAAGTGTATCTTTGCCATGTGGCCAGACCCACCAATGTTGTCATCCACGTATCCAAACCAAGAAGAGGGTTTTAGTGCGCTTGAAAATACTGCTTTTGTTTCAGAATCTTCCGAGTACAAATTCGCTATCACAGGAGACAAAGAAGAGCCCATTGCTGCTCCTTCCTTTTGTTTATAGAAGGCACCTTGCCACAATAAGTAGGTGTTCTTTAGACAGTGTTCAGCTAATCGTGGGATATCTTTGGCTGAACCTGCGTTCGTCACCAGAGTGTCGAGTATTTTAATAGACCCTTGACCAGAACCCTCGTGAACAGAGAAGTCACATCAAAACTTATGAGAATATCATTCGGGATAAGCGTTATATCTATAATTACATTTACGAGATGTTCAGAGCTTTTAATGAATGAAGAGGTCCTACCAATGTACGGTTGTATTTGTTTCATTGCCTCGTGTTACTCTTTGGTTCTATTCGGTAAAGTCACGTAGGTAAAAAATAAAACAACAAAAATCACGACGTTTCGGCCACAACACAAGCGGCCTTCATCAGGTGAAGGGACCAGGCTGTCTCGAGGAGAGCGTTGAAGTGAAACAGAGCCAAGCTCAGACCGCGACCTTTAAGCTGTGTGCGAGGAAACAAGGTGCCTTGACAAAGGAATTAGCATAAACATTAGCATTTGATTGGCAGACTTAGCATGATGAACGGTGTAGAGGTGGTGTACATGCGGGTGAACATGCCGGTTGGCGCGGGGGGGGGGGCGGGGGGGAGGGGGAGTTTACCTATTGATGGTGTGAAAAGGGAATTTTTAAGAGCTGCGAAAGTTTGGGGTACCACTACTCATGTTAATTTGTATGTGGCAGAGTCTATTTGACTAACTATGGGTCTTAATGGGACATCAGGTTTGTGAATCTTTGGTAGCCCATAAAGTCTCGGGCGTTTTGACGCCCTTGGTTTGATCAGGTATTGCTCTTCCTTAGGAGTCGATTACTTGGCAATAATTACCGTTGTTTAAACCTACCAAGGTGTTGGTTGGGTCTCGTTTAATTTTAATCGAGTAAATGTTTGAATTTATTATCATAGTCCTCACGGGACATCACAACAGTCCATTGGCCCTTATCAGCGGCAAGAATTTGGATATATTTATTTGCTCTCGATTCTCTTAAGGCTTTGCGTCACTGAAAATAACATATATTTTTTTGGAAATTTACTGTTCTTAATCATTTTGGCAACCTCATGCACAGTCATCTCAGTGTATGTGGGAAATGTCTAACTGCTGATTCCACATCAACAACGATCTCATCGACACAGATTTCATATGGGGCAACGGCAACGTTGAGACCTTTAGACAGCAATGAAACCATACCGCTGATTAATTCAACGTTCGTCATGTTCAGGGGCGGAGCCAGGATTTTCAGCCCGGGGTGACATTCAACAAATGTTAATTTCAAGAATGATTTAGAGAGAGTCAGGCTGTTGAACTTAGACGCCATCGGTTGGCGGACACACGCTCTGACAATGCAGTTGCAACGGAGTCCGCCAGACCGAGTGTCGTACACTTACACGCAGAATGTCACCCCTCCTGTCACCCCCCTGGCTCCGCCCCTGGACTCTTGTTGATAACCGTTTTGTTTGTATGTGTAAAGGAGTTCCCGACGACTCACTCGGAGGCTAAGGTAAGTTAAGGGCCTCCGCCAAGGGTTTATTACAAATCTTTAACAATACACAGGGGTTTAAAGCTTTCGTGACTGCAGTAATTGATATTCTTAGCTCTTTTGGTAAAGTTACGTTGAAGGGAAACAATAAAATAATAAAATATATATAAAACAATAAAAAATTCTCACGACGTTTCGACCATAACACAAACGGTCACCTGATGATGACCCTTTGTGTCATGGTCGAAACGTCGTGAGAATTTTTATTGTTTTATATATATTTTATTGTTTCCCTTCAACGTGACTTCACCGAAAGAGCTAACAATATTTAATACACAGGGGGTGAACAGCTTCCCAGGGGTTAGGGGGGTCCCCGGGCTAGGTCCCGACACAGCCGGCTGCCCTGTGCTGTCTCCTCTGCGCCGGCTGTGGGATCAGCCAACACGGCCGACCGAGGAGCCCAGCCACGTCCAGCCCTGGCACTGTGCCCTCTCCTATCCCTACCCTCTAGCCCCTGGCTCCCCGTTCCACACCTTCTCCGACCCCACTCTCCAGCTACGACCCCGCTGACGTCACGGCCCCCCCCCCTTTTATCTTTGAGGAGCCGTGACGTCACTCTGCTGCCCCGAGCGCGTGACGTCACGTCATCGCCCTGGACGGCACAAGTGACGCACGTCATCGCCCTGGACGGCACACGTGACCTCACGTCATCGCCCTGGACAGCACACGTGACGCCACTTCCCCATTCTACTCCTCTACATTTGTAGTGAGTTATCGGAGACGACTTGTAGACGCCACGTGTTTATTCAATAAACGCTTAACATAGTTTCATTTAGTTTCATTTATTTGGTATAGCCCTGTGAGCCATTCGGCTCTTGAATCGGGTGCAACCTCACCAAACAAAAAAACTAAAACATGAACAAGAAAACATCTTAAAGTGACTTTGCGTGCATGTGCAAAACAGAAAATTCATGGAATAAAAACATCAAAATATTCCTGAATTTGCACTGTACACCAACGCTGTGTGCAAAAATCCCAGTGGGATGCAAATCAAACAACAACAACAAGAAAACTTAGTTTAAGGCCATCAGTCTAACTCCGTACTACAATAAATAAAAAACATGGCCAAACCAACAGCAACATTCCCAGCCTTCACTAAGGCAACAGCCCGTTTTACTTATCACCTGGGGAGGTAACAGCCTCTGGACTCGCGCGTATTAACACCGGGCTAGAGCTCTTAGGTCCTCCGGCTACAAGCCCCGACCACTGGCCCACTCGGACCCGGGTGAGATCATCAGCCAGACCCAAAGCCCCCCGCTAAATTGGTTGATAAGCACTCTGTGAGACACTTCAGCACTCAGGCATTTACTAATGATGTGCTTCACTCGGATATTGACAAGGTCTGTGATAGCCCCAAACCTGACTACGGCTTGGGAGACCTTCAGTTACACGTTTATCCAAATTCTTAACAAACATGCTCCGTTGGTTAGATTTAAAATTAAAGGCAACCGCCCACTATGGTTTGATCCTTTGATTACAAAGCTCATGAAAACTAGGGACAAGGCTTGGGCATGTGCTCAGAAAAGTAATTTGGTCAATGACTGGCTAGAATACAGGATTTTCAGGAATAGATGCGTCAAAAAAATCAGGCATGCAAAAAATGCCTACTTTTCCTCCACTCTCCTGGAATCACATGGCAATGCCAGGCTCTTCTGGAAAACAATCAAATGTATCGACAAGGCATCTAACACAGATACTCTGCCTGTTGTGCTTAACCGAAATGGGGAATATTTTTCAGAGCCCCAAAAAATTGTCGACAATTTTAACCTTCATTTTTCTGAAGCTGGTAATCTTTTTGATAATGTACTGGGAGTCACCCCGGCTCATGCAATTTCCTAAACTCCTGTCCAAACATTAAACGAATTTAGTTTCCAGCCTATCCACGAAAGTAATGTTCTGAAACAACTGTCCTACCTCAAAGGGTCCTCTACTGGAGCGGATAGTATTCCCGTCTTTGCTCTGCTAACTGTTGGTCACCTAATCTACAAACCTATAGCTCATATTTTCAATCTGTCCATCAAAGAAGCATCAGTACCTCTAGAATGGTAATATTCCTATATTCGTCCACTTCACAAAGGGGGCCCTAAAGATTATCCAAATAACTACGGACCTATCTCAATTTTGTCCCCATTGATGAAAATTCTTGAAAAATGTTTGAAATACCAAATAAGCAGTTTCCTGTCCGACAACAAACTATTACATCGAAACCAATCTGGGTTCCGAAAAAATACAGCACCACACCTGCTGCATTAAACTCTCTTAATCACATTTACAGTAGCCTTGATAATAAGCAGTACTGTGCCTGTCTTTTTCTTGACCTGTCCAAAGCTTTTGATACAGTCGACCACAACACCCTGCTTAGTAAACTAAGTTGCCTCCGTTTCTCCAAACACGCAGTAGAATGGTTACAAAATTACCTCTCTTCTCGCACCCAAACTGTATTCGTAGATGGTTGGAGGTCAAACAGTGTTAAGATAACAAAAGGGTTTCCACAGGGTTCCATCCTTGGCCCCCTCTTGTTCTCTCTTTATATCAATGACTTGGGCACTGACCTGGATTATTTCAGGGTAAATCTGTTTGCAGATGACACGATACTGATTACTGCTGGCCGCTCTCTGGATGACGTGATTGCTAATCTCCAGGGTGATTTGAACAAACTACAACATCAGCTAGTTGCTCTTAAACTAGTCCTGAATACCTCCAAAACCAAGGTGCTATGCTTCTCACCAGGACTAAATTGCAGGAAGATATTTTTCCCCAATTATATTTCTTAAATAATCATCAAATAGAGCAAGTCATGATCTATAAGTATCTTAGGGTCATCTTTGATTACAAACTGAATTTTCAAGATTACATTGATTATATTGGTAAAAAGATAACATTTAAAATAGGTTTTCTGTATCGACACAAGCACTGCTTCTCCCCAATGTTCCGTTTGGAAATGATAAAAGCTACCATACTGCCTCTACTTGATTACTGTGACATCGTGTACAAATCAGCCCCAAGTACTGTACTGAAGAAGCTTGAATCAATGTATTACTCGGCCTTGAGATTTGCATTGAACTGCCCCTATAGGACTCACCACTGCGATCTCTACATTGGGTCAAACTTAACATCTCTTAATGATCGACGGCTTGTGCACCAGATCTTATTTATTCACGATGTACTTACAAAAAAATAAACAGACTACCAGCTGGATCTCCTCACTGTTTCTAAGAACAAATTTGACCTCAGGTCTTCGCTCATTTACCAGCTTCACATTCCTTATTGCCGTACAAATACTGGAGGAAGGGCCTTTACTATTGATGCCCCCGGGTCTGGAATGATATCGCCAATAAACTGCAACTTGGATCACTACCTATGAGATCTTCACTCAAAACTTATATAGAGTAGTTGTACACCCCTATCTGCCACTGCTATTCAAAATTGCCGGAATTCAAATGTATCGTTCCGGATGACCGCTGCAAAGTATAATCTTGAGTTTTGACTAGAGTGTGCTGATCTTCAAAGGTTTCTTGAAAAAATGTGATGCTGCTACTGATACTCCTGCTGTTATGGAGTGACTCTTGCAGCCAGCTATGGCTGCAAAGTTTGGTCGTACATGTTATGTATATATCGTTTATTGTTAAATTTGAATGACAGTTCCTATGATTACTCATTGTTTTTTTCGGTAAAGTCACGTATGTAGAAATACAATAAAATTATATTAAAACAAGAACCAATCACGACGTTTCGATCACAACGCAAGCGATCTTCATCAGGTGTCAAGAACAAATCACGGAGGTAAATACAACAAAAGATGAGAGACGAGAATTCAACAAACCTGAAAAAACATTATGTGAAGCACATCCACTCAGGCCAACACCACAGTTAGACACTTCCTGGCAGACCACGAATTTCAAAAGAGTGTTAAATTTCGTGTTCAACCTTTGGATTGCACATACCAGCGTAGATAGAATGAAAAATACGAGGTACACGGTCAGTAGAAATACATATACAAGTCCACCAAGAGGTAAGGAGGGAGGAAAGACGGACAGGGAGGCAGGAAGTGTCTAACTGTGTTGTTGGCCTGACTGGATGTGCTTCACATAATGTTTTTTTCAGGTTTGTTGAATTCTCGTCTCTCATCTATTTGTTGTATTTACCTCCGTGATTTGTTCTTGACACCTGATGAAGATCGCTTGCGTTGTGATCGAAACGTAGTGATTGTTTTTTTTTTAATATAATTTTATTGTATTTCTACATACGTGACTTTACCGAAAAAACAATGAGTAATTTTATGCAGTCACGAAAGTTGTAATACTTTATTAATTCCTATGATCACTGTTGCATTGCTTTTACAGCTTTATTTTGGTGATTTTGAAAACGTTTTGGTTTAGCCATGTATGTTTGTTGTAGTGCAGAGTTAGCCTGATAACTTTCATCTGCATTGTCTTATTATGGTTGTTATTGTTTGACTTGCATCCCACTGGGATTTTTGCACACAACGTTTGAAATACGGTGATTTTCTGGAAGACTTTGCTGTTTTTTCCTGTATGTTTCTGTTGCGTGTAGTCACTTTAACGTGTTTCTTGTTCATGTTTTTGTTTTTTGCGGTTGCACCCGAGTGAAGAGCCGCATGACTCACAGGGTTATACCTAATAAATGAAACTGAAAACTAAAAACACTACCAACACTCCAACTCAACACAAAGTCAACATCATCACCACCAACATCACCACCACCACTCAACACAAAGTTAACATCATCACCATTAACATCACCACCACCACTCCACACAAAGTCAACATCATCACCATCAACATCATCACCACCACTCCAACTCAACACAAAGTCAACATCATCACCACCAACATCGCCATTACCACTCAACACAAAGTCAACATCATCACCATCAACATCACCACCAGCACTACCACCACTCCAACACAAAATCAACATCATCAGCGTCAACATCACCACCACCACTCCACACAAAGTCAACATCATCACCATCAACATCACCACCACTCCACACAAAGTCAACATCATCACCATCAACATCACCACCACTACTTCACACAAAGTCAACATCATCAACATCACCACCACCACTCCACACAAAGTCAACATAATCACCATCAACATCACCACCACCACTCCACACAAAGTCAACATCACCATCACCACTCCACACAAAGTCAACATCATCACCATCAACATCACCACCACTACTCCACACAAAGTCAACATCATCACCATCAACATCACCACCACCACTCCACACAAAGTCAACATCATCACCATCAACATCACCACCACCCCTCCAACTCTACACAAAGTCAAAATCATCACCATCAACATCACCACCACTCCAACTCTACACGAAGTCAACATCATCACCATCAACATCACCACCACCACTCCACACAAAGTCAACATCATCACCATCAACATGTCCACCACCCCTCCAACTCTACACAAAGTCAACATCATCACCATCAACATCACCACCACCACTCTACACAAAGTCAACATCATCAACATCACCACCACCACCTCAACTCTACACAAAGTCAACATCATGACCATCAACATCACCACTCCACACAAAGTCAACATCATCAACATCAACATCACCACCACTACTCTACACAAAGTCAACATTATCAACATCACCACCACCACTCCACACAAAGTCAACATTATCAACATCACCACCACCACCACTCCACACAAAGTCAACATCATCACCATCAACATCACCACCACCACCACTCCACACAAAGTCAACATCATCACCATCAACATCACCACCACCACTCTACACAAAGTCAACATCATCACCATCAACATCACCACCACCACTTCAACTCTACACAAAGTCAACATCATCACCATCAACATCACCACTCCACACAAAGTCAACATCATCACCATCAACATCACCACCACCACCACTCCACACAAAGTCAACATCATCACCATAAACATCACCACCACCACTCCACACAAAGTGAACATCATCACCATCAACATCAGCACCACCACTCCAACTCTACACAAAGTTAACATCACCACCACCACTCCACACAAAGTCAACATCACCACCACCACTCCACACAAAAGTCAACATCATCACCATCAACATCACCACCACTCCACACAAAGTCAACATCATCACCATCAACATCATCACCACCACTCCACACAAAGTCAACATCACCATCACCACTCCACACAAAGTCAACATCATCACCATCAACATCACCACCACTACTCCACACAAAGTCAACATCATCACCATCAACATCACCACCACCACTCCACACAAAGTCAACATCATCACCATCAACATCACCACCACTACTCCACACAAAGTCAACATCACCACCATCAACATCACCACCACCACTCCACACAAAGTCAACATCATCACCATCAACATCACCACCACCACTCCACACAAAGTCAACATCACCATCACCACTCCACACGAAGTCAACATCATCACCATCAACATCACCACCACTACTCCACACAAAGTCAACATCACCACCATCAACATCATCACCACCACTCCACACAAAGTCAACATCATCACCATCAACATCACCACCACTACTCCACACAAAGTCAACATCATCACCATCAACATCACCACCACCACTCCACACAAAGTTAACATCATCACCATCAACATCACCACCACTACTCCACACAAAGTCTACATCACCACCATCAACATCACCACCACCACTCCACACAAAGTCAACATCATCACCATCAACATCACCACCACTCCAACTCTACACGAAGTCAACATCATCACCATCAACATCACCACCACCACTCCACACAAACTTAACATCATCACCATCAACATCACCACCACCACTCAACACAAAGTTAACATCATTACCATCAACATCACCACCACCACTCCACACAAAGTCAACATCATCACCATCAACATGTCCACCACCCCTCCAACTCTACACAAAGTCAACATCATCACCATCAACATCACCACCACCACTCTACAAAAAGTCAACATCATCAACATCACCACCACCACCTCAACTCTACACAAAGTCAACATCATCACCATCAACATCACCACTCCACACAAAGTCAACATCATCACCATCAACATCACCACCACCACTCCACACAAAGTCAACATTATCAACATCACCACCACCACTCCACACAAAGTCAACATTATCAACATCACCACCACCACTCCACACAAAGTCAACATCATCACCATCAACATCACCACCACCACCACTCCACACAAAGTCAACATCATCACCATCAACATCACCACTCCACACAAAGTCAACATCATCACCATCAACATCACCACCACCACTCTACACAAAGTCAACATCATCACCATCAACATCACCACCACCACTTCAACTCTACACAAAGTCAACATCATCACCATCAACATCACCACTCCACACAAAGTCAACATCATCACCATCAACATCACCACCACTCCACACAAAGTCAACATCATCACCATAAACATCACCACCACCACTCCACACAAAGTGAACATCATCACCATCAACATCACCACCACCACTCCAACTCTACACAAAGTTAACATCACCACCACCACTCCACACAAAGTCAACATCACCACCACCACTCCACACAAAGTCAACATCATCACCATCAACATCACCACCACTCCACACAAAGTCAACATCATCACCATCAACATCATCACCACCACTCCACACAAAGTCAACATCACCATCACCACTCCACACAAAGTCAACATCATCACCATCAACATCACCACCACTACTCCACACAAAGTCAACATCATCACCATCAACATCACAACCACCACTCCACACAAAGTCAACATCATCACCATCAACATCACCACCACTACTCCACACAAAGTCAACATCACCACCATCAACATCACCACCACCACTCCACACAAAGTCAACATCATCACCATCAACATCACCACCACCACTCCACACAAAGTCAACATCACCATCACCACTTCACACAAAATCAACATCAGCGTCAACATCACCACCACCACTCCACACAAAGTCAACATTATCAACATCACCACCACCACTCCACACAAAGTCAACATCATCACCATCAACATCACCACCACCACCACTCCACACAAAGTCAACATCATCACCATCAACATCACCACTCCACACAAAGTCAACATCATCACCATCAACATCACCACCACCACTCTACACAAAGTCAACATCATCACCATCAACATCACCACCACCACTTCAACTCTACACAAAGTCAACATCATCACCATCAACATCACCACTCCACACAAAGTCAACATCATCACCATCAACATCACCACCACTCCACACAAAGTCAACATCATCACCATAAACATCACCACCACCACTCCACACAAAGTGAACATCATCACCATCAACATCACCACCACCACTCCAACTCTACACAAAGTTAACATCACCACCACCACTCCACACAAAGTCAACATCACCACCACCACTCCACACAAAGTCAACATCATCACCATCAACATCACCACCACTCCACACAAAGTCAACATCATCACCATCAACATCATCACCACCACTCCACACAAAGTCAACATCACCATCACCACTCCACACAAAGTCAACATCATCACCATCAACATCACCACCACTACTCCACACAAAGTCAACATCATCACCATCAACATCACAACCACCACTCCACACAAAGTCAACATCATCACCATCAACATCACCACCACTACTCCACACAAAGTCAACATCACCACCATCAACATCACCACCACCACTCCACACAAAGTCAACATCATCACCATCAACATCACCACCACCACTCCACACAAAGTCAACATCACCATCACCACTTCACACAAAATCAACATCATCAGCGTCAACATCACCACCACCACTCCACACAAAGTCAACATCATCACCATCAACATCACCACCACTCCACACAAAGTCAACATTATCACCATCAACATCACCACCACTACTTCCCACAAAGTCAACATCATCAACATCACCACCACCACTCCACACAAAGTCAACATAATCACCATCACCACTCCACACAAAGTCAACATCATCACCATCAACATCACCACCACTACTCCACACAAAATCAACATCATCACCATCAACATCACCACCACCACTCCACACAAAGTCAACATCATCACCATCAACATCACCACCAGCCCTCCAACTCTACACAAAGTCAAAATCATCACCATCAACATCACCATCACTCCAACTCTACACGAAGTCAACATCATCACCATCAACATCACCATCACCACTCCACACAAAGTCAACATCATCACCATCAACATGTCCACCACCCCTCCAACTCTACACAAAGTCAACATCATCACCATCAACATCACCACCACCACTCTACACAAAGTCAACATCATCAACATCACCACCACCACCTCAACTCTACACAAAGTCAACATCATGACCATCAACATCACCACTCCACACAAAGTCAACATCATCACCATCAACATCACCACCACTACTCTACACAAAGTCAACATTATCAACATCACCACCACCACTCCACACAAAGTCAACATTATCAACATCACCACCACCACCACTCCACACAAAGTCAACATCATCACCATCAACATCACCACCACCACCACTCCACACAAAGTCAACATCATCACCATCAACATCACCACCACCACTCTACACAAAGTCAACATCATCACCATCAACATCACCACCACCACTTCAACTCTACACAAAGTCAACATCATCACCATCAACATCACCACTCCACACAAAGTCAACATCATCACCATCAACATCACCACCACCACCACTCCACACAAAGTCAACATCATCACCATAAACATCACCACCACCACTCCACACAAAGTGAACATCATCACCATCAACATCACCACCACCACTCCAACTCTACACAAAGTTAACATCACCACCACCACTCCACACAAAGTCAACATCACCACCACCACTCCACACAAAGTCAACATCATCACCATCAACATCACCACCACTCCACACAAAGTCAACATCATCACCATCAACATCATCACCACCACTCCACACAAAGTCAACATCACCATCACCACTCCACACAAAGTCAACATCATCACCATCAACATCACCACCACTACTCCACACAAAGTCAACATCATCACCATCAACATCACCACCACCACTCCACACAAAGTCAACATCATCACCATCAACATCACCACCACTACTCCACACAAAGTCAACATCACCACCATCAACATCACCACCACCACTCCACACAAAGTCAACATCATCACCATCAACATCACCACCACTACTCCACACAAAGTCAACATCATCACCATCAACATCACCACCACCACTCCACACAAAGTCAACATCATCACCATCAACATCACCACCACTACTCCACACAAAGTCAACATCATCACCATCAACATCACCACCACCACTCCACACAAAGTCAACATCATCACCATCAACATCACCACCACCCCTCCAACTCTACACAAAGTCAAAATCATCACCATCAACATCACCACCACTCCAACTCTACACGAAGTCAACATCATCACCATCAACATCACCACCACCACTCCACACAAAGTCAACATCATCACCATCAACATGTCCACCACCCCTCCAACTCTACACAAAGTCAACATCATCACCATCAACATCACCACCACCACTCTACACAAAGTCAACATCATCAACATCACCACCACCACCTCAACTCTACACAAAGTCAACATCATGACCATCAACATCACCACTCCACACAAAGTCAACATCATCACCATCAACATCACCACCACTACTCTACACAAAGTCAACATTATAAACATCACCACCACCACTCCACACAAAGTCAACATTATCAACATCACCACCACCACCACTCCACACAAAGTCAACATCATCACCATCAACATCACCACCACCACCACTCCACACAAAGTCAACATCATCACCATCAACATCACCACCACCACTCTACACAAAGTCAACATCATCACCATCAACATCACCACCACCACTTCAACTCTACACAAAGTCAACATCATCACCATCAACATCACCACTCCACACAAAGTCAACATCATCACCATCAACATCACCACCACCACCACTCCACACAAAGTCAACATCATCACCATAAACATCACCACCACCACTCCACACAAAGTGAACATCATCACCATCAACATCACCACCACCACTCCAACTCTACACAAAGTTAACATCACCACCACCACTCCACACAAAGTCAACATCACCACCACCACTCCACACAAAAGTCAACATCATCACCTTCAACATCACCACCACTCCACACAAAGTCAACATCATCACCATCAACATCATCACCACCACTCCACACAAAGTCAACATCACCATCACCACTCCACACAAAGTCAACATCATCACCATCAACATCACCACCACTACTCCACACAAAGTCAACATCATCACCATCAACATCACCACCACCACTCCACACAAAGTCAACATCATCACCATCAACATCACCACCACTACTCCACACAAAGTCAACATCACCACCATCAACATCACCACCACCACTCCACACAAAGTCAACATCATCACCATCAACATCACCACCACCACTCCACACAAAGTCAACATCACCATCACCACTCCACACAAAGTCAACATCATCACCATCAACATCACCACCACTACTCCACACAAAGTCAACATCACCACCATCAACATCACCACCACCACTCCACACAAAGTCAACATCATCACCATCAACATCACCACCACTACTCCACACAAAGTCAACATCATCACCATCAACATCACCACCACCACTCCACACAAAGTCAACATCATCACCATCAACATCACCACCACTACTCCACACAAAGTCTACATCACCACCATCAACATCACCACCACCACTCCACACAAAGTCAACATCATCACCATCAACATCACCACCACTCCAACTCTACACGAAGTCAACATCATCACCATCAACATCACCACCACCACTCCACACAAAGTTAACATCATCACCATCAACATCACCACCACCACTCAACACAAAGTTAACATCATTACCATCAACATCACCACCACCACTCCACACAAAGTCAACATCATCACCATCAACATGTCCACCACCCCTCCAACTCTACACAAAGTCAACATCATCACCATCAACATCACCACCACCACTCTACAAAAAGTCAACATCATCAACATCACCACCACCACCTCAACTCTACACAAATTCAACATCATCACCATCAACATCACCACTCCACACAAAGTCAACATCATCACCATCAACATCACCACCACCACTCCACACAAAGTCAACATTATCAACATCACCACCACCACTCCACACAAAGTCAACATTATCAACATCACCACCACCACTCCACACAAAGTCAACATCATCACCATCAACATCACCACCACCACCACTCCACACAAAGTCAACATCATCACCATCAACATCACCACACCACACAAAGTCAACATCATCACCATCAACATCACCACCACCACTCCACACAAAGTCAACATCATCACCATCAACATGTCCACCACCCCTCCAACTCTACACAAAGTCAACATCATCACCATCAACATCACCACCACCACTCTACACAAAGTCAACATCATCAACATCACCACCACCACCTCAACTCTACACAAAGTCAACATCATGACCATCAACATCACCACTCCACACAAAGTCAACATCATCACCATCAACATCACCACCACTACTCCACACAAAGTCTACATCACCACCATCAACATCACCACACCACACAAAGTCAACATCATCACCATCAACATCACCACCACCACTCCACACAAAGTCAACATCATCACCATCAACATGTCCACCACCCCTCCAACTCTACACAAAGTCAACATCATCACCATCAACATCACCACCACCACTCTACACAAAGTCAACATCATCAACATCACCACCACCACCTCAACTCTACACAAAGTCAACATCATGACCATCAACATCACCACTCCACACAAAGTCAACATCATCACCATCAACATCACCACCACTACTCCACACAAAGTCTACATCACCACCATCAACATCACCACCACCACTCCACACAAAGTCAACATCATCACCATCAACATCACCACCACTCCAACTCTACACGAAGTCAACATCATCACCATCAACATCACCACCACCACTCCACACAAAGTTAACATCATCACCATCAACATCACCACCACCACTCAACACAAAGTTAACATCATTACCATCAACATCACCACCACCACTCCACACAAAGTCAACATCATCACCATCAACATGTCCACCACCCCTCCAACTCTACACAAAGTCAACATCATCACCATCAACATCACCACCACCACTCTACAAAAAGTCAACATCATCAACATCACCACCACCACCTCAACTCTACACAAATTCAACATCATCACCATCAACATCACCACTCCACACAAAGTCAACATCATCACCATCAACATCACCACCACCACTCCACACAAAGTCAACATTATCAACATCACCACCACCACTCCACACAAAGTCAACATTATCAACATCACCACCACCACTCCACACAAAGTCAACATCATCACCATCAACATCACCACCACCACCACTCCACACAAAGTCAACATCATCACCATCAACATCACCACACCACACAAAGTCAACATCATCACCATCAACATCACCACCACCACTCCACACAAAGTCAACATCATCACCATCAACATGTCCACCACCCCTCCAACTCTACACAAAGTCAACATCATCACCATCAACATCACCACCACCACTCTACACAAAGTCAACATCATCAACATCACCACCACCACCTCAACTCTACACAAAGTCAACATCATGACCATCAACATCACCACTCCACACAAAGTCAACATCATCACCATCAACATCACCACCACTACTCTACACAAAGTCAACATTATCAACATCACCACCACCACTCCACACAAAGTCAACATTATCAACATCACCACCACCACCACTCCACACAAAGTCAACATCATCACCATCAACATCACCACCACCACCACTCCACACAAAGTCAACATCATCACCATCAACATCACCACCACCACTCTACACAAAGCCAACATCATCACCATCAACATCACCACCACCACTTCAACTCTACACAAAGTCAACATCATCACCATCAACATCACCACTCCACACAAAGTCAACATCATCACCATCAACATCACCACCACCACCACTCCACACAAACTCAACATCATCACCATAAACATCACCACCACCACTCCACACAAAGTGAACATCATCACCATCAACATCACCACCACCACTCCAACTCTACACAAAGTTAACATCACCACCACCACTCCACACAAAGTCAACATCACCACCACCACTCCACACAAAAGTCAACATCATCACCATCAACATCACCACCACTCCACACAAAGTCAACATCATCACCATCAACATCATCACCACCACTCCACACAAAGTCAACATCACCATCACCACTCCACACAAAGTCAACATCATCACCATCAACATCACCACCACTACTCCACACAAAGTCAACATCATCACCATCAACATCACCACCACCACTCCACACAAAGTCAACATCATCACCATCAACATCACCACCACTACTCCACACAAAGTCAACATCACCACCATCAACATCACCACCACCACTCCACACAAAGTCAACATCATCACCATCAACATCACCACCACCACTCCACACAAAGTCAACATCACCATCACCACTCCACACAAAGTCAACATCATCACCATCAACATCTCCACCACTACTCCACACAAAGTCAACATCACCACCATCAACATCACCACCACCACTCCACACAAAGTCAACATCATCACCATCAACATCACCACCACCACTCCACACAAAGTCAACATCACCATCACCACTCCACACAAAGTCAACATCATCACCATCAACATCTCCACCACTACTCCACACAAAGTCAACATCACCACCATCAACATCACCACCACCACTCCACACAAAGTCAACATCATCACCATCAACATCACCACCACTACTCCACACAAAGTCTACATCACCACCATCAACATCACCACCACCACTCCACACAAAGTCAACATCATCACCATCAACATCACCACCACTCCAACTCTACACGAAGTCAACATCATCACCATCAACATCACCACCACCACTCCACACAAAGTTAACATCATCACCATCAACATCACCACCACCACTCAACACAAAGTTAACATCATTACCATCAACATCACCACCACCACTCCACACAAAGTCAACATCATCACCATCAACATGTCCACCACCCCTCCAACTCTACACAAAGTCAACATCATCACCATCAACATCACCACCACCACTCTACAAAAAGTCAACATCATCAACATCACCACCACCACCTCAACTCTACACAAAGTCAACATCATCACCATCAACATCACCACTCCACACAAAGTCAACATCATCACCATCAACATCACCACCACCACTCCACACAAAGTCAACATTATCAACATCACCACCACCACTCCACACAAAGTCAACATTATCACCATCACCACCACCACTCCACACAAAGTCAACATCATCACCATCAACATCACCACCACCACCACTCCACACAAAGTCAACATCATCACCATCAACATCACCACTCCACACAAAGTCAACATCATCACCATCAACATCACCACCACCACTCTACACAAAGTCAACATCATCACCATCAACATCACCACCACCACTTCAACTCTACACAAAGTCAACATCATGACCATCAACATCACCACTCCACACAAAGTCAACATCATCACCATCAACATCACCACCACTCCACACAAAGTCAACATCATCACCATAAACATCACCACCACCACTCCACACAAAGTGAACATCATCACCATCAATATCACCACCACCACTCCAACTCTACACAAAGTTAACATCACCACCACCACTCCACACAAAGTCAACATCACCACCACCACTCCACACAAAGTCAACATCATCACCATCAACATCACCACCACTCCACACAAAGTCAACATCATCACCATCAACATCATCACCACCACTCCACACAAAGTCAACATCACCATCACCACTCCACACAAAGTCAACATCATCACCATCAACATCACCACCACTACTCCACACAAAGTCAACATCATCACCATCAACATCACAACCACCACTCCACACAAAGTCAACATCATCACCATCAACATCACCACCACTACTCCACACAAAGTCAACATCACCACCATCAACATCACCACCACCACTCCACACAAAGTCAACATCATCACCATCAACATCACCACCACCACTCCACACAAAGTCAACATCACCATCACCACTCCACACAAAATCAACATCATCAGCGTCAACATCACCACCACCACTCCACACAAAGTCAACATCATCACCATCAACATCACCACCACTCCACACAAAGTCAACATTATCAACATCACCACCACTACTTCACACAAAGTCAACATCATCAACATCACCACCACCACTCCACACAAAGTCAACATAATCACCATCACCACTCCACACAAAGTCAACATCATCACCATCAACATCACCACCACTACTCCACACAAAGTCAACATCATCACCATCAACATCACCACCACCACTCCACACAAAGTCAACATCATCACCATCAACATCACCACCAGCCCTCCAACTCTACACAAAGTCAAAATCATCACCATCAACATCACCACCACTCCAACTCTACACGAAGTCAACATCATCACCATCAACATCACCATCACCACTCCACACAAAGTCAACATCATCACCATCAACATGTCCACCACCCCTCCAACTCTACACAAAGTCAACATCATCACCATCAACATCACCACCACCACTCTACACAAAGTCAACATCATCAACATCACCACCACCACCTCAACTCTACACAAAGTCAACATCATGACCATCAACATCACCACTCCACACAAAGTCAACATCATCACCATCAACATCACCACCACTACTCTACACAAAGTCAACATTATCAACATCACCACCACCACTCCACACAAAGTCAACATTATCAACATCACCACCACCACCACTCCACACAAAGTCAACATCATCACCATCAACATCACCACCACCACCACTCCACACAAAGTCAACATCATCACCATCAACATCACCACCACCACTCTACACAAAGTCAACATCATCACCATCAACATCACCACCACCACTTCAACTCTACACAAAGTCAACATCATCACCATCAACATCACCACTCCACACAAAGTCAACATCATCACCATCAACATCACCACCACCACCACTCCACACAAAGTCAACATCATCACCATAAACATCACCACCACCACTCCACACAAAGTGAACATCATCACCATCAACATCACCACCACCACTCCAACTCTACACAAAGTTAACATCACCACCACCACTCCACACAAAGTCAACATCACCACCACCACTCCACACAAAAGTCAACATCATCACCATCAACATCACCACCACTCCACACAAAGTCAACATCATCACCATCAACATCATCACCACCACTCCACACAAAGTCAACATCACCATCACCACTCCACACAAAGTCAACATCATCACCATCAACATCACCACCACTACTCCACACAAAGTCAACATCATCACCATCAACATCACCACCACCACTCCACACAAAGTCAACATCATCACCATCAACATCACCACCACTACTCCACACAAAGTCAACATCACCACCATCAACATCACCACCACCACTCCACACAAAGTCAACATCATCACCATCAACATCACCACCACCACTCCACACAAAGTCAACATCACCATCACCACTCCACACAAAGTCAACATCATCACCATCAACATCACCACCACTACTCCACACAAAGTCAACATCACCACCATCAACATCACCACCACCACTCCACACAAAGTCAACATCATCACCATCAACATCACCACCACTACTCCACACAAAGTCAACATCATCACCATCAACATCACCACCACCACTCCACACAAAGTCAACATCATCACCATCAACATCACCACCACTACTCCACACAAAGTCTACATCACCACCATCAACATCACCACCACCACTCCACACAAAGTCAACATCATCACCATCAACATCACCACCACTCCAACTCTACACGAAGTCAACATCATCACCATCAACATCACCACCACCACTCCACACAAAGTTAACATCATCACCATCAACATCACCACCACCACTCAACACAAAGTTAACATCATTACCATCAACATCACCACCACCACTCCACACAAAGTCAACATCATCACCATCAACATGTCCACCACCCCTCCAACTCTACACAAAGTCAACATCATCACCATCAACATCACCACCACCACTCTACAAAAAGTCAACATCATCAACATCACCACCACCACCTCAACTCTACACAAATTCAACATCATCACCATCAACATCACCACTCCACACAAAGTCAACATCATCACCATCAACATCACCACCACCACTCCACACAAAGTCAACATTATCAACATCACCACCACCACTCCACACAAAGTCAACATTATCAACATCACCACCACCACTCCACACAAAGTCAACATCATCACCATCAACATCACCACCACCACCACTCCACACAAAGTCAACATCATCACCATCAACATCACCACACCACACAAAGTCAACATCATCACCATCAACATCACCACCACCACTCCACACAAAGTCAACATCATCACCATCAACATGTCCACCACCCCTCCAACTCTACACAAAGTCAACATCATCACCATCAACATCACCACCACCACTCTACACAAAGTCAACATCATCAACATCACCACCACCACCTCAACTCTACACAAAGTCAACATCATGACCATCAACATCACCACTCCACACAAAGTCAACATCATCACCATCAACATCACCACCACTACTCTACACAAAGTCAACATTATCAACATCACCACCACCACTCCACACAAAGTCAACATTATCAACATCACCACCACCACCACTCCACACAAAGTCAACATCATCACCATCAACATCACCACCACCACCACTCCACACAAAGTCAACATCATCACCATCAACATCACCACCACCACTCTACACAAAGTCAACATCATCACCATCAACATCACCACCACCACTTCAACTCTACACAAAGTCAACATCATCACCATCAACATCACCACTCCACACAAAGTCAACATCATCACCATCAACATCACCACCACCACCACTCCACACAAACTCAACATCATCACCATAAACATCACCACCACCACTCCACACAAAGTGAACATCATCACCATCAACATCACCACCACCACTCCAACTCTACACAAAGTTAACATCACCACCACCACTCCACACAAAGTCAACATCACCACCACCACTCCACACAAAAGTCAACATCATCACCATCAACATCACCACCACTCCACACAAAGTCAACATCATCACCATCAACATCATCACCACCACTCCACACAAAGTCAACATCACCATCACCACTCCACACAAAGTCAACATCATCACCATCAACATCACCACCACTACTCCACACAAAGTCAACATCATCACCATCAACATCACCACCACCACTCCACACAAAGTCAACATCATCACCATCAACATCACCACCACTACTCCACACAAAGTCAACATCACCACCATCAACATCACCACCACCACTCCACACAAAGTCAACATCATCACCATCAACATCACCACCACCACTCCACACAAAGTCAACATCACCATCACCACTCCACACAAAGTCAACATCATCACCATCAACATCTCCACCACTACTCCACACAAAGTCAACATCACCACCATCAACATCACCACCACCACTCCACACAAAGTCAACATCATCACCATCAACATCACCACCACCACTCCACACAAAGTCAACATCACCATCACCACTCCACACAAAGTCAACATCATTACCATCAACATCTCCACCACTACTCCACACAAAGTCAACATCACCACCATCAACATCACCACCACCACTCCACACAAAGTCAACATCATCACCATCAACATCACCACCACTACTCCACACAAAGTCTACATCACCACCATCAACATCACCACCACCACTCCACACAAAGTCAACATCATCACCATCAACATCACCACCACTCCAACTCTACACGAAGTCAACATCATCACCATCAACATCACCACCACCACTCCACACAAAGTTAACATCATCACCATCAACATCACCACCACCACTCAACACAAAGTTAACATCATTACCATCAACATCACCACCACCACTCCACACAAAGTCAACATCATCACCATCAACATGTCCACCACCCCTCCAACTCTACACAAAGTCAACATCATCACCATCAACATCACCACCACCACTCTACAAAAAGTCAACATCATCAACATCACCACCACCACCTCAACTCTACACAAATTCAACATCATCACCATCAACATCACCACTCCACACAAAGTCAACATCATCACCATCAACATCACCACCACCACTCCACACAAAGTCAACATTATCAACATCACCACCACCACTCCACACAAAGTCAACATTATCACCATCACCACCACCACTCCACACAAAGTCAACATCATCACCATCAACATCACCACCACCACCACTCCACACAAAGTCAACATCATCACCATCAACATCACCACTCCACACAAAGTCAACATCATCACCATCAACATCACCACCACCACTCTACACAAAGTCAACATCATCACCATCAACATCACCACCACCACTTCAACTCTACACAAAGTCAACATCATGACCATCAACATCACCACTCCACACAAAGTCAACATCATCACCATCAACATCACCACCACTCCACACAAAGTCAACATCATCACCATAAACATCACCACCACCACTCCACACAAAGTGAACATCATCACCATCAATATCACCACCACCACTCCAACTCTACACAAAGTTAACATCACCACCACCACTCCACACAAAGTCAACATCACCACCACCACTCCACACAAAGTCAACATCATCACCATCAACATCACCACCACTCCACACAAAGTCAACATCATCACCATCAACATCATCACCACCACTCCACACAAAGTCAACATCACCATCACCACTCCACACAAAGTCAACATCATCACCATCAACATCACCACCACTACTCCACACAAAGTCAACATCATCACCATCAACATCACAACCACCACTCCACACAAAGTCAACATCATCACCATCAACATCACCACCACTACTCCACACAAAGTCAACATCACCACCATCAACATCACCACCACCACTCCACACAAAGTCAACATCATCACCATCAACATCACCACCACCACTCCACACAAAGTCAACATCACCATCACCACTCCACACAAAATCAACATCATCAGCGTCAACATCACCACCACCACTCCACACAAAGTCAACATCATCACCATCAACATCACCACCACTCCACACAAAGTCAACATTATCAACATCACCACCACTACTTCACACAAAGTCAACATCATCAACATCACCACCACCACTCCACACAAAGTCAACATAATCACCATCACCACTCCACACAAAGTCAACATCATCACCATCAACATCACCACCACTACTCCACACAAAGTCAACATCATCACCATCAACATCACCACCACCACTCCACACAAAGTCAACATCATCACCATCAACATCACCACCAGCCCTCCAACTCTACACAAAGTCAAAATCATCACCATCAACATCACCACCACTCCAACTCTACACGAAGTCAACATCATCACCATCAACATCACCATCACCACTCCACACAAAGTCAACATCATCACCATCAACATGTCCACCACCCCTCCAACTCTACACAAAGTCAACATCATCACCATCAACATCACCACCACCACTCTACACAAAGTCAACATCATCAACATCACCACCACCACCACCTCAACTCTACACAAAGTCAACATCATGACCATCAACATCACCACTCCACACAAAGTCAACATCATCACCATCAACATCACCACCACTACTCTACACAAAGTCAACATTATCAACATCACCACCACCACTCCACACAAAGTCAACATTATCAACATCACCACCACCACCACTCCACACAAAGTCAACATCATCACCATCAACATCACCGCCACCACCACTCCACACAAAGTCAACATCATCACCATCAACATCACCACCACCACTCTACACAAAGTCAACATCATCACCATCAACATCACCACCACCACTTCAACTCTACACAAAGTCAACATCATCACCATCAACATCACCACTCCACACAAAGTCAACATCATCACCATCAACATCACCACCACTCCACACAAAGTCAACATCATCACCATAAACATCACCACCACCACTCCACACAAAGTGAACATCATCACCATCAACATCACCACCACCACTCCAACTCTACACAAAGTTAACATCAGCACCACCACTCCACACAAAGTCAACATCACCACCACCACTCCACACAAAGTCAACATCATCACCATCAACATCACCACCACTCCACACAAAGTCAACATCATCACCATCAACATCATCACCACCACTCCACACAAAGTCAACATCACCATCACCACTCCACACAAAGTCAACATCATCACCATCAACATCACCACCACTACTCCACACAAAGTCAACATCATCACCATCAACATCACCACCACCACTCCACACAAAGTCAACATCATCACCATCAACATCACCACCACTACTCCACACAAAGTCAACATCACCACCATCAACATCACCACCACCACTCCACACAAAGTCAACATCATCACCATCAACATCACCACCACCACTCCACACAAAGTCAACATCACCATCACCACTCCACACAAAGTCAACATCATCACCATCAACATCACCACCACTACTCCACACAAAGTCAACATCACCACCATCAACATCACCACCACCACGCCACACAAAGTCAACATCATCACCATCAACATCACCACCACTACTCCACACAAAGTCAACATCATCACCATCAACATCACCACCACCACTCCACACAAAGTCAACATCATCACCATCAACATCACCACCACTACTCCACACAAAGTCAACATCACCACCATCAACATCACCACCACCACTCCACACAAAGTCAACATCATCACCATCAACATCACCACCACTCCAACTCTACACGAAGTCAACATCATCACCATCAACATCACCACCACCACTCCACACAAAGTTAACATCATCACCATCAACATCACCACCACCACTCAACACAAAGTTAACATCATTACCATCAACATCACCACCACCACTCCACACAAAGTCAACATCATCACCATCAACATGTCCACCACCCCTCCAACTCTACACAAAGTCAACATCATCACCATCAACATCACCACCACCACTCTACAAAAAGTCATCATCATCAACATCACCACCACCACCTCAACTCTACACAAAGTCAACATCATCACCATCAACATCACCACTCCACACAAAGTCAACATCATCACCATCAACATCACCACCACCACTCCACACAAAGTCAACATTTTCAACATCACCACCACCACTCCACACAAATTCAACATTATCAACATCACCACCACCACTCCACACAAAGTCACCATCATCACCATCAACATCACCAAAACCACTACTCCACACAAAGTCAACATCATCACCATCAACATCACCACTCCACACAAAGTCAACATCATCACCATCAACATCACCACCACCACTCTACACAAAGTCAACATCATCACCATCAACATCACCACCACCACTTCAACTCTACACAAAGTCAACATCATCACCATCAACATCACCACTCCACACAAAGTCAACATCATCACCATCAACATCACCACCACCACCACTCCACACAAAGTCAACATCATCACCATAAACATCACCACCACCACTCCACACAAAGTCAACATCATCACCATCAACATCACCACCACTACTCCACACAAAGTCAACATCACCACCATCAACATCACCACCACCACTCCACACAAAGTCAACATCATCACCATCAACATCACCACCACCACTCCACACAAAGTCAACATCACCATCACCACTCCACACAAAGTCAACATCATCACCATCAACATCACCACCACTACTCCACACAAAGTCAACATCACCACCATCAACATCACCACCACAACTCCACACAAAGTCAACATCATCACCATCAACATCACCACCACCACTCCACACAAAGTCAACATCATCACCATCAACATCACCACCACTACTCCACACAAAGTCTACATCACCACCATCAACATCACCACCACCACTCCACACAAAGTCAACATCATCACCATCAACATCACCACCACTCCAACTCTACACGAAGTCAACATCATCACCATCAACATCACCACCACCACTCCACACAAAGTTAACATCATCACCATCAACATCACCACCACCACTCAACACAAAGTTAACATCATTACCATCAACATCACCACCACCACTCCACACAAAGTCAACATCATCACCATCAACATGTCCACCACCCCTCCAACTCTACACAAAGTCAACATCATCACCATCAACATCACCACCACCACTCTACAAAAAGTCAACATCATCAACATCACCACCACCACCTCAACTCTACACAAAGTCAACATCATCACCATCAACATCACCACTCCACACAAAGTCAACATCATCACCATCAACATCACCACCACCACCACTCCACACAAAGTCAACATTATCAACATCACCACCACCACTCCACACAAAGTCAACATTATCAACATCACCACCACCACTCCACACAAAGTCAACATCATCACCATCAACATCACCACCACCACCACTCCACACAAAGTCAACATCATCACCATCAACATCACCACTCCACATAAAGTCAACATCATCACCATCAACATCACCACCACCACTCCACACAAAGTCAACATCATCACCATCAACATCACCACCACCACTTCAACTCTACACAAAGTCAACATCATCACCATCAACATCACCACTCCACACAAAGTCAACATCATCACCATCAACATCACCACCACTCCCCACAAAGTCAACATCATCACCATAAACATCACCACCACCACTCCACACAAAGTCAACATCATCACCATCAACATCACCACCACCACTCCAACTCTACACAAAGTTAACATCACCACCACCACTCCACACAAAGTCAACATCACCACTCCACACAAAGTCAACATCATCACCATCAACATCACCACCACTCCACACAAAGTCAACATCATCACCATCAACATCATCACCACCACTCCACACAAAGTCAACATCACCATCACCACTCCACACAAAGTCAACATCATCACCATCAACATCACCACCACTACTCCACACAAAGTCAACATCATCACCATCAACATCACAACCACCACTCCACACAAAGTCAACATCATCACCATCAACATCACCACCACTACTCCACACAAAGTCAACATCACCACCATCAACATCACCACCACCACTCCACACAAAGTCAACATCATCACCATCAACATCACCACCACCACTCCACACAAAGTCAACATCACCATCACCACTCCACACAAAGTCAACATCATCACCATCAACATCACCACCACTACTCCACACAAAGTCAACATCACCACCATCAACATCACCACCACCACTCCACACAAAGTCAACATCATCACCATCAACATCACCACCACTACTCCACACAAAGTCAACATCATCACCATCAACATCACCACCACTACTCCACACAAAGTCAACATCACCACCATCAACATCACCACCACCACTCCACACAAAGTCAACATCATCACCATCAACATCACCACCACTCCAACTCTACACGAAGTCAACATCATCACCATCAACATCACCACCACCACTCCACACAAAGTTAACATCATCACCATCAACATCACCACCACCACTCAACACAAAGTTAACATCATTACCATCAACATCACCACCACCACTCCACACAAAGTCAACATCATCACCATCAACATGTCCACCACCCCTCCAACTCTACACAAAGTCAACATCATCACCATCAACATCACCACCAACACTCTAAAAAAAGTCAACATCATCAACATCACCACCACCACCTCAACTCTACACAAAGTCAACATCATCACCATCAACATCACCACTCCACACAAAGTCAACATCATCACCATCAACATCACCACCACCACTCCACACAAAGTCAACATTATCAACATCACCACCACCACTCCACACAAATTCAACATTATCAACATCACCACCACCACTCCACACAAAGTCAACATCATCACCATCAACATGTCCACCACCCCTCCAACTCTACACAAAGTCAACATCATCACCATCAACATCACCACCACCACTCTACAAAAAGTCATCATCATCAACATCACCACCACCACCACCTCAACTCTACACAAAGTCAACATCATCACCATCAACATCACCACTCCACACAAAGTCAACATCATCACCATCAACATCACCACCACCACTCCACACAAAGTCAACATCATCACCATCAACATCACCACTCCACACAAAGTCAACATCATCACCATCAACATCACCACTACCACTCTACACAAAGTCAACATCATCACCATCAACATCACCACCACCACTTCAACTCTACACAAAGTCAACATCATCACCATCAACATCACCACTCCACACAAAGTCAACATCATCACCATCAACATCACCACCACTCCACACAAAGTCAACATCATCACCATAAACATCACCACCACCACTCCACACAAAGTGAACATCATCACCATCAACATCACCACCACCACTCCAACTCTACACAAAGTTAACATCACCACCACCACTCCACACAAAGTCAACATCACCACCACCACTCCACTCAAAGTCAACATCATCACCATCAACATCACCACCACTCCACACAAAGTCAACATCATCACCATCAACATCATCACCACCACTCCACACAAAGTCAACATCACCATCACCACTCCACACAAAGTCAACATCATCACCATCAACATCACCACCACTACTCCACACAAAGTCAACATCATCACCATCAACATCACAACCACCACTCCACACAAAGTCAAACTCATCACCATCAACATCACCACCACTACTCCACACAAAGTCAACATCACCACCATCAACATCACCACCACCACTCCACACAAAGTCAACATCATCACCATCAACATCACCACCACCACTCCACACAAAGTCAACATCACCATCACCACTCCACACAAAGTCAACATCATCACCATCAACATCACCACCACTACTCCACACAAAGTCAACATCACCACCATCAACATCACCACCACCACTCCACACAAAGTCAACATCATCACCATCAACATCACCACCACTACTCCACACAAAGTCAACATCATCACCATCAACATCACCACCACCACTCCACACAAAGTCAACATCATCACCATCAACATCACCACCACTACTCCACACAAAGTCAACATCACCACCATCAACATCACCACCACCACTCCACACAAAGTCAACATCATCACCATCAACATCACCACCACTCCAACTCTACAAGAAGTCAACATCATCACCATCAACATCACCACCACCACTCCACACAAAGTTAACATCATCACCATCAACATCACCACCACCACTCAACACAAAGTTAACATCATTACCATCAACATCACCACCACCACTCCACACAAAGTCAACATCATCACCATCAACATGTCCACCACCCCTCCAACTCTACACAAAGTCAACATCATCACCATCAACATCACCACCACCACTCTACAAAAAGTCATCATCATCAACATCACCACCACCACCACCTCAACTCTACACAAAGTCAACATCATCACCATCAACATCACCACTCCACACAAAGTCAACATCATCACCATCAACATCACCACCACCACTCCACACAAAGTCAACATTATCAACATCACCACCACCACTCCACACAAATTCAACATTATCAACATCACCACCACCACTCCACACAAAGTCAACATCATCACCATCAACATCACCAAAACCACCACTCCACACAAAGTCAACATCATCACCATCAACATCACCACTCCACACAAAGTCAACATCATCACCATCAACATCACCACCACCACTCTACACAAAGTCAACATCATCACCATCAACATCACCACCACCACTTCAACTCTACACAAAGTCAACATCATCACCATCAACATCACCACTCCACACAAAGTCAACATCATCACCATCAACATCACCACCACCACCACTCCACACAAAGTCAACATCATCACCATAAACATCACCACCACCACTCCACACAAAGTCAACATCATCACCATCAACATCACCACCACCACTCCAACTCTACACAAAGTTAACATCAGCACCACCACTCCACACAAAGTCAACATCACCACCACCACTCCACACAAAGTCAACATCATCACCATCAACATCACCACCACTCCACACAAAGTCAACATCATCACCATCAACATCACCACCACCACTCCACACAACGTAAAGAAGACCACCTCCCACCAATGCAATTAGCAGAACCGTTTTCTTTTTATTACTTTTTTGTCTCCAATTTCCAGAACGAAGCTCACGCCCGAAACCTCGCGACACACGCGACTCCTGAACCCGAGCGAGCAATGCCGACGCCTAACTTGCTGTAGTTGTCTGTGTGTGGATATTTTTGCCATTGCCCCCCCCCCCCCAGCACCCCCTCGATCTCCCCTCACCCCCCATTCCTGCCTGGTATGAAGGAGGCCGTGGGTTCGATCCCGACCCAGAACGCCTGCTGTATATTTGGAGTTTGCGTGTCTCTCTTCATCTCTCATCATCACGGTGGCTAGGAGATGTTAACTACCTCGCCTGCTACGCAGGAGGTCGTGGGTTTGATCCTGACCCTAACACCTGCTGCTGCTATATATTTGTAGTCTGCGTCTCCCTCTCATCATCATCACAGTGGCTAGGATATGTTAACTACTTCGCCTGGTATACAGCAGGTCGTGGGTTTGATCTTGACCCTAACACCTGCTGCTGCTGTATATTTTTAGTCTGGGTCTCTCTCCTCACGGTGGTGATTGTGTGGGGTTTTTTTCCGGGTCTCCTAAGGATTTTTTCCCACCTCCACAATTCCAATTATTTCGGCTGAGGCAGTCTTAAAAAAAAAACAATGCAAGACATTATTTCGACGATGTTGATTATTATTTTCATCATCGATGATGATTATTATCGTCATCATCGTAAAAAAAATTCGCCTGTTGCATTGTTTCATCGCAAGCAATGACGACGTGTGGTGAATGCGAGACCTTGATGATGACACTCTTTGTGGTTCTTTCGGTAAAGCCACGTAGTTAGAAATACAATGGAAACAAATCTCGACGTTTCGATGGCACCGCGAGCGACCTTCATCAGGTGGTAAAAGCGCAGCAAGGAAAACAACTGCTGAAGTGGGCGAGAGAGCTGCCGTGGCAAGAGGTTATATAGGCAAGAAGGGGGGAGGAGCAAGGGGGGAGAGAGAGGGGGGAGGTGTGGGGTAGGGAGAGGGATAGGGGCACTGCGTGAGCGCTAGGAGGAGTGAGGACGTGAGGCTGGGGGGGAGGGGGGAAGTGGGCGGGGCTAGAAGTGAATGGCTGGGAAAGCTGAGGGTGCGGCGGGGGGGAAATTAACTCGGAAAAATAGACAAGTACCCGGCAGATATGATGGATACAACCATAAACAGTTAAGGGTTTCGTATTCTTGGTTCTTTCGGTAAAGTCACGTAGAAGGGAAACAATGAAATAATAAAAATATAAAACTATTTCATTGTTTCCCTTCTACGTGGTGACTTTACCGAAAGAACCAAGAATATGAATCCCTGCAGTTACGAAAGCTTTAAATAAAAAAAAAGTTAAGGGTTTACCTGGTTAATAACATCCTTCCAATGATTGCTCAATTTGTATCCATCTTCCCGGTTGAAGTTATGCCTGTGTTTTTATATGCGAATGGCTTCATGAACAAACCTTTGATAGTAGCCCAAAGGTTTTCAGAGTACCTTGGTCTCGGAAAAACACAATATCACACGAGCCCAAAGCGTTATAACAATGGTCAGCCATAACAATGGTATTGGTTCTGCCGTGTTTCAGATCTGCCTTGTGTTCGCGAACACGGTTCGAGACATGTCGTTTCGTTTCCCCGATGTAACTGCTGCCGCAGGTACAACTCAGTTTGTAGCTTCCAGGGTATTGCATGTCAGGAATGACCTCCTTCACAGATGAGATCAGATCACGGATTTTTGTGTACTGTATTGAATCGGACCTGGATCCTGTGTTTGTTTAAGATTTTGGAAATCTTTTTGGTAACGCCTGCTATGTATGGTACTTGATGGTTTTTATCTGCTTCTCAGTGGGTTGTTTCTCCATGGTTGGCGAAACAGCTTTGCGATTAATGCGGTCCGAGCACCCATTCATCTTGAGGGCCTGGTGTACGTGTTCCAGTTCACTGGCTAGGTGGTGTTGGTCGGAAATGCAGTGGGCCCTATTGTGTAGTGTTTTGATGAGGGAATTCTTCTGTGCCGAATGGTGGTGGGAATCAGGGTTTTTTTTTGTCTTGCTGTGGTTTTACCACCTGATGAAGATTGCTTGTGTTGCAATCGAAACGTCGTGTTTTATTTTATTTTATTTCTAGCTACTTGACTTTACCGAAAGAACCAAAGAGTATGGATTCCTGCAGTCACGAAAGCTTCAAATCAAGATTGATTATGATACTTTGATGTTATTGTTGTTTTCTGTTTTATTAAACAGAAACACACACACAGGTTATTGGTGAACTAAGTAACTAATTGCCACGTTTTATTTACGTGACACAACCCTTCCTGATCGTAAATGCCGTAGGGAATTTACTCTCCAACACGCACATGTTAGTACTGAACTAAGTAACGAATTGGCCACGTCGTGTTCACGTGAAAACCCCTTACTGATTGTAAATGTCATAGTGGGTTTACTCTCCAACACACACACACACCGGATAGTGCTGGACTAAGTAACTAATTGTCCACGTTTTGTTTATTTGAACAAACCTTTACTGATTGTAAATGTTGTAGTGGGTTTACTCTCCAACACACACACCGGATAGTGCTGGACTAAGTAACTAATTGTCCACGTTTTGTTTATTTGAACAAACCTTTACTGATTGTAAATGTTGTAGTGGGTTTACTCTCCAACACACACACCGGATAGTGCTGGACTAAGTAACTAATTGTCCACGTTTTGTTTATTTGAACAAACCTTCACTGATTGTAAATGTTGTAGTGGGTTTACTCTCCAAAACACAGACACACACACCGGATAGTGCTGGACTAAGTAACTAATTGTCCACGTTTTGTTTATTTGAACAAACCGTTACTGATTGTAAATGTTGTAGTGAGTTTACTCTCCAACACACACACATACACACCGGATAGTGCTGGACTAAGTAACTAATTGTCCACGTTTTGTTTATTTGAACAAACCTTTACTGATTGTAAATGTTGTAGTGAGTTTACTCTCCAACACACACACACACACACACCGGATAGTGCTGGACTAAGTAACTAATTGTCCACGTTTTGTTTATTTGAACAAACCTTTACTGATTGTAAATGTTGTAGTGGGTTTACTCTCCAACACAACACTGGATAGTGCTGAACTAAGTAACTAATTGTCCACGTTTTGTTTATTTGAACAAACCTTCACTGATTGTAAATGTTGTAGTGAGTTTACTCTCCAACACACACACACACACACCGGATAGTGCTGGACTAAGTAACTAATTGTCCACGTTTTGTTTATTTGAACAAACCTTTACTGATTGTAAATGTTGTAGTGGGTTTACTCTCCAACACACACACACCGGATAGTGCTGGACTAAGTAAAAAATTGTTCACGTTTTGTTTATTTGAACAAACCTTCACTGATTGTAAATGTTGTAGTGGGTTTACTCTCCAACATACACACACACACACTGGATAGTGCTGGACTAAGTAACTAATTGTCCACGTTTTGTTTATTTGAACAAACCTTTACTGATTGTAAATGTTGTAGTGGGTTTACTCACCAAAACACACACTGGATAGTGCTGAACTAAGTAAATAATTGTCCACGTTTTGTTTATTTGAACAAACCGTTACTGATTGTAAATGTTGTAGTGAGTTTACTCTCCAACACACACACACACACACCGGATAGTGCTGGACTAAGTAACTAATTGTCCAGGTTTTGTTTATTTGAACAAACCTTCACTGATTGTAAATATTGTAGTGGGTTTACTCTCCAAAACACACACACACACACACCGGATAGTGCTGGACTAAGTAACTAATTGTCCACGTTTTGTTTATTTGAACAAACCTTTACTGATTGTAAATGTTGTAGTGGGTTTACTCTCCAGCACACACACACACACCGGATAGTGCTGAACTAAGTAACTAATTGTTCACGTTTTGTTTATTTGACCAAACCTTCACTGATTGTAAACGTTGTAGTGGGTTTACTCTACGACACACGCACACCCATTAGTGCTGAAATGAGGAACTAATTGGCCACGTCTTGTTTGTGTCAACACCCGTACTAAATTGGGCTGTGCGTAGGGGCAGCAGTGGTGAGTTTTAACGACACGGAATTTATACACTTCGCGTGATCTAACCCCAAGGAAAAGCACAGAAACCTCCATCATCGTCGTGGGTGAGGAGTTTTTTTTTTTTAACGAAGCGCATTGAATGCACGGGGAACAGATTTAAGTGTTGGGCACGGACTCACGCCATTTCTGCTCGCGCATGCACGCAGGGTGCGTGTATGCGCGAGCGAAAGGTTGTTGTTATTTGACTTGCATCCCACTGGGATATTTGCACCCAGCGTTGGTGTACGGTGCTATTTCAGGAATATCTTGATGGGTTTTTTTTCCTGGATTTTTCTGTTTGCACAGTCACACAAAGTCACTTTAAGATGTTTTTCTTGTTCATGTTTTTTTTTGTTGCGGTTGCACCCGATTCAAGAGCCGAATGGCTCACAGGGCTATACCAAATAAATGAACTATGAACTATGATGCGAACGGGCGGGCATGCGAACGGGCGGGCATGCGAACGAACGAACGAACGGGCGCGCGTTATTGTACGTCGCCCATCGTGTTGTTGAAAAATCTCCGGAGCTTCCACGCCCTGGCGAAGACCCCCCACTCCGCCTGGCCCCCGCAACGGGAGCCCGACTCGTAGATGCCCACCACGTACCACTTGCCGTCCTCTTGCTTGCACATCAGAGCAGCAGAGGCGTTCGACTTCGGAGGGGAGTGAAATGCCAACGACACAAAAACACGCGTGGGTATATATGCGAGTGTGTGTGTGAGTGTTTGTGGGGAGCGATGGTGTAGCGGTCGGCGCTACGCTGCACTACGAACCCGGCGACCCGGGTTCTATCCCAGCTCACGGCCAACAGCACCAGTGACGATTATCTGAACCGGTCCCGGGCCTCCCCTTGGTCGACTCAGCCTCAAATGAGTACCCAGGTGCGGTGTAGGAATATCACCACTGGGGAGACAAAGGCGGTCGGGCGTGGTGCTGGCAACCCACCCCCTCGTGTGCTGTTCCGGCCTTCATAGGTGCTCGCTAACAGCACTTGTGTGAGTGTATGAGTGAGTGTGTATGAGTGAGTGTGTGTATGACAGTGCTGTGGGGGGAGGTCTAATTTCGATTGGCTCCTCCCCTCATGGCATCTGTGTCCACCACAGGGGCTAAACGGGGGCTCTGGACGGGTGCGAGGGGCTGGCAACCCCTCCACCGTCAATTAATTACCACTAAACCGCGAATTAAGTATATATCTAATAAGCTTGTGCCGGAGGCCCCGGAGGGCCAGGCGTCTATGACGTCTCCTGGCCAAACCCCAATTGGAGGAGCCAGGAGATTGAATATCTACCCTCGGGGCTCCTCCAGACACAAGGAAAACCACTACGGGTGGCGACGTGGAATGTTCCAACGCTCACTGCGGAGGAGAGGCTGCCACTCCTCTGTCGGGAGCTGGACCGGTACTGCCTGGATCTATGTGGCAGTCAGGAGGTCTGGTGGACCGGTTCTGGCTCCTGCCACCATGAGGGGTGGACAGTCCTCTACTCGGGGCAGCAGACTGCCAAACAACAGGGTGTGGCTCTTCTTTTGAATAAAAGAATGTTAGGGGGTGTGGGAGCGTGGCGGTGAGGTGTGGGAAGCTGTAAGCACCAGGCTACTTTGGGCTCGCCTTCCCATCAACCGCAGGCGAGGAATGGTGGTCGTGGTCACTTATGCCCCCACCGAAGATGAACATCCGTGGAGGGATACAGGCAAAGCCGATGAGTCAGATGCCTTCTATGACCTCCTGTCACAGGTGCTGGCTAAAGTGGCCCCTCGGGATAGAGTCATCATGTTGGGTGACTTCAATGCCCGAGTTGGTCATGGTGCTGGCACCTGGTCTGGAGTGATTGGAGGGCATGGGCCAGATCAGCTCAATAACAATGGTAGGAGGCTGCTAGATTTTTGTGTAGCCCATGGGCTTGTAATTACCAACACACTGTTCCGGCATCGGCGCATCCACACAACATCATGGATGCATGCCAGGTCCAAGCAAGAACATCTGCTGGACTACATAGTGACGGACCAGCGGATGCAAGCCCATGTCCTTGACACCAGGACCTACCGTGGAGCTGATCTGCCCTCTGACCATCGACTAGTCATCTGTAAGATGCGCCTGCCATTCTTCCACTCCGGTGGTGGGTGTACACCCAGGACCCCATTCCAACCTAAAGTGGCCTGGTCTTAGTTATCTGATGAAATTTGCTAGCGAGAATTTCATCATCGCTTGCGGCTGGGATTGGCATCGTACCCAACTCCTCCTGGGCAAGGTTTAGGACTGTGACTCATGCAGCTGCAATGCCTAGTTTGGGTACGCGGTCCAGACCTCCCCAGAGACCCTGGCTGACAGAGGACGTGTTCAGTATGGTTGAGAAAAAGCGACAGGCCCACTGTCATCGGCTACAGAATCCCACGTCAGAGAATGAGGAGGCTTACCGTAGCCTTCGCTCGGAGGTTCGGAGAGCCGTGAGGCGCTGCAAGGATGGGTGGTGGTTGCGGGTTGCTGAGGAGATGGAGTCTGCCTCAGTGGCCCGCGATCACAAATCTCTATTTAACTCCATAAAAAAAGTAACCTGCAGCGCCACACCTATTACCATCATTAGGGGAAAAAACGGTGATCCAATCTACGACCCCCAGGAACAGGTTTGCAGATTTGCTGAGCATTTCAGTGAGGTCCTGGGGGAGGGAAAACCCCTCAGCCAGGAAAACATCATGGCACAAAGTGAGACTGCGTTGCCTCAAATATTGGAAGAAGTCACCCCCTGTGAGTGGCTGGCTGAGGTGCCATCTGTTGAGGAAGTACTGAAGGCTATCCGGAGTCTGTGACCAGGAAAGGCAGCGGGCAGAGATGATCTCCTAAGCGAAATGCTGAGGGAGGGTGGCGTTTGTGCACAGACTGCCCTATATGACATCATAACAACAGTCTGGACCACTGGACGAGTTCCGCAGGATTGGAAGGATGCCCTGGTGGTCCCCCTTTTTAAAAAGGGGGACCGCACAGACTGTAACAACTACAGGGGCATCTCACTCCTCAGTGTGCCGGGAAAGGTCCTGGCAAGGATTATTCAGCATCGCCTTGCCAGGCACGCTGAGGAGAGGCTTGCGGAGCCCCAATGCGGTTTCAGGAAAGGGTGGTCCTGCACAGATGCCATATTTTCTGTCCGTCTGCTATAGCAGAGGTGTAGGGAATTCCAACAAGACCTACATCTCTCCTTTGTTGACCTGGGCAAGGCCTATGATACCATCAGTATGCCTGGGCTCTGGGTTGTTCTTCGTGCTTTTGGAGTACCTGACCCTCTGCTCACGATCATTAAGGACCTTCATGATGGTGAGCGAGCCCAGGTAAAACTACATCAGAGCCATTCCCTGTACACCTTGGGGTGCGACAGGGATGTCCTCTGGCTCCCACATTATTTAACATCTATTTTGACCACGTAGTTCGTGAAGCCTTCAATAGCTGTACCGGGGGAATCTCCATATGGTACAGATATAATGGGAGGCTGATCGATGCCCGGGTGCGGTCAAGGGATGGCTCCCTATTGCTCAACCACGTTATGTATGCTGATGATTTGGTAATAGCTGCTCATTCAGAGAAGGAGTTGTAGACGCTGCTGCTGAGACTGGAGCATGCTACTAAGAGATGGGGCCTTACCATCAGGCCCACCAAAACTAAGCACCTGCCTGGGTATTTTGTACCATCGGACACTCCACCCCCACAACTCCAAATCGGTGATGGGGCAATGTGTAGTGTAGTGTATAGTGTAGTGTAGTAGTGTAGTGTATAGTGAAGTGTATAGTGTAGTGTATATTGTAGTATATAGTGTAGTGTACAGTGTAGTGTATAGTAGTGTATACTGTAGTATTTAGTAGTGTAGTCTATAGTAGTGTATAGTGTAGTGTAGTGTAAAGTGTAGTGTATAGTGTAGTGTATAGTAGTGTATTGTGTAGTGTATAGTGTAGTATATAGTGTAGTGTGTAGTGTATAATAGTGCAGTGTATAGTGTAGTGTACAGTGTAGTGTATAGTGTAGTGTGTAGTGTAGTGTATAGTGTAGTGTATAGTGTAGTATGTAGTGTAGTGTGTAGTGCAGTGTATAGTGGAGTGCATAGTGTAGTGTATAGTGTAGTGTATAGTGTAGTGTGTAGTGTAGTGTATAGTGTAGTGTGTAGTGTGTAGTGTATAGTGTAGTGTATAGTAGTGTAGTGTATAGTGTAGTGTATCGTAGTGTATAGTAGTGTAAAGTGCAGTGTGTAGTGTTGTAGTGTATAGTGTAGTGTATACTGTAGTGTATAGTAGTGTAGTGTATAGTGTAGTGTATCGTAGTGTATCGTAGTGTATAGTGGTGTAGTGTGTAGTGTAGTGTATAGTAGTGTAGTGTATAGTAGTGTAGTGTATAGTAGTGTATAGTGTAGTGTATAGTGTAGTGTATAGTAGTGTAGTGTATAGTAGTGTAGTCTATAGTGTAGTGTGTAGTGTAGTGTATAGTGTAGCATATTTTAGTGTATAGTGTAGTATATATAGAAGTGTATAGTGTAGTGTGTAGTGTATAGTGTAGTGTATAGTGTAGTGTATAGTAGTGTATAGTAGTGTAGTGTATAGTAGTGTATAGTAGTGTAGTGTATAGTGTAGTGTATAGTAGTGTATAGCAGTGTAGTGTATAGTAGTGTAGTGTATAGTGTAGTGTATAGTAGTGTAGTGTATAGTAGTGTGGTGTATAGTAGTGTATATTGTAGTGTGTAGTGTATAGTAGCGTACTGTATAGTAGTGTATAGTGTAGTGTATAGTAGTGTATAGTAGTGTAGTGTATAGTGTAGTGTATTGTGTAGTGTATAGTAGTATGGTGTATAGCAGTGTATAGTAGTGTAGTGTGTAGTGTATAGTAGTGTAGTGTGTAATGTATAGTAGTGTAGTGTGTAGTGTATAGTAGTATAGTGTATAGTGTAGTGTATAATGTAGTGTATAGTAGTGTAGTGTATAGTTGTGTATAGTAGTGTATAGTGTAGTGTATCGTGTATTGTATAGTGTAGTGTACACTATTCTAGACTCACCGGCAATGGCACCACGCAGCTCCTAGGAGGCTGGGTGCAGATCTTTTGGCTTGAGATGCTGGAAACTCCGCAGCTGCCCTCCGTGGCCATCTGCACCTGCATCTGCCTCTGGTCGAGTACTGGCCAACGCGAAGGGAGGGCAGAGAATCGAACAAAAATGTTTCAAATGTTACCCGGCCGAGGTGAAGCGAGAGCGCCGATGATCCTGGCTTTGAATACCCCCGCAAGTCGTTACCAACGCACGGGCAGCAGCGGCGGCGGAAGCAATGGGAGGGGAGGAGAAGGCAGGCGACGGAAGGGGAAGGGAGCGGAGGCTTCACCGACACGTCCCCGGAGCGCCGGTCCTGCGGTAAAGCGGAGACGGTGGCGCGCTGATGCGCGGGGCGCAAGAGCCTGGACTCGCTGTGTTCAAGGTCCCTGAGAAAACATCCTCCTAAGGTTCAGCCTCCACTTCTCCCCGACGGTCCTCTCATCTTCGGATACCCGAAGGGCGACGGACCCCAACATCTTCAGGGGCCCGGTCAACGTGCTCGTCGGCCACGCCAAGCTCGCCGTGCACAGGGCGAGGAAGGTGGCCCTGGAGGGGAAACGTCCGGCCAAGCGGGCCTGGGCTTCTTCCGCGCGCTCCGACCAGAGCCAGGGTGTGTGGGCCGGAGTTCCGCCGTGCGCGGCTGACCCACGCGCGAGCCGGCCCTTCAAGGAGCGGTGGGCGCTGGAGGAGGGCCGTGTGGCTCGGTGGCAGATGACGGTAGAGAGCTCTGCGTGCAGATTGTGAGCTACCCGTCGGAGGCCGTATCACTGCGGGAAGGGCTGCGTGCAGATGCAGCACTTGTCGTAGTTAAAAATTGTCGTAGTTAAAAAATACATAATAATATTACAAATATTACATATAAAACATAGGGGGTACAAAGACATGGAGTAGAGAGAGAGAGGGGGTAGGTAGAGAGAGGGGGGTAGGTAGAGAGAGAGGGTAGAGAGAGAGGGGGTAGAGAGAGGGGGTAGGTAGAGAGAGGGGGTAGGTAGAGATAGGGGGTAGGTAGAGAGAGGGGGGTAGGTAGAGAGAGAGGGTAGAGAGAGAGGGGGTAGAGAGAGGGGGTAGGTAGAGAGAGGGGGTAGGTAGAGAAAGGGGGTAGGTAGAGAGAGGTGGTAGAGAGAGGTGGTAGAGAGAGAGGGAAGAGGTAAGGAGAGCAGAGCTTGAAATCTTTCGTGAAATCTTTCATTTCAAACGGGCGGGTGGGGGGGGGGGGGGGGTTACATAAAGCAGAGCATTAAACAAGAAAACGAAATGATAAACGAAGCAAAGTGCCGACTACACCGAGCCTCTTCTTGTTTCCTCTTATCGTAACAAAAGGAAAAGAGGGTAGGGGAGGGGAAGGGAGGGAAGGAGAGGGGATGAGAGGAGAGGGTAGCGGAGGGAGTAAGCGAGAAGGCGGGATCACCTTCGATGAAGCAGGTCTTCCCGGAGTAGTGCGTAGGCCGCTGGTAGTCTGGCAGGCAGGCCGGGCTCCTGTTGGTCACGGGAGTGGCGACCTTCAGCAGTGCTGCGTTGTACCGGTCGTGAACGGTGTAGCTCAGCACCCGCAGGTCCACGCCACCGCTCAGCCGGACACTCGGGGGCTGCGGGTCGCTCCTGAAATCGGCGGCAGCCAACGACGTCTTTATTCGCGGCGAACTTTTGGTGCCGTGCAGCGGTGGCTGGGGAGACGTTGACGACCTCGCCTGGTGTGCTAGAGGTCGTGGGTACGATCCTGAGCCCTGATGTATATTTGTAATCTGCGTCTCTTTCTCTCTTCTCACGGTCTCGTTTGTTGTGTTTAGTTCCCCCGGCGCACCTCCGATTAGCCACGGTTGGCTACGTACAAAAAAAGTTCAACGTACATACATAGACTCACAGCAGAGAACCATAGACTCACACAGAGACCCATAGACTCAAACAGAGACCCATAGACTCACACAGGGACCCATAGACTCACACAGAGACCCATAGACTCACACAGAGACCAGTAGACTCCCACAGAGACCCATAAACTCACACAGAGACCCATAGACTCACACAGGGACCCATAGACTCACACAGAGACCCATAGACTCAGACAGAGACCAGTAGACTCACACAGAGACACATAGACTCACACAGAGACCCATAGACTCAGACAGAGACCAGTAGACTCACACAGAGACCCATAGACTCACATCAGAGACCCATAGACTCACACAGTGACCAGTAGACTCACACAGAGACCCATAGACTCACATCAGAGACCCATAGACTCACACAGAGACCCATAGAATCACACAGAGACCAGTAGACTCACACAGTGACCCATAGACTCACATGGACACCCATAGACTCACACAGACACCCATAGACTCACACAGAGACCCATAGACTCACATCAGAGCCCCATAGACTAACACAGAGACCAGTAAACTCACACAGAGACCCATAGACTCACATCAGAGACCCATAGACTCACAGAGACCATTAAACTCACACAGAGACCCATAGACTCACACAGAGACCCATAGAATCACACAGAGACACAGAGACTCATACAGAGACCCATAGACTCACACAGAGATCCAAAGACTCACACAGAGACCCATAGACTCACACAGAGACCCATAGACTCACATAGAGCCCCACAGACTTACACAGAGCCCCATAGACTCATACAGCAGAGACCCATAGACTCGCAAAGAGCCACATAGACTCACACAGAGACCCATAGACTCACACAGACACCAGTAGACTAACACAGAAACACATAGACTCACACAGCAGAGACCCATGGACTCACCACACTGAGACCAATAGACTCACAGAGACCCACAGACTTACGTAAACAGAAACTCATAGACTCACACAGAGATCAGTAGACTCACACAGAAACACAGACTCACACAGAGCCACATAGACTCACACAAAGACACAGACTCACACAGAGCCCCATAGACTCACACAGGGACCCATAGACTCACACGGAGACCCATAGACTCACACAGAGACGTATAGACTCACACGGAGACCCATAGACTCACACAGAGACTCAGACTCACACAGAGACACATAGACTCACACAGAGCCCCATAGACTCACACAGGGACCCATAGACTCACACAGAGACCCATAGACTCACACAGAGACCAGTAGACTCAAACAGAGACCCATAGACTCACACAGAGTCCAGTAGACTCACACAGAGACCCATAGACTCACACAGAGACCCGTAGACTCACACAGAGACACATAGACTCTCACAGAGCCCCATAGACTCACACAGAGCCCCATAGTCTCACACAGAGCCCCATAGACTCACACAGAGCCCCAACGACTCACACAAAGACCCATAGACTCACACAGGGACACATAGACTCACACAGAGACCCATAGACTCACAAAGAGACCCATAGACTCACACAAAGACCAGTAGACTCACATAGAGACCCATAGACTCACACAGAGACCCATAGACTCACACGGAGACTCATAGACTCACATGGAGACCCATATACTCACACGGAGACCCATAGACTCGCACAGAGACACAAAAACCGACACAGAGACCTATAGGCTCACACAGACACCCATAGACTAACACAGAGACCCATAGAGTCACACAGAGCCCCTTAGACTCACATAGAGCCCCATAGACTCACACAGAGACCCATAGACTAACACAGAGACCCATAGAGTCACACAGAGCCCCTTAGACTCACACGGAGACTCATAGACTCACACAGGGACCCATCGACTCACACGGAGACCCATAGACTCACACGGAGAAACAAAGACCCACACAGAGACCCATAGACTCACACAGGGATCCATAGACTCACACGGAGACCCATAGACTCACACAGAGACCCATAGCCTCTCACAAAGACCAGTAGACTCACACAGAGACCCATAGACTCACACAAAGACCGGTAGACTCACACAGAGACCAGTAGACTCACACAGAGACCCACAGACTCACACAGAGACCCATAGACTCACACAGAGACCCATAGACTCACATCAGAGACCCATAGACTCACACAGAGACCCATAGAATCACACAGAGACCAGTAGACTCACACAGTGACCCATAGACTCACATGGACACCCATAGACTCACACAGACACCCATAGACTCACACAGAGACCCATAGACTCACATCAGAGCCCCATAGACTAACACAGAGACCAGTAAACTCACACAGAGACCCATAGACTCACATCAGAGACCCATAGACTCACAGAGACCATTAAACTCACAGAGAGACCCATAGACTCACACAGAGACCCATAGAATCACACAGAGACACAGAGACTCATACAGAGACCCATAGACTCACACAGAGATCCAAAGACTCACACAGAGACCCATAGACTCACACAGAGACCCATAGACTCACATAGAGCCCCACAGACTTACACAGAGCCCCATAGACTCATACAGCAGAGACCCATAGACTCACAAAGAGCCACATAGACTCACACAGAGACCCATAGACTCACACAGACACCAGTAGACTAACACAGAAACACATAGACTCACACAGCAGAGACCCATGGACTCACCACACTGAGACCAATAGACTCACAGAGACCCACAGACTTACGTAAACAGAAACTCATACACTCACACAGAGATCAGTAGACTCACACAGAAACACAGACTCACACAGAGCCACATAGACTCACACAAAGACACAGACTCACACAGAGCCCCATAGACTCACACAGGGACCCATAGACTCACACGGAGACCCATAGACTCACACAGAGACGTATAGACTCACACGGAGACCCATAGACTCACACAGAGACTCAGACTCACACAGAGACACATAGACTCACACAGAGACCAGTAGACTCACACAGAGACCCATAGACTCACACAGAGTCCAGTAGACTCACACAGAGACCCATAGACTCACACAGAGACCCGTAGACTCACACAGAGACACATAGACTCTGGTAGGAGGCTGCTAGATTTTTGTGTAGCCCATGGGCTTGTAATTACCAACACACTGTTCCGGCATCGGCGCATCCACACAACATCATGGATGCATGCCAGGTCCAAGCAAGAACATCTGCTGGACTACATAGTGACGGACCAGCGGATGCAAGCCCATGTCCTTGACACCAGGACCTACCGTGGAGCTGATCTGCCCTCTGACCATCGACTAGTCATCTGTAAGATGCGCCTGCCATTCTTCCACTCCGGTGGTGGGTGTACACCCAGGACCCCATTCCAACCTAAAGTGGCCTGGTCTTAGTTATCTGATGAAATTTGCTAGCGAGAATTTCATCATCGCTTGCGGCTGGGATTGGCATCGTACCCAACTCCTCCTGGGCAAGGTTTAGGACTGTGACTCATGCAGCTGCAATGCCTAGTTTGGGTACGCGGTCCAGACCTCCCCAGAGACCCTGGCTGACAGAGGACGTGTTCAGGATGGTTGAGAAAAAGCGACAGGCCCACTGTCATCGGCTACAGAATCCCACGTCAGAGAATGAGGAGGCTTACCGTAGCCTTCGCTCGGAGGTTCGGAGAGCCGTGAGGCGCTGCAAGGATGGGTGGTGGTTGCGGGTTGCTGAGGAGATGGAGTCTGCCTCAGTGGCCCGCGATCACAAATCTCTATTTAACTCCATCAAAAAAGTAACCTGCAGCGCCACACCTATTACCATCATTAGGGGAAAAAACGGTGATCCAATCTACGACCCCCAGGAACAGGTTTGCAGATTTGCTGAGCATTTCAGTGAGGTCCTGGGGGAGGGAAAACCCCTCAGCCAGGAAAACATCATGGCACAAAGTGAGACTGCGTTGCCTCAAATATTGGAAGAAGTCACCCCCTGTGAGTGGCTGGCTGAGGTGCCATCTGTTGAGGAAGTACTGAAGGCTATCCGGAGTCTGTGACCAGGAAAGGCAGCGGGCAGAGATGATCTCCTAAGCGAAATGCTGAGGGAGGGTGGCGTTTGTGCACAGACTGCCCTATATGACATCATAACAACAGTCTGGACCACTGGACGAGTTCCGCAGGATTGGAAGGATGCCCTGGTGGTCCCCCTTTTTAAAAAGGGGGACCGCACAGACTGTAACAACTACAGGGGCATCTCACTCCTCAGTGTGCCGGGAAAGGTCCTGGCAAGGATTATTCAGCATCGCCTTGCCAGGCACGCTGAGGAGAGGCTTGCGGAGCCCCAATGCGGTTTCAGGAAAGGGTGGTCCTGCACAGATGCCATATTTTCTGTCCGTCTGCTATAGCAGAGGTGTAGGGAATTCCAACAAGACCTACATCTCTCCTTTGTTGACCTGGGCAAGGCCTATGATACCATCAGTATGCCTGGGCTCTGGGTTGTTCTTCGTGCTTTTGGAGTACCTGACCCTCTGCTCACGATCATTAAGGACCTTCATGATGGTGAGCGAGCCCAGGTAAAACTACATCAGAGCCATTCCCTGTACACCTTGGGGTGCGACAGGGATGTCCTCTGGCTCCCACATTATTTAACATCTATTTTGACCACGTAGTTCGTGAAGCCTTCAATAGCTGTACCGGGGGAATCTCCATATGGTACAGATATAATGGGAGGCTGATCGATGCCCGGGTGCGGTCAAGGGATGGCTCCCTATTGCTCAACCACGTTATGTATGCTGATGATTTGGTAATAGCTGCTCATTCAGAGAAGGAGTTGTAGACGCTGCTGCTGAGACTGGAGCATGCTACTAAGAGATGGGGCCTTACCATCAGGCCCACCAAAACTAAGCACCTGCCTGGGTATTTTGTACCATCGGACACTCCACCCCCACAACTCCAAATCGGTGATGGGGCAATGTGTAGTGTAGTGTATAGTGTAGTGTGTAGTGTAGTAGTGTAGTGTATAGTGAAGTGTATAGTGTAGTGTATATTGTAGTATATAGTGTAGTGTACAGTGTAGTGTATAGTAGTGTATACTGTAGTATTTAGTAGTGTAGTCTATAGTAGTGTATAGTGTAGTGTAGTGTAAAGTGTAGTGTATAGTGTAGTGTATAGTAGTGTATTGTGTAGTGTATAGTGTAGTATATAGTGTAGTGTGTAGTGTATAATAGTGCAGTGTATAGTGTAGTGTACAGTGTAGTGTATAGTGTAGTGTGTAGTGTAGTGTATAGTGTAGTGTATAGTGTAGTATGTAGTGTAGTGTGTAGTGCAGTGTATAGTGGAGTGCATAGTGTAGTGTATAGTGTAGTGTATAGTGTAGTGTGTAGTGTGTAGTGTAGTGTATAGTGTAGTGTGTAGTGTATAGTGTAGTGTATAGTAGTGTAGTGTATAGTGTAGTGTATCGTAGTGTATAGTAGTGTAAAGTGCAGTGTGTAGTGTTGTAGTGTATAGTGTAGTGTATACTGTAGTGTATAGTAGTGTAGTGTATAGTGTAGTGTATCGTAGTGTATCGTAGTGTATAGTGGTGTAGTGTGTAGTGTAGTGTATAGTAGTGTAGTGTATAGTAGTGTAGTGTATAGTAGTGTATAGTGTAGTGTATAGTGTAGTGTATAGTAGTGTAGTGTATAGTAGTGTAGTCTATAGTGTAGTGTGTAGTGTAGTGTATAGTGTAGCATATTTTAGTGTATAGTGTAGTATATATAGAAGTGTATAGTGTAGTGTGTAGTGTATAGTGTAGTGTATAGTAGTGTATAGTAGTGTAGTGTATAGTAGTGTATAGTAGTGTAGTGTATAGTGTAGTGTATAGTAGTGTATAGCAGTGTAGTGTATAGTAGTGTAGTGTATAGTGTAGTGTATAGTAGTGTAGTATATAGTAGTGTGGTGTATAGTAGTGTATATTGTAGTGTGTAGTGTATAGTAGCGTACTGTATAGTAGTGTATAGTGTAGTGTATAGTAGTGTATAGTAGTGTAGTGTATAGTGTAGTGTATTGTGTAGTGTATAGTAGTGTGGTGTATAGCAGTGTATAGTAGTGTAGTGTGTAGTGTATAGTAGTGTAGTGTGTAATGTATAGTAGTGTAGTGTGTAGTGTATAGTAGTATAGTGTATAGTGTAGTGTATAATGTAGTGTATAGTAGTGTAGTGTATAGTTGTGTATAGTAGTGTATAGTGTAGTGTATAGTGTATTGTATAGTGTAGTGTACACTATTCTAGACTCACCGGCAATGGCACCACGCAGCTCCTAGGAGGCTGGGTGCAGATCTTTTGGCTTGAGATGCTGGAAACTCCGCAGCTGCCCTCCGTGGCCATCTGCACCTGCATCTGCCTCTGGTCGAGTGCTGGCCAACGCGAAGGGAGGGCAGAGAATCGAATAAAAATGTTTCAAATGTTACCCGGCCGAGGTGAAGCGAGAGCGCCGATAATCCTGGCTTTAAATACCCCCCAAGTCGTTACCAACGCACGGGCAGCAGCGGCGGCGGAAGCAATGGGAGGGGAGGAGAAGGCAGGCGACGGAACGGGAAGGGAGCGGAGGCTTCACCGACACGTCCCCGGAGCGCCGGTCCTGCGGTAAAGCGGAGACGGTGGCGCGCTGATGCGCGGGGCGCAAGAGCCTGGACTCGCTGTGTTCAAGGTCCCTGAGAAAACATCCTCCTAAGGTTCAGCCTCCACTTCTCCCCGACGGTCCTCTCATCTTCGGATACCCGAAGGGCGACGGACCCCAACATCTTCAGGGGCCCGGTCAACGTGCTCGTCGGCCACGCCAAGCTCGCCGTGCACAGGGCGAGGAAGGTGGCCCTGGAGGGGAAACGTCCGGCCAAGCGGGCCTGGGCTTCTTCCGCGCGCTCCGACCAGAGCCAGGGTGTGTGGGCCGGAGTTCCGCCGTGCGCGGCTGACCCACGCGCGAGCCGGCCCTTCAAGGAGCGGTGGGCGCTGGAGGAGGGCCGTGTGGCTCGGTGGCAGATGACGGTAGAGAGCTCTGCGTGCAGATTGTGAGCTACCCGTCGGAGGCCGTATCACTGCGGGAAGGGCTGCGTGCAGATGCAGCACTTGTCGTAGTTAAAAAATACATAATAATATTACAAATATTACATATAAAACATAGGGGGAACAAAGACATGGAGTAGAGAGAGAGAGGGGGTAGGTAGAGAGAGGGGGGTAGGTAGAGAGAGAGGGTAGAGAGAGAGGGGGTAGAGAGAGGGGGTAGGTAGAGAGAGGGGGTAGGTAGAGATAGGGGGTAGGTAGAGAGAGGGGGGTAGGTAGAGAGAGAGGGTAGAGAGAGAGGGGGTAGAGAGAGGGGGTAGGTAGAGAGAGGGGGTAGGTAGAGAAAGGGGGTAGGTAGAGAGAGGTGGTAGAGAGAGGTGGTAGAGAGAGAGGGAAGAGGTAAGGAGAGCAGAGCTTGAAATCTTTCGTGAAATCTTTCATTTCAAACGGGCGGGTGGGGGGGGGGGGTTACATAAAGCAGAGCATTAAACAAGAAAACGAAATGATAAACGAAGCAAAGTGCCGACTACACCGAGCATCTTCTTGTTTCCTCTTATCGTAACAAAAGGAAAAGAGGGTAGGGGAGGGGAAGGGAGGGAAGGAGAGGGGATGAGAGGAGAGGGTAGCGGAGGGAGTAAGCGAGTAGGCGGGATCACCTTCGATGAAGCAGGTCATCCCGGAGTAGTGCGTAGGCCGCTGGTAGTCTGGCAGGCAGGCCAGGCTCCTGTTGGTCACGGGAGTGGCGACCTTCAGCAGTGCTGCGTTGTACCGGTCGTGAACGGTGTAGCTCAGCACCCGCAGGTCCACGCCACCGCTCAGCCGGACACTCGGGGGCTGCGGGTCGCTCCTGAAATCGGCGGCAGCCAACGACGTCTTTATTCGCGGCGAACTTTTGGTGCCGTGCAGCGGTGGCTGGGGAGACGTTGACGACCTCGCCTGGTGTGCTAGAGGTCGTGGGTACGATCCTGAGCCCTGATGTATATTTGTAATCTGCGTCTCTTTCTCTCTTCTCACGGTCTCGTTTGTTGTGTTTAGTTCCCCCGGCGCACCTCCGATTAGCCACGGTTGGCTACGTACAAAAAAAGTTCAACGTACATACATAGACTCACAGCAGAGAACCATAGACTCACACAGAGACCCATAGACTCAAACAGAGACCCATAGACTCACACAGGGACCCATAGACTCACACAGAGACCCATAGACTCACACAGAGACCAGTAGACTCCCACAGAGACCCATAAACTCACACAGAGACCCATAGACTCACACAGGGACCCATAGACTCACACAGAGACCCATAGACTCAGACAGAGACCAGTAGACTCACACAGAGACACATAGACTTACACAGAGACCCATAGACTCAGACAGAGACCAGTAGACTCACACAGAGACCCATAGACTCACATCAGAGACCCATAGACTCACACAGTGACCAGTAGACTCACACAGAGACCCATAGACTCACATCAGAGACCCATAGACTCACACAGAGACCCATAGAATCACACAGAGACCAGTAGACTCACACAGTGACCCATAGACTCACATGGACACCCATAGACTCACACAGACACCCATAGACTCACACAGAGACCCATAGACTCACATCAGAGCCCCATAGACTAACACAGAGACCAGTAAACTCACACAGAGACCCATAGACTCACATCAGAGACCCATAGACTCACAGAGACCATTAAACTCACACAGAGACCCATAGACTCACACAGAGACCCATAGAATCACACAGAGACACAGAGACTCATACAGAGACCCATAGACTCACACAGAGATCCAAAGACTCACACAGAGACCCATAGACTCACACAGAGACCCATAGACTCACATAGAGCCCCACAGACTTACACAGAGCCCCATAGACTCATACAGCAGAGACCCATAGACTCGCAAAGAGCCACATAGACTCACACAGAGACCCATAGACTCACACAGACACCAGTAGACTAACACAGAAACACATAGACTCACACAGCAGAGACCCATGGACTCACCACACTGAGACCAATAGACTCACAGAGACCCACAGACTTACGTAAACAGAAACTCATAGACTCACACAGAGCCACATAGACTCACACAAAGACACAGACTCACACAGAGCCCCATAGACTCACACAGGGACCCATAGACTCACACGGAGACCCATAGACTCACACAGAGACGTATAGACTCACACGGAGACACATAGACTCACACAGAGACTCAGACTCACACAGAGACACATAGACTCACACAGAGCCCCATAGACTCACACAGGGACCCATAGACTCACACAGAGACCCATAGACTCACACAGAGACCAGTAGACTCACACAGAGACCCATAGACTCACACAGAGTCCAGTAGACTCACACAGAGACCCATAGACTCACACAGAGACCCGTAGACTCACACAGAGACACATAGACTCTCACAGAGCCCCATAGACTCACACAGAGCCCCATAGACTCACACAGAGCCCCATAGACTCACACAGAGCCCCAACGACTCACACAAAGACCCATAGACTCACACAGGGACACATAGACTCACACAGAGACCCATAGACTCACAAAGAGACCCATAGACTCACACAAAGACCAGTAGACTCACATAGAGACCCATAGACTCACACAGAGACCCATAGACTCACACGGAGACTCATAGACTCACATGGAGACCCATAGACTCACACGGAGACCCATAGACTCGCACAGAGACACAAAAACCGACACAGAGACCCATAGACTCACACAGAGACCCATAGACTAACACAGAGACCCATAGAGTCACACAGAGCCCCTTAGACTCACATAGAGCCCCATAGACTCACACAGGGACCCATCGACTCACACGGAGACCCATAGACTCACACGGAGAAACAAAGACCCACACAGAGACCCATAGACTCACACAGGGATCCATAGACTCACATGGAGACCCATAGACTCACACAGAGACCCATAGCCTCTCACAAAGACCAGTAGACTCACACAGAGACCCATAGACTCACACAAAGACCGGTAGACTCACACAGAGACCAGTAGACTCACACAGAGACCCACAGACTCACACAGAGACCCATAGACTCACACAGAGACCCATAGACTCACATCAGAGACCCATAGACTCACACAGAGACCCATAGAATCACACAGAGACAAGTAGACTCACACAGTGACCCATAGACTCACATGGACACCCATAGACTCACACAGACACCCATAGACTCACACAGAGACCCATAGACTCACATCAGAGCCCCATAGACTAACACAGAGACCAGTAAACTCACACAGAGACCCATAAACTCACATCAGAGACCCATAGACTCACAGAGACCATTAAACTCACACAGAGACCCATAGACTCACACAGAGACCCATAGAATCACACAGAGACACAGAGACTCATACAGAGACCCATAGACTCACACAGAGATCCAAAGACTCACACAGAGACCCATAGACTCACACAGAGACCCATAGACTCACATAGAGCCCCACAGACTTACACAGAGCCCCATAGACTCATACAGCAGAGACCCATAGACTCGCAAAGAGCCACATAGACTCACACAGAGACCCATAGACTCACACAGACACCAGTAGACTAACACAGAAACACATAGACTCACACAGCAGAGACCCATGGACTCACCACACTGAGACCAATAGACTCACAGAGACCCACAGACTTACGTAAACAGAAACTCATAGACTCACACAGAGATCAGTAGACTCACACAGAAACACAGACTCACACAGAGCCACATAGACTCACACAAAGACACAGACTCACACAGAGCCCCATAGACTCACACAGGGACCCATAGACTCACACGGAGACCCATAGACTCACACAGAGACGTATAGACTCACACGGAGACCCATAGACTCACACAGAGACTCAGACTCACACAGAGACACCTAGACTCACACAGAGCCCCATAGACTCACACAGGGACCCATAGACTCACACAGAGACCCATAGACTCACACAGAGACCAGTAGACTCACACAGAGACCCATAGACTCACACAGAGTCCAGTAGACTCACACAGAGACCCATAGACTCACACAGAGACCCGTAGACTCACACAGAGACACATAGACTCTCACAGAGCCCCATAGACTCACACAGAGCCCCATAGACTCACACAGAGACACCTAGACTCACACAGAGCCCCATAGACTCACACAGGGACCCATAGACTCACACAGGGACCCATCGACTCACACGGAGACCCATAGACTCACACGGAGAAACAAAGACCCACACAGAGACCCATAGACTCACACAGGGATCCATAGACTCACACGGAGACCCATAGACTCACACAGAGACCCATAGCCTCTCACAAAGACCAGTAGACTCACACAGAGACCCATAGACTCACACAAAGACCGGTAGACTCACACAGAGACCAGTAGACTCACACAGAGACCCATAGACTCACACAGAGACCCATAGACTCACACAGAGACCCATAGACTCACACCGCGGCCTGCACCCCGACCTGTTTACGAGCAGGTTGACGCAGCCGGCGGTCGCGAGGAACCAGGAGGGCTTTACAAGTGTCGCGTGGCACAGCGTCGCGTTGTACTGCACCACCGCAGCCGCCCAGGGAGCCGGTGACTGGAACCCCTTCACACCGCAGGCTGCAGACAGCAGACGGCAGATGGCAGGTTTACTGTAACCAGGTTTAACATAACCAGGTTTACCATAACCAAGTTTACCATAACCAGGTTTACTCTAACCAAGTTTAACATAACCAGGTTTAACATAACCATGTTTACCATAACCAAGTTTACCATAACCAGGTTTACTGTAACCAGGTTTAACATAACCAGGTTTAACATAACCAGGTTTACTGTAACCAGGTTTAACATAACCAAGTTTACCGTAACAAAGTTTAACATAACCAGGTTTACTCTAACCAGGTTTAACATAACCAGGTTTACCATAACCAGGTTTACCGTAACCAAGTTTAACATAACCAGGTTTACCGTAACCAAGTTTAACATAACCAGGTTTACTGTAACCAGGTTTAACATAACCAGGTTTACCGTAACCAGGTTTAACATAACCAGGTTTACAGTAACCAGGTTTAACATAACCAGGTTTACTGTAACCAGGTTTAACATAACCAGGTTTACCATAACCAGGTTTAATGTTCAGGTTTACTGTAACCAGGTTTAACATAACCAGGTTTACCATAACTAAGTTTAACATAACCAGGTTTACCGTAACCAGGTTTAATGTTCAGGTTTACCATAACCAAGTTTAACATAACCAGGCTTACCGTAACCAAGTTTAACATAACCAGGTTTACCGTAACCAAGTTTACCATAACCAGGTTTACTCTAACCAAGTTTAACATAACCAGGTTTACTGTAACCAAGTTTAACATAACCAGGTTTACCGTAACCAGGTTTAATGTTCAGGTTTACCCTAACTAAGTTTCCATAACCAGGTTTACCTAACCAGGTTACCATAACCAAGTTTACCATAACAAAGTAACCAGGTTACCGTAACCAGGTTACCGTAACCAAGTTACCATAACCAAGTTAACCATAACCAAGGTTCCCTAACCAGGTTACCATAACCAAGTTTACCATAACAAAGTAACCAGGTTAATGTAACCAGGTTACCATAACCAAGTTTACCATAACAAAGTAACCAGGTTAATGTAACCAGGTTACCATAACCAAGTTTACCGTAACCAGGTTACCATAACCAAGTTTACCATAACAAAGTAACCAAGTTACCGTAACCAAGTTACCATAACCAAGTTACCGTAACCAGGTTACGGTAACCAAGTTACCATAACCAAGTTTACCGTAACAAAGTAACCAAGTTACAGTAACCAAGTTACCATAACCAAGTTACCATAACCAGGTTACCGTAACCAAGTAAAACTAAAAAATGACCCCCACTGAGACCGCGACATGAAGGTGTCTCTGCTCGTCGAGACTCACCCTTGGTGCTCGTGACGGGCCTCACGCTCCAATAGTTGATGCAGAAGCCCTTTCCTGAAAGAACAACAATGTCGAGATGCGGGGCGGACGGGCGGGAAATCAGCGGTCAGTGGAGATGTAAACAGCCGCACGAGTCGGGTACCAGAGGTCTGTGTTTGTAAGTTGATCTGTTTGCAAGTCCCAAATTTACTCCTGTACACTGTACACTATTTTACATACCACTACACTACCACAAAACTATATATGACTACACTACATTATATACTACTACTCTACATTATATACTACACGATTATATACGACACTACTATATACTACTACACTACATTATATACTACTACACTACGTTATACACTACTACACTACATTATATACTACTACACTACTTTATATACTACTACACTACTCAAAACTATATATGACTACACTGCATTATATACTACTATGCTACATGATATACTACTATACTACATTATATACTACTACACTACGTTATACACTACTACACTACATCATATACTACTACACTACTTCATATACTACAACACTACTCAAAACTATATATGACTACACTGCATTATATACTACTATGCTACATGATACACTACTACACTACATTATATGCTACTACACTACATTATATACTACGACACTACATTATATACTACTACGCTACATTATATACTACACTACTATATACTACTACACTACATTACAAACTACTACACTACATTGTATACTACTACACTACATTATATTCTACTACGATACATTATATACTACACTACTATATACTACTACGCTACATTACATACTACTACACTAGATTATATACTACTACACTACTCAAAACTATATATGACTACACTGCATTATATACTACTACGCTACATGATATACTACTACACTACAATATATACTACACTACATTATATACTACTACACTACATTATATACTACACTACTATATACTACTACGCTACATTACATACTACTACACTACATTGTATACTACTACACTACTACAAAACTATATATGACTACACTACATTATATTCTACTACGCTACATTGTAAACTACACTACAATATGCTACTATGCTACATTACATACTACTACACTACATTATATACTACTACACTACATTATATACTACACTACATTATATACTACTACACTACATTATATACTACTACACTACTATAAACTACTACATACTAGGCGAGGTAGTTAACATCTCCTAGCCACTATGATGATGAGAGAGAGAGAAACACAGCCTCCAAATATACATCAGCATTAATTGTCAGGCTTGGGTCGAATTCACGACCTCCTGCATACCAGGCGAGGTAGTTAACATCTCCTAGCCACCGTGGTGCTAGCGTAGGCTGTGGCAGTGGTGTGGAGAGAAATAACCTGGAGACAAATGCACGTGACCACGGGCAGCACATGCTATTTAGTTTAACACGTATTTGTAGTAGTAAGGGAGAGGCTTTCGCTAACCAATATTATCCATGATAGAGGGTTGTTTTTTTGGGTTAGATTACGTACGTATAAACGCTGTGTCGTTGAACCGACCACCACCGCCCCGAAACAGCCTCATTTGTGTAGGGGTTGTCACTTAAACAAAACGTGACCAATTAGTTCATTAAAACCAGCCTCATATGGCTAACCGCCTGATGAAGCTGCTGATTGTGATTACCAGCGAAACGTCACGTTAACTTGAATTGTAAACGTTGTTGTGGGTTTACTCCCCAACACACACCAGTTAGTGCTGAACTAAGTAAATAATTGGCCACGTTTTGTTTACGTGATGAACCCTTACTGTTTGGTTGTGTCGGGTGGTGGTGGGATTAACGACACATTTATACTTACACGACCTAACCCAAACAAAAAACACCTCTTATTCTTGGTTCTTTCGGTAAAAATCACGTAGAAGGGAAACAATAAAATAATAAAAATATAAAACAATAAAATTCTCACGACGTTTCGACTGCAACACAAGCAATCATCATCAGGTGTGAAAACCACAGCAAGAAAATTTGAAACTGTGGTTTTCACACCTGATGATGATTGCTTGTGTAGCAGTCGAAACGTCGTGAGAATTTTATTGTTTTATATTTTTATCATTTTATTGTTTCCCTTCTACGTGGTGGTGACTTTACCGAAAGAACCAAGAATAATAATTTAATTGTTTTACAATAATTTCATTGTTTTATATTTTTATTATTTTAATGTTTCCCTTCTACGTGGTGGTGACTTTACCGAAAGAACCAACAATAATAATTGTATTGTTTTACAAAATTTGTATTGTTTTATATTTTTATTATTTTATCGTTTCCCTTCTACGTGGTGGTGACTTTACCGAAAGAACCAAGAATAATAATTTAATTGTTTTACAATAATTTTATTGTTTTATATTTTTATTATTTTAATGTTTCCCTTCTACGTGGTGGTGACTTTACCGAAAGAACCAAGAATAATAATTTAATTGTTTACCAATAATTTTATTGTTTTATATTTTTATTATTTTAATGTTTCCCTTCTACGTGGTGGTGACTTTACCGAAAGAACCAAGAATAATAATTTAATTGTTTTACAATAATTTTATTGTTTTATATTTTTATTATTTTAATGTTTCCCTTCTACGTGGTGGTGACTTTACCGAAAGAACCAAGAATAATAATTTTATTGTTTTACAATAATTTTATTGTTTTATATTTTTATTATTTTATTGTTTCCCTTCTACGTGGTGGTGACTTTACCGAAAGAACCAAGAATAATAATTTAATTGTTTTACAATAATTTTATTGTTTTATATTTTTATTTTAATGTTTCCCTTCTACGTGGTGGTGACTTTACCGAAAGAACCAAGAATAATAATTTTATTGTTTTACAATAATTTTATTTTATTATATTTTTATTATTTTATTGTTTCCCTTCTACGTGGTGGTGACTTTACTGAAAGAACCAAGAATATGAATCCCTGCAGTCACGAAAGCTTTAAATAAAAAAAACACCTCTATTATGTTTCATGGTTCTTTCGGTAAAGTCACGTAGATAGAAAAAAACGTGATTAAAAATATCACGACACTTTTATCGCAACACAAGCGGCCGTCATCAGGAACAGGGAGGTTAGCCTCTGAGAGAAACCTGTTTATAAAGGTTTAGAGCTAATGTTAATGTAGGAGAAAGCTCCGACACGGGCAGTAGGTCTACACCAATCAGAGAGCTGCTTATAAAGGTTTAGAAATGGGCGGAGCAGCTAATGTTAATGTAGGAGAGGGCTCTGACACCGGCAGTAGGTCTACACCAATCAAAGAGCTGTTTATAATGGTTTAGAGATGGGCGGGGCAGCTAATGTTAATGTAGGTGAGGGCTCTGACACCGGCAGTAGGTCTACACCAATCAGAGAGCTGTTTATAAAGGTTTAGAGATGGGCGGGGCAGCCAATGTTAATGTAGGAGAGGGCACCGACACCGGCAGTAGGTCTACACCAATCAAAGAGCTGCTTTAAAGGTTTAGAGATGGGCGGGGCAGCTAATGTTAATGTAGGAGAGGGCTCCAACACCGGCAGTAGGTCTACACCAATCAAAGAGCTGTTTATTAAGGTTTAGAGATGGGCGGGGCAGCTCATGTTAATGTTGAAGAGGGCACCAACACTGGCAGGAGGTCTACACCAATCAGAGAGCTGCTTATAAAGGTTTAGAGATGGGCGGGGCAGCTCATGTTAATGTTGGAGAGGGCTCCAACACCGGCAGTAGGTCTACACCAATCAGAGAGCTGCTTATAAAGGTTTAGAGATGGGCGGGGCAGCCAATGTTAATGTAGGAGAGGGCTCCAACACCGGCAGTAGGTCTACACCAATCAGAGAGCTGTTTATTAAGGTTTAGAGATGGGCGGGGCAGCTCATGTTAATGTAGAAGAGGGCACCAACACTGGCAGGAGGTTTACACCAATCAGAGCATTGCACCTCGCTCCACACACCCACACTGCTGACGGTGGAGGTTGACAAGAAAACACAAATCAAGTCACGAACCAAAATGGTTGATGACATCTTTCCAATGATTGCTGGGCTCATAACCATCCTCTCGGTTGAAATTGTGCCTGTACATATGGCTGGCTTCACCCCTATTATGGATATCGGTCGCGAAAGCCTCCTACTACCACTACTACAACGTGTTAAGCAGCCAGCAAACTTAGAAGTTACATCTTTGTTGACCATTGCCAAACGTTTGTCTGGTACCCGAGTACTAATCTTTAGGAGACGATCCACACTCAAAATGTAACTTCTGCTCATCGGAAAACAAGAAAACGAGGGATAATCCTCATCGGGCCTCGCCGTGTGAGGTGCAGCCCTCTGCGGTGTGCCGGGAATGCCTCTCCAAGTGACGACGACGACAATAATAACGTTTCATCATTAGACCTCCTTTGCCGGTACCAAAATATAATAACAGGGTTTTTCCCCTTTTTCTGGCAACAAAACTGAAGCCTTTTTTTACAAGGATTCATGTTACTACATTAGCCACAATACCTGCAGTCAAAATGCGAACAAAAACATACTATGATAATATATGATGCATTGTCCTTGAAACTGATTGGTCCACACCAAGGGACGACTTTCTTTTGAGCCTCGACCCAATTGGTAATCGACCAGATGACGCCAGAAGGCGTCACACAGCTCAAAGACAATGCCACTATCAAAGTAATGAGGGCTCGGGGTGAGCATCTACATCATTAGACCTCCTTTGCCAGTACCAAAATGTAATAATAATAATAGGGGGTTTTCCCCTTTGTTCTGGCAACAAAACTGAAGCCTTTTTTTACAAGGATTCATGTTACTGCATTAGCCACAATACCTGCAGTCAAAATGCGAACAAAAACATACTACGATAATATATGCATTTCGATTTAAAGCTTTCGTGACTGCAAGGATTCATCTTCTTTGGGTCTTTTGGTAAAGTCACCACGTAGAATGAAAATAAAATAATAAAATAACACACGTCGTGAGAATTTTATTGCGTTATTTTATTATTTTATTCTCATTCTACGTGACTTTACCGAAAGAACCAAAGAAGATGAATATATGCATTGTCCTTGAAACTTATAGTGCATTGTCTTTGAGCTGTGTAACGCCTTTTGGCGTCATGTGGTTGAGCACCAATTGGGTCGAGGCTCCAAAGAAAGCCGTCCCTTGGTGTGGACCAATAAGTTACAAGGACAATGCATCATATATAATCATAGTATGTTTTTTATATTCTTGGTTCTTTCGGTAAAGTCACGTGTTTTATATTTTTATTATTGTCTTGTTTCCCTTCTAGGTGGTGACTTTACCAAAAGAACCAAGAATATGAAACCCTGCAGTCACGAAAGCTTTAAATAAAAATTTAGTATGTTTTTTTGTTTGCATTTTGACTGCAGGTATTGTGGTTAATGCAGACATGAATCCGTGTAAAAAGGTTTCAGTTGTGTTGCCAGAAAAAAGGGGAAACCCCCTATTGTTATTATATTAATGATGTTCGTTGCGTTGATCGAAAGCACTTTGTTTACGTGACACAGCGGCTGGGTAAATGTTTAACTACCTCGCCTGGTGTACACGAGGTAGTGGATTCGATCCCGACCCTGATAATGCCTGCTGCTGTATATTTTGAGTGTGCATGTATCTCTCTCCCCGTGGTCACGTGGATTTTCCTCCTAGGTCATCCGGGTTTTTCTCATTCCGCACTCAGAATAGATGAGTATCTGGCTGCGGCTATAGATGACCACGTGATGATGATGATGACGACGAGCCACTTTGTTTAGCAGCTATCATTTGTGATGGGCCGGTCGCTTCTGTGCAATGTCTTACACCACTGCTGTTGGGGCGCCACGGTGGCTAAGATATGTTAACTACCTCGCCTGGTATACAGGAGGTTTATGTGGAGTCTGTGTCTCTCTCTCATCATCACGGTGGCTAGGAGATGTTAACTACCTCGCCTGGTATACAGGAGGTCTATGTGGAGTCTGTGTCTCTCTCTCATCATCACGGTGACTAGGAGATGTTAACTACCTCGCCTGGTATATAGGAGGTCTATGTGGAGTCTGTGTCTCTCTCTCATCATCACGGTGGCTAGGAGATGTTGACTACCTCGCCTGGTATACAGGAGGTATATGTGGAGTCTGTGTCTCTCTCTCATCATCACGGTGGCTAGGAGATGTTGACTACCTCGCCTGGTATACAGGAGGTATATGTGGAGTCTGTGTCTCTCTCTCATCATCACGGTGGCTAGGAGATGTTAACTACCTCGCCTGGTATACAGGAGGTCGTGGGTTCGATCCCGACCCTGATGATACCTGCTGCTGCTGCTGTGTATTTGGAGTCTGTGTTTCTTTCTCTCATCATCACAGTGGCTAGGATATGTTAACTACCTCGCCTGGTATAGAGGAGGTCGTGGGTTCGAACCCGACTCTGACGATGCCTGCTGCTGTATATTTGGAGTCTGTGTCTCTATCTCTCATCACCACGGTGGCTAAGAGATGTTAACTACCTCGCCTGGTATACAGGAGGTCGTGGGTTCCATCTAGACCAGTGGTTCTTAACCTGGGTTCGATCGAACCCCAGGGGTTCGGTGAGTCGATCTCAGGGGTTCGGCAGAGCCCCCGCCACGGAGGTCCGGACACTTGAATTATTGTGTAAATTTGTGATGACACACACGGCCCGCTTGGCCATCACTGGCTGCAGATGATCATGCTACACTGTTTGGCCAATCAGCGCTGCGGGGAATTTAGTGCGTACTCAGTAGTCAACGTGTGACTGTTGTTGTCGTACGTCGTGTGATTTCTTTAATATTTTATCCATACTAACTATGTCGGGCAAAAGAAGAAAGTGGTCGGACGAATATGTACAACATGGATTCTCATGTATCACGGAACGTGATGGGAGTGAGCGTCCAATCTGCATGATTTGCAACACCAAGTTGAGCAACTCTAGTCTTGCACCGGCAAAACTAAAGGAACACTTCTTGAAGCTGCATGGAGACGGGGAATACAAGAACACAACACTTGCTGAATTCAGGGTGAAGAGAGCCAGATTCGATGAAAGGGCCACTCTGCCTGCTCTTGGATTTGTACCTGTTAATAAACCGATCCTGACAGCATCGTACGAAGTTGCTTACCTGATCGCAAAGCAGGGCAAGCCACACACCATTGGTGAAACACTTGTGAAACCAGCTGCATTAAAGATGGCGAATCTGATACTCGGAACAGCGGCCGAAGGTAAATTATCCCAAATTCCCCTTTCAAATGACACCGTCAGTGACAGAATAGAAGACATGAGTAAAGACATCTTGGCTCAAGTAGTCGCAGATCTGATTTCAAGCCCGGCAAAATTCAGCCTTCAACTTGACGAAACCACAGACGTTTCTGATCTAAGCCAGCTTGCTGTTTTTGTACGCTATGTGAAAGACGACATGATAAAAGAAGAGTTTTTATTTTGTAAGCCTCTTACAACAACAACGAAGGCAGCCGATGTGAAGAAGCTTGTGGATGACTTCTTCAGAGACAACAATCTTTCATGGGATATGGTTTCTGCAGTTTGTACGGACGGAGCTCCAGTCATGCTGGGAAGAAAGTCTGGTTTTGGTGCGCTAGTAAAGGCCGATGCACCACACATCATTGTGACGCATTGTATTCTGCAGAGGCATGCGTTGGCAACAAAAACCTTACCTCCAAAAATGGCAGAAGTATTAAAAACTGTGGTGGAATGTGTGAACTATGTGCGAAAAAGTGCTCTGAGGCACCGCATCTTCAGTGAGCTGTGTAAAGAAATGGGCTCTGAATTTGAGGTACTTCTGCTCCATTCTAATATTCGGTGGTTATCCCGGGGACAGGTGCTGAATCGTGTTTTTGCCATGCGTGTGGAATTAGCCCTGTTTTTGCAAGAGCACCAACACTGCCATGCAGATTGCTTCAAAAATCCTGAGTTCATTCTCATTTTAGCGTACATGGCTGATATATTCGCAGCTCTCAATCATCTCAATCAGCAGATGCAGGGTGGTGGAGTCAATATCATGGAAGCGGAAGAACACCTGAAGGCTTTTCAAAAAAAGCTACCGTTATGGAAACGACAAACAGAGAACAATAACTTCGCAAACTTCCCGCTTCTGGACGACTGTGCAAGTAAGATCGAAGATGTGTCTGGAATCGGAGATATTTCTGTATCCACGGAACTGAAGCAAACAATTGCCACGCACTTAGATGAGCTTGCAAAGTCTCTCGACGGATATTTCCCTACAAGAGAGTCATATCCAGCATGGGTGAGACAGCCGTTCACGTTTGCTGTTGAAACAGCAGATGTCAATGATGAATTCCTCGACGAAATCATTGAAATTCAGCAGAGCCAGGTTCAACAGCAACTCTTCAGAACAACAACGCTCTCAACGTTTTGGTGTCGACAAATGAACAAGTATCCAGTTATTGCTAAGAAAGCCCTGGATTTTTTTATACCATTTGTTACAACATATCTTTGTGAGCAATCCTTTTCGAGGATGCTGGACATAAAAACGAAGAAAAGGAACAGACTTTGCTGTGAAAATGACATGAGAGTGGCACTTGCCAAGGTGAAGCCACGCATATCTGAACTGATCTCTCAAAGGCAACAGCAGAAGTCACATTGATTTCCAGGTATGTAATTTGTTGTGAGTTTATGCATTGTGTTGGTTTTATTCTTTGAACAAGGTAATGTTCATGCACGGCTCATTTTGTGTACCAGTAAAAAACATATCTATGTCTTGAATTTGAAAAAAATCACATTTTTTTTCACTAAAGAGGGGTTCGGTGAATGTGCATATGAAACTGGTGGGGTTCGGTACCTCCAACAAGGTTAAGAACCACTGATCTAGATTCACAAAGTCATTGCTTTAGAACTGCTGCTTGTTATTGTCGTGTCTAATGTATTGTCCTCCCACGCCGTCCCAGACACCTCCGATTAGCCATGGTTGGCTCCGTAGAAGTTCACACGCAAACATAATCTCACACAGAGGCCTATAGACTCATGCAGAAACGCCGTAGACTCACACAGACCCATTGCCTCACACAGAGACCCATAGACTTACCACTGCCCATAGACTCAACACTGCCTAAAGACTCAACATTGCCTATAGACTCAACATTGCCTATCGACTCAACATTGCCCATAAAATCAAGCCTGCCCATAGACTCAACACTGCACCATAAACTCAACACTGCACCATAGACTCAGCACTGCCCGTAGACTTAACACTGCCCATAAACTTAACACTGCCCATAAACTCAACACTTGCCCATAGTCTCAACACTGCACCATAGACCCAACACTGCCCATATACTCACTTTACTATATACAGTAAGGGAAACAAGTATTTGATCCCGTGCTGATTTTGTACGTTTGCCCTCTGACAAAGAAATTATCAGTCTATAATTGTAATGGTAGGTTTATTTGAACAGTGAGAGACAGAATAACAACAAGAAAATCCAGAAAATGCATGTCAAAAATGTTATGAATTGATTAGCATTTATGTTATGAATTGATTAGCAAGTATTTGACCCCTCTGCAAAACATGACTTAGTACTTGGTGGCAAAACCCTTGTTGGCAATCACAGAGGTCAGACGTTTCTTGTAGTTGGCCACCAGGTTTGCACACATCTCAGGAGGGATTTTGTCCCACTCCTCTTTGCAGATCTTCTCCAAGTCATTAAGGTTTCGAGGCTGACGTTTGGAAACTCGAACCTTTAGCTCCCTCCACAGATTTTCTATGGGATTAAGGTCTGGAAACTGGCTAGGCCACTCCAGGACCTTAATGTGCTTCTTCTTGAGCCATTCCATTGTTGCCTTGGCCGTGTGTTTTGGGTCATTGTCATACTGGAATACCCATCCACGACTCATTTTGAATGCCCTGGCTGAGGGAAGGAGGTTCTCACCCAAGATTTGACGGTACATGGCCCTGTCCATCGTCCCTTTGATGCGGTGAAGATGTCCTGCCCCTTAGCAGAAAAACACTCCCAAAGCATAATGTTTCCACCTCCATGTTTGACGGTGATGAAGGTATTCTTGGGGTCATAGGCAGCATTCATCCTCCTCCAAACACGGCGAGTTGAATTGATGCCAAAGAGCTCCATTTTGGTCTCATCTGACCACAACACTTTTACCCAGTTGTCCTCTGAATAATTCAGATGTTCATTGGCAAACTTCAGACGGACATGTATATGTGCTTTCTTGAGCAGGGGGACCTTGCGGGCGCTGCAGGATTTCAGTCCTTCACGGCGTAGTGTGTTACCAATTGTTTTCTTGGTGACTATGGTCCCAGCTGCCTTGAGAGCATTGACAAGGTCCTCCCGTGTAGTTCTGGGCTGATTCCTCATCGTTCTCATGATCATTGCAACTCCACGAGGTGAGATTTTGCATGGAGCCCCAGGCCGAGGGAGATTGACAGTTCTTTTGTGTTTCTTCCATTTGCGAATAATCGCACCAACTGTTGTCACCTTCTCACCAAGCTGCTTGGCAATGGTCTTGTAGCCCATTCCAGCCTTGTGTAGGTCTACAATCTTGTCTCTGACATCCTTGGAGAGCTCTTTGGTCTTGGCCATGGTGGAGAGTTTGGAATCTGATTGATTGATTGCTTCTGTGGTCAGGTGTCTTTTATACAGGTAACAAGCTGAGATTTTGAGCACTACCTTTAAGAGTGTGCTCCTAATCTCAGCTCGTTACCTGTATAAAAGACACCTGGGAGCCAGAAATCTTTCTCATTGAGAGGGGCTCAAATACTTATTTTCCTCATTAAAATGCAAATAAATTTATAACATTTTTTACATGCGTTTTTCTGGATTTTTTTGTTGTTATTCTGTCTCACTGTTCAAATAAACCTACCATTAAAATTATAGACTGATCATTTCTTTGTCAGTGGGGAAACGTACAAAATCAGAAGGGATCAAATGATTTTTTCCCTCACTGTACAGCAGAAGCAGGTGTTAGGGTCTGGATGGAACCCACGACCTCCTGTATACCAGGCGAGGTAGGTAACATCTCCTAGCCACTGTGATGATGATGATGATGATGAGAGAGAAAGACACAGACTCCAAATATACAGCAGCAGGTGTTAGGGTCTGGATGGAACCCACGACCTCCTGTATACCAGGCGAGGTAGGTAACATCTCCAAGCCCCTGTGATGATGATGATGATGAGAGAGAGACACACAGACTCCAAATATACAGCAGCAGCAGGTGTTAGGGTCTGGATGGGACCCACGACCTCCTGTATACCAGGCGAGGTAGGTAACATCTCGTAGCCACTGTGATGATGATGATGATGAGAGAGAGAGACACACACAGACTCCAAATATAGAACAGCAGCAGGTGTTAGGGTCTGGATGGAACCCACGACCTCCTGTATATCAGGCGAGGTAGGCAACATCTCCTAGCCACTGTGATGATGATGAGACGCCCACTCCCCTGGGGGGGAACTGGTCCAGCGAGGGGCCAAAAATCCACGCGTGACGCATGCCACCTCCCCTTTCCCGTAAGAGCCTTAATCGGTGCCATCGGCTGCGCTCGTCACCTGGAACGGATGTGTGTACGTGTGTGTGTGTACACGTGTATGTGTGTGCATGTGTGATTGTGATATCATCAGGAAAGCGCGGTCCTGCACAGATGCCATATTTTCTGTCCGTCTGCTACAGCAGAGGTGTAGGGAATTCCAGCAAGACCTACATCTCTGCTTTATTGACCTGGTCAAGGCCTATGATACCATCAGTAGGCCTGGCTTCTGGGTTGTTCTTCGTGCTTTTGGAGTACCTGACCCTCTGCTCACGATCATTAAGGACCTTCATGATGGTGAGCGGGCCCGGGTAAAACTACGTGGCCGGGAGTCAGAGCCATTCCCTGTACACCTTGGGGTGCGACAGGGATGTCCTCTGGCTCCCACATTATTTAACATTTATTTTGACCATGTAGTTCGTGAAGTCTTCAATAGCTGTACCGGGGGAATCTCCATAAGGTACAGATATAACGGAAGGCTGATCGATGCCCGGGTGCGGTCAAGGGATGGCTCCCTGTTACTCAACCACGTTACGTATGCTGATGATTTGGTAATAGCTGCTCATTCAGGGAGGAGTTGGAGACGCTGCTGCTGAGATTGGAGCGTGCCACTAATAGGTGGGGCCTTACCATCAGCCCCACCAAAACTAAGCAACTGCCTGGGCATTTTGTACCATCGGACACTCTACCCCCACAACTCCCAATCAGTGATGGGGCAGTTGTGGAGAGAGTGGAGAGTTTCCCATATCTGGGCAGTGTGCTTATGATCGGCTCCAGTTTAACAGCAGGGGTCTCACTCCGAATCAGTCGAGCGGCAATATATTTTCATCGGTTGCGTAACACTGTGTGGAAGCTACCTGGTCTGTCGCTCCGCACTAAGCTTCAGGTCTTCTCGGCCACGGTCATTCCCTCCGTTCTCTACGCTTGCGAAACGTGGACCTCCCTAATGGAACATCTTCGCCGGTTAGAAACATTTAGGCTGGCCTGCCTACGATCCATCCTGGGTTTAACAAGACTGGATTATGTGAGGAACTCACAAATCCTTGAAAGATCTGGGCAAAGTCCCATCGGTGAGCTCCTCCGGCAGGCAAGGCTGCGGTGGCTGGGTCATGTAGCCCGCATTCCCAGCCACCGCATGCTGAAACAGCTTTTGTTTGGCCAAATCGAGGGGGCTAAACGGGCACGGCATGGGCTAGAGAAGAGATGGAGTGATGTGGTACAGGAGGACGTGGAGCTGAGTGGACTTGCCGATGACTGGTACCAGCGGTGTCAAGATCGGCCTCTGTGGAGGAGGCTCGTGAAGGACGCTACTGGGCAGTTGGAGGTAGTCGCCCTCCAACAACAACGGAGGGCGGAGTAGCGACGCTCACAACAACGAGCGAAGCGCCGGGTGGCTAAAGCACAGCAGGTTGGCACAGTAGGGGGCACAGGTGGTGCATCAGGCAGTCATCTCAGTCAGTCGATCCGTGGCACCTGGGTCTGCCCCGTGACCTCCTGCCAGCGGGCGTTCGACACTCCACGTGGCCTCAAGGTGCACATGTCCTGGCATAAGCGTCGTGGTGACGTCACCGCCACTTAGTGGCGAATGGCGATTGTTGTTGTGATATTTGTGTGTACGTGTATGTGCGTTCGTGTGTATGTGTGTGTATGATCGAGCGTGGTGATGAGTTATGGGAACCTGTAAGCCCCAGGCTACTTTGGGCTCGCATTCACATCAACCAGAGGCGAGGAGCGGTGGTCGTGGTTACTTATGCCCCCACTGAAGACGAACATCCGTGGAAGGATGCAGGCAAGGCCGATGAGTCAGATGCCTTCTATGACCTCTTGTCACAGGTGCTGGCTAAAGTGGCCCCTCGGGATAGAGTCATCTTGTTGGGTGACTTCAATGCCCGAGTTGGTCATGATGCTGGCACCTGTCTGGAGTAATGGGAAGGCATGGGCCAGATCAGCTCAATAACAACGGCAGGAGGCTGCTAGATTTTTGTGCAGCCCATGGGCTTGTAATTACCAACACGCTGTTCCGGCATCGGCGCATCCACACCACATCATGGATGCATGCCGGGTCCAAGCAAGAACATCTGCTGGACTGCATAGTGATGGAACAGCGGATGCGGGCCCATGTCCTTTAAACCAGGACATACCGTGGAGCTGATCTGCCCACTGACGTTCAACTTGTCATCTGTAATATGCGCCTGCCATTCATCCATTCCGATGGTGGATGTACACCCAGGACCCCATTCAAACCCTTAGTGGCATGGTCTCAGCTAGCTGATGAAAGTTACAAGTGAGATTTTCATCATCGCTTGCGGCTGGGGTTGGCATCGTCCCCCCTCCTCCTGATGTCGAGGGGAAATGAGTGAGGTTTAGCACTGTGGCTCATGCAGCTGCAATGACTGCTTTGGGTACACGGTCCAGACCTCCCCAGAGACCCTGGCTGACAGAGGAAGTGTTCAAGCTGGCTGGGAAAAAGCGACAGGCCCACTCTCATCATCTACAGCATCCCACGTTGTAGAATGAGGAGGCTTACCGCAGCCTTCGCTCGGAGGTTTGGAGAGCCGAGAGGTGCTGCAAGGATGGGTGGTGGTCGTGGGTTTCTGTCCCGCGATCACAAATCGCTCTTTAATACAATCAAAAAAGTAATCTGCAGCGCCACACCTATTACCATCATTAGGGGAAAGAACGGTGATCAAATATCCGACCCTCAGCAACAGGCTTGCAGATTTGCTGAGCATTTCTTTGAAGTCCTGGGGGAGGGGAAATCCCTCATCCAGGAAAACATCGTGGCACAAAGTGAGGATGACCCTGCTGAGGCTGCGGTGCCTCGAATATTGGAGGCGAAAGTCACCCCCTGTGAGTGGCTTGCTGAAGTGCCATCTGTTGAGGAAGTACTGAAGGCGATCCAGAGTCTGATACCAGGAAAGGCAGCGGGCAGAGATGATCTCCCAAGTGAAATCCTGAGGGCGGGTGGCGTTTGTGCACAGACTGCCCTACCTGACACCATAACAAAAGTCTGGACCACTGGACGTGTTCCACAGGATTGGAAGGATTCCCTGGTGGTCCCCCTCTTTAAGAAGGGCGACCGCACAGACTGTAACAACTGGAGGGGCATCTCACTCCTCAGTTTGCCAGGAAAGGTTCTGGAAAGGATTATTCAACATCGCCTTGCTAGTCATGCTAAAGAGAGGCTTGCTTTCAGGAAAGCGCGGTCCTGCACAGATGCCATATTTTCTGTCCGTCTGCTACAGCAGAGGTGTAGGGAATTCCAACAAGACCTACATCTCTGCTTTATTGACCTGGTCAAGGCCTATGATACCATCAGTAGGCCTGGGCTCTGGGTTGTTCTTCGTGCTTTCGGAGTCTCTGACCCTCTGCTCATGATCATTAAGGACCTTAATGATGGTGAGCGGGCCCGGGTACAACTACGTGGCCGGGAGTCAGAGCCATTCCCTGTACACCTTGGGGTGCGACAGGGATGTCCTCTGGCTCCCACATTATTTAACATCTATTTTGACCATGTAGTTCGTGAAGTCTTCAATAGCTGTACCGGGGGAATCTCCATAAGGTACAGATATAATGGAAGGCTGATCGATGCCGGGTGCGGTCAAGGGATGGCTCCCTATTACTCAACCACGTTATGTATGCTGATGATTTGGTAATAGCTGCTCATTCAGGGAGGAGTTGGAGACGCTGCTGCTGAGATTGGAGCGTGCCACTAAGAGGTGGGGCCTTACCATCAGCCCTACCAAAACTAAGCACCCGCCTGGGTATTTTGTACCATCGGACACTCCACCCCCACAACTCCCAATCGGTGATGGGGCAGTTGTGGAGATAGTGGAGAGTTTCCCATATCTGGGCAGTGTGCTTATGATCGGCTCCAGTTTAACAGCAGGAGTCTCACTCCGAATCAGTCGAGCGGCAATATATTTTCATCGGTTGCGTAACACTGTGTGGAAGCTACCTGGTCTGTCGCTCCGCACTAAGCTTCATGTCTTCTCGGCCACAGTCATTCCCTCCCTTCTCTACGCTTGCGAAACGTGGACCCCCCTAATGGAACATCTTCGCCGGTTAGAAATATTTAGGCTGGCCTGCCTACGATCCATCCTGGGTTTAACAAGACTGGATTGTGTGAGGAACTCACAAATCCTTGAAAGATCTGGGCAAAGTCCCATCGGTGAGCTCCTCCGGCAGGCAAGGCTGCGATGGCTGGGTCATGTAGCCCGCATGCCCAGCCACCGTATGCTGAAACAGCTTTTGTTCGGCCAAATCGAGGGGGATAAACCGGCACGGCATGGGCTAGAGAAGAGATGGAGTGATGTGGTACAGGAGGACGTGGAGCTGAGTGGACTTGCCGATGACTGGTACCAGCGGTGTCAAGATCGGCCTCTGTGGAGGAGGCTCGTGAAGGACGCTACTGGGCAGTTGGAGGCAGTCGCCTTCCAACAACAACGTAGGGCGGAGGAGCGACGCTCACAACAACGAGCGGAGCTCCGGGTGGCTAAAGCACAGCAGGTTGGCACAGTAGGGGGCACAGGTGGTGCATCAGGCAGTCATCTCAGTCAGTCGACCCGTTGCACCTGGGTCTGCCCCGTGACCTCCTGCCAGCGGGCGTTCGACACTCCACGTGGCCTCAAGGTGCACATGTCCTGGCATAAGCGTCGTGGTGATGTCACCGCCACTTAGTGGCGAATGGCGGTTGTTGTTGTGATATTTGTGTGTACGTGTATGTGCATTCGTATGTATGTGTGTGTATGATCGAGCGTGGTGATGAGTTATGGGAACCTGTAAGCCCCAGGCTACTTTAGGCTCGCATTCACATCAACCAGAGGCGAGGAGCGGTGGTCGTGGTTACTTATGCCCCCACTGAAGACGAACATCCGTGGAGGGATGCAGGCAAGGCCGATGAGTCAGAAGCCTTCTATGACCTCCTGTCACAGGTGCTGGTTAAAGTGGCCTCTCGGGATAGAGTCATCTTGTTGGGTGACTTCAATGCCCGAGTTGGTCATGATGCTGGCACCTGTCTGGAGTAATGGGAAGGCATGGGCCAGATCAGCTCAATAACAACGGCAGGAGGCTGCTAGATTTTTGTGCAGCCCATGGGCTTGTAATTACCAACACGCTGTTCCGGCATCGGCGCATCCACACAACATCATGGATGTATGCCGGGTCCAAGCAAGAACATCTGCTGGACTGCATAGTGATGGAACAGCGGATGCGGGCCCATGTCCTTTAAACCAGGACCTACCGTGGAGCTGATCTGCCCACTGACGTTCGACTTGTCATCTGTAATATGCGCCTGCCATTCATCCACTCCGATGGTGGATGTACACCCAGGACCCCATTCAAACCCTTAGTGGCATGGTCTCAGCTAGCTGATGAAAGTTACAAGTGAGATTTTCATCATCGCTTGCGGCTGGGGTTGGCATCGTTCCCCTTCCTCCTGATGTCGAGGGGAAATGAGCGAGGTTTAGGACTGTGGCTCATGCAGCTGCAATGACTGCTTTGGGTACACGGTCCAGACCTCCCCAGAGACCCTGGCTGACAGAGGAAGTGTTCAAGCTGGCTGGGAAAAAGCGACAGGCCCACTCTCATCATCTACAGCATCCCACGTCGTAGAATGAGGAGGCTTACCGCATCCTTCGCTCGGAGGTTTGGAGAGCCGTGAGGTGCTGCAAGGATGGGTGGTGGTCGTGGGTTTCTGTCCCGCGATCACAAATCGCTCTTTAATTCAATCAAAAAAGTAATCTGCAGTGCCACACCTATTACCATCATTAGGGGAAAGAACGGTGATCAAATATCCGACCCTCAGCAACAGGCTTGCAGATTTGCTGAGCATTTCTTTGAAGACCTGGGGGAGGGGAAATCCCTCATCCAGGAAAACATCGTGGCACAAAGTGAGGATGACCCTGCTGAGGCTGCGGTGCCTCGAATATTGGAGGCGAAAGTCACCCCCTGTGAGTGGCTGGCTGAGGTGCCATCTGTTGAGGAAGTACTGAAGGCGATCCGGAGTCTGAGACCAGGAAAGGCAGCGGGCAGAGATGATCTCCCAAGCGAAATCCTGAGGGCGGGTGGCGTTTGTGCACAGACTGCCCTACCTGACACCATAACAAAAGTCTGGACCACTGGACGTGTTCCACAGGATTGGAAGGATTCCCTGGTGGTCCCCCTCTTTAAGAAGGGCGACCGCACAGACTGTAACAACTGGAGGGGCATCTCACTCCTCAGTTTGCCAGGAAAGGTTCTGGCAAGGATTATTCAACATCGCCTTGCTAGTCATGCTAAAGAGAGGCTTGCTTTCAGGAAAGCGCGGTCCTGCACAGATGCCATATTTTCTGTCCGTCTGCTACAGCAGAGGTGTAGGGAATTCCAACAAGACCTACATCTCTGCTTTATTGACCTGGTCAAGGCCTATGATACCATCAGTAGGCCTAGGCTCTGGGTTGTTCTTCGTGCTTTCGGAGTCTCTGACCCTCTGCTCATGATCATTAAGGACCTTAATGATGGTGAGCGGGCCCGGGTACAACTACGTGGCCGGGAGTCAGAACCATTCCCTGTACACCTTGGGGTGCGACAGGGATGTCCTCTGGCTCCCACATTATTTAACATCTATTTTGACCATGTAGTTCGTGAAGTCTTCAATAGCTGTACCGGGGGAATCTCCATAAGGTACAGATATAATGGAAGGCTGATCGATGCCCGGGTGCCATCAAAGGAATGGCTCCCTATTGCTCAACCATGTTATGTACAGTATGCCGATGATCTGGTAATTGCTGGTAATTGCTGGTAATTGCTGCTGAACCTGGAGCTTGCACCAAGAGGTGGGGCCTTACCATCAGCCCAACCAATACGATGCACCTGCCTGGGTATATTGTACCATCGGACACTCCACCCCCACAACTCCCAATCGGTGATGGAGCAGTTGTGGAGAGGGGAGAGTTTATCATACCTGGGCAGTGTGCTTATGACCGGCTCCGGTTTAACAGCAGAGGTCTCACTCCGAATCAGTTGAGCGGAAATAGCTTTTCATCGGTTGCGTGACGCTGCGTGGAAGCTACCTGGTCTGTCGCTCCGCACTAAGCTTCAGGTCTTCTCGGCAATGGTAATTCCCTCCCTTCTCTACGCTTGCAAAACGTGGACCCCCTTAATGGAACATCTTCGCCAGTTAGAAACATTTAGGCTAGCCTGCCTATGATCCATCCTGGGTTTAACCAGGCTGGATTGTGTGAGGAGCTCACAAATCCTTGAAAGATCTGGGCACGGTCCCATCGGTGAGCTCCTCCGGCGGGGAAGGCTGCGATGGCTGGGTCATGTAGCCCGCATGCCCAGCCACCGCATGCCGGATCGAGGGGGCTAGGCGGGCGCGGCACGGGCTAGAGAAGAGATGGAGTGATGTGGTACAGGAGGACGTGGAGCTTAGTGGACTTGCCGATGGCTGGTACCAGCGGTGTCAAGATCGGCCTCTGTGGAGGAGGCTCGTGAAGGACGCTACTGGGCAGTTGGAGGCAGTCGCCTTCCAACAACAACGTAGGGCGGAGGAGCGACGCTCACAACAACGAGCGGAGCTCCGGGTGGCTAAAGCACAGCAGGTTGGCACAGTAGGGGGCACAGGTGGTGCATCAGCCAGTCATCTCAGTCATCTTAGTCAGTCGACCCGTGGCACTTGGGTCTGCCCCGTGACCTCCTGCCAGCGGGCGTTCGACACTTCAAGTGACCTCAAGGTGCACATGGCCTGGCACAAGTGTCGTGGTCACATCACCACCACTGATTGGCGAATGGCGGTTGTTGTTGTAGTGTGTAGTGTAGTGTGTGTGTAGTGTATGTGTGTGTAGTGTATGTGTGTGTAGTGTGTGTGTAGTGTGTGTAGTGTGTGTGTAGTGTGTGTATATGTATATGTGTTTGTACGTGTAGTGTATGTGTATGTGTCGACTCAGCCTAAAATGAGTACCTGGTGCGGTGTGTAAATATCCCCACTGGGGAGACAAAGGCGGCCGGGCGTGCTGCTGGCCACCCACCCCCTCGTGTACCGTTACCGGCCTTCATAGGTGCTCGCTAACAGTACTTGCCCCTACAGTCTGTTAAGGATATACTGGGGGATCTTTGTCTTTGTGTGTTGAGCTTCTTTCGGCACCGTAATGTAGCCAACCATGGCGAATCTTAGAGGGGTGTGGGGGGAAGGGCAACAACCTATGGGTCTTTGTATGAGTGTTTGTGTGAGTCTATGGGTCTCTGTGTGAGTCTAAGGGACTCTGTGTAAGTTTATGGGTCTCTGTGTGAGTCTACAGGTATCTGTGTGAGTCTATGGGTCGCTGTGTGTATCTACGGGTCTCTGCATTAATCTACGGCGCTCTCAGTTAGTCGACTCGTCTCTCTGTGATTCTGCGGGTCTCTGTGTGAGTCTATGGGCCTCTGTGTAAGTCTATCGGTCTCTGTGTGAATCTGTGCGTCTCTCTCTGAGTCTATGGGTTTATGTGTGGGTCTATGGGCCTCTGTGTGAGTCTATGGGTCTCTGTGTGAGTATATGGGCCTCTGTGTGAGTCTGCGGGTCTCTGTTTGAGTCTATGGGCCTCTGTGTGAGTCTACAGGTCTCTGTGTGAATCTGTGGGTCTCTCTCTGAGTCTATGGGCCTCTGTGTGAGTCTATAGGTCTCTGTGTGAGTCTACGGGTCTCTGTGCGAGTCTACTTGTCTCTGTCTAAGTCTACTGGTCTCTGTATGAGTCTATGTGTCTCTGTGTGAGTCTACGGGTCTCTGTGTGAGTCTATGGGTCTCTGTGGGAGTCTACGGGTCTCTGTGTGAGTCTATGTGTCTCTGTGTGAGTCTATGGGTCTCTATGTGAGTCTACTGGTCTCTGTGTGAGTCTATTGGTCTCTGTGTGAGTCTACTGGTCTCTGTGTGAGTCTATGGGTTTCTGTTTGAGTCTACGGGTCTCTGTGTGAGTCTACGGGTCTCTGCGTGAGTCTACTGGTCCCTGCGTGTAACTACGGGTCTCTGTGCGAGTCTATGGGCCTCTGCGTGAGTCTCCCTGTCTCTGCGCCACTCTGGATGTGACAGTGTCCTCGTGCGCATTACCTGCCGCTCTCATCAGCAGGCCAAAGTGCAGGAGGATAGCGAGTGGAGTCCACATCTCTGCTTGTTGATCACCGTGTTAGTTTGTTCCACTGTAGCCTGTTAAGGAGACAGATGCCTCGACTCAAGAAAGTGCTCAACATTGGGCGGGCTCATCCCGCGTTCTACAGAGTGCATGGGGGACGTTTTGGCCAAATAGCCGTCACCATTTCCTGGCAGGATCCATAATACAGTTTTTTTTTTTTGGGGGGGGGGGTTATATCACGTAAATGTAAATGTCTCACATAATGATAGGGTTTTTCCCACCTTTTTTCTGGCAACAAAACTGAAACCTTTTTTTGCGAGGAATCATGTTACTGCATTAACCACAATACTTGTGGTCAAAATACAAACAAAAAACACACTGATAATATATGCATTATATTATTGGTTCTTTTGGTAAAGTAACGTATAAAGGAAACAAAATAATAACAAACATATAACACGATAAAATTATCACGACGTTTCGACTGCAATACAAGCAATCATCATCAGGTGTCAAAAGCACAGCAAGAAAATTTGAAAGTATTTTCTTGCTGTGGTTTTCACACCCGATGGTGATTGCTGCTTTGTGTTGCAGTCGAAACGTCGTGATAATTTTATCGTTTTATATTTTTATTATTGTATTGTTTCCCTTCTACGTGGTGACTTTACCGAAAGAACCAAGAATATTAATCCCTGCAGTCACGAAAGCTTTAAATCAAAATGTAATAAATGCATTGTCCTTGAAACGGATTGGTCTACACCTGAGACGGCTCTCTTTTGAGTCTCGTCTCAATTGGTGCTAGACCAGAGGACGCCAAAAGGCGTCACCCAGCTCAAAGACAATGCCACTGTCAAAGTAATGAGGGCTCGGGGTAAACATCTACATCATTAGACCTCCTTTGCTACTGGCAAAAGGAGGTCTAATGATGTAAATGCCTCGTTAAATCTGCCACTACCCAACAAAGCCAATTAGTAAGGGGTTTGTCACATAAACAGAACTTCTAGATTTGAAGCATTCGTGACTGCAAGGATCCCTACTCTTTGGTTCTATTCGGTAAAGTCACGTAGGTAATTCATTACTAGTGCAGCACACCGGTGTGTTGGAGAGCAAATCCACAACATTTACACTGAATATGATGTCATGTAGGGCAGTCTGTGCACAAACGCCACCCACCCTCAGCATTTCGCTTAGGAGCTCATCTCTGCCCGGTGCCTTTCCTGATCTCAGACTCTGGATCGCCTTCAGTACTTCCTCAACAAATGGCACCTCAGCCAGCCACTCACAGGGGGTGACTTTCGCCTCCAGTAATCACAACCGGCATCATCGGGCGGGTGTGTGTCGGGTGGTGGCAGGTTTAACGACGCGTAATTTCTATTTGCGCGATCTCACCCAATAAACCTGTATTATGGATTACATTGGTCGCGAAAGCCTGCGTGTTAAACTTATAACACAGGAGGTTGTGTTAAGATGTTGGCATTTTAATGTTAGTCTCTGGTCTCACGATGGTGGTGAGACTAGGCCATAGAGAAGGCTGTCACTGTCCCTGGTGTAGGCAAATTAGTTTCACATAGAATTACATTATCGGGGGCAGTGTGTTTGTTGGCATGTTTTGCCACAAGCACTTTGTGTGGTTAATGCAGACTTGATAATGCTTTGCTATAGGTGGAAAGATGTTAACGATCTCGCCTGCTATGCAGGAGGTCGTGGGTTTGTTCTTGACCCTGACAATGCCTGCTGCTGTATATTTGGAATCTGCGTCTCTCTCATCATCATCATCATCACAGTGGCTCGGAGATGTTAACTCCCTCGCCTGTTACGCACGAGGTCGTGGGTTCAATGTCGACCCCGGTTGTGTGGATCATTGTCCGGGTGTGAAGCCCCGCAGCGATGCACTGTCAAATGTGTTCTTGGTGGCAAATTGCAAGCTCACATTCTTCATCTTCGTGTAATTAATTCTTTCTTACTTCTCCCTCTTCTTCTTCTTGATGAGGAAGATGTCACCAAAATGAAACGGGATGCTGCCCACTTACGGCACTTTGGGTTGCCCCCGCAGAGACTCACACAGCAGAGACAAACATACTCATCACAGAGACCCTTAGATTCACAGAGACCCATGCATAGACTCACCACACAGAGACCCATAGAGTCACCCAGAGACCCACAGACTCATCACAGAGACCCTTAGATTCACAGAGAACCATGGACTCACCACACAGAGACCCATAGAGTCACCCAGAGACCAACAGACTCATCACAGAGACCCTTAGATTCACAGAGACCCATGGACTCACCACACAGAGACCCATAGAGTCACCCAGAGACCCACAGACTCATCACAGAGACCCTTAGATTCACAGAGACCCTTAGATTCACAGAGAACTATGGACTCACCACACAGAGACCCATAGAGTCACCCAGAGACCCACAGACTCATCACAGAGACCCTTAGATTTACAGAGACCCATGCATGGAATCACCACACAGAGACCCATAGAGTCACCCAGAGACAAACAGACTCATCACAGAGACCCTTAGATTCACAGAGACCCATGCATGGACTCACCACACAGAGACCCATAGAGTCACCCAGAGACCCACAGACTCATCACAGAGACCATTAGAGTCACAGAGACCCATGCATGGACTCACCACACAGAGAGCCATAGAGTCACCCAGAGACCCACAGACTCATCACAGAGACCCTTAGATTCACAGAGAACCATGGACTCACCACACAGAGACCCATAGAGTCACCCAGAGACCCACAGACTCATCACAGAGACCCTTAGATTCACAGAGACCCATGCATGGACTCACCACACAGAGACCCATAGAGTCACCCAGAGACCCACACACTCATCACAGAGACCCTTAGATTCACAGAGACCCATGCATGGACTCACCACACAGAGACCCATAGAGTCACCCAGAGACCCACAGACTCATCACAGAGACCCTTAGATTCACAGAGACCCATGGATGGACTCACCACACAGAGACCCATAGAGTCACCCAGAGACCAACAGACCCATCACAGAGACCCTTAGATTCACAGAGACCCATGCATAGACTCACCACACAGAGACCCATAGAGTCACCCAGAGACCCACACACTCATCACAGAGACCCTTAGATTCACAGAGACCCATGCATGGACTCACCACACAGAGACCCATAGAGTCACCCAGAGACCAACAGACTCATCACAGAGACCCTTAGATTCACAGAGACCCATGCATGGACTCACCACACAGAGACCCATAGAGTCACCCAGAGACCCACAGACTCATCACAGAGACCCTTAGATTCACAGAGAGCCATGCATGGACTCACCACACAGAGACCCATAGAGTCACCCAGAGACCCACAGACTCATCACAGAGACCCTTAGATTCACAGAGAACCATGTAATCACCACACAGAGACCCATAGAGTCACCCAGAGACCCACAGACTCATCACAGAGACCATTAGAGTCACAGAGACCCATGCATGGACTCACCACACAGAGACCCATAGAGTCACCCAGAGACCCACAGACTCATCACAGAGACCCTTAGATTCACAGAGACCCATGCATAGACTCACCACACAGAGACCCATAGAGTCACCCAGAGACCCACACACTCATCACAGAGACCCTTAGATTCACAGAGACCCATGCATGGACTCACCACACAGAGACCCATAGAGTCACCCAGAGACAAACAGACTCATCACAGAGACCCTTAGATTCACAGAGACCCATGCATAGACTCACCACACAGAGACCCATAGAGTCACCCAGAGACCCACAGACTCATCACAGAGACCCTTAGATTCACAGAGAACCATGGACTCACCACACAGAGACCCATAGAGTCACCCAGAGACCCACAGACTCATCACAGAGACCCTTAGATTCACAGAGAACCATGGACTCACCACACAGAGACCCATAGAGTCACCCAGAGACCCATAGACTCATCACAGAGACCCTTAGATTCACAGAGACCCATGCATGGACTCACCACACAGAGACCCATAGAGTCACCCAGAGACCCACACACTCATCACATAGACCCTTAGATTCACAGAGACCCATGCATGGACTCACCACACAGAGACCCATAGAGTCACCCAGAGACCCACAGACTCATCACAGAGACCCTTAGTTTCACAGAGACCCATGCATAGACTCACCACACAGAGACCCATAGAGTCACCCAGAGACCCACACACTCATCACAGAGACCCTTAGATTCACAGAGACCCATGCATGGACTCACCACACAGAGACCCATAGAGTCACCCAGAGACCAACAGACCCATCACAGAGACCCTTAGATTCACAGAGATCCATGCATAGACTCACCACACAGAGACCCATAGAGTCACCCAGAGACCCACAGACTCATCACAGAGACCCTTAGTTTCACAGAGACCCATGCATAGACTCACCACACAGAGACCCATAGAGTCACCCAGAGACCCACACACTCATCACAGAGACCCTTAGATTCACAGAGACCCATGCATGGACTCACCACACAGAGACCCATAGAGTCACCCAGAGACCAACAGACCCATCACAGAGACCCTTAGATTCACAGAGACCCATGCATAGACTCACCACACAGAGACCCATAGAGTCACCCAGAGACCCACACACTCATCACAGAGACCCTTAGATTCACAGAGACCCATGCATGGACTCACCACACAGAGACCCATAGAGTCACCCAGAGACCAACAGACTCATCACAGAGACCCTTAGATTCACAGAGACCCATGCATGGACTCACCACACAGAGACCCATAGAGTCACCCAGAGACCCACAGACTCATCACAGAGACCCTTAGATTCACAGAGAGCCATGCATGGACTCACCACACAGAGACCCATAGAGTCACCCAGAGACCCACAGACTCATTACAGAGACCCTTAGATTCACAGAGAACCATGTAATCACCACACAGACACCCATAGAGTCACCCAGAGACCCACAGACTCATCACAGAGACCCTTAGATTCACAGAGAGCCATGCATGGACTCACCACACAGAGACCCATAGAGTCACCCAGAGACCCACAGACTCATCACAGAGACCCTTAGATTCACAGAGACCCATGCATAGACTCACCACACAGAGACCCATAGAGTCACCCAGAGACCCACAGACTCATCACAGAGACCCTTAGATTCACAGAGACCCATGCATGGACTCACCACACAGAGACCCATAGAGTCACCCAGAGACCCACACACTCATCACAGAGACCCTTAGATTCACAGAGACCCATGCATGGACTCACCACACAGAGACCCATAGAGTCACCCAGAGACCCACAGACTCATCACAGAGACCCTTAGATTCACAGAGACCCATGCATGGACTCACCACACAGAGACCCATAGAGTCACCCAGAGACCAACAGACCCATCACAGAGACCCTTAGATTCACAGAGACCCATGCATAGACTCACCACACAGAGACCCATAGAGTCACCCAGAGACCCACACACTCATCACAGAGACCCTTAGATTCACAGAGACCCATGCATGGACTCACCACACAGAGACCCATAGAGTCACCCAGAGACCAACAGACCCATCACAGAGACCCTTAGATTCACAGAGATCCATGCATAGACTCACCACACAGAGACCCATAGAGTCACCCAGAGACCCACAGACTCATCACAGAGACCCTTAGTTTCACAGAGACCCATGCATAGACTCACCACACAGAGACCCATAGAGTCACCCAGAGACCCACACACTCATCACAGAGACCCTTAGATTCACAGAGACCCATGCATGGACTCACCACACAGAGACCCATAGAGTCACCCAGAGACCAACAGACCCATCACAGAGACCCTTAGATTCACAGAGACCCATGCATAGACTCACCACACAGAGACCCATAGAGTCACCCAGAGACCCACACACTCATCACAGAGACCCTTAGATTCACAGAGACCCATGCATGGACTCACCACACAGAGACCCATAGAGTCACCCAGAGACCAACAGACTCATCACAGAGACCCTTAGATTCACAGAGACCCATGCATGGACTCACCACACAGAGACCCATAGAGTCACCCAGAGACCCACAGACTCATCACAGAGACCCTTAGATTCACAGAGAGCCATGCATGGACTCACCACACAGAGACCCATAGAGTCACCCAGAGACCCACAGACTCATTACAGAGACCCTTAGATTCACAGAGAACCATGTAATCACCACACAGACACCCATAGAGTCACCCAGAGACCCACAGACTCATCACAGAGACCCTTAGATTCACAGAGAGCCATGCATGGACTCACCACACAGAGACCCATAGAGTCACCCAGAGACCCACAGACTCATCACAGAGACCCTTAGATTCACAGAGACCCATGCATAGACTCACCACACAGAGACCCATAGAGTCACCCAGAGACCCACAGACTCATCACAGAGACCCTTAGATTCACAGAGACCCATGCATGGACTCACCACACAGAGACCCATAGAGTCACCCAGAGACCCACACACTCATCACAGAGACCCTTAGATTCACAGAGACCCATGCATGGACTCACCACACAGAGACCCATAGAGTCACCCAGAGACCCACAGACTCATCACAGAGACCCTTAGATTCACAGAGACCCATGCATGGACTCACCACACAGAGACCCATAGAGTCACCCAGAGACCAACAGACCCATCACAGAGACCCTTAGATTCACAGAGACCCATGCATAGACTCACCACACAGAGACCCATAGAGTCACCCAGAGACCCACACACTCATCACAGAGACCCTTAGATTCACAGAGACCCATGCATGGACTCACCACACAGAGACCCATAGAGTCACCCAGAGACCAACAGACTCATCACAGAGACCCTTAGATTCACAGAGACCCATGCATGGACTCACCACACAGAGACCCATAGAGTCACCCAGAGACCCACAGACTCATCACAGAGACCCTTAGATTCACAGAGAGCCATGCATGGACTCACCACACAGAGACCCATAGAGTCACCCAGAGACCCACAGACTCATCACAGAGACCCTTAGATTCACAGAGAACCATGTAATCACCACACAGAGACCCATAGAGTCACCCAGAGACCCACAGACTCATCACAGAGACCATTAGAGTCACAGAGACCCATGCATGGACTCACCACACAGAGACCCATAGAGTCACCCAGAGACCCACAGACTCATCACAGAGACCCTTAGATTCACAGAGACCCATGCATAGACTCACCACACAGAGACCCATAGAGTCACCCAGAGACCCACACACTCATCACAGAGACCCTTAGATTCACAGAGACCCATGCATGGACTCACCACACAGAGACCCATAGAGTCACCCAGAGACAAACAGACTCATCACAGAGACCCTTAGATTCACAGAGACCCATGCATAGACTCACCACACAGAGACCCATAGAGTCACCCAGAGACCCACAGACTCATCACAGAGACCCTTAGATTCACAGAGAACCATGGACTCACCACACAGAGACCCATAGAGTCACCCAGAGATCCACAGACTCATCACAGAGACCCTTAGATTCACAGAGAACCATGGACTCACCACACAGAGACCCATAGAGTCACCCAGAGACCCATAGACTCATCACAGAGACCCTTAGATTCACAGAGACCCATGCATGGACTCACCACACAGAGACCCATAGAGTCACCCAGAGACCCACACACTCATCACATAGACCCTTAGATTCACAGAGACCCATGCATGAACTCACCACACAGAGACCCATAGAGTCACAGAGAGACCCACAGACTCATCACAGAGACCCTTAGTTTCACAGAGACCCATGCATAGACTCACCACACAGAGACCCATAGAGTCACCCAGAGACCCACACACTCATCACAGAGACCCTTAGATTCACAGAGACCCATGCATGGACTCACCACACAGAGACCCATAGAGTCACCCAGAGACCAACAGACCCATCACAGAGACCCTTAGATTCACAGAGATCCATGCATAGACTCACCACACAGAGACCCATAGAGTCACCCAGAGACCCACAGACTCATCACAGAGACCCTTAGTTTCACAGAGACCCATGCATAGACTCACCACACAGAGACCCATAGAGTCACCCAGAGACCCACACACTCATCACAGAGACCCTTAGATTCACAGAGACCCATGCATGGACTCACCACACAGAGACCCATAGAGTCACCCAGAGACCAACAGACCCATCACAGAGACCCTTAGATTCACAGAGACCCATGCATAGACTCACCACACAGAGACCCATAGAGTCACCCAGAGACCCACACACTCATCACAGAGACCCTTAGATTCACAGAGACCCATGCATGGACTCACCACACAGAGACCCATAGAGTCACCCAGAGACCAACAGACTCATCACAGAGACCCTTAGATTCACAGAGACCCATGCATGGACTCACCACACAGAGACCCATAGAGTCACCCAGAGACCCACAGACTCATCACAGAGACCCTTAGATTCACAGAGAGCCATGCATGGACTCACCACACAGAGACCCATAGAGTCACCCAGAGACCCACAGACTCATTACAGAGACCCTTAGATTCACAAAGAACCATGTAATCACCACACAGACACCCATAGAGTCACCCAGAGACCCACAGACTCATCACAGAGACCCTTAGATTCACAGAGAGCCATGCATGGACTCACCACACAGAGACCCATAGAGTCACCCAGAGACCCACAGACTCATCACAGAGACCCTTAGATTCACAGAGACCCATGCATAGACTCACCACACAGAGACCCATAGAGTCACCCAGAGACCCACACACTCATCACAGAGACCCTTAGATTCACAGAGACCCATGCATAGACTCACCACACAGAGACCCATAGAGTCACCCAGAGACCCACAGACTCATCACAGAGACCCTTAGATTCACAGAGAACCATGGACTCACCACACAGAGACCCATAGAGTCACCCAGAGACCAAAATACTCATCACAGAGACCCTTAGATTCACAGAGAAACATGGACTCACCACACAGAGACCCATAGAGTCACCCAGAGACCCACAGACTCATCACAGAGACCCTTAGATTTACAGAGACCCATTTACTCACCACACAGAGACCCATAGAGTCACCCAGAGACCCATAGACTCATCACAGAGACCCTTAGATTCACAGAGACCCATGCATGGACTCACCACACAGAGACCCATAGAGTCACCCAGAGACCCACACACTCATCACAGAGACCCTTAGATTCACAGAGACCCATGCATGGACTCACCACACAGAGACCCATAGAGTCACCCAGAGACCCACAGACTCATCACAGAGACCCTTAGATTCACAGAGACCCATGCATAGACTCACCACACAGAGACCCATAGAGTCACCCAGAGACCCACACACTCATCACAGAGACCCTTAGATTCACAGAGACCCATGCATGGACTCACCACACAGAGACCCATAGAGTCACCCAGAGACCAACAGACCCATCACAGAGACCCTTAGATTCACAGAGACCCATGCATAGACTCACCACACAGAGACCCATAGAGTCACCCAGAGACCCACACACTCATCACAGAGACCCTTAGATTCACAGAGACCCATGCATGGACTCACCACACAGAGACCCATAGAGTCACCCAGAGACCAACAGACTCATCACAGAGACCCTTAGATTCACAGAGAGCCATGCATGGACTCACCACACAGAGACCCATAGAGTCACCCAGAGACCCACAGACTCATCACAGAGACCCTTAGATTCACAGAGAACCATGTAATCACCACACAGACACCCATAGAGTCACCCAGAGACCCAGAGACTCATCACAGAGACCCTTAGATTCACAGAGAGCCATGCATGGACTCACCACACAGAGACCCATAGAGTCACCCAGAGACCCACAGACTCATCACAGAGACCCTTAGATTCCCAGAGACCCATGCATAGACTCACCACACAGAGACCCATAGAGTCACCCAGAGACCCACACACTCATCACAGAGACCCTTAGATTCACAGAGACCCATGCATAGACTCACCACACAGAGACCCATAGAGTCACCCAGAGACCCACAGACTCATCACAGAGACCCTTAGATTCACAGAGAACCATGGACTCACCACACAGAGACCCATAGAGTCACCCAGAGACCAAAATACTCATCACAGAGACCCTTAGATTCACAGAGAAACATGGACTCACCACACAGAGACCCATAGAGTCACCCAGAGACCCACAGACTCATCACAGAGACCCTTAGATTCACAGAGACCCATGCATAGACTCACCACACAGAGACCCATAGAGTCACCCAGAGACCCACAGACTCATCACAGAGACCCTTAGATTCACAGAGACCCATGCATAGACTCACCACACAGAGACCCATAGAGTCACCCAGAGACCCACAGACTCATCACAGAGACCCTTAGATTCACAGAGAACCATGGACTCACCACACAGAGACCCATAGAGTCACCCAGAGACCCACAGACTCATCACAGAGACCCTTAGATTTACAGAGACCCATTTACTCACCACACAGAGACCCATAGAGTCACCCAGAGACCCATATACTCACACAGACACCCATAGACTCACACAATGACCTATTGACTCAAACAGAGACCCAGAGACTGACACAAAGACTCATAGAATCAAATAGACACCCATAGACTCACCATACAATGACCAATTGACTCACACAGAGACCCACAGACTCACACACAGACCCAGAGACTCACACAGAGACCCATAGACTCACACAGAGACCCATAGACCCACACAGAGCCCTATAGACTCACCACACAGAGACCCATAAAGCCACTCAGAGACCCATATACTCACACATAGACCCATATAATCAAACAAAGACCCATACTCACCACACAATGACCCATTTGCTCACACAGAGACACATAGACTCACACAGAGACCCATAGACTCACACTGAGACCCATAGACTCACACAGAGACCTATAGACTGAACACACATTGTCCCATCGACTCACACAGAGACACATAGACTCACACAGAGACTCATAGAAGCAAACAGAGACCAATAGACTCAGCACTCAATGACCCATCAACTCACACAGAAATCCATAGACTCACACAGAGACCCATAGACTCACCACACAATGACCCATTGACTCACACAGAGACCCAGAGACTCACAGAGACCCATAGACTCACCACACAATGACCCAATGACTCACACAGAGACCCATAAACTCACACAGAGACCCATAGACTCACACAGAGACCCATAGAATCAAACGGAGACCCATAGACTCAACACACAATGACCCATTGACTCACACATAGACCCATAGCATCACCACACAGAGACCCATAGAGTCACCCAGAGACCCATATACTCACACAGTGACCCATATACTCACACATAGACCCATAGACTCACCACAAAATGACCCATTGACTCATGCAGAGATGCATATACTCACACAGAGACTCATAGACTCACACAGAGACCCATAGACTCACCACACAGAGACCCATAGAGTCACCCAGAGACCCATATACTCACACAGAGACCCATATACTCACACAGAGACCCATATAATCAAACAGAGACCCATAGACTCACCACACAATGACCCATTGACTCACACAGATCCATAGACCCACTCAGAGACCCATAGACTCACATCAGAGACCCATAGTCACCCAGAGACCCATATACTCACACAGAGACCCATATATTCACACAGAGACCTATAGACTCACCACACAATGACCCATTGACTCACCCAGAGACCCATAGACTCACACAGAAACCCATAGACTCACACAGAGACCCATAGACTCACACATAGACCCATAGACTCACACATACACACGTGCATACTGTACGTGCCCGCTTCCTGCCTCTTTCAGCATTCAACCAAATCTACCTCTTCCCCCTGCAAATGCAAATCATCTCGTTCAATGCTGATTGCTAGATGTGTCCCACATGACACGCTGAGCAATCAACTATTCATATTCTTGGTTCTTTCGATAAAGTCACGTAGAAGGGAAGCAATAAAATAATAAAAATATAAAACAATAAAATTATCACGACGTTTCGACTGCAACACAAACAATCATCATCAGGTGTGAAAACCACAGCAATTAAATTTGAAAAAAGTGGCGGGTTTTTTTAAGGTTAGCACCACGGAGAGCGATTTGACAGTTTGTTTTCACACCTGATGATGATTGCTTGTGTTGCAGTCGAAACGTCGTGAGAAATTTATTGTTTTAGATTTTTTATTATTTTATTGTTTCCCTCCTGCGTCACTTTACCGAAAGAACCAAGAATATGAATCCCTGCAGTCACGAAAGCTTTAAATCAACAATTAACTATTATTAACTACGAACTAGTGTATATTTTTCCACTGGGAAAGGCTGCTGCTGCTGTTGCTCCTGCTTTGTATTAGCTCTGTTTCAGAAAGCGGATACCCTGGCCATCGCGCAAATGACAAGATCTCAACGAAAGTGATGGACTTATCACGTGGAAATTACAGACACATAGAGACCCATAGAGATGCATAGAGACCAATAGAGATGCATAGAGACCAATAGAGACTCGGACACTCATAATAAATCACAGAGGTCCATAGAGACCTGATAGAGACCCATAGAGCCCCATAAAGATACATAGAGTACCATAGAGACCCAGACACTCATAGAGATTCACAGTGGCCCATAGAGACCGTATAGAGACCCATAAAGACCCATAAAACACACAGTGATGCTCATAGATACACGGAGACCTACAGAGATACCTACATACTCATTGAGACACATAGAGACCCAAATAGTTACAGAGACCCATAGGTATACATATAGAACCATCGACATGCATAGATACCCATAGAGATGCATAGAGCACCATCGACATGCATAGATACCCATAGAGACACACATACCCATGGAGATGCATCGAGACCCAAATAGATACATAGAGACCTATAGAGACCCATATGCGACACATAGAGACCCACAGAGATACATAGAGACCCATAGAGACACATAAAGACCCACAGAGATACATAGAGACCCATAGAGACACATAAAGACCCACAGAGATACAAGATACCCACATGAATACATAGAGACCCATAGAGACACACATACCCATGGAGATGCATCGAGACCAAAATAGATACATAGATAACTATAGAGACCCCTATGCGACACATAGAGACCCACAGAGATACATAGAGACCCATAGAGACACATAAAGACCCACAGAGATACATAGAGACACATAGAGGCACATAAAGACCCACAGAGATACATAGATACCTATAGAGACCCATAGAAACACATAAAGACCCACCGAGATACATAGAGACCTATAGAGACCCATACAGACACATAAAGACCCACAGAGATAGATAGAGACCTATAGAGACCCATAGAGACAAAGACCCACAGAGATACATAGAGACCTATAGAGACCCATAGAGACACATAAAGACCCACAGAGATACATAGAGACCCATAGAGACACATAAAGACCCACAGAGATGCATAGAGACCTATAGAGACCCATAGAGACACATAAAGACCCACAGAGATACAAGATACCCACATGAGAACACAGAGACCCCATATACCAAACTCAACTTTTCTTTTTGAAAGCGACCTGGCTATAACAAATGACAGCTCAACGAAGTTGGCTGATCATCATCATCATCGTCGTGTGCAAATGAATGGCAGCAGCCAAAAACTCTCCAGATGCGTGGTGATGTGGCGGGGGGGGGAGAAACCGGAAGAGCTGGAGCAAAGTCCAATGCGAACACCACGGGGAGAGAGAGATGCAGATTACAAACATATATTCAATATATATTCAAGTAGTGGCATCCCAAACTCTCACGGTGGTGTAATGTCATTTCATGCTAATTCCTTTGTCAAGGCGTTTTCTGTTTACCCCCTTCACAGCTTCTAAGGAGGCGACCTGCGCTTGGCTTTCTTCACTCCAACGCTGCCCTCTGGACAGTACGGTCCCTTCACCTGATGAAGGCCGCTTGTGTTGTGGCCCGAAACGTCGTGATTTTTTGCTGTTTTAGTTTTTTTTTTTTACCTACGTGACTTTACCGAATAGAAGCAAAGAGTAAACGTATAGTGGTAGGCATTGTCAGCTTCGGGATCGGACTCTCGACCTCCTGTATAGGGGCCGTCCGTAAATGACGTCACGCACCGAATAGAAGCAAAGAGTAAACGTATAGTGGTAGGCATTGTCAGCTTCGGGATCGGACTCTCGACCTCCTGTATAGGGGCCGTCCGTAAATGACGTCACGCACCTAAGGGGGGGGGGAGGGGTCAGACATTTGTGACGATGCGTGACGAGGGGGGTGGGTGGGCAGGGTTTGAGAAATGTGACGTCACGTCAAACTGCGCAACTTTCAACAAATGCAGAAAACACGTTCTGGCTTCTTTCGGTAAAGTCACCACGTAGGATGGAAAAATAAAAATATATCACGTTTTATTTATTTTATTTTTGTTTATTATTTTTTTGTTTCCCTTTTACGTAGTGGCGACTTTACCGGAAGAACCAAGAATAATAATTGTATTGTTTTACAATTATTTTATTGTTTTATATTTTTATTATTTTAATGTTTCCCTTTTACGTAGTGGTGACTTTACCGAAAGAACCAAGAATAATAATGTTATTGTTTTACAATAATTTTATTGTTTTATATTTTTATTATTTTAATTTTTCCCTTCTACGTGGTGGTGACTTTACCGAAAGAACCAAGAATAATAATTTTATTGTTTTACAATAATTGTGTTGTTTTATATTTTTATTATTTGATTGTTTCCCTTCTACGTGGTGGTGACTTTACCGAATGAACCAAGAAAAATAATTTTATTGTTTTTTAAATGTGTTCTCCTACAACATCAGAGTGCAGCGCCACGTTAAATACGCAACTACAGTGTGACAATAGTTTAAAGCGATTTGAAGCATGTTTTATTTTAGTGGGGGGGGGGGGGCAGGGCTTTGATGGGGGGTCTGACTTTTTGTGACGCCACGTGACGACGGGGTGGGACAAAAATCGTCCAAAAATCGCGTGACGTCATTTATGGACGGCCCCATACAGGGAAAGGTAGTTAACATTTCGCCACGACGATGATGATGAAGATGAGAGAGAGAGAGACGCAAACTGGAAATACACAGCAGTTCGCAGACATGTGGTAAAATATGCAAACACGCATGGTTCTGATGACAAAAGTAATGTAATGCATTGCCTTTGGAACTGATTGGCCCTACCTCCACAGACAAGCAGTAGCCATATTTGTGGCCTAGTCTCAATACCTGTGTCTCGCTACAGTACGAAGACAATGGCACGCGTATCAGAGCATTTATAGCTGCAGATGTCTCACGGGACACCTTTTTTTTGCCAGTATCAAAAGTACGTCAATTAAGAACAGGTCTGCACCCTTTCTGGCAGTAGAACGGTAAGTTGCGTGTTAAAATGTGTCAAACACCAAGACAGATGATATCTTTTGCAAAGAATCAAGTTACTACATTAACCACACGCACAGTACTTGCGGTGAACATGCAACCGACACACGGCTCTGATAGAAATAATAATGTTGAGTGGCATTGTCTTTGAATATGATTGGCCTACCTCTATAGACAGCAGGAGCCTCACTACCCAGTGTGTCACTACCCAGTGTCTCACTACCTGTGTCTTACTACCCCAGTGTCTCACTACCCAGTGTCTCACTACCCAAGTGTCTCACTACCCAGGGTCTCACTACACAGTGTCTCACTACACCAATGTCTCACTAGCCGTGTCTCACTACCCAGTGTCTCAAAACCCAGTGTCTCACTACCAGTGTCTCACTACCCAGCGTCTCACTACCCAGTGTCTCACTACCCAGTGTCTTACTACCTGTGTCTCACTACCCCAGTGTCTCACTACCCAGTGTCTCACTACCCAGTGTCTAACTACACAGTGTCTCACTACCCCAATGTCTCACTAGCAGTGTCTCACTACCCAGTGTCTCACAACCCAGTGTCTCACTACCAGTGTCTCACTACCCAGCGTCTCACTACCCAGTGTCTAACTACACAGTGTCTCACTACCCCAATGTCTCACTAGCAGTGTCTCACTAGCAGTGTCTCCTTACCCAGTGTCTCACTCCCCAGTGTCTCAATACCTGTGTCTCACTACCCCGGTGTCTCACTACCCAGTGTCTCACTACCCAGTGTCTCACTACTCAGTGTCTCACTAGCAGTGTCTCACTAGCAGTGTCTCACTACCCAGTGTCTCACTACCCCAGTGTTTCACTACCCAGTGTCTCACTAGCAGTGTCTCACTACTCAGTGTCTCACTACCCAGTGTGTCACTACCCAGTGTCTCACTACCCAGTGTCTCACTACCCAGTGTCTCACTAGCAGTGTCTCACCACCCAGTGTCTCACTACCCAGTGTCTCACTACCCAGTGTCTCACTACCCCAGTGTTTCACTACCCAGTGTCTCACTAGCAGTGTCTCACTACTCAGTGTCTCACCACCCAGTGTCTCACTACCCAGTGTTTCACTACCCAGTGTCTCACTACCCAGTTTATCACAACCCAGTGTCTCAGTAGCAGTGTCTCACTACCCAGTGTCTCACTACCCAGCGTCTCACTACCCAGCGTCTCACTATCCCAGTGTCTCACTAGCAGTGTCTCACTACCCAGTGTCTCACTAGCAGTGTCTCACTACCCAGTGTCTCACTATCCAGTGTCTCACTAGCAGTGTCTCACTACCCAGTGTCTCACTAGCAGTGTCTCACTAACCAGTGTCTCACTAGCAGTGTCTCACTACCAAGCGTCTCACTACCCCAGTGTCTCACTAGCAGTGTCTCACTAACCAGTGTCTCACTACCCAGTGTCTCACTACCCAGTGTCTCACTAGCAGTGTCTCACTACCCAGTGTCTCACTACCCAGCGTCTCACTACCCAGCGTCTCACTAGCAGTGTCTCACTATCCAGTGTCTCACTAGCAGTGTCTCACTACCCAGTGTCACACTACTCAGTGTCTCACTAGCAGTGTCTCACTACCCAGTGTGTCACTACCCAGTGTCTCACTACCCAGTGTCTGACTACCCAGCGTCTCACTACCCCAGTGTCTCACTACCCAGTGTCTCACTACCCAGTGTCTCACTAGCAGTGTCTCACTACCCAGTGTCTCACTACCCAGTTTGTCACTACCCAGTGTCTCAGTAGCAGTGTCTCACTACCCAGTGTCTCACTACCCAGCATCTCACTACCCAGCGTCTCACTATCCCAGTGTCTCACTAGCAGTGTCTCACTACCCAGTGTCTCACTAGGAGTGTCTCACTACCCAGTGTCTCACTACCCAGTGTCTCACTAGCAGTGTCTCACTACCAGTGTCTCACTACCCAGTGTATCACTACCAAGCGTCTCACTACCCAGTGTCTCACTAGCAGTGTGTCACTACCCAGTGTCTCACTACCCAGTGTCTCACTACCCAGTGTCTCACTACCTGTGTCTCACTAGCAGTGTATCACTACCCAGTGTCTCACTACCTGTGTCTCACTACCTAGTGTCTCACTACCCAGTGTCTCACTAGCAGTGTCTCACTACTCAGTGTCTCACTACCCAGTGTGTCACTACCCAGTGTCTCACTACCCAGTGTCTCACTACCCAAGTGTCTCACTACCCAGGGTCTCACTACACAGTGTCTCACTACACCAATGTCTCACTAGCCGTGTCTCACTACCCAGTGTCTCAAAACCCAGTGTCTCACTACCAGTGTCTCACTACCCAGCGTCTCACTACCCAGTGTCTCACTACCCAGTGTCTCACTACCTGTGTCTCACTACCCCAGTGTCTCACTACCCAGTGTCTCACTACCCAGTGTCTAACTACACAGTGTCTCACTACTCCAATGTCTCACTAGCAGTGTCTCACTACCCAGTGTCTCACAACCCAGTGTCTCACTACCAGTGTCTCACTACCCAGCGTCTCACTACCCAGTGTCTAACTACACAGTGTCTCACTACCCCAATGTCTCACTAGCAGTGTCTCACTAGCAGTGTCTCCTTACCCAGTGTCTCACTCCCCAGTGTCTCACTACCTGTGTCTCACTACCCCGGTGTCTCACTACCCAGTGTCTCACTACCCAGTGTCTCACTACTCAGTGTCTCACTACCCAGTGTCTCACTACCCAGTGTCTCACTACCCAGTGTCTCACTACCCCAGTGTTTCACTACCCAGTGTCTCACTAGCAGTGTCTCACTACTCAGTGTCTCACTACCCAGTGTGTCACTACCCAGTGTCTCACTACCCAGTGTCTCACTACCCAGTGTCTCACTAGCAGTGTTTCACCACCCAGTGTCTCACTACCCAGTGTCTCACTACCCAGTGTCTCACTACCCCAGTGTTTCACTACCCAGTGTCTCACTAGCAGTGTCTCACTACTCAGTGTCTCACTACCCAGTGTCTCACTACCCAGTGTTTCACTACCCAGTGTCTCACTACCCAGTTTATCACAACCCAGTGTCTCAGTAGCAGTGTCTCACTACCCAGTGTCTCACTACCCAGCGTCTCACTACCCAGCGTCTCACTATCCCAGTGTCTCACTAGCAGTGTCTCACTACCCAGTGTCTCACTAGCAGTGTCTCACTACCCAGTGTCTCACTATCCAGTGTCTCACTAGCAGTGTCTCACTACCCAGTGTCTCACTAGCAGTGTCTCACTAACCAGTGTCTCACTAGCAGTGTCTCACTACCAAGCGTCTCACTACCCCAGTGTCTCACTAGCAGTGTCTCACTAACCAGTGTCTCACTACCCAGTGTCTCACTACCCAGTGTCTCACTACCCAGTGTCTCACTAGCAGTGTCTCACTACCCAGTGTCTCACTACCCAGCGTCTCACTACCCAGCGTCTCACTAGCAGTGTCTCACTATCCAGTGTCTCACTAGCAGTGTCTCACTACCCAGTGTCTCACTACCCAGTGTCTCACTACCCAGTGTCTCACTAGCAGTGTCTCACTACCCAGTGTCTCACTACCCAGTTTGTCACTACCCAGTGTCTCAGTAGCAGTGTCTCACTACCCAGTGTCTCACTACCCAGCATCTCACTACCCAGCATCTCACTATCCCAGTGTCTCACTAGCAGTGTCTCACTACCCAGTGTCTCACTAGGAGTGTCTCACTACCCAGTGTCTCACTACCCAGTGTCTCACTAGCAGTGTCTCACTACCAGTGTCTCACTACCCAGTGTATCACTACCAAGCGTCTCACTACCCAGTGTCTCACTAGCAGTGTGTCACTACCCAGTGTCTCACTACCCAGTGTCTCACTACCCAGTGTCTCACTACCTGTGTCTCACTAGCAGTGTATCACTACCCAGTGTCTCACTACCTGTGTCTCACTACCTAGTGTCTCACTACCCAGTGTCTCACTAGCAGTGTCTCACTACTCAGTGTCTCACTACCCAGTGTGTCACTACCCAGTGTCTCACTACCCAGTGTCTCACTACCCAGTGTCTCACTAGCAGTGTCTCACTACCCAGTGTCTCACTACCCAGTGTCTCACTACCCCAGTGTTTCACTACCCAGTGTCTCACTAGCAGTGTCTCACTACTCAGTGTCTCACTACCCAGTGTCTCACTACCCAGTGTTTCACTACCCAGTGTCTCACTACCCAGTTTATCACAACCAAGTGTCTCAGTAGCAGTGTCTCACTACCCAGTGTCTCACTACCCAGCGTCTCACTACCCAGCGTCTCACTATCCCAGTGTCTCACTAGCAGTGTCTCACTACCCAGTGTCTCACTAGCAGTGTCTCACTACCCAGTGTCTCACTATCCAGTGTCTCACTAGCAGTGTCTCACTACCCAGTGTCTCACTAGCAGTGTCTCACTAACCAGTGTCTCACTAGCAGTGTCTCACTACCAAGCATCTCACTACCCCAGTGTCTCACTAGCAGTGTCTCACTAACCAGTGTCTCACTACCCAGTGTCTCACTACCCAGTGTCTCACTACCCAGTGTCTCACTAGCAGTGTCTCACTACCCAGTGTCTCACTACCCAGCGTCTCACTACCCAGCGTCTCACTAGCAGTGTCTCACTACCCAGTGTCTCACTAGCAGTGTCTCACTACCCAGTGTCACACTACTCAGTGTCTCACTAGCAGTGTCTCACTACCCAGTGTGTCACTACCCAGTGTCTCACTACCCAGTGTCTGACTACCCAGCGTCTCACTACCCCAGTGTTTCACTACCCAGTGTCTCACTACCCAGTGTCTCACTACCCAGTGTCTCACTAGCAGTGTCTCACTACCCAGTGTCTCACTACCCAGTTTGTCACTACCCAGTGTCTCAGTAGCAGTGTCTCACTACCCAGTGTCTCACTACCCAGCATCTCACTACCCAGCGTCTCACTATCCCAGTGTCTCACTAGCAGTGTCTCACTACCCAGTGTCTCACTAGGAGTGTCTCACTACCCAGTGTCTCACTACCCAGTGTCTCACTAGCAGTGTCTCACTACCAGTGTCTCACTACCCAGTGTATCACTACCAAGCGTCTCACTACCCAGTGTCTCACTAGCAGTGTGTCACTACCCAGTGTCTCACTACCCAGTGTCTCACTACCCAGTGTCTCACTACCTGTGTCTCACTAGCAGTGTCTCACTACCCAGTGTCTCACTACCTGTGTCTCACTACCTAGTGTCTCACTACCCAGTGTCTTACTAGCAGTGTGTCACTACCCAGTGTCTCACTACCCAGTGTCTCACTACCTGTGTCTCACTAGCAGTGTCTCACTACCCCAGTGTCACACTACCCAGTGTCTCACTACCCCAGTGTCTCACTAGCAGTGTCTCACTACCCAGTGTCTCACTACCAAGTGTCTCACTACACAGTATCTCACAACCCAGTGTTTCACTAGCAGTGTCTCACTACCCAGTGTCTCACTACCCAGCGTCTGACTACCCAGAGTCTCACTACCCAGTGTCTCACTAGCAGTGTCTCACTACCCAGTGTCTCACTAGCAGTGTCTCACTACCCAGTGTCTCACTAGCAGTGTCTCACTACGCAGTGTGTCACTACCCAGTGTGTCACTACCCAGTGTCTCACTACCCAGAGTCTCACTACCCATTGTCTTACTAGCAGTGTCTCACTACCCAGTGTCTCACTACCCAGTGTCTCACAAGCAGTGTCCCACTACCAGTGTCTCACTACCCAGTGTCTCACAAGCAGTGTCCCACTACCAGTGTCTCACTACCCAGTTTCTCACTACCCAGTGTCTCACTACCCAGTGTCTCACTACCCCAGTGTCTCACTACCAGTGTCTCACTACCCAGTGTCTCACTACCCAGTGTCTCACAAGCAGTGTCCCACTACCAGTGTCTCACTACCCAGTGTCTCACAAGCAGTGTCCCACTACCAGTGTCTCACTACCCAGTGTCTCACTACCAGTTTCTCACTACCCAGTGTCTCACTAGCAGTGTCTCACTACCCAGTGTCTCTCAAGCAGTGTCTCACTACCCCTGTGTCTCACTACCTGTGTCTCACTACCCAGTGTCTCACTACCCAGTGTCTCACTACCCAGTGTGTCACTACCCAGTGTCTCACTACCCAGTGTCCCACTACCAGTGTCTCACAAGCCAGCGTCTCACTACCCGGTGTATCACTACCCAGTGTCTCACTACCCAGTGTCCCACTACCCAGTGTCTCACTACCCAGTGTCTCACTACCCAGTGTCTCACTACCAGTTTCTCACTAACAGTGTCTCACTACCCAGTGTCTCACTACCCAGTGTCTCACTACCCCAGTGTCTCACTACCTGTGTCTCACTACCCAGTGTCTCACTACCCAGCATCTCACAAGCAGTGTCTCACTACCCAGTGTCTCACTACCCAGTGTCTCACTACCCCAGTGTCTCACTACCTGTGTCTCACTAAACCAGTGTCTCACTACCCAGTGTCTCACTACCCCAGTGTCTCACTACCTGTGTCTCACTACCCAGTGTCTCACTAGCAGTGTCTCACTAGCAGTGTCTCACTACCCCAGTGTCTCACTACCCAGTGTCTCACTACCCAGTGTCTCACTAGCAGTGTCTCACTACCCACTGTCTCACTATCCAGTGTCTCACTACCCCAGTGTCTCACTACCCAGTGTCTCAATAGCAGTGTCTCACTACCCAGTGTCTCACTACCCAGTGTCTAACTACACAGTGTCTCACTACCCCAATGTCTCACTAGCAGTGTCTCACTACCCAGTGTCTCACAACCCAGTGTCTCACTACTAGTGTCTCACTACCCAGCGTCTCACTACCCAGTGTCTAACTACACAGTGTCTCACTACCCCAATGTCTCACTAGCAGTGTCTCACTAGCAGTGTCTCCCTACCCAGTGTCTCACTCCCCAGTGTCTCACTACCCAGTGTCTAACTACACAGTGTCTCACTACCCCAATGTCTCACTAGCAGTGTCTCACTACCCAGTGTCTCACAACCCAGTGTCTCACTACCAGTGCCTCACTACCCAGCGTCTCACTACCCAGTGTCTAACTACACAGTGTCTCACTACCCCAATGTCTCACTAGCAGTGTCTCACTAGCAGTGTCTCCCTACCCAGTGTCTCACTCCCCAGTGTCTCACTACCTGTGTCTCACTACCCCGGTGTCTCACTACCCAGTGTCTCACTACCCAGTGTCTCACTACTCAGTGTCTCACTAGCAGTGTCTCACTACCCAGTGTCTCACTACCAAGTGTCTCACTACCCAGTGTCACACTAGCAGTGTCTCACTACCCAGTGTGTCACTACCCAGTGTCTCACTACCCAGTGTCTCACTACCCAGTGTCACACTAGCAGTGTCTCACTACCCAGTGTGTCACTACCCAGTGTCTCACCACCCAGTGTCTCACTACCCAGTGTCTCACTACCCAGTGTCTCACTACCCCAGTGTTTCACTACCCAGTGTCTCACTAGCAGTGTCTCACTACGCAGTGTCTCACTACCCAGTGTCTCACTACCCAGTGTTTCACTACCCAGTGTCTCACTACCCAGTTTATCACAACCCAGTGTCTCAGTAGCAGTGTCTCACTACCCAGTGTCTCACTACCCGGCGTCTCACTACCCAGCGTCTCACTATCCCAGTGTCTCACTAGCAGTGTCTCACTACCCAGTGTCTCACTAGCAGTGTCTCACTACCCAGTGTCTCACTATCCAGTGTCTCACTAGCAGTGTCTCACTACCCAGTGTCTCACTAGCAGTGTCTCACTAACCAGTGTCTCACTAGCAGTGTCTCACTACCAAGCGTCTCACTACCCCAGTGTCTCACTAGCAGTGTCTCACTACCCAGTGTCTCAATAGCAGTGTCTCACTACCCAGCGTCTCACTACCCAGCGTCTCACTAGCAGTGTCTCACTACCCAGTGTCTCACTAGCAGTGTCTCACTACCCAGTGTCACACTACTCAGTGTCTCACTAGCAGTGTCTCACTACCCAGTGTGTCACTACCCAGTGTCTCACTACCCAGTGTCTGACTACCCAGCGTCTCACTACCCCAGTGTCTCACTACCCAGTGTCTCACTACCCAGTGTCTCACTAGCAGTGTCTCACTACCCAGTGTCTCACTACCCAGTTTGTCACTACCCAGTGTCTCATTAGCAGTGTCTCACTACCCAGTGTCTCACTACCCAGCATCTCACTACCCAGCGTCTCACTATCCCAGTGTCTCACTAGCAGTGTCTCACTACCCAGTGTCTCACTAGGAGTGTCTCACTACCCAGTGTCTCACTACCCAGTGTCTCACTAGCAGTGTCTCACTACCAGTGTCTCACTACCCAGTGTATCACTACCAAGCGTCTCACTACCCAGTGTCTCACTAGCAGTGTGTCACTACCCAGTGTCTCACTACCCAGTGTCTCACTACCCAGTGTCTCACTAGCAGTGTCTCACTACCCAGTGTCTCACTACCTGTGTCTCACTACCTAGTGTCTCACTACCCAGTGTCTCACTAGCAGTGTGTCACTACCCAGTGTCTCACTACCCAGTGTCTCACTACCCAGTGTCTCACTACCTGTGTCTCACTAGCAGTGTCTCACTACCCCAGTGTCACACTACCCAGTGTCTCACTACCCCAGTGTCTCACTAGCAGTGTCTCACTACCCAGTGTCTCACTACCAAGTGTCTCACTACACAGGTATCTCACAACCCAGTGTTTCACTAGCAGTGTCTCACTACCCAGTGTCTCACTAGCAGTGTCTCACTACCCAGTGTCTCACTACCCAGCGTCTGACTACCCAGAGTCTCACTACCCAGTGTCTCACTAGCAGTGTCTCACTACCCAGTGTCTCACTAGCAGTGTCTCACTACGCAGAGTGTCACTACCCAGTGTATAACTACCCAGTGTCTCACTACCCAGAGTCTCACTACCCATTGTCTTACTAGCAGTGTCTCACTACCCAGTGTCTCACTACCCAGTGTCTCACAAGCAGTGTCCCACTACCAGTGTCTCACTACCCAGTGTCTCACAAGCAGTGTCCCACTACCAGTGTCTCACTACCCAGTTTCTCACTACCCACTGTCTCACTACCCAGTGTCTCACTACCCCAGTGTCTCACTACCAGTGTCTCACTACCCAGTGTTTCACTACCCAGTGTCTCACAAGCAGTGTCCCACTACCAGTGTCTCACTACCCAGTGTCTCACAAGCAGTGTCCCACTACCAGTGTCTCACTACCCAGTGTCTCACTACCAGTTTCTCACTACCCAGTGTCTCACTAGCAGTGTCTCACTACCCAGTGTCTCTCAAGCAGTGTCTCACTACCCCTGTGTCTCACTACCTGTGTCTCACTACCCAGTGTCTCACTACCCAGTGTCTCACTACCCAGTGTGTCACTACCCAGTGTCTCACTACCCAGTGTCCCACTACCAGTGTCTCACAACCCAGCATCTCACTACCCGGTGTATCACTACCCAGTTTCTCACTAACAGTGTCTCACTACCCAGTGTCTCACTACCCAGTGTCTCACTACCCCAGTGTCTCACTACCTGTGTCTCACTACCCAGTGTCTCACTACCCAGCGTCTCACGAGCAGTGTCTCACTACCCAGTGTCTCACTACCCAGTGTCTCACTACCCCAGTGTCTCACTACCTGTGTCTCACTACCCCAGTGTCTCACTACCCAGTGTCTCACTACCCCAGTGTCTCACTACCTGTGTCTCACTACCCAGTGTCTCACTAGCAGTGTCTCACTAGCAGTGTCTCACTACCCCAGTGTCTCACTACCCAGTGTCTCACTACCCAGTGTCTCACTAGCAGTGTCTCACTACCCACTGTCTCACTATCCAGTGTCTCACTAGCAGTGTCTCACTACCCAGTATCTCACTACCCAGTGTCTCACTACCCAGTGTCTCAATAGCAGTGTCTCAATACCCAGTGTCTCACTAGCAGTGTCTCACTACCCAGTGTCTCACTACCTGTGTCTCACTACCCAGAGTCTCACTACCCAGTGTCTCACTAGCAGTGTCTCACTACCCAGTGTCTCAATAGCAGTGTCCCACTACCAGTGTCTCACTACCCAGTGTCTCACTACCCAGTGTCTCACTGCCCAAGTGTCTCACTACCGAGTGTCTCACTACCCAGTGTCTCACTACCCAGTGTCTCACTAACCAGTGTCTCACTAGCAGTGTCTCACTACCCCAGTGTCTGACTACCTGTGTCTCACTACCCAGTGTCTCACTACCCAGTGTCTCACTACCCAGTGTCTCACTACCAGTGCCTCACTACCCAGTGTCTCACTACCCAGTGTCTCACTACCCAGTGTCTCACAAGCAGTGTCTCACTACCAGTGTCTCACTACCCAGTGTCTCACTACCCAGTGTCTCACTACCCCAGTGTCTCACTACCTGTGTCTCACTACCCAGTGTCTCACTAGCAGTGTCTCACTAGCAGTGTCTCACTACCCCAGTGTCTCACTACCCAGTGTCTCACTACCCAGTGTCTCACTAGCAGTGTCTCACTACCCACTGTCTCACTATCCAGTGTCTCACTACCCCAGTGTCTCACTACCCAGTGTCTCAATAGCAGTGTCTCACTACCAAGTGTCTCACTACCCAGTGTCTCACTACCCAGTGTCTCACTACCCAGAGTCTCACTACCCAGTGTCTCACTAGCAGTGTCTCACTACCCAGTGTCTCAATAGCAGTGTCCCACTACCAGTGTCTCACTACCCAGTGTCTCACTACCCAGTGTCTCACTACCCCAGTGTCTGACTACCTGTGTCTCACTACCCAGTGTCTCACTACCCAGTGTCTCACTACCCAGTGTCTCACTACCAGTGCCTCACTACCCAGTGTCTCACTACCCAGTGTCTCACTACCCAGTGTCTCACTACCCAGTGTCTCACAAGCAGTGTCTCACTACCAGTGTCTCACTACCCAGTGTCTCACTACCCAGTGTCTCACTACCCCAGTGTCTCACTACCTGTGTCTCACTACCCAGTGTCTCACTAGCAGTGTCTCACTAGCAGTGTCTCACTACCCCAGTGTCTCACTACCCAGTGTCTCACTACCCAGTGTCTCACTAGCAGTGTCTCACTACCCACTGTCTCACTATCCAGTGTCTCACTACCCCAGTGTCTCACTACCCAGTGTCTCAATAGCAGTGTCTCACTACCCAGTGTCTCACTACCCAGTGTCTCACTAGCAGTGTCTCACTACCCAGTGTCTCACTACCCAGTTTCTAACTACCCAGTGTCTCAGTAGCAGTGTCTCACTACCCAGTGTCTCACTAGCAGTGTCTCACTACCCAGTATCTCACTACCCAGTGTCTCACTACCCAGTGTCTCAATAGCAGTGTCTCACTACCCAGTGTCTCACTAGCAGTGTCTCACTACCCAGTGTCTCACTACCTGTGTCTCATTACCCAGTGTCTCACTACCCAGTGTCTCACTAGCAGTGTGTCACTATCCAATGTCTCACTACCCAGTGTCTCACTACCCAGTGTCTCACTATCTGTGTCTCACTAGCAGTGTCTCACTACCCCAGTGTCTCACTTCCCAGTGTCTCACTACCCAGTGTCTCACTACCCCAGTGTCTCACTACCCAGTGTCTCACTACCCAGTGTCTCAATAGCAGTGTCTCACTACCAAGTGTCTCACTAGCAGTGTCTCACTACCCTGTGTCTCACTACCCCAGTGTCTCACTACCAAGTGTCTCACTACCCAGTGTCTCACTACCCCAGTGCCTCACTACCCCAGTGTCTCACTACCCAGTGTCTCACTACCCAGTGTCTCACTACCCAGTGTCTCACTACCCAGCGTCTCACTACCCAGAGTCTCACTAGCCAGTGTCTCACTAGCAGTGTCTCACTACCCAGTGTCTCACTAGCAGTGTCTCACTACCCAGTGTCTCACTACAGTGTCTCACTACCCCAGTGTGTCACTACCCAGTGTCTCACTACCCAGTATCTCAATATGACTGTCTCACTACCCAGTGTCTCACTACCCAGTGTCTCACTACCCCAGTGTCTCACTACCCAGTGTCTCACTACCCAGTGTCTCACTACCCAGTGTCTCACTACCAAATGTCTCACTAGCAGTGTCTCACTACCCTGTGCCTCACTACCCCAGTGTCTCACTACCCAGTGTCTCACTACCCAGAGTCTCACTACCCAGTGTCTCACTAGCAGTGTCTCACTACCCAGTGTCTCAATAGCAGTGTCCCACTACCAGTGTCTCACTACCCAGTGTCTCACTACCCAGTGTCTCACTGCCCAAGTGTCTCACTACCGAGTGTCTCACTACCCAGTGTCTCACTACCCAGTGTCTCACTAACCAGTGTCTCACTAGCAGTGTCTCACTACCCCAGTGTCTGACTACCTGTGTCTCACTACCCAGTGTCTCACTACCCAGTGTCTCACTACCCAGTGTCTCACTACCAGTGCCTCACTACCCAGTGTCTCACTACCCAGTGTCTCACTACCCAGTGTCTCACTACCCAGTGTCTCACAAGCAGTGTCTCACTACCAGTGTCTCACTACCCAGTGTCTCACTACCCAGTGTCTCACTACCAGTGCCTCACTACCCAGTGTCTCACTACCCAGTGTCTCACTACCAGTGTCTCACTACCCAGCGTCTCACTACCCAGTGTATCACTACCCAGTGTCTCACTAGCAGTGTCTCACTACCCAGTGTCTCACTAGCAATGTCTCACTACCCAGTGTCTCACTACCCAGTGTCTCACTAGCAGTGTCTGACTACCCAGTATCGCACTACCCAGTGTCTCACTAGCAGTGTCTCACTACCCAGTGTCGCACTACCCAGTGTCTCACTACGCCGTGTCTCACTACCCAGTGTCTAACTACCCAGTGTCTCACTACCCAGCGTCTCTCAAGCAGTGTCTCACTACCCCTGTGTCTCACTACCTGTGTCTCACTACCCAGTGTCTCACTACCCAGTGTCTCACTACCCAGTGTGTCCCTACCCAGTGTCTCACTACCCAGTGTCTCACTACCAGTGTCTCACAACCCAGCGTCTCACTACCCGGTGTATCACCACCCAGTGTCTCACTACCGAGTGTCTCACTACCCAGTGTCTCACTACCCAGTGTCTCACTACCAGTTTCTCACTAACAGTGTCTCACTACCCAGTGTCTCACTACCCAGTGTCTCACTACCCAGTGTCTCACTACCCAGCGTCTCACTACCCAGAGTCTCACTAGCCAGTGTCTCACTAGCAGTGTCTCACTACCCAGTGTCTCACTAGCAGTGTCTCACTACCCAGTGTCTCACTAGCAGTGTCTCACTACCCCAGTGTGTCACTACCCAGTGTCTCACTACCCAGTATCTCAATATGACTGTCTCACTACCCAGTGTCTCACTACCCAGTGTCTCACTACCCCAGTGTCTCACTACCCAGTGTCTCACTACCCAGTGTCTCACTACCCAGTGTCTCACTACCAAATGTCTCACTAGCAGTGTCTCACTACCCTGTGCCTCACTACCCCAGTGTCTCACTACGCAGTGTCTCACTACCCAGAGTCTCACTACCCAGTGTCTCACTAGCAGTGTCTCACTACCCAGTGTCTCAATAGCAGTGTCCCACTACCAGTGTCTCACTACCCAGTGTCTCACTACCCAGTGTCTCACTGCCCAAGTGTCTCACTACCGAGTGTCTCACTACCCAGTGTCTCACTACCCAGTGTCTCACTAACCAGTGTCTCACTAGCAGTGTCTCACTACCCCAGTGTCTGACTACCTGTGTCTCACTACCCAGTGTCTCACTACCCAGTGTCTCACTACCCAGTGTCTCACTACCAGTGCCTCACTACCCAGTGTCTCACTACCCAGTGTCTCACTACCCAGTGTCTCACAAGCAGTGTCTCACTACCAGTGTCTCACTACCCAGTGTCTCACTACCCAGTGTCTCACTACCAGTGCCTCACTACCCAGTGTCTCACTACCCAGTGTCTCACTACCAGTGTCTCACTACCCAGCGTCTCACTACCCAGTGTATCACTACCCAGTGTCTCACTAGCAGTGTCTCACTACCCAGTGTCTCACTAGCAATGTCTCACTACCCAGTGTCTCACTACCCAGTGTCGCACTACCCAGTGTCTCACTACGCCGTGTCTCACTACCCAGTGTCTAACTACCCAGTGTCTCACTACCCAGCGTCTCTCAAGCAGTGTCTCACTACCCCTGTGTCTCACTACCTGTGTCTCACTACCCAGTGTCTCACTACCCAGTGTCTCACTACCCAGTGTGTCACTACCCAGTGTCTCACTACCCAGTGTCTCACTACCAGTGTCTCACAACCCAGCGTCTCACTACCCGGTGTATCACCACCCAGTGTCTCACTACCGAGTGTCTCACTACCCAGTGTCTCACTACCCAGTGTCTCACTACCAGTTTCTCACTAACAGTGTCTCACTACCCAGTGTCTCACTACCCACTGTCTCACTATCCAGTGTCTCACTACCCCAGTGTCTCACTACCCAGTGTCTCACTAGCAGTGTCTCACTACCCAGTGTCTCACTACCCAGTGTCTCAATAGCAGTGTCTCACTACCCCAGTGTCTGACTACCTGTGTCTCACTACCCAGTGTCTCACTACCCAGTGTCTCACTACCCAGTGTCTCACTACCAGTGCCTCACTACCAAGTGTCTCACTACCCAGTGTCTCACTACCCAGTGTCTCACTACCCAGTGTCTCACAAGCAGTGTCTCACTACCAGTGTCTCACTACCCAGTGTCTCACTACCCAGTGTCTCACTACCAGTGCCTCACTACCCAGTGTCTCACTACCCAGTGTCTCACTACCAGTGTCTCACTACCCAGCGTCTCACTACCCAGTGTATCACTACCCAGTGTCTCACTAGCAGTGTCTCACTACCCAGTGTCTCACTAGCAATGTCTCACTACCCAGTGTCTCACTACCCAGTGTCTCACTAGCAGTGTCTGACTACCCAGTATCGCACTACCCAGTGTCTCACTAGCAGTGTCTCACTACCCAGTGTCGCACTACCCAGTGTCTCACTACGCCGTGTCTCACTACCCAGTGTCTAACTACCCAGTGTCTCACTACCCAGCGTCTCTCAAGCAGTGTCTCACTACCCCTGTGTCTCACTACCTGTGTCTCACTACCCAGTGTCTCACTACCCAGTGTCTCACTACCCAGTGTGTCACTACCCAGTGTCTCACTACCCAGTGTCTCACTACCAGTGTCTCACAACCCAGCGTCTCACTACCCGGTGTATCACCACCCAGTGTCTCACTACCGAGTGTCTCACTGCCCAGTGTCTCACTACCCAGTGTCTCACTACCAGTTTCTCACTAACAGTGTCTCACTACCCAGTGTCTCACTACCCACTGTCTCACTATCCAGTGTCTCACTACCCCAGTGTCTCACTACCCAGTGTCTCACTAGCAGTGTCTCACTACCCAGTGTCTCACTACCCAGTGTCTCAATAGCAGTGTCTCACTACCCCAGTGTCTCACTGCCCAAGTGTCTCACTACCCAGTGTCTCACTACCCAGTGTCTCAATACCAGTTTCTCACTACCAGGTGTCTCACTACCCAGTGCCTCACTACCAGTATCTCACTACGAGTGTCTCACTACCCACTGTCTCACTACCCAGTGTCTCACTACCCCAGTGTCTCACTCCCCCAGTGTCTCACTACCCAGTGTCTCACTAGCAGTGTCTCACTACCAGGTGTCTCACTACCCAGTGTCTCACAACCCAGTGTCTCAATAGCAGTGTCTCACTACCCCAGTGTCTCACTACCCAGTGTCTCACTGCCCAAGTGTCTCACTACCCAGTGTCTCACTACCCAGTGTCTCACTACCCAGTGTCTCACTACCAGTGCCTCACTACCCAGTGTCTCACTACCCAGTGTCTCACTACCCAGTGTCTCACAAGCAGTGTCTCACTACCAGTGTCTCACTACCCAGTGTCTCACTACCCAGTGTCTCACTACCAGTGCCTCACTACCCAGTGTCTCACTACCCAGTGTCTCACTACCAGTGTCTCACTACCCAGCGTCTCACTACCCAGTGTATCACTACCCAGTGTCTCACTAGCAGTGTCTCACTACCCAGTGTCTCACTAGCAATGTCTCACTACCCAGTGTCTCACTACCCAGTGTCTCACTAGCAGTGTCTGACTACCCAGTATCGCACTACCCAGTGTCTCACTAGCAGTGTCTCACTACCCAGTGTCGCACTACCCAGTGTCTCACTACGCCGTGTCTCACTACCCAGTGTCTAACTACCCAGTGTCTCACTACCCAGCGTCTCTCAAGCAGTGTCTCACTACCCCTGTGTCTCACTACCTGTGTCTCACTACCCAGTGTCTCACTACCCAGTGTCTCACTACCCAGTGTCTCACTACCCAGTGTGTCACTACCCAGTGTCTCACCACCCAGTGTCTCACTACCGAGTGTCTCACTACCCAGTGTCTCACTACCCAGTGTCTCACTACCAGTTTCTCACTAACAGTGTCTCACTACCCAGTGTCTCACTACCCACTGTCTCACTATCCAGTGTCTCACTACCCCAGTGTCTCACTACCCAGTGTCTCACTAGCAGTGTCTCACTACCCAGTGTCTCACTACCCAGTGTCTCAATAGCAGTGTCTCACTACCCCAGTGTCTCACTGCCCAAGTGTCTCACTACCCAGTGTCTCACTACCCAGTGTCTCAATACCAGTTTCTCACTACCAGGTGTCTCACTACCCAGTGCCTCACTACCAGTATCTCACTACGAGTGTCTCACTACCCACTGTCTCACTACCCAGTGTCTCACTACCCCAGTGTCTCACTCCCCCAGTGTCTCACTACCCAGTGTCTCACTACCCAGTGTCTCACTAGCAGTGTCTCACTACCAGGTGTCTCACTACCCAGTGTCTCACAACCCAGTGTCTCAATAGCAGTGTCTCACTACCCCAGTGTCTCACTACCCAGTGTCTCACTGCCCAAGTGTCTCACTACCCAGTGTCTCATTACCCAGTGTCTCACTACCAGTTTCTCACTAACAGGGTCTCACTACCCAGTGTCTCACTACCAGTGTCTCACTACCCCAGTTTCTCACTACCTGTGTCTCACTACCCAGTGTTTCACTACCAGTGTCTCACTACCCAGTGTGTCACTACCAGTGTCTCACAACCCAGCGTCTCACTACCCGGTGTATCACTACCCAGTGTCTCACTACCCAGTGTCTCACTACCCAGTGTCTCACCACCCAGTGTCTCACTACCCAGTGTCCCACTACCAGTGTCTCACTACCCAGTGTCTCACTACCAGTGTCTCACAACCCAGCGTCTCACTACCCGGTGTATCACTACCCAGTGTCTCACTACCGAGTGTCTCACTACCCAGTGTCCCACTACCAGTGTCTCACAACCCAGTGTCTCACTACCCAGTGTCGTCTCACTGCCCAAGTGTCTCACTACCCAGTGTCTCACTACCCAGTGTCTCACTACCTAGTGTCTCACTACCCAGTGTCTCACAAGCAGTGTCCCACTACCAGTGTCTCACTACCCCAGTGTCTCACTACCCCAGTGTCTCACTAACCAGTGTCTCACTACCCAGTGTCTCACTACCAGTGTCTCACTAGGAGTGTCTCACTACCCAAAATCTCACTACCCAGTGTGTCACTACCCAGTGTCTCACTACCCAGTGTCTCACTACCCCAGTGTCTCACTACCCAGTGTCTCACTACCCACTGTCTCACTACCCAGTGTCTCGCTACCAGTGTCTCACTACGAGTGTCTCACTACCCAGTGTCTCACTACCCAGCGTCTCACTACCCAGCGTCTCACTACCCAGTGTCTCACTACCGGTGTCTCACTACCCAGTGTCTCACTACCCAGTGTGTAACTACCCAGTGTCTCACTACCCAGTGTCTCACTACCCGTGTCTCACTACCCAGTGTCTCACTACCCAGTGTCTCCCGACCCAGTGTATCACTATCCAGTGTCTCACAACCCTGGCATCTTCATCTGCAAACGTGAACAAACAGTAGCATCTACATCTTCAGAACGTGAAAAACCAGTGGCATCTACATCTGTGGAATGTAAGAACCAGTGGCATCTACATCTGCAGAAGCTGAAGAACCAGTGACATCTACATCTGAACAACGTGAAGAACCAGTGGCATCTTCATCTACAGAAGCTGAAGAACCAGTAGCATCTACGTCTGCAGAAGGTGAAAAACCAATGGCATCTACATCTGCAGAATATAAAGAACCAGTGGCATCTTTCATTTGCAGAAAATGAAAAACCAGTGGCATCTACATCTTCAGAACGTGAAAAACCAGTGGCATCCACACCTGCAGAACATGAAGAACCGGTGGCATCTACATCGGCAGAATATGAAGAACCAGTGGCATCCACATCTGCAGAACGTGAAGAACCATTGGCATCTACATCTGCAAAACGTGAAGAACCAGTGGCATCTACATCTGCAGAAGGTGAAGAACCAGTTGCATCTCCATCTGCAGAACGTGAAGAACCAGTGGTATCTACATTTGCAGAACGTGAAGAACCAGTGGCAACTACATCTGCAGCAGGTGAAGAACAAGTGACATCTTCATCTGCAAACGTGAACACCAGTGGCATCTACATCTGTAGAATGCAAAGAACCCGTGGCATCTATATATGCAGAAGGTGAAGAAACAGTGGCATCTACATCTGTAGAACATGAAGAACCATTTACATCTACATCAGCACAACGTGAATAACAAGTGGCATCTACGTCTGCAGAAGGTGAAAACCCAATGGCATCTACATCTGCAGAATATAAAGAACCAGTGGCATCTATCACCTGCAGAAAATGAAGAACCAGTGGCATCCACATCTGCAGAACGTGAAGAACCGGTGGCATCTACATCTGCAGAACGTGAAGAACCGTTGGCATCTACGTCTACAGGCGATTATACAACGTTTAACGCCATTCCCCGTGTTATTTGTACAGGCCATACAACATATATGGGGAGTCCCTGTACATTCAACAAGGCGGGGCAACAGCAATGGCAGCCCTGACAATGTTGAAATCCACCCCTGGTAACGATGGTCCATAACTCACACTCATACTTTGATGTGACTCGGACTTTACCACGAATATGGTTTTGCGCTGAGCTTTCTTTCATCCATCCCAGCCCCTCTGTGGGCCCTCTACACACATCGCACGTTGTGCCAGTTCACTCTAGGAAGCAACCCTGGGGGCTAAGGTCACGTCAGTATGCCACCTCGGGTGCTACAGTGGCTAAGAGATGTTAACTACCTTCCATGGTATACAGGAGGTCGTGAGTTCCATCCAGACCCTGACGATGCCTGCTGCTGCAGTATATTTGGAGTCTGTGTCTCTCTTTCATCATCACAGTGGAGATGTTACCTACCTCGCCTGGTATACAGGAGGTCGTGGGTTTGATCCCGACCCGTGATGATGCCTGCTGCTGCTGAATATTTGGAGTCTGCGTCTCTCTCTCTCATCATCACAGTGGTGAGGAGATTCTAGATTTGAAGCTTTCGTGACTGCAAGGATCCATACTCTTTGGTTCTATTCGGTAAAGTCACGTAGGTAAAAAATAAAACAAAAAATAACGACGTTTCGGCCACAACACAAGTGGCCTTCATCAGGTGAAGGGACTGTACTGTCCAGAGGACAGCGTTGGAGTGAAGACAGCCAAGCTCAGGTCGCGTCCTTTAAGCTGTGTGGGAGGAAACCAAACGCTTTGACAAAGGAATTAGCATAAAATGCTGCAGAGGACCGGCACGGGGAGGGGGGGGGGTTACAAATGTTGGTGTGAAGGGAAATAAGCTGCTGTGAAAGTTTAGGATGCCACTACTTGAATAAATATACTGTACCATTGAAAATTAGTTTAATGTTTGGTATGATTTAGAACATCTTTCCAATGATTGCTTAATTTGAAACCATCTTCTCGGTTGAAATTGTGTCTGTGTTTGTAAATCTGAATTGCCTCGTGGACAAATCTCTGATAAAAACCCGTGGGTTTGCAGAGAACCTTGGTATCGGAGAAAACTATATCGTGATCACCCACAGCGTTGCAACAGTGATCAGCTACGGCAGAAAAATTCGTTCTGCCGTGTTTCAAGTCTGATTTGTGCTCGCGAATTCAGTCAGAGACATGTCGTTTCGTCTCCCCGATATAGCAATCACCACAGGTGCAGCTCAATTTGTAAACCCCGGGGGGTACTGTAAGTCATTGCTTTCACACTCACTTCTGCTGCTGTATCTTCACCGAATTCTAAACAGATTCTGTTTAAGGCCAGCCTATCTTTAATCTCAGAGAGGATAAGGCTACTCCGATTTGAACTCGATACTTTAGACAGGACGCTCCTACAAGCTCATTTAATGTTAATACAAAAAATGTCACCTTCTGATTGGAACCACGCAGACAACATGACTGCTTCTTCTGCTGATTCACTATCAGTCAAATGCAAAGCTAACCTGATTTCTTAATTCAACCACCTATCAAAGGAGAACCCATTCCCACATATAACAAAACTAGACGTTAACAAAATCGTCATTAATCAGAGTAGAACCCCGATTTCGGACAATCTGAAAACAGTACTGGCTAGAGGGCTAAATTTTGCTGTCACCCCAAAACATATACCTGTAGATGATATCATCTCTCAGGTCGATGTAGCCCTCAAAGTCGTAGGACACATCCAAGCAGACGTTGTGAGAGCTGAAATAGCCACTATTCTTAAGAATGCTAAGAAACCCATTAGCAACATCAGCAAAAATGAACGCTCTGAACTCGCGAATTTTAAAAACAGAAATGATATAGTCATCCTCTCAGCCGACAAAGGCAACGCTACTGTAATTATGGATAAAGATTCATACAACAACAAAATCCAGAACCTGCTCAACGATGGAAGTTACTCAATAAATAAAAATGACCCTACTAATAGCCTAACGATAAAAACCAACAAGATCATCACAAGTTCGACCTCCCTAATCGAACCAACTAAACGTCCCTCCCTAAAACCTTCTGCTGCAAGACCCCCTAGATTCTATGGTCTTCCCAAGATTCATAAAGAAGGCACCCCACTACGACCCATGGTATCCACGATCAACTCCCCTACCTATAGACTAGCCCATTTTCTGTCAGATACCTTGCTGCCTTTCACTGGCAAGACCTCCTCAGAAGTACTTAACTCAGCCCAATTGGTCTCTATGGTCAAAGACGTTGTACTGTCCCCTGACGATATCCTTGTCAGCTTCGATGTGGTCTCTTTGTTCACCAAGGTCCCAGTACCTGATACCATTAAAATAATTTAAAATGTGGTCCAACATGGACTAGACCCTGATACACCTGTGCTGGTTAGGCACTGCCTCACAATACCTACTTTACTTGGAATGGCACCTTCTACAAACAAAATGAGGGTACCCCCATGGGATCCCCCTTGTCACGAGTGATAGACAATGTTTTCATGGAGAAATTTGAATCAGACGCCATCCAGACTTCCACCCTCAGACCTTCCCTGTGGAAGAGATATGTAGACGACACTTTCGTCATTTGGCCACATGGCCTCTCAGCTTTGAACCTTTTCCTAGACCACATCAATTCGAGACATCCCGCCATCAAATTCACCATGGAAGTGGAGAATGATGGCAAGTTACCATTCTTGGATGTTCTGTTTGAGAGGAGACCTGATGGCTCATTGGGACATTCTGTCTACAGGAAAACCTACCCACACAGATTCCTACTTGAAACCTGATTCCCACCACCACCCGACTCAAAATAATTATCTCATCAAAACGTTATACCACAGGGCTTATTGCATTTCGGACCAACACCACTTGACCAGTGAATTAAAACATGTACATCTGGCCCTCAAGAGGAACGGATACTCTGACCGTACCATCCGCCAAGCTGTTTCTCCCTCCATACAGAAACAACCACTTGATACTCCGATCAAAAACATCACACTACCATATATAGCAGGCGTTACTAAAAAGATCTCCAAAATTCTAAACAAACACAAGATCCTGGTCCGGTTCAATACAGTACACAAAATCCGTGACCTGATCCCATCCGTGAAGGATGTCATTCCTGACTTACAGTACCCCGGGGTTTACAAATTGAGCTGTAACTGTGGTGATTGCTATATTGGGGAGACGAAACGACATGTCTCTGACCGAATTCGCGAGCACAAATCAGACTTGAAACACGGCAGAATGAATTCTTCTGCCGTAGCTGATCACTGTTACAACGCTGTGGGTGATCACGATATAGTTTTCTCCGATTCCAAGGTTCTCTGCAAACCCACGGGTTTTTATCAGAGATTTGTCCACGAGGCAATTCAGATTTACAAACACAGACAATTTCAACCGAGAAGATGGTTTCAAATTAAGCAATCATTGGAAAGATGTTCTAAATCATACCAACATTAAACTAATTTTCAATGGTACAGTATATTGATTCAAGTAGTGGTATCCTAAACTTTCACAGCAGCTTATTTCCCTTCACACCAACATTTGTAAACTCTCTCCCCCCCCCCCCCCCCCCCCCCCGTGCCGGTCCTCTACAGCATGTTATGCTAATTCCTTTGTCAAAGCGTTTGGTTTCCTCCCACACAGCTTAAAGGACGCGACCTGAGCTTGGCTGTCTTCACTCCAACGCTGTCCTCTGGACAGTACGGTCCCTTCACCTGATGAAGGCCACTTGTGTTGTGGCCGAAACGTCGTGATTTTTTGTTGTTTTATTTTTTACCTACATGACTTTACCGAATAGAACCAAATAGTATGGTGAAGAGATCTTAACTACCTCGCCTGGTATCCAGAAATTCATGGGTTCGATCCCAACCCTGATGATGCCTTCTGCTGTATATTTGAAGTCTGCGTCTGTCTCTCATCATCATCCTCACAGTGGCTAGGAGATGTTAACTACCTCGCCTTGTGTGCACGAGATCGTGGGCGCCACGGTGGCAAGGAGACGTTATGAACATCGCACGTGCCGCAATTAATTTTCGCGAGTCAATAATTTACGGCGGAATTGGTTCAACACTGGTCAAATTCTGGACAAGTTTTGACATTCCAGTGTCTCGTCATCAGCGGTATTTCTTTAACTTCCAGATGCTACAGACAAGGGCTCCCTCTCCCTCCTCCGCTCTGTCTCACTCTCTCAGATAGTGGGTCTTGGTTGGACGCAAATTTATTTAGTAGCACACAACACAAGACAACCATTAGCGTGGCTGCGGTGGATATGACAGCCTAAAAAAAAACACGCAGGCAACGCGTCCCCTTTGTAAGTGTGTGGCTCTCCATGCCTGTAGCCACACGCAAACTCCAAATATACAGCAGCAGGCATCGTCAGCGGTCGAGATCGATCCCACGACCTCCTAAATACCAGGCGAGGTAGGTAACATCTCTTAGCCACCGTGATGATGATGAGAGAGAGACACAGACTCCAAATATACAGCAGCAGGCATCGTTAGCGGTCGAGATCGAACCCACGACCTCCTGCATACCAGGCGAGGTAGTTAACATCTCATAGGCACCGCGGCGAAACCCGTCAGCCACAAGGCATCCCGGCGAGAAAGATGTATTTGCGTCGTGCATCGTGAATATTGTTATCACCATTATCATCGTTTCACATCAATTACGGCGTGTATGTGTGTGTTTGTGGTGAACACAAGACTTGGTGATGATGGTGCTGTCTCTTCGGTGTCCGAACTTACACCGGCGAAAAAAGTTACGTTCCATGAAAAACGTGTAACTAGTTTGGGGCTTCAGTTAACAAAGCGCGGAACGCTAAAAGCTCACCTGCAACGGAGTCTCTCTCGCACGGCGGAGAACAGAGACTCACACAGGAGCCCAGCGGAGGGGTGGAGGAGGCGGAAATAATGAGATGTTGAATCTTCGGTACGTCTCTCTCTCGCTCGACATCACCACCCCACCCGCCTGCACTCGGAAAGCCCTGATTACTCCCACATCACCACCTCCACCAACTCCACCCCGCCACTACCTCTCATCCCCACCACCACCACCCACCACCACCACCCACCACCACCACCCCCACCCACCACCACCACCACCCTCACCCACCACCCACCACCCCCACCCACCACCCACCACCACCACCCACCACCACCACCACCCCACCACCACCACCCCACCACCACCCCACCACCCCACCACCACCACCACCCCACCACCACCACCACCCCACCACCACCACCTCCCCACCACCACCTCCCCACCACCACCTCCCCACCACCACCACCTCCTCACCACCACCTCCCCACCACCTCTCCTCCCCACCACCACCACCCCACCACCACCTCCCCACCACCACCACCTCTCCTCCCCACCACCACCACCTCCCACCACCCCACCACCACCTCCGCTCCCCACCATCACCTCCCCTCCCCACTACCACCATCACCCCCACCACCCGACTACCACCCCACCACCACCACCTCCCCATGTTTCTTGGGGTCACGATGCAAACGATCTCGCAGTATTGGCGGCAGTCGTGCGTGACGGTGAGGCGAGGGATCGCGTCCCAGTCGACAGCGCTATGCAAAGTGCTGCCGAGGACATCAAAACATTGACACGTTGGGGGGCCCAACTGGTTCTTCCAGAACCAATGGGCACGTGAATGGACTTTGCAGGGAAAAGAAACCATAACGCTGCACTATAATCCAGATGTTTGTCCACCCAGGCGGTGTGCCAAGATATGCATGAATGTGTGAAATAATATCATAACTCGAGAATCATTACATACATATTTACTACGCCACTGTACACTCAACTATACACTACGCTACTTACACTACACTGTACACTACACTACTATACACTTCACGACTATACACTATACTACTATACACTACTATACACTACACACTACACTACTATACACTGCACTACTATACACTGCACTACTATACACTGCACTACTATACACTACTATACTCTACACTACTATACACTACACTACTATACACTACACTACTAGATACTACACTACTATACACTACTATACTCTACACTACTATACACTACACTACTATACACTACACTATACACTATACCATACACTACACTATACACTACTATACACACACTCGACACTGCGGAATGCCACGTGCGATGTCTATCTTTGAGGAGGGAAGATCTCTCCAAGGAGAGGCCAAGCCACGTCTGTGGTCCTTCAATGAGAACGCGGTGGTCAGATGTATATCGAGCGCATCACTCCCGAGTCGAATCTTCTCCGAACATTAGACGGGTGATAAAAATAGCGGCCATCTCGGTGTAGGTGCACGCGGGAGCCGTCCCATTCCGACTCGGGGATGCTGACAGTGCGCTGTCTTTGAGTTGTACGCCTTGTGGTGTCATCTGGTCCAACACCAGTGGAGACTAGGCTCTAAGAAAAGCCGTCTCTCGGGTGTGGACCAATCAAATTCAAGGACAGTGCCATCATCATTATCAGAGTTGTCTCTTTTTGGTTGCATTTTGACTGCTTGTGTTGTGGTTATTGCAAACATGATCCCTTGTATAAAGGTGTCAGTTTTTGTGCCAGATAAAAGGGTAAAAACCTATTACTGTATCTTGCTACTGGCAAAGGAGGTCTCATAGTGTAAAGGATTACCCCGAGCTCTCAATAACTCTGACAGTGCGCGTTTTTTTTTAGTTGTACACCTTGTGGTGTCATCTGGTCTAACACCAGTGGAGACTAGGCTCTAAGAAAAGCTGTCTCGGGTGTGGACCAATCAAATTCAAGGACAGTGCCATCATCATTATCAGAGTTGTCTCTTTTTGGTTACATTTTGACTGCTTGTGTTGTGGTTATTGCAAACATGATCCCTTGTATAAAGGTGTCAGTTTTTGTGCCAGATAAAAGGGTAAAAACCTATCACTATAGGCTAACGAGTCGTCGTCGAGGGCCCGGGGGGATGTCCATCCCACCGAGATGTAGACGGCCCTCGAATCGACGAAGAAAAGCCGTCCAATCTCCTCCCGCAGCAGTGAACTGACTTGCAGTTGGAACTTGGTGAACGATTTCCACCTTCAAGATTTGAAGCTTTCGTGACTGCAAGGATCCATACTCACATTAAACCAATTTTCAATGGTACAGTATATTTATTCAAGTAGTGGTATCCTAAACTTTCACAGCAGCTTATTTCCCTTCACACCAACATTTGTAACCCCCCTCCCCCCCCCCCGTGCCGGTCCTCTACAGCATTTTATGCTAATTCCTTTGTCAAAGCGTTTGGTTTCCTCCCACACAGCTTAAAGGACGCTGTATTCACTCCAACGCTGTCCTCTGGACAGTGCGGTCCCTTCACCTGATGAAGGCCACTTGTGTTTTGGCCGAAACGTCGTTATTTTTTGTTTTATTTTTTACCTACGTGACTTTACCGAATAGAACCAAACAGTATGGATCCTTGCAGTCATGAAAGCTTCAAATCTAGAATCTCCTCACCACTGTGATGATGAGAGAGAGAGACGCAGACTCCAAATATTCAGCAGCAGCAGGCATCGTCACGGGTCGGGATCAAACCCACGACCTCCTGTATACCAGGCGAGGTAGGTAACATCTCCACTGTGATGATGAGAGAGAGACACATACTCCAAATATACAGCAGCAGCAGGCATCGTCAGGGTCTGGATGGAACTCACGACCTCCTGTATACCATGGAAGGTAGTTAACATCTCTTAGCCACTGTAGCACCCGAGGTGGCATACTGACGTGACCTTAGCCCCCAGGGTTGCTTCCTATAGTGACCTGGACAACGTGCGATGTGTGTAGAGGGCCCACAGAGGGCCTGGGATGGATGAAAGGAAGCTCAGCGCAAAACCATATTCGTGGTAAAGTCCGAGTCACATCAAAGTATGAGTGTGAGTTATGGACCATCGTGCCAGGGGTGGATTTCAACATTGTCAGGGCTGCCATCGCTGTTACCCCGCCTTGTTGAATGTACAGGGACTCCCCATATATGTTGTATGGCCTGTACAAAAAACACGGGGAATGGCGTTAAACGTTGTATAATCGCCTGTAGACGTAGATGCCAACGGTTCTTCACGCTCTGCAGATGTGGATGCCACTGGTTCTTCATTTTCTGCAGATGATAGATGCCACTGGTTCTTTATATTCTACAGATGTAGATGCCATTGGGTTTTCACCTTCTGCAGATGTAGATGCCACTTGTTATTCACGTTGTGCATATGTAGATGTAAATGGTTCTTCATGTTCTACAGATGTAGATGCCACTGTTTCTTCACCTTCTGCATATATAGATGCCACGGGTTCTATACATTCCACAGATGTAAATGCCACTGGTGTTCACGTTTCCTTTGTCAAACGTTTGGTTTCCTCCCACACAGCTTAAAGGACGCGACCTGGCTTGACTTTCTTTACTCCGACGCTGTCTTCGTGACAGCACGGTCCCCTTCACCTGATGAAGGCCACTTGTGTTGTGGCCGAAACGTCGTGAATTTTGTTATTTTGTCTTTTACCTTACGTGACTTTACCGAATAGAACCAAAGAGTAAGGATTTCCACCTTGGAAGATTGCGGGCTGCTGCGGCGCATGCCGATTCGACCCAGAATGGCGGACGAGTTAAGTTTTTTCAGTTTTTCAGTTTTATTTATTTTGGTATGGCCCTGTGAGCCATTCGGCTCTTGAATCGGAGTGCAACCGCAACAAAACAACTAAAACACATGAACAAGAAAAACATCTTCAAGTGACTACTGTGTGTTGACTGTGCGAAACAGAAAATCCATTAAAAAAACAGCAAAATATTCCTGAAAAAAGCACCGTGCACCAACGCTGTGTGCAAAAAAATCCCAGTGGGATGCAATTCAAACAACAACAACAACAACCACAAGAAAGCTTAGATTAAGGCCATGAGTGTAACTCCGTACTACAACAAAACAAACATGTCCAAACCAAAAAAAAGTTTGCAAAATCACCAAAAAATAAAGCCATAATTGCAACGTAACAGCGAGCACAGGGACTATGACCGAATTTTTAACAATAAACTACGTAAATAACACGTAACACCAAAATCCTGTAGCCATAGCTGGCTGCATGAGTCACTCCACAACAACAGAAGCATCGGTCGGAGTATCAAATTTTTCAATGCCCTTCCCACCATTTCGGGGCTGCAAACCCCGAAATGGCGGGAAGGTCCAGCGCTCCGGTCGCCTCGGTTATGACAGCGGCGGGAAGAGCGTGTTTGCCGTCCGGTAGAAGTCGCGGCAGTCATCCGCTCAAAGAGATGAGCGGCGGCCAACGGCCGACAGCAAACCCTCCCCCAGGTGCCCCGGCGATGCCCAGCCCAGCTCCTGCGGAGGTGGCTTGGCTGGGCTCGCCGTGCACTCCCGAGCCGACTGGAGCACGTTCGTCGAGAGCGGGGCGCTCGAAGGGGGACGACGCCTTCCTTAGTTCGGCGTCGTCATCGGGTGACGCAACAGCTGGGTCATTACGTTTAAATCGCCGACTCGGGACATGACGGGCGAAGTGTTCGTTGGCACTTGTGGCACCAAATGTAGTGTCTTCGAAAAGTTGCTCACACCGACGCGTTGGAACAGGTCACCTGCTTACACTTTATTCGCCTATTCTTGCACCAGTTGTAGGCACTCTTATAACTATCTATACGGTCACTTGTGTTTAACCTCTCCCCACTCTTGTTTACCTTTCACCTCGCTTATCCTGCACTCGGCAGCTCTGCTCTCAGCGTCTCCGCACACAGCGACTCTACATCTCCACCGCCGCCCTCACCTCGGCTCCCTCAGACCCGCTCAGACCGTCTGTGCCTTTACCTATGGCATCGGTCGTGCAAAAACAACTTAAACACCTCGATCATTGTACAACGATCATTTTTATTAACAGATATTGAAGCATTTACAGTATGCATACGTGACACTCCCCATTTTGCCTGGGATGTAGTGAGCAAAATTTATAGTCTTTGAAAGTGGAGGAAAGGTCTCCAGATGCACCACCATTCACATCACTCACTTCTTCTTCCTCCTCCTCCTCCTTCTGCCACCAAACCTCAAAGTGTTTAGCGAAAGTCTTCGGCCCTACTTCTCGTTAGGGTCTCCTTTTTGAACTGGATGCGCTGCTTCAACTTCGCATTAATTATGACTTCGTCATGCATGGGAGAAGATGACTTGCCTGCGTTTTCACTTGTGACTGCAGCAGATCCAATCTATGAACCCCCTCGCAAACATTTTCAACCTCTCACCTCACCAAACGTACATTTCCACTCGAGTGGTAATCCGCTCGCATTCGTCCATTACGCACCTCCGATCAGCACGGTTGGCTACATACGGTGTGAAAGAAGGTCAACATACATGCATACATTGTATAAAAATGGCTACAAAAAGATCTGAATAATTATAGGCCAATATCTATTATTTTACCAGTAAGCTAAAATATTCGAGGGAATAAAAAGTTAAATCACAAATAAACTGCTGCCTAAAAAGTCACAATCTCCTGCGCAGTAAACAGGTTTTCGAGAGGATTCCTGCACCACCACAGCTACGATGGATGTATTATTATTGTTTTCTTCAGTACCCTGGATAAAGGCCACTACTGCTGTGCACTATTCTTTGACTTGGTAAAAGCCTTTGACACTGTTGACTAAGATATTCTAATCACAAGACTTGGCCAGCTAAAATGTTCAGACAGTACAATAAAAGAATTCCTCAGAGTAACGCGAGCATATACGGCGATAGGAAAAGGTCCTTAAAATGAATGTAACAATATTCATACAAACAGTAATGAAGGAGCCTGTTCCTACAAGTGATAACCTCACGTCCACAAATATTAATATAGCAAAGGCTGTTCCACAGGGTTCCATGCTGGGCCCAATTCTGTTTTTATATTGAAACAATCTTGGACTAAACTTAAATCACTCAGAATTAAATCAATTTGCTGATGACACTTGTCATGCGGATATTTGATAAATCCCCAAACGAAGTCAAACAGAATCTCCAACATAATTTCGACTTAATTCAACATCAATTTTCATAAGTAAAATTGCCCCTAAAGCCCCCCAAAAAAACAAACATCGTTTCATTCCATTCACCTATTACAGATATGAGAAAGAACATCATTTAACAAACGGAGTGTTTAAAATACTTGGGTTTACTGATCGATTAAAAGCTTACATTCCAACCCCATATTGATCACATATGAAAGTAAATCTAATCAAAAATAGGGTTTTCACACGGGAAAAAAGTTGTCCCATCTATTGTGCCTGTAAATTGTGGAAGCTATCATTCTACCACTCCTTTTCAGCTACTACGACACGGCTTAAAGTATATCGACTAGTGCAACGCTAAACAGACTAACCGAAATTTCTAATTCTGCTCTTTGATTTCTACTGGATGTACCACACAGGACCCACCATTCTGACCGTAGGTACATAAAATAAATGAAAACTAAATTATTTACTTTATTTTACCTACGTGACTTTACGGAAAACACCAAAGAGTATGAATCCTTGCAGTCACGAATTCTCAAATCTAGACCTAAAATCAAATCTCACATCCCTCGACGCAAGAAGAAATCATCTAACATTAGGGCCCTGTTCGTCCATTAAATCCTTATTGGCAAATCTGCGCTACACTATTATTGAACTTCTTACATTCCATATGTAGCTAATTCATTAACCCCACTGTCAAACCCAATAAATCTGAGACATCCGTCTAATTGCCATTTTTAACGATCCCAAAGAACGAGAATTGGAATAGCTGACAAAGCTTTTACCATCGCAGCACCACCGTTTTGGAACAATCTCGTTCCCTTCAGCTTAACGTCGTAAATATTCCTTCAGCAAAATGATCATGAACCAGATTAGTGCTGAATACAGCAAGCACATTTGCAAATGAGGTTATTAACTTTTGACCCCTTTAACCGTGCATCATCGATAGTTACATTTTTAATGCGTATATTTTATTATAGGGATCTGCTACTTACTCTGTTGTTGTTGTTGTCTTGGCGTTGTCTGAGACTGTTGTTGTTGTCTCGGTGTGGTCTGGGACTGTTGTTATTGTATCGGTAGTGGGTAGTTTGCGATAAACTACTTCAGGGCGTGATGACCCTGCCTTACGCGAGTCCCAGGCACAGTTGGCCCGGCCGTCAGTACCTGGTAAGGGTTACGCGGTCTTCTCACTGCCTTGTGATCGTCTCGGGAGAGTCAATGGCTAAGGGAGCAAACCCCTACAGAAAATCAGGAGTGGGGCCCCTTAGGCGGTTTTGTGACGCAAAGCGGCACATTCCCGGCAGCCCCTGCAGCCAAACTGGTACCAAACGTCGTGCTACGCACTCGTATGAACATCGCCAGCAAGGCCGAGGGGGGGGATCCTGACGCATGGGCAACACCAGGATTTCCAGAGTAACCTGCCCGGGCTTTGCGCCAACACGAGGTGCAAGAATGGGGAGAGGACACTCCTTCTCGGCCACCTAACCGTGGCCAAGAAACACGGGCGGCAGCAGCTCACGGGTTATAAGCTCATTTTAGATTGGCGTAAAAAAATGGGGGCCATGGGTTTCCATCGTCAGTGGGAGGGGTCATTGCACCCTAGTGGATAGCTACCGCCGCCCGCCTCAAGCTGGGCAGCCTCCGGCCAACAAGCTGCTTTCCCGCCACGGCTCACCTGCTCCAGTGGGTGCTTGGAGCTTATGGTTCATTACCAGACAAGTGGGCTGCAACACCTGCACCAGACAAAAGCAAAACAAAACGAAAGAAGGTTCCAGCCCTTCATTTTGCAAGCTGGTAATGTAAGCACAGCGTGTTCTGGACTCTCCGGAGATCTATAGCAGATTGAGGACATCGGCAAGACTGCAGCTACCGACGGGGAGCTGGGCGAGACTCCGTGTGGATATTGTTGTCGGTTGTCTATCGCTACCCGAATGCGATCACTGTGCATATGCTATGCACTTCCTATGATTATTTCATTTAATCGAATATCTACCTTAACGCTGCCCATTGTTAAACTACTGGAAAGTAGACTGCATACAATTGTAATAAAAGCACTTCCACGACAACTGTTGACTGGCATCTCTCTTTGAACACATTCCTGCGGAGGGGGCTGGTAGGAAATTTTGAAGTAATTGTGCACGGATATTTAAGCCAAACTTGTTAGGAGTCGTGCGCAGAAGAAAGCAAAATGAAAAGTGAGCAGAATTATAAAACGACGCCAGAAAGTTGCAGTGTAAAAGAGGTCTCACCAGAAAGTGCAGTGTTATAATCCCCTGCCTCCTGTGAAGAATTAATCCCGGTTGGGCTTCCAGTCCATATAAGGGCACCACGGGGTGACCAGCCCCTCCCCACCCAGACCCACCCCCACCCCTCCCACCCCCCACCCAACCCCTCCCACCCCCCACCCAACCCCACCCAGCCCCTCCCCACCCTCCCCACCCAGGCCCTCCCCACCCTCTCCACCCAGCCCCTCCCTACCCTCCCCTCTCCACCCAGCCCCACCCCTGCGACGTGGACAGACATCCACAGACATACACAATTAATCCTCTGCCTCCTGTGAATTAATCCCGGGTTGGGCTTCCAGTCCACTACGTTTCCTACCAGTATTATATGACTGCACAGCTCTGCTCTCTCTTTCTCTCTCCGGATGGCTCCACACTCTCTCACTCTCTCTGCCGTGACGCGCGCCTCCCTGCTCAACTGTCGTCGCGCGTCTCTCCCCCTCGCTCCCTGTCCACCGCTGGCTGACGGCGTGCCGGGAGGAGAGACGGCTACGCTGGAAGGACCGCCAGGTGGCCGGTGGCGAGTAGAGCGTGGCGATGACGCAGTCCGGGCTCCAGGCTTCCCACACCGACCCAGCGTCCTCTCACTGCCTCCCCTTATATTCCCCTCGGTGGAGCAAGCTCCGCCTCCGGACACGCCCCCTCGTAGAACCTTCTCGACCGTTCTCGTACGTACCCTCTAGCTCCGCCTCCGGACACGCCCCCTCGTAGAACCTTCTCGACCGTTCTCGCGCGTACTCTCTAGCTCCGCCTCCGGACACGCCCCCTCGTAGAACCTTCTCCACCGTTCTCGCGCGTACTCTCTAGCTCCGCCTCCGGACACGCCCCCTCGTAGAACCTTCTCGACCGTTCTCGCACGTACTCTCTAGCTCCGCCTCCGGACACACCCCTTTCGTAGAACTTTCTCGACCGTTCTCGCGCGTACTCTCTAGCTCCTCCCGTCACCTTTGGCCCAGATGGATCCCACACTTCCCATTGGGTATTAGTTACCAAGTGGTGGCTTATGCAGATACCCCTCAACAACCCCTAGATGGCGCTCTCTCATTCCATCACCTCCCCCCTCCCCCCCCCCCCTCGTGATGAAAAGACGAGCCGTCCCAGCTAGGAATGGACCCGAACAAGTAATGGAAAGAGCGACATAACCCTGGTGGCAACAAGCACAAGAGAGCATACATAATGAAGAATAGCGCACGAACGATAACGAACGCAAGAACAAGGAAGCAAGGTGAATACCCAACACAGGCAAAGGCACACACGAACGTTAACGGAATCGGGGCGTCTTTGAACGGGTCTGTGACGCCGTACCATCCCCTGCATCCGTATCCAGCCCTGCATGGGTTGGCTCGGCAGGAGGAAGGGCGGTCGGTCAGCGGAAGGGTGATGAAGTCCGTCGCTGCGGGGCTGGATCGTGCGGGGTCAGCGTCCGCAGCAGCAGCCAAGGGCTTCGCTGCCGCGGGCGGTAAAACAGAATCCCACGGGGGATCAATCTGCAAACCGCTCTGGCACGTCGGACACATCAGACCCTGGCAGGCCAATTGTTGGGGATGAAGAAGCAACGCCCGTAGGAAAGAATTGCGTCAACCGAAATGGGTGGACGAACCAACGACGGAGAGACCCCCGCCTCGAATGTGCACGCACTGTGGATGCCTAACCTCTACCACTTCAACAGGACCGTGCCATGGCCTGTGTAACTTGGGAGAGGTGCCCATCACCGACAGACCATGGCATGTCGCGGCCGGACCCGCGTGCACAACGCTCGTTGCGAGCCCGCGTTTTAGCGGCGTTGACCCGAGCCGCCTCCCGCGCCTCAGAAATCCGGCGCAGGGAGTCTCGGACGTGGTCAGGTAGGGTCCCCGTTCAGCGTCTCCATCAGTCGTGCCCAATTGGGTATCAATGGGGTGGCACGTTCTCCCTTCCGTACACGAGGGAAAACGGTGAGAATCCCGTGGAAGCGTGCGGGGCCATTCTATACACGGCGAGCACGCTCGGCGCGTGTAAATCCCAATCGGCCTGTTTTTCATTGACAGTGTGGCAAAGCATGACAGTCAGAGTACGATTCAGTCACGATAGAGTACGCCGATTGATCGGGCAAGGGCCATGCCATCGGCCACCGAGCAAAATATTCCACACCCACCAAAAGGTATTTGTTACCCCTGGGAGTGATCGGGAATGGGCCCAGGACATCAAGGGCCACCAGCTCGTTGATGCGCGTGACCGAAATGGATCGCAACGGCGGAAGACATCTTTGGTGCGGCGGTTTCCGCCAAGTGCCATCAGGGCAGGAACGTGATGCCGGGGCGAAAAGTAATTCCATTGCAGCGTCAGCAAAGTTTTTTGAACGCCGAGGTGCAACAATTTATCCCCATGCACACGATTGAGATAAAACGGCGCCGATACCCATGTCGCTGGCATCGGTGTCTTAATATAAACGGCAAGGAAAAATCTGGATATTCGAGCGTCGGTGCATCGGATAAGCGACTGCCAGGTGGCTGCGTGTCTGGCTGGGTGACTGGCTGGGTGATTGGCTGGGTGACTGGCTTGTTAACTGACTGGGTGACTGGCTTGGTAACTGGCTGGGTGACTGGTTGGGTGACTGGCTGGGTGACTGGCTGGGTAGCTGCGTGTCTGTCTGGGTAACTGGCTGGGTGACTGGCTGGGTGACTGGCCGGGTGACTGGCTGGGTGGCTGCGTGTCTGTCTGTGTAACTGGCTGGGTGACTGGCTGGGTGACTGGTTGGGCGGCTGTGTGTCTGGCTGGGTGACTGGCTGGGTGACTGGCCGGGTGGCTGCGTGTCTGGCTGGGTAACTGGCTGGGTGACTGGCCAGGTGGCTGGTCGGGTGACTGCGTGGCTGGCTGGGTGACTTCTGTGTGTCTGGCTGGGTGACTGGCCGGGTTGCTGACTGGTTGGGTGACTGGCTGGGTCACTGGTTGGGTGTCTGGCTGGGTGGCTGTCTACGGGGCCGGTCTGGGCCAAGTCTCCCGCTTGAGGTGTCCCCCCCCCCCCCTTCCCCCAAGGAGGCTCCCCGGTCACCTCGATGCAGCATGCCAGGTGGTCGTCGCGGCCGAAGGAGCGGAAGAGGTCCCTGCCGGTGGCCATCTTGGCGACGGTGCAGCCCAGGGAGCACGTGTCCGCGGCGCAGGTAACCGGGTAGCCCAGCAGCACCTCGGGGGCCACGTAAACGAGGGTGCCTTCTCTACGCTTGCGAAACGTGGACCCCCCTAATGGAACATCTTTGCCGGTTAGAAACATTTAGGTTGGCCTGCATATGATCCATCCTGGGTTTAACCAGGCTGGATTGTGTGAGGAGCTCACAAATCATTGAAAGATCTGGACAAAGTCCCATCGGTGAGCTCCTTTGACAGGCTAGGCTGCGTTGGCTGGGCCATGTAGCCCGCATGCCCAGCCACCGAATGCCTAAACAGCTTTTGTTCGGCCGGATCGAGGGGGCTAAACGGGCGCGGCACGGGCTAGAGAAGAGATGGAGTGACGTGGTACAGGAGGACGTGGAGCTGAGTGGACTTGCCGATGACTGGTAATAGCGTTGTAAAGATCAGCCTCTGTGGAGGAGGCTCGTGAAGGACGCTGCTGGGCAGTTGGAGGCAGTCGTCCTCCAACAACAACGTGCAGAGTGCCGGGTGGCTAAAGCACAGCAAGTTGGCACAGTAATGGGGCACAGGTGGTGCATCAGCCAGTCATCTCAGTCATCTCAGTCAGTCAACCCGTGGCACTTGGGTCTGCCCCGTGACCTCCTACCAGCGGGCGTTCGACACTTCACGTGGCTTCAAGGTCCACATGGCCTGGCACAAGCGTCGTGGTGATGCCACTGCCACTTAGTGGTGAATGGCGGTTGTTGTTGTGGGTGTCTGTGTGTGTCTGTGTGAGTCTGTTTATGTCTGTGTGTGTGTGTGTCTGTGTGCGTCTGTATCCGGTAAAACAATCCCCTACCTCCTCGTGGTGCCGGACGGGCAACGCTGTCGTGGACAGTGCTGTGGGGGGGAGGGCCAATTCCGATTGTCCTTTCTCCTCATGGCGTCTGTGACCACCACAGCAGCTAAATTGGGGCTCTGGACAGGTGCAAGGGGCTGGTAACCCCTCCACCTTCAATTAACTACCACTAAACCACGACCGAAAAATGTAATTAACAAGCTTGTGATGGAGGCCCCGGGGGAGACAGGCGTCTATGACGTCTCCTGGCCAAACCTCATTTGTCGGAGCCAGAAGACTGAATATTTACCCTCAGGGGTCCTCCAGAAACAAAAAGCCACTACGGATGGCCACGTGGAACACTCACTGCGGAGGAGAGGCTGCCACTCCTCTGTGGGGAGTTGGACCGGTACCGCCTGGATCTCTGTGGTATTAAGGAGGTCCGGGGGACCGGTTCTGGCTCCTGCCACCATGAGGGGTGGACAGTCCTATACCCGGGGCAGGAGACTGCCAAACAACAGGGAGTGGCTCTTCTTCTGAACAAAAGAATGAAGGGGTGTGGGAGAGTGGTGGTGAGGTGTGGGAAGCTGTAAGCCCCAGGCTACTTTGGGCTCGACTTCCCATCAACCGGAGGCGAGGAGTAGTGGTCGTGGTTACTTATGCCCCCACTGAAGACGAACAGCCGTGGAGGGATGCAGGCAAGGCTGAGGAGTCAGATGCCTTCTATGATGCTAGGTGCTAGCTAAGGTGGCCCCTCGGGACAGAGTCATCTTGTTGGGTGACTTTAATGTCCGAGTTGGTCATGATGGTGGCATCTGGTCTAAAGTGATTGGAAGGCATGGGACAGATCAGCTCAATAACAAAGGTAGGAGGCTGCTAGATTTTTATGCAGCCCATGGGCTTGTAATTACCAACACGCTGTTCCGGCATCAGCGCATCCATACATCATGGATGCATGCCGGGTCCAATTAAAAACATCTGCTGGACTACGTAGTGATGGAACAGCAGATGCGGGCCCATGTCCTTGACACCAGGACCTACCGTGGAGCTGATCTACCCTCTGACCATCGACTAGTTATCTGTAAGATGCGCCTGCCATTCTTCACTCGGGTGGTGGGTGTACACCCAGGACCCATTCAAACCTAAGGTAGCCTGGTCTCAGCTAGCTGATGAAAGTTGCAAGCGAGAATTTCATCATCGCTTGCAGCTACGGTTGGCATCGTCTCCCACTCCTCCAGATGTCGAGGGCAAATGGGTGAGGTTTAGGACTGCGACTCAGACAGCTGCAATGGCTGCTTTGGGTACGCGGTCCAAACCTCCCCAAAGACATTGGCTGACAGAGGTGTTCAAGCTGGCTGAGAAAAAGCGACAGGCCTACTCTCATCAGCTACAGCATCCCACGTCAGAGAATGAGGAGGCTTACCGCAGCCTTCGCTCGGAGGTTTGGAGAGCCGTGAGGCGCTGCAAGGATGGGTGGTGGTCGTGGGTTGCTGAGGAGATGGAATCTGCCTCAATGGCCCGCGATCACAAATCCCTATTTAACTCCATCAAAAAAGTAACCTGCAGTGCCACACCTATTACAATCATTAGGGGAAAGAACGGTGATCCAATCTCCGACCACCAGGAACATGTTTGCAGATTTGCTGAGCATTTCTGTGAGGTCCTGGGGGAGGGGGAATCCCTCAGCCTGGAAAACATCATGGGACAAAGTGGGGATGACCCTGCTGAGGCTGCGGTGCCTCAAATATTGGAGAAAGTCACCCCTGTGAGTGGCTGGCTGAGGTGCCATCCATTGAGGAAGTACTGAAGTTGATCCAGAGTCTTAGACCAGGAAAAGCACCGGGCAGAGATGATCCCCAAAGCGAAATGCTGAGGGAGGGTGGCGTTTGTGCCAGACTGCCCTACATGACATCATAACCACATTCTGGGCCACTGGACAGGTTCCGCAGGATTGGAAGGATGCCTTGGTGGTCCCCCTCTTTAGGAAGGGGGACCGCACAGACTTTAACAACTACAAGGGCATCTGACTCCTCAGTGTGCCGGGAAAGGTCCTGGCAAGGATTATTTAACATCACCTTCTAGGCACGCTGAGGAGAGGCTTGCGGAGCCCCAATGCGGTTTCAGGAAAGGGGGGTCCTGCACAGATGCCATATTTTCTGTCCGTCTGCTACAGCAGAGGTGTAGGGAATTCCAACAAGACCTACATCTCTGCTTTATTGACCTGGCCAAGGCCTATGATACCATCAGTAGGCCTGGGCTCTGGGTAGTTCTTCGTGCTTTCGGAGTCCCTGACCCTTTGCTCATGATCATTAAGGACCATCATGATGGTGAGCGGGCCCGGGTAAAACTATGTGGCAGGGAGTCGGAGCCATTCCCTGTTCACCTTGGGGTGCGACAGGGATGTCCTCTGGCTCCAACATTATTTGACATCCATTTCGACCATGTAGTTCGTGAAGCCTTCAGTAGCTGTACCGGAGGAATTTCCATCTGGTACAGATACAATGGGAGGCTGATCAATGCCGGGGTGCGGTCAAGGGATGGCTCCTTATTGGTCAACCACGTTATGTATTTCGATGACCTGGTAATTGCGGCTCACTCAGAGGAGGAGTTGAAGGCACTGCTGCTGAAACTGGAGCATGCCAATACGAGGTGGGGCCTTACCATCAGCCCAACCAAAACGAAGCACCTGCCTGGGTATTTTGTGCCATCGGACACTCCACCCCCACAACTCCCAATTGGTGATGGAGCAGTTGTGGAGAGAGTGGAGAGTTTCCCATATCTGGGCAGTGTACTCATGAGGTCTCAATCAGAATCAGTCGAGCGGCATTATCTTTTCTTCGGTTGCATAACGCTGTGTGGAAGCTACCTGGTCTGTCGCTCCGCATGAAGCTTCGGGTCTTCTCGGCCACGGTCATTCCCTCCCTTCTCTACACTTGCGAAACGTGGACCCCCCTAATGGAACATTTTCGCCGGCTAGAAACATTTAGGCTGGCCTGCCTATGATCAATCCTGGATTTAACCAGGCTGGATTGTGTGAGGAGCTCACAAATCCTCAAAAGATCTGGACAAAGTCCCATCGGTGAGCACCTCCGTCAGGCAAGACTGCGTTGGCTAGGCCATGTAGCCCGCATGCCCAATCACCGCATGCCCAAACAGCTTTTGTTCAGCTGGATCGAGGGGGCTAAACGAGCACGGCACAGGCTAGAAAAGAGATGGAGTGATGTGGTACAAGAGGACGTGGAGCTGAGTGGACTTGCCGATGACTGGTACCAGCGGTGTCAAGATCGGCCTCAGTGGAGGAGGCTCGTGAAGGACGCTACTGGGCAGTTGGAGGCAGTCGCCCTCCAACAACAACGGAAGGCGGAGGAGCGACATTCACAACAACGAGCGGAGCGCCGGGTGGCTAAATCACAGCAAATTGGCACAGTAGGGGGCAAAGGTGGTGCATCAGCCAGTCATCTCAGTCAGTCAACCCGTGGCACCTGGGTCTGCCCCGTGACCTCCTGCCATCGGGCGTTCGACACTTCACGTGGCCTCAAGGTGCACATAGCCTGGCACAAGAGTCGTGGTGACGTCACCGCCACTTAGTGGCGAATGGCGGTTGTTGTTGTCGTCTGTGTGTGTTTCTGTGTGTGTCTGTGGGTGTGTCTGTGTGTGTCTGTGGGTGTGTGTGTCTGTGTGTGTGTCTGTGTGTGTCTGTGTGTGTATGTCTGTGTGTGTGTGTCTGTGTCTGTGTGTGTCTGTGGGTGTGTCTGTGGGTGTGTCTGTGTGTGTTTCTGTGTGGGTGTGTCTGTGTGTCTGTGTGTGTGTGTGAGTCTCACAAGGATGTAGTTGTTATCGTCGTCGTCATATCCCCCATTGGCGACGCCCCCTCGGCTTTCCTCCTCCCCCTCGTCCAAAATAAAAAACCAAACCGCGTCCATGGCGGCGAGCTCCAGCTTCTGGCTCTTCGTCAGGGAAGTCTTGAAGATACGTTGGATCACTGCACACGTGACAACAACAACAACATCAGCCACAACAACTGAAGCTATCAACTAATTCTTTATACACCCACACCGCGTTATGCCCCCCCCCCAACCCGAAGTGGCTGGTGTCATCATCCTCATCATCATCATCCTCATGGTCATCATCATCATCATTGTCATCACCCCTTGGAAGCAAAATGCTCTAAACGCATTTTTCAACTCACTAGAAGAGACCCACATAGACTCGCAGAGACCCACAGAGACTCACAGAGACTCATAGAGACTCACAGAGACCCACAGAGACTCACAGAGACTCATAGAGACCCATGCTCATAGAGAACAACAGAGACCCACTGACACCCACAGAGATCCACAGAGACTCACAGAGACTCAAAGAGACCCATACTCATTTTTTACCATAGAGACCCACAGAGATCCACAGATACCCACACTCATAGAGAACAACAGAGACCCACTGGCCCCCCGCGGCACTCCACATGGACGCACCATCCCCCTTCATTAATAATCATGAGCAGGTGACGAATGTTAAACTTCTTTCGCACCGTACGTTGACAACCGTGCTAATGTATGGGTCTATATGGGTGTCTCTGTGGATCTATGGGGTCTCCATGGGTGCCTCTGTGTGTCTCGGTGTGTCTATGGGTGTCTGTGTGTGTCTATGGGTGTCTCTGTGGGTCTATGGGTGTCTCTGTGCATCTCTGTAGGGCTCTGTGGGTCTCTGTGTGAGTCTGTGAGTCTCTGTGTGAGTCTGTGGGTCTCTGTGAGCCTGTGGCTCTGTGTGAGTCTATGGGTCTCTGTGTGAGCCCGTGGGTCTCTGTGTGAGTCTGTGGGTCTCTGTGTGAGCTTGTGGGTCTCTGTGTGAGTCTGTGGGTCTCTGTGTGAGACTATGGGTCTTTGTGCGAGCCTGTGGATCTCTGTGTGAGACTGTAGGTCTCTGTGTGAGTCTATGGGTCTCTGTGTGAGCCTGTGGGTCTCTGTGTGAGCCTGTGTGTCTCTGTGTAAGTCTGTAGGTCTCTGTGTGAGTCTGTGCGCTAACCACTGCACCACCGCTCCCTACACACGCACAGTGCGCTAACCACTGCACCACCACTCCCTACACACACACACAGTGCGCTAACCACTGCAACCACCGCTCCCCACACACACACAGTGCGCTAACCACTGCACCACCGCTCCACAGACACAGTGCGCTAACCACTGCACCACCGCTCCCCACACACACACAGTGCACTAATCACTGCACCACCGCTCCCCACACACACACAGTGCGCTAACCAATGCACCACCGCTCCACAAACAGTGCGCTAACCACTGCACCACCGCTCCCCACAGAGACTCACCACACAGAGACCCACAGACTCATCACACAGAGACCCATAGACTCACCACACAGAGACCCACAGACTCACCACACAGACAGCCACAGACTCACCACACAGACACCCACAGACTCACCACACGGAGACCCACAGACTCACCACACAGAGACCCACAGACTCACCACACAGACACCCACAGACTCACAACAAAGAGACCCACAGACTCACCATACAGAGACCCAGACTCACCACACAGAGACCCACAGACTCACCACACAGACACCCACAGACTCACCACACAGACACCCACAGACTCACCACACAGAGACCGACAGACTCACCACACAGAGACCCACAGACTCACCACACAGAGACCGACAGACTCACCACACAGAGACCCACAGACTCACCACACAGACACCCACAGACTCACCACACAGAGACCCACAGACTCACCACACAGAGACCCACACACTCACCACACAGAGACCCACAGACTCACCACACGGAGACCCACAGACTCACCACATGGAGACCCACAGACTCACCACACAGAGACCCACAGACTCACCACACAGAGACCCACAGACTCACCACACAGAGATTCACAGACTCAACACACAGAGACCCAGACTCACCACAAGGAGACCCACAGACTCACCACAAGGAGACCCACAGACACACCACACAGAGGCCCACAGACTCACCACACAGAGACCCACAGACTCACCACACAGAGACCCACAGACTCACCACACAGAGACCCACAGACTCACCACACAGAGACCCACAGACTCACCACACAGGCCCACAGACTCACCACACAGAGACCCACAGACTCACCACACAGAGACCCACAGACTCACCACACAGAGACCCACAGACTCACCACACAGAGACCCACAGACTCACCACACAGAGCCCCGTGTGGGCACCTTCAGGCTGAGTCGACCTTGAGGAGGCCCAGACAGGGTTCAGATTTTCCCGCCACCGCCTCCACTCGTCCCGACCCGGAAGCGGAAGTAGAATCTGTAGATTGAGGGGCGCCCGGCTGCCGGGGGCGTGGCCGCGTTATCTCACGTCACTCGGCAGGGGCGTGGCTCTGCGTGGGCGTGGCTAGGAGTGGGCGTGGTCACTTCCGTCGCACTGAACGTCATCGGTGACGTCACGCGACCACGTGGCTCGTCAGTTGGCGACGGACGTGAAGGAGGCGGCTGCTTTTTCGTCTTCAGCGTCGACATCTTCAGATTCTTCATCATCCTAATCGCCGAGCACCTTCTGCTGAAGCCATTGACGTGGTGAGTTGTGTGGGTCAGTGTTGTGGGTCTGTGGTGAGTTGTCTGGGTCCGTGGTGAGTTGTGTGGGTCTGTGTTGTGGATCCGTGGTGAGTTGTGTGGGTTCTTGGTGAGAGTGTTGGTTCGTGGTGAGTTGTGTGGGTCCTTATTGTGGCTTATTGGTGAGTGTGGGTGTCCGTGGTGAGGATTCATGGTGAGTTGTGAGAGTCCGTGGTGAGGATGTGGGTTCGTGGTGAGTTGTGTGGGTTCGTGGTGATGTGGGTTTGTGGTGAGTTGTGTGGGTTCGTGGTGAGGATGTGGGTTTGTGGCGAGTTGTGTGGGTTCGTGGTGAGGATGTGGGTTTGTGGTGAGTTGTGTGGGTTCGTGGTGAGGATGTGGGTTCTTGGTTTGTTGTGTGGGTTCGTGGTGAGGATGTGGGTTTGTGGTGAGTTGTGTGGGTCCGTGGTGAGGATGTGGGTTTGTGGTGAGTTGTGTGGGTTCGTGGTGAGGATGTGGGTTCTTGGTTTGTTGTGTGGGTTCCTGGTGAGGATGTGGGTTTGTGGTGAGTTGTGTGGGTCCGTGGTGAGGATGTGGGTTTGTGGTGAGTTGTGTGGGTTCGTGGTGAGGATGTGGGTTCTTGGTTTGTTGTGTGGGTTCGTGGTGAGGATGTGGGTTTGTGGTGAGTTGTGTGGGTCCGTGGTGAGAATGTGGGTTTGTGGTGAGTTGTGAGGGTTCGTGGTGAGGATGTGGGTTTGTGGTGAGTTGTGTGGGTCCGTGGTGAGGATGTGGGTTTGTGGTGATTTGTGAGGGTTCGTGGTGAGGATGTGGGTTTGTGGTGAGTTGTGAGGGTTCGTGGTGAGGATGTGGGTTTGTGGTGAGTTATGAGGGTTCGTGGTGAGGATGTGGGTTCTTGGTGAGGGTTGGTGGGTTCGTGGTGAGGATGTGGGTTTGTGGTGCGTGAGTCCATGCTAACAATGTGGCTGCTTTTTCGTCTTCAGCGTCGACATCTTCAGATTCTTCATCATCCTAATCGCCGAGCACCTTCTGCTGAAGCCATTGACGTGGTGAGTTGTGTGGGTCAGTGTTGTGGGTCTGTGGTGAGTTGTCTGGGTCCGTGGTGAGTTGTGTGGGTCCGTGTTGTGGATCCGTGGTGAGTTGTGTGGGTTCTTGGTGAGAGTGTTGGTTCGTGGTGAGTTGTGTGGGTCCTTATTGTGGCTTATTGGTGAGTGTGGGTGTCCGTGGTGAGGATTCATGGTGAGTTGTGAGGGTTCCTGGTGAGGATGTGGGTTTGTGGTGCGTGAGTCCATGCTAACAATGTGAGTCCACGTGGTAGCGGTGCAATCGCCCTCCACTGAACTCTGCCTGACTCTCCCCACCCTCCACTCTCCACGCAGAGACACCGAGAGATTTACGGAGCACAGCAACGCCATGAAGGTAGGCGTGGCCCCCTCCACTCAACATATGAACACCACCCTACCTTACAAACACCACCCACACTTACAAACACCACCCTAACTTACAAACACCACCCACACTTACAAACACCACCCACACTTACGAACACCACCCACACTTACAAACCCCACCCACACTTACAAACAGCACCCTAACTTACAAACACCACCCACACTTACAAACACCACCCACACCTACGAACACCACCCACACTTACAAACACCACTCACACTTACAAACACCACGCTAACTTACAAACACCACCCACACTTACAAACACCACCCACACTTACAAACACCACCCACACTTACAAACACCACCCACACTTACAAACACCACAAACACCACTCACACTTACAAACACCACTCACACTTACAAACACCACCCACACTTGCAAACACCATCCACACTTACAAACACCACTCACACTTACAAACACCACCCACACTTACAAACACCACCCTCACTTACAAACACCACCCTCACTTACGAACACCACTCTCACTTACAAACACCACCCTCACTTACAAACACCACCCTCACTTACAAACACCACCCTCACTTACAAACACCACCCTCACTTACAAACACCACCCTCACTTACGAACACCACCCTCACTTACAAACACCACCCTCACTTACAAACACCACCCACACTTACAAACACCACCAACACTTACAAACACCACTCACACTTACAAACACCATCCACTATTACAAACACCACCCACACTTACAAACACCACCCACACTTACAAACACCACCCACACTTACAAACACCACCCACACCTGTGAACACCACTCACACTTACAAACACCACCCATATATGTATACATATATATGTATGTGTATATATGTATGTATGAATGTGTATGTGTGTGTGTGTATGAATGTGTATGTATGTGTGTATGTGTGTATATATATGTATCTATGAATGTGTATGTGTGTATGAATGTGTATGTGTGTGTGTGTATGTGTGTGTATGTGTGTGTGTATGCGTGTATGTGTATATGTGTGTATATATGTATGTGTGTGTATGTGTGTGTATGTATGGATTTGTGTGCGTGTAGACGAGGCAAGCTGGACCGAGTGGGAGGCAGCCTCCGCCTATCACCAGGTGGAGTGCGCTGACCGCCAGCTCCATGTTAATCCGCAGCAAATCACCCAAAGGTAAGAACGAGAGAGGAGCAGGAGAATCATCAAAGTCTAAGAATGATGGCAGCTCAAATCAAAGCAGCTCAACCAAGTGGGCTGATATCATCGTCATCATCATTGTCGTCATCATCATCATCATCGTCGGCATCATCATTGTCGCTGTCGCGTGGAAATGCTTAGCAGCAGCCAAATAACACTTGGATTCAAGCGGGGTGATGTTGATTCCTCTAAATGTTGAGCGGGGGGATACTCACAAAGACACCCATAGACACACAGAGACACCCATAGACACGCATTGACAACCATAGACACACAGAGACACCCATAGACACACAGAGACACTCATAGACACCCATAGACACCCATAGACACTCATAGACACACAGAGACACACAGAGACACCCGTAGACACACAGAGACCCACAGAGACACCCAGACCCACAGAGGCACCGATAGAGACCCGACAAACCCACAGAGACACCCATAGACCCACAGAGACACTCATAGACACCCATAGACACTCATAGACACCCATAGACACCCATAGACACTCATAGACACACAGAGACAAACAGAGGCACCCGTAGACACACAAAGACCCACATAGACACCCAGACCCATAGAAACCCACAGAGGCACCGATAGAGACCCTACAAACCCACAGAGACACCCATAGACCCACAGAGGCAACCACAGAGACCCCGTGGACCCACAGAGACAGCCATAGAGACCCATACATTAACACGGTTGGCAACGTACGGTGCAAAAAGAAGTTTAACTTTCGTAGATGCAACCTGTACCGCCACGTGGGTCTACATTAGCGTTGAAGGGTTCCCAACGACTCGGAGGTTTAGGGGCTTTCGCCGTAAGTTTACTCGAAGCTTATTTCAGTACACGAGGGTGTAACAACTTCCCCAGGGGTCCCGGGCTACGTCCCACTAGCCCCCCCGTCACAGCCGGCTGCCCCGTGCTGCCTCCTCTGCGTCCGACCGTGGGTTCAGCCAACCCGGCCGACCGAGGAGCGCGGTCACCTCCAGCCCTGTACGCTGTGCTATCCCCTACTCCTACCCTCTTGCCCCTGGCTCCCCCCGTTCCACCCTACTCTGAGCCCCGGCTCCAGCAACGACCCCGCCTACGTCACGGGGTTCCCCTTTTTATACCAAGGGGAGACGTGACGTCATGGAGCCGCCCGGCGCGCATGACGTCACGTTTCCATTTGACTCCTCTGCATTAGTAAAGGTCTCTGGTGAGTCTCTGTGAGTCTCTGTGGGTGTCAGTGGGTCTCTGTGGCTCTCTGTGGGTCTCTATTAGTCTCGGTGGGTCTCTTTGAGTCTCTGTGGGTCTCTTTGAGTCTGTAGAAAAATGCGTTTAGAGCATTTTTCTGCCACGTGGTGATGACGATGATGACGACGACGATGATGAGGATGATGACGACGGTGATGATTACGACGATGATGATGACACCAGCCACTTTGGGGGGGGGGGGGCATAACGCGGTGTGTGTATACAAAACAAGTTGATAGCTTCAGTTGTTGTGGCTGATGTTGTTGTTGTTGTCACTTGTGCAGCGATCCAGCGTATCTTCAAGACTTCCCTGACTAAGCGCCAGAAGCTGGAGCTCGCCGCCATGGACGCGGTTTGGTTTTTTACTTTGGACGAGGGGGAGGAGGAAAGCCGAGGGGGCGTCGCCAATGGAGGATATGACGACGACGATAACAACTACATCCTTGTGAGACTCACACACACAGACACACACACACACAGACACACACACACACAGACACACACACACAGACACACACACACAGACACACACACAGACACACACACACACACAGACACACAGACACACACAGATACACAGACACACACACAGACACACACACACAGACACACACACAGACACAGACACACACAGACACACAAAGACACACACAGACACATACATACAAACACAGACACACAGACACACACAGACACACACACAGACACACACACACAGACACACACACAACTACATCCCTGTGAGGATCACACACAAGACAAAGATCCCCTATATAGCCTTCACAGACTGTAGGGGCAAGTGCTGTTAGCGAGCACCTATGAAGGCCAGAACGTTACACGAGGGGGTGGGTGGCCAGCACCACGACCGACCGCCTTTGTCTCCCCAGTGGCGATGTTTACACACCGCACCAGCTACTCATTTGAGGCTGAGTCGACCTAGGGGAGGCCAGGGACCGGTTCAGATAATCGTCACTGTTGGTGTTGGCCGTGAGTGGGAATCGAACCCGGGTCGCCGGGTTCATAGCGCAGCGTAACGCTAACCGCTGCACCACCGCTCCCCACACACACAGACACACACAGACACACACAGACACACACAGACCCCCAATTTGACCTTCACCCTGATGCTTCCCGTGACCTCCCCGTGACCCCACTTTGACCTTCACCCTGACCACTCCGCGTGACCTCCCCCGTGACCCCTGCAAGGTCCAGAACGAGCACTTCCACTACCGCTTCGAGCTGAACAAGAAGATTGGGCATGGTGGACAGGGCGTGGTGGTGCAGTGTCTGGACCACAAGACTCGGACGATGGTGGCGCTCAAGATCCTCGCCTCGCCCTCCAAGTGAGTGGGCCCTGGTGCAGCGGTGCAGTCAACAGCAACAGCAGCACCAACAACAACAACGATGTCAACAACAACAATGGGCCAACTATGGGACTGCTGTTGAGTGTTAGCTCACAGTGACAACAATAACAAACTATGGCTGAAACAACCTTTACTTGACTCTCCCTCGCTCGAGCACCCACCACCATCACGACCACTACCACCACCATCACCACCACCACTGTCACCACCATCACCACCATCACACTACCACCACCCCTCTCTCCCTACCACCACCACCATCACGACCACTGCCACCACCATCACACTAGAACCACCCCTCTCTCCCTACCACCACCACCACCATCACGACCACTGCCACCACCATCACCACCATCACACTACCACCACCACCATCACACTACCACCACCATCACGACCACTGCCACCACCCCTCTCTCTCTACCACCACCACACTACCACCATCACACTACCACCACCCCTCTCTCCCTACCACCACCACCACCATCACGACCACTGCCACCACCATCACGACCACTACCACCGCCCCTCTCTCCCTACCACCACCACCATCAGCACCATCACACTACCACCACCATAACACTGCCACCACTACCATCACGACCACTACCACCACCATCACACTACCACCACCATCACGACCACCACCACCATCACACTACCACCACCACCATCGCACTACCACCAACACCACCATCACACTACCACCCCCACACTACCACCATCACGACCACTACCACCACCACCACACCACCACCATCACCATCACACTAACACCACCACCACCATCACCACCACTGCCACCACCCCTCTCTCACTTCCACCACCACCATCACCACCATCACACTACCATCACCATCACACTACCACCACCATTACCACCACTACCACCACCCCTCTCTCCCTACCACCACCACCATCACCACCACCAGCACCACCATCCCCACACTACCACCACCACCCCCTCCCTACCACCACCCTTCCCCACCATCACCACCATCCCTCCTCTACGTTACGTCTAAACTCTCTGTCTCTGTGTCTCTGTGTCTCTCTCTGTGCACTCGCTCACTCGCTCGCAGCTCCAGGCAAGAGGACAATCAGCTCAGGGAGATCCAGATGTCTATGGAGCTGCAGAGCCACCGTAGCGACGTTGACTTCAACGTTGCAAAAGTCCTGGAGACTTTCTCCTTCCGAGGCCACAAATGCCTCGTCATGGAGCTGTTGAGGTACGAACAGCACCAGCACCACTCACTCACCATCACCACTACCGCCATCACCACCACTCACTCAACATCACCACCACCACTCACTCACCATCACCAGTACCACCATCACCAACACTCACTCACCATCACCACCACCACCACTCACTCACTTACCATCACCAGGACCACCACCACGACCACCACTCACTCACCATCACCATTACCACCATCACCACCACTCACTCACTCACTCAGCATCACCACCACCACCACTCACTCACCATTACCACTACCACCATCACCACCACCACTCACTCACCATCACCAATACCACCATCACCACCACTCACTCACTCACTATCACCACTACCACCACACCACCATCACCACCACCACTCACTCACCATCACCACTACCACCACCATCACCACAACCACTCACTCACCATCACCACTACCACCATCACCACTCACTCACCATCACCACCACCACCACCACCACTCACTCACCATCACCACTACCACCATCACCACCACTCACTTACTTACCATCACCACTACCACCACACCACCACCAGCACCACCACCACTCACTCACCATCACCATCACCACTACCGCCATCACCACCACTCACTCACTCACTCTCCATCACCACTACCACCATCACCACCATCACCACCACCACAACCACTCACCATCCACACCACCACCACCACTCACTCACCATCGCCACTACCACCATCACCACCACTCACTCACTCACTCACCATCACCACTACCACCATCACCAGCACTCACTCACCATCGCCACTACCACCATCACCACCACTCACTCACTCACTCACCATCACCACTACCACCATCACCACCACTCACTCACCATCACCACTACCACCACACCACCATCACCACCACCACCACAACCACTCGCCATCACCACCACCACCACTCACTCACCATCACCACTACCACCATCACCACCATCACCACAACCACTCACTCACCATCACCACTACCACCATCACCACTCAGTCACCATCACCATCACCACCACTCACTCACCATCACCACCATCACCAACACCACTACCACTCACCATCACCACCACCACTCACTCACCATCACAACTACCACCATCACCACCACTCACTTAATCACCATCACCACTACCACCACACCACCAGCACCACCACCACTCACTCACCATCACCACTACCACAATCACCACCACTCACTCACTCACTCACCACTACCACCATCACCACCACCACAACCACACACCATCACCACCACCACCACCACCACTCACTCACCATCACCACTACCACCATCACCACCATCACCACAACCACTCACTCACCATTACCACTACCACCACACCACCATCACCACCACCACCACCACTCACTCACCATCACCACTAACACCATCACCACCATCACCACAACCACTCACTCACCATCACCACTACCACCATCACCACTCACTCACCATCACCATCACCACCACTCACTCACCATCACCATCATCACCACCACCACAACCACTCACCATCACCACCACCACCACTCACTCACCATCACCAGTACCACCATCACCACCACTCACTCACTCACTCACCATCACCACCACCACCACCACTCACTCACCATCACCACTACCACCATCACCACCACCACTCACTCACCATCACCACTACCAACATCACCACCACTCACTCACTCACCATCACCACTACCACCACACCAGCACCACCACTCACTCACCATCACCACTACCACCATCACCACTCACTCACCATCACCACTGCCACCAGACCACCATCACCACCACCACAACCACTCACCATCAACACCACCACCACCACCACTCACTCACCATCACCACTACCACCATCACCACCATCACCACAACCACTCACTCACCATCACCACTACCACCATCACCACTCACTCACCATCACCACCACCACTCACTCACCATCACCACTACCACCATCACCACCACTCACTTAATCACCATCACAACTACCACCCCACCACCAGCACCACCACCACTCACTCACCATCACCACTACCACCATCACCACCACTCACTCACTGACTCACCATCACCACTACCACCCCACCAGCACCACCACAACTCACTCACCATCACCACTACCGCCATCACCACCACTCACTCACCATCACCGCCACCACTCACTCACTCACCATCACCACTACCACCAGCACCACCACCACTCACTCACTCACTCACCATCACCACTACCACCATCACCACCATCACCACCACCACCACCACTCACTCACCATCACCACTCACTCACCATCACCACCACCACTCACTCACCATCACCACTACCACCATCACCACCACTCACTCACCATCACCACTACCACCACACCACCAGCACCACCACCACTCACTCACCATCACCACTACCACCATCACCACCACTCACTCACTCACCATCACCACTACCACCATCACCACCACTCACTCACTCACTCACCAACACCACTACCACCACACCACCAGCAACACCACAACTCACTCACTCACCATCACCACTACAACCATCACCACCACTCACTCACCATCACGACCACTACTCACTCACCATCACCACTACCACCAGCACCACCACCACTCACTCACTCACTCACCATCACCACTACCACCATCACCACCACCACCATCACCACCACCACCACCACCACTCACTCACCATCACCCCTACCGCCATCACCACCACTCACTCACCATCACCACTACCACCACCACAACCACCATTCACTCACTCACCATCACCACTACCACCACACCACCAGCACCCCCACCACTCACTCACTCACCATCAACACTACCACCACCACCACACCACCAGCAACACTAGCCACTCACTCACTCACCATCACCACTATCACCATCACCACCACTCACTCACCATCAGCACTACGACCATCACCACCATCAACACCACCACCACCACCACCACTCACTCACTCACTCACCATCACCACTACCACCATCAGCACCACTAACCCACCACAACACTACCACCATCACCACCATCAACACCATCACCACCACTCACCATCACCACTACCGCCATCACCACCACTCACTCACTCACCATCACCACTACCACCACCACTCACTCACCATCACCACCACTCACCATCACCACTACCACCATCACCACTCACTCACCATCACCATCACCACCACTCACTCACCATCACCACCATCACCACCACCACCACCACAACCACTCACCATCACCACCACCACCACTCACTCACCATCACCAGTACCACCATCACCACCACTCACTCACTCACCATCACCACCATCACCACCACCACCACTCACTCACCATCACCACTACCACCATCACCACCACCACTCACTCACCATCACCACTACCACCATCACCACCACTCACTCACCCATTCACCATCACCACTACCACCACACCGGCACTACCACCAACACTCACTCACCATCACCACTACCACCATCACCACCACTCACTCACCATCACCACTGCCACCAGACCACCATCACCACCACCACAACCACTCACCATCACCACCACCACCACCACTCACTCACCATCACCACTACCACCATCACCACCATCACCACAACCACTCACTCACCATCACCACTACCACCATCACCACTCACTCACCATCACCACCACCACTCACTCACCATCACCACTACCACCATCACCACCACTCACTTAATCACCATCACAACTACCACCCCAGCACCAGCACCACCACCACTCACTCACCATCACCACTACCACCATCACCACCACCACTCACTCACCATCACCACTACCACCATCACCACCACTCACTCACTCACCATCACCACTACCACCACACCAGCACCACCACAACCACTCACTCACCATCACCACTACCACCATCACCACCACTCACTCACCATCACCACTGCCACCAGACCACCATCACCACCACCACAACCACTCACCATCACCACCACCACCACCACTCACTCACCATCACCACTACCACCATCACCACCATCACCACAACCACTCACTCACCATCACCACTACCACCATCACCACTCACTCACCATCACCACCACCACTCACTCACCATCACAACTACCACCATCACCACCACTCACTTAATCACCATCACAACTACCACCCCAGCACCAGCACCAGCACCACTCACTCACCATCACCACTACCACCATCACCACCACCACTCACTCACTCACCATCACCACTACCACCACACCACCAGCACCACCACCACTCACCCACCATCACCACTACCACCATCACCACCACTCACTCACTCACCATCACCACTACCACCATGACCACCACTCACTCACTCACTCACAAACACCACTACCACCACACTACCAGCACCACCACAACTCACTCACTCACCATCACCACTACCACCATCACCACCACTCACTCACCATCACCACCACTACTCACTCACCATCACCACTACCACCAGCACAACCACCACTCACTCACTCACTCACCATCACCACTACCACCATCACCACCACCACCATCACCACCACCACCACCACCACTCACTCACCATCACCCCTACCGCCATCACCACCACTCACTCACCATCACCACTACCACCACCACCACAACCACCATTCACTCACTCACTCACCATCACCACTACCACCACACCAACAGCACCACCACCACTAACTCACTCACCATCACCGCTACCACCACCACCACCACACCACCAGCAACACCAGCCACTCACTCACTCACCATCACCACTACCACCATCACCACCACTCACTCACTCACTCACCATCACCACTACCACCATCACCACCACTCACTCACCATCAGCACTACCACCATCACCACCATCACCACCATCAACACCACCACCACCACCACTCACTCACTCACCATCACCACTACCACCATCAGCACCACTAACCCACCAACACACTACCACCATCACCACCATCACCACCATCACCACCACCACTCCCTCACCATCACCACTACCGCCATCACCACCACTCACTCACCATCACCACTACCACCACCACTCACTCACTCACCATCACCACCACTCACCATCACCACTACCACCATCACCACCCACTCACCACCACCACACCACCACCCTCAGAGACCCACAGAGAGGGGCATCGCTGACGCCTCTGTCTCCCCGTCACAGCACGAACCTCCATCGGCTACTCAGAGACATGGGGCAGGGGCACATCGACGAGGACATCGCGAGGGCCTACACCAGGGGCATCCTCCGCTTCCTCGCCTACGCCAAGTCCCGGGGCATCGTCCACGGGGACATCAAGCCGGTGAGCGGAGGGCAGGCTGGGGGCGCGGACGCTCGCTTTGACGCTCGGCACTCTGACAGATGTAGATGTCACTGGTTCTTCACGTTCTGTAGACGCAGATGCCACTGGTTCTTCACGTTCTGTAGACGCAGATGCCACTGGTTCTTCACGTTCTGTAGATGCCACTGGTTCTTCACGTTCTGTAGATGTAGATGCCACTGGTCCTTCACGTTCTGTAGATGCAGATGCCACTGGTTCTTCACATTCTGTAAATGTAGATGCCACTGGTTCTTCACGTTCTGTAGATGCCACTGGTTCTTCACGTTCTGTAGATGTAGATGCCACTGGTCTTTCACGTTCTGTAGATGTAGATGCCACTGGTTCTTCATGTTCCGTAGATGTAGATGCCACTGGTTCTTCACGTTCTGTAGATGTAGATGCCACTGGTTCTTCACATTCTGTAGACGCAGACGCCACTGGTTCTTCACGTTCTGCAGATGTAGATGCCACTGGTTTTTCACCTTTTGCAGATGTAGATGCCACTGATTCTTCACGTTCTGTAGATGTAGACGCCACTGGTTCTTCACGTTCTATAGATTTAGATGTCACTAGTTCTTCACATTCTGTAGATGTAGATGCCACTGGTTCTTCATGTTCTGTAGATGTAGATGCCACTGGTTTTTCACGTTCTGTAGATGTAGATGCCACTGGTCCTTCACGTTCTGTAGAAGCAGATGCAACTGGTTCTTCACGTTCTGTAGATGTAGATGCCACTGGTTCTTCACATTCTGTAGACACAGATGCCACTGGTTCTTCATGTTCTGCAGATGTAGACGCCATTGGTTCTTCACGTTCTGTAGATGTAGATGCCACTGGTTCTTCACGTTCTGCAGATGTAGATGCCACTGGTTCTTCCCGTTCTGCAGATATCGATGGCACTGGTTCTTCACGTTCTGCAGATGTAGATGTCATTCGTTCTTCACGTTCTGCAGTTGTAGATGCCACTGGTTCTTCACGTTCTGCAGATGTAGATGCCACTGGTTCTTCACATTCAGCAGATGTAGATTGCCACTGGTTCTTCACGTTCTGTAGATGTAGACGCCACTGGTTCTTCACGTTCTGTAGATGTAGATGCCACTGGTTCTTCACGTTCTGTAGACGTAGATGCCACTGGTTCTTCACGTTCTGTAGATGTAGACGCCACTGATTCTTCACGTTCTGTGATGTAGATGCCACTGGTCCTTCACGTTCTGTAGATTAGATGCCACTGGTCCTTCACGTTATGCAGATGTAGATGCCACTGGTTCTTCAGGTTCTGCAAATGTAGATGCCACTGGTTCTTCACATTCTGTAGATGTAGACGCCACTGGTTCTTCACGTTCTGTGATGTAGATGCCACTGGTCCTTCACGTTCTGTAGATTAGATGCCACTGGTTCTTCACGTTCTGTGATGTAGACGCCACTGGTTCTTCACATTCTGTAGACGTAGATGCCACTGGTCCTTCACATTCAGCAGATGTAGATTGCCACTGGATGTTCACGTTCTGCAGATGTAGATGCCACCACCGCCATCTATCGAACTTATGAACTCTCGGTTCTGAACAGCAGCAACTGGAGCGTACGGACTGGGTTTGGTTCGTATCTCTGAAAGTTCGCAAGCTGAACGTTCATAAGTAGAGGTAGTCACCTTACATAGACGTATAGTCCTAGAGAGTGGTCACCGCCTTGACCCCGCTGAGTGTGAATCCTCTCTCTCCCTGCCGCTCGCTCCCCATCCAGGGCAACATTCTGGTGAAAAACATCGCGAGCCGCGTTGCCAGAGTCACCGACTTCGGCGTCAGCTTCTTTGTGGACCGTCCACGTGAGTGGTGACCCCCCTACACCTGCACGTGTGTGGGTGTGTGTGTGTGTGGGTGTGTGGGTGTGTGTGTGGGTGTCTGTGTGTGTGGGTGTGTGTGTGGGTGTATGTGTGTGTGTCTGTGTGTGTGTGTCTGTGTGTGTGTCTGTGTGTGTGTCTGTGTGTGTGTGTCTGTGTGTGTGTGTGGGTGTCTGTGTGTGTGGGTGTCTGTGTGTGTGTGTGTGGGTGTCTGTGTGTGTGGGTTTCTCCACCCACCCACCCACCACCACCCCCCACACGCACGTACCCAGTCCACATTCACCATCACCGCTGCTGTCGCTTGTCGTCATCCACACAGCCCCGCGCGTGGGAGGCACCCTCGTCTACATGGCGCCCGAGGTGCTGCTGGGCTACCCGGTTACCTGCGCCGCGGACACGTGGTCCCTGGGCTGCACCGTCGCCAAGATGGCCACCGGCAGGGACCTCTTCCGCTCCTTCGGCCGCGACGACCACCTGGCATGCTGCATCGAGGTGACCGGGGAGCCTCCTTGGGGGAAGGGGGGGGGGGCACCTCAAGCGGGAGACTTGGCTCAGACCGGCCCCGCAGACATCCACCCAGCCAGTCACCCAGCCAGACACCCAGTCAGACACCCAGCCAGTCACCCAGTCAGACATGTAGAAGTCACCCAGCCAGTCACCTAGCCAGGCACGCAGCCACCCAACCAGCCACCTGGCCAGTCACGCAGCCAGTCACCCAGCCAGACATGCAGCCACCCGGCCAGTCACCCAGCCAGTCACCCAGCCAGTCACCCAGTCAGACACCCAGCCAGTCACCTGGCCAGTCACCCAGCCAGTCACCTGGCCAGTCACGCAGCCAGTCCCGCAACTAGCCACATGGCCAGTCACCCAGCCAGTCACGCAGCCAGTCACCCAGTCAGACACCCAGCCAGTCACCCAGCCAGTCACCCAGCCAGTCACCTAGCCAGTTATCCAGCCAGTCACCCAGCCAGACACGCAGCCAGTCACCCAGATAGTCACCCAGCCAGTCACCCAGCCAGTCACGCAGCCAGCCACCTGGCCAGTCACCCAGCCAGTCACCCAGTCAGACACCCAGCCAGTCACCCAGTCAGGCAACCAGCCAGTCACGCAGCCAGTCACCCAGCCAGTCACCCAGTCAGACACCCAGCCAGTCACCCAGCCAGTCACCCAGCCAGTCACCTGGCCAGTTACCCAGCCAGTCACCCAGCCAGACACGCAGCCAGTCACCCAGCTAGTCACCTGGCCAGTTACCCAGCCAGTCACCCACCGACTCGCCCACCCACTGACCGACCCACTCGCCCACTCACCCACCCACCTACCAACCTACGCACCCACCTACCCACCCACCTACCTACCGACACACCCACCCACCTACCAACCTACCTATCTACCCACCCACCCACTCGCCCACCTACCAACCTACTGACCCACCTACCCACTCACCCACCCACCTACCAACCTACCCACCCATCTACCCACCTACGCACCCATAATGCTCGATGTGACAATGTCACAATGAGATCTTCTTCTGCCGTACGGCCGATGAGAAATAGCTACGCAGCTCTATGGGCGCCTTACCTGGTTAAAGAAAAATAGTTTAGCTGTAGCGTGGGTCCCTTTGTAGATCCCTGTCCTTCTACATGAGTCTCTAGATCTCCAAGGGGCTCTGTATGGGTCTCTGTGAGGCCCTATTGTTCTATGTAAGTCTGTGGGTCTCTATGGGTCTCTGTATGGGTTTCTGTGAGGCCCTATTGTGCTATGTAAGTCTATGGGTCTCTATGGGTCTCTGTATGTGTCTCTGTGAGGCCCTATTGTTCTATGTAAGTCTATGGGTCTCTATGGGTCTCTGTATGTGTCTCTGTGAGTCCCTATGGTTCTATGTGAGTCTCTGAATCTCTATGGGTCTCTGTATAGGTTTCTGTGAGGCCCTATTGTTCTATGTAAGTCTATGGGTCTCTGTATGGGTTTCTGTGAGTCCCTATGGTTCTATGTGAGTCTCTGAATCTCTGTGGGTCTCTATGGATCTATGTATGGGTCTCTAGGAGTCCCTATGTTTCTATATGTCTCTGAATCTCTATGGGTCTCTCCGTGTAACACGCGTGTAACATGCGTGTAACACGCGTGTAACATGCGTGTAACAAGCGTGTAACAAGCGTGTCTCTCTCTCTGTCTCTGTCTTGAAATGGTTGTGCAGATCATGGGCATGCCTCCGAAAGACATGTTGGAGAGATCTCGCAACAAAGAGTACTTCTTTGGTGAGTAGAAGGGTGGTGTGGTGGTGGTGCGGTGATGGTGCTGTGGTGGTGGCGATGGTGGTGGTGTCGTGGTGGGGGGGGCCTGGGGGGATGGGGAGGGAGGAGGTGGTGGTTGGGGCTTGGGCCGACTCAGTAACGACCTGGGTTAGGGGCGATAAGTAACCAAAGCGGGGGTAGGTGGGTGGGTGGGTAGGTGGGTGGGAGTGTAGGTGTGGGTGGGTGAGTTGATATGTGGATGACGTGGTGGTTGGTGACACTGTGCGTGTCTCTCTCTCTCTCGTTCTCTCTCTCTCTGTGTCTCTCTCTTTATCTCTTTGTGTGTCTCTCTCTGTCTCTGCCTGTCTCCCTCTGTCTCTCGTTCTCTGTCTCTCTGTCTTTCTCTGTCTCTTTGTCTATATCACTCTCTCTCTCTCTCTCCCTGTCTCTCTATCCATCTCTGTCTCTCTCTCTCTGTGTGTGTCTCTGTCTCTCTCTCTGTCTCTGTCTCTCTGTCTTTCTGTCTTTGTCTCTCTGTCTGTCTCTCTGTCTCTGTGTCTCTCTCTGCCTATCTCTCTATCTCTCTCTCTGTGTCTCTCTCTGTGTCTCTCTGTGTGCGTCTCTATCTCTGTCTCTCCATCTTTCTGTCTCTCTGTCTCTCTCTGACTCTGTGTCTCTCTCTGCCTATCTCTCTATCTCTCTCTCTATCTGTGTCTCTCTCTGTCTCTCGTTCTCTGTCTCTCTGTCTTTCTCTGTCTCTTTGTCTCTATCACTCTCTCTCTCTCCCTGTCTCTCGATCCATCTCTTTCTCTCTCTCTCTCTGTCTCTCTCTGTCTCTCCTACTTTGTCTCTCTGTCTCTCTCTGTCTCTCTCTGCTTCTCTCTCTCCCTCCTGCAGACCATTTCGGCCATCCTCTCTGCCTGGGCAAGAAGCGTCACCCGGGAAGTATTCCCCTGCACTTCGTGCTGCGGGGATGTGGAGTTCAGCTCGTGAACTTTATCAGAAACTGCCTACAGTAAGAACACAGACAAAGATCCCCCGTGTAGCCTCTAGTAGGCTGTAGGGGCAAGTGCTGTTAGCGAGTAGCAGCAGCATCTATACACAGACAAAGATCCCCCGTGTAGCCTCTAGCAGGCTGTAGGGGCAAGTGCTGTTAGTAGCACCTATATACAGACAAAGATCCCCCGTGTAGCCTCTAGCAGGCTGTAGGGGCAAGTGCTGTTAGTAGCAGCGAGTAGCAGCACCTACACACAGATGAAGATCCCCCGTGTAGCCTCTAGCAGGCTGTAGGGGCAAGTGCTGTTAGCGAGTAGCAGCAGCACCTATACACAGACAAAGATCCCCGGTGTAGCCTCTAGCAGGCTGTCGGGGCAAGTGCTGTTAGTAGTAGCGAGTAGCAGCACCTCTACACAGACAAAGATCCCCCGTGTAGCCTCTAGCAGGCGGTAGGGACAAGTGCTGTTAGTAGTAGCGAGTAGCAGCACCTACACACAGACAAAGATCCCCCATGTAGCCTCTAGCAGGCTATAGGGGCAAGTGCTGTTAGTAGTAGCGAGTAGCAGCGCCTATACACAGACAAAGATCCCCCGTGTAGCCTCTAGCAGGCTGTAGGGGCAAGTTCTGTTAGTAGTAGCGAGTAGCAGTGCCTATACACAGACAAAGCTCCCCCGTGTAGCCTCTAGCAGGCTGTAGGGGCAAGTGCTGTTAGTAGTAGCGAGTAGCAGCTGCACCTATGCACAGACAAAGCTCCCCCGTGTAGCCTCTAGCAGGCTGTAGGGGCAAGTGCTGTTAGTTGTAGCGAGTAGCAGCACCTACACACAGACAAAGATCCCCCGTGTAGCCTCTAGCAGGCTGTAGGGGCAAGTGCTGTTAGTAGTAGCGAGTAGCAGCATCACCTATACACAGACCAAGATCCCCCGTGTAGCCTCTAGCAGGCTGTAGGGGCACGTGCTGTTAGTAGTAGCGAGTAGCAGCATCACCTATACACAGACAAAGATCCCCCGTGTAGCCTCTAGCAGGCTGTCGGGGCAAGTGCTGTTAGTAGTAGCGAGTAGCAGCACCTCTACACAGACAAAGATCCCCCGTGTAGCCTCTAGCAGGCTATAGGGGCAAGTGCTGTTAGTAGTAGCGAGTAGCATCGCCTATACACAGACAAAGATCGCCCGTGTAGCCTCTAGCAGGCTGTAGGGACAAGTGCTGTTAGTAGTAGCGAGTAGCAGCACCTACACACAGACAAAGATCCCCCGTGTAGCCTCTAGCAGGCTGTAGGGGCAAGTGCTGTTATTAGTGAGTAGCAGTGCCTATACACAGAGAAAGATCCCCCGTGTAGCCTCTAGCAGGCTGTAGGGGCAAGTGCTGTTAGTAGTAGCGAGTAGCAGCACCTACACGCAGATAAAGATCCCCCGTGTAGCCTCTAGCAGGCTGTAGGGGCAAGTGCTGTTAGCGAGTAGCGAGTAGCAGCATCTATGAAGGCCGGCGCTGTGGCACACACAGAGGGCGTGGGTGGCCAGCACCACCTCGCCCGGCCGCCTTTGTCTCCCGGGTGGCGATGTTTACACACCGCACCAGGTACTCATTTGAGGCTGAGTCGACCGAGGGGAGGGCCAGGACCGGTTGCTCAGATAAATGCAGTCACTGCTGTTGGCCGTGGTTTTTTTCGGTAAAGTCACGCAGGTAAAAAAAAGTAGAATAAAATAAATAAAAAATATCACGACGTTTCCATCGCAACACCAAGCGGTCGTCCTCAGGTGGAAAAAAATTAATCCAGCAGGGGAACAGCTGAACCAGGAAGAAGCACAGCGAGAGAGCTGTTACAACAACAAGACTTTATATATATATACGTTGGCGAAGGGCGAGCAGGCAGGGTCTGAGCTGGAAAGGAATTCCATCCCTGCATGCAAGCGCATCAGTTGTGTTAATGGGGGAGCTCAGGGAGAGAGAGAGAGATTAGGGAGAGAGATTAGCATGAACTGGGCTTCCGTCGCCGCATAAGAGTATCGCCCCTGCATATGCGCGCAACAGCCGCGTTAATGGGAGAGTATCACTATGTTGATGGGAGAGATTATGCAAGAGAGATTAGTAGGATGAGCAGGTTAATATATACACACACACTCACACACGTCCGCAACAATAACACCCGCCATTCGCCACTAAGTGGCGGTGACATCACCACGGCGCTTGTGCCAGGCCATGTGCACGTTGAGGCCAAAGTGAAGTGTCGAACGCTCGCTGGCAGGAGGTCACGGGGCAGATCCAGCAGGTGCCACGGGTCGACTGACTGAGATGACTGCTGGCTGATGCACCACCTGTGTCCCCTACTGTGCCAACCTGCTGTGCTTTGGCCACCCGGTGTTCCGCTCATTGTTGTGAGCGTCGCTCTAATGCCTTCCATTGTTGTTGGAGCGCGACTGCCTCCAATCGCCGAGTAGCAGCGTCCTCCACAAGCCTCCTCCACAAGTACCCAGGCAGATGCTTAGTTTTGGTGGTGCTGATGGTAAGGCCCCAACTTTTAGTGGCATGCTCCTGTTTCAGCAGCAGTGCGTCCAACTCTTCTTCTGAGCAGCTATTACCAAATCATTGGCATACGTAACATGGTTGACCAATAGGGAGCCATCCGTTGACCGTACCTGGGCATCGATCAGCCTCCCATTATATCTGTACCAGATGTAAATTCCTCTGGTACAGCCATCGAAGGCTTCACAAACTACGTGGTCGAAATAAATGTGAAATAATGTGGGAGGCAGAGGACATCCCTGTCGCACCCCAAGGTGAACAGGGAATGGCTCTGACTCCAGTCCACGTAGTTTTACCTGGGCCCGCTCACCAATATGAAGGTCCTTAATCATCGTGAGCAGAGAGTCAGGGACTCCGAAAGCACAAAGAACAACCCAGAGCCCAGGCCTACTGATGGTTTCATAGCTCTTGACCAGGTCAATAAAGCAGAGATGTAGGTCTTGTTGGAATTCCCTACACCTCTACTGTAACAAACGGACAGAAAATATGGCATCTGTGCAAGACCGCCCTTTCCTGAAACCACATTGGGGCTCCGCAAGCCTCCCCTCAGCATGCCTGGCAAGGCGATGTTGAATAATCCTTGCCAGGACCTTTCCCGGCACACTGAGGAATGAAATGCCCCTGTAGTTTTTTAAAGTCTGTGCGGTCCTCCTTCTTAAAGAGGGGGACCACTAGGGCATCCTTCCAATCCTGCGGAACCCGTCCAGTGGCCCAGACTGTTGTTATGATGTCATGTAGGGCAGTCTGTGCACAAACGCCACCCTCCCTCAGCATTTTGCTTGGGAGATCACCTCTGCCCGGTGCCTTTCCTGGTCTCAGACTCTGGATCGCCTTCAGTACTTCCTCAACAGATGACACCTCAGCCAGCCACTCACAGGGGGTGACAACCTCCTCCAATATTTGAGGCATCACAGCCTCAGCAGGGTCAACCCCACTTTGTCCCACGTTTTGCCAGGCTGAGGGATTCCCCCTTCCCCAGGACCTCACAGAAATGCTCAGCAAATCTGCAAACCCGTTCCTGGGGGTCGGAGATTGGATCACCGTTGTTTACCCTAACGATGGTAATATGTGTGGCGATGCAGGTTACTTTTTTTGATGTAGTTAAATAGAGATTTGTGATCGCAAGCCATTGAGGCAGACTCCATCTCCTCAGCAACCCACGACCACCACCCCTCACCCCCCTCTGTGCCCCCCCCTTTATCCCCCTCCGTGCCCCCCCTCACCCTAGCTGGGATCCAGAACGCCGCATGACACCGGAGCAGGCGCTGGCTCACGGCTGGCTCCAGAGCGACGACACCGCCAGCCCCAGCGACGACCTCCCCACCACCAGCCGGGCCCTCCCCACCACCAGCCGGGCCCTCCCCACCACCAGCCGGGCCCTCCCCACCACCAGCCGGGCCCTCCCCACCACCAGCCGGGCCCTCCCCAGAGCTGTGAAGCCACGGTGAGGCTCTCTCTGTGTGTATGGGTCTCTATGAGTATGGGTCTCTATGAGTATGGGTGTCTGTGGGTCTCTATGAGTATGGGTCTCTGTGGGTCTCTATGAGTATCGGTCTCTATGAGTATGGGTCTCTATGAGTATGGGTCTCTGCGGGTCTCTATGAGTATGGTCTCTGTGAGTATGGGTCTCTATGAGTATGCGTCTCTGTGAATCTCTGTGGGTGTCTATGAGTATGGGTCTCTATGAGTATGGGTCTCTATGAGTATGGGTCTCTGTGAATCTCTGTGGGTGTCTATGAGTCTGTAGAAACTCGTGATGGGCAAGTCCACTCCTGGGGGTGGGGACCGACTGTGACCTCTGGCCGTAGTCGCGGGATGCTGACGTGGTGGTGCTGTGGTGCTGCTGCCTCTCTCTCCACAGAGCTCAGCCGGAGAAGAGGCTTCCATCATCATCATCATCATCCTCCTCCTCATCGGAGGAGAAGGAGGAGGAGAAGGATGAAGAGAAGATGGAGGAGAAGGAGGAGAAGATGGAGGAGAAGGAGGAGGAGAAGATGGAGGAGAAGGAGGAGGTGGAGGAGAAGGAGGAGGAGAAGATGGAGGAGAAGGAGGAGGTGGAGGAGAAGGAGGAGAAGATGGAGGAGAAGGAGAAGGAGGTGGTGGTGGTGGCCGTGGTGCAAGAGGTCGAGACGAAGGAGTTGGAGGAGGAGACAGAAGAGAACAAGGAGAAGATGGAGAAGATGGAGGAGGTGGAGATGTGGCAACAGCAGAAGGAGGAGGAGGAGGAAGAGGAGAAGAAGAAGAAGAAGAGGAAGCGAGGGGGCTTGGCCCAACTGGGCAGGGCGCTCCGGTCGCTCTTCGGCCGCCTGCTGCTGTGTGGTGGACGGCCCACGGCAGAGTAGCGGCGTGGTGGTGGTGGTGGAGTCGGTGCCATCCACCACCACGAGCAGCACCACCACCGCAAGCACCACCCACCCACCCCATAACACCACACTCACCACACACACCCAGCCACACACACCCAGCCCACACACACACACTCACCCCACACACACACACTCATCCCACACACACTCACCCCACACACACACTCACCACACTCACACCACACCAGACACTCACACACACCCAGCCACACACCACACAAGCCCCACACTCACCCCACACACCACATACATACACGCACCATACACTCGACACACACACACTCACCACACACACACTCACCACACATACACTCACCCCACCCACACCGCACCACGCACCACACACACACCCAGCCACACATCACACACAATGATCACACACACACACACTTACCCTACATACACACTCACCCCACACACACACTCACCCCACACACACACTCACCCCACACACAAACACTCACACCACACTCTCCGCACCAGACACCACACACACACTGATCCCACACACATACTCACCACACACATATTCACCACACACACGCACCACACACACACTCACCCCACACACTCCCGTGGGAAATAGCTGTGGCAGAAGACGAAAGAGTGGAAACCCAGACATGGACTGGACACAGCCACTCTGACTGCACTCACCACACACTCAGCCCACCACACGCTCACCACACACTCAGCCCAGTAGCCTACCCAGGGCTCCCTTACCCCGGGACTCCAACCCATGCTGGTTTTCATCCGGTGGCAGTCCTCAAAGGAGGAGGATGAGGGAGGGAGTGACCTCGCCACACGGTTTCCAGGACATGGGGAGGGGGAAGGGAGGCCTGGTGCAGGCACTGGACGAGAAGCGTGCCTAGGCCCTGCCACGTGAAGTTTGTTAAGAAAAAAAGTTATAATTTAATCATATATAGCTCTGTACATAATATCGTAGTTTTGAATGTTTTTATTGTAAATATTATAATTATTGTAAGAATGTTGTGTTTTTCTAAGAGCGTTGTTATTGTGCATAAAGTCACCGGGACGTGAGATGACCTTGCGGACGTTGATTTTATGGGGTTTGGTGCCGTCGATTGTCAGTGACGTGTGGGGTCTGGGTTCATCTTGGCCGTGTCACTGGGGTTTTTAATGGGCAGGTAGGGTGGGTTTATAATGGACAGGTAGGGTGGGTTTATAATGGACAGGTAGGGTGGGTTTATAATGGGCAGGTAGGGTGGGTTCATCTTGGCCGTGTCACTGGGGTTTATAATGGGCAGGTAGGGTGGGTTCATCTTGGCCGTGTCACTGGGGTTTATAATGGGCAGGTAGGGTGGGTTTATAATGGACAGGTAGGGTGGATTTATAATGGGCAGGTAGAGTGGGTTTATAATGGGCAGGTAGGGTTGGTTTATAATGTGCACGTAGAGTGGGTTCATAATGGACAGGTGGAGTGGATTTATAATGGGCAGGTAGGGTGGGATGGCGATTGGATGCCTTCCCCACGTAAGATGGCGGTTAGGTGCCTTCCCTATGCAAGATGGCGGTTGGGCGCCTTCCCTTTGTCCCTTTCCAAATAGATTGGTCCCTTTCCACGTTAATGGGTCTCTTTGTGAGTCTGTAGGCGTATGTTGTGAGTCTTCCGGCGTCCGTTGTGAGTCTGTGGGTGTCCGTTGTGAGTCTGTGGGTGTCTGTTGTGAGTCTGTGGGTGTCTGTTGTGAGTCTTCCGGCGTCCGTTGTGAGTCTGCTTGTGTCTGTTGCGAGTCTGTGGGTGTCCGTTGTGAGTCTTCCGGCGTCTGTTGTGAGTCTGCTTGTGTCTGTTGCGAGTCTGTGGGTGTCCGTTGTGAGTCTGCTTGTGTCCATTGTGAGTCTGGGGGTGTCCGTTGCGAGTCTGTGGGTATCCGTTGTGAGTCTGTGGGTGTCCATTGTGAGTTTGCGGGTGTCCATTGCGAGTCTGTGGGTGTCCGTTGTGAGTCTGTGGGCGAGTGCCTGTGTAAGTCTGTGGGTGTCCATTGTGAGTCTGTGGGTGTCCGTTGCGAGTCTGTGGGTGTCTGTTGTGAGTCTGCGGGTGTCCATTGTGAGTCTGTGGGTATCCGTTGTGAGTCTGTGGGTGTCCATTGTGAGTCTGTGGGTGTCCGTTGTGAGTCTGTGGGTGTCCGTTGTGAGTCTGCGGGTGTCCGTTGTGAGTCTGCGGGTGTCCATTGTGAGTCTGTGGGTGTCCATTGTGAGTCTGCGGGTGTCCGTTGTGAGTCTGTGGGCGAGTGGCTGTGTAAGTCTGTGGGTGTCCATTGTGAGTCTGTGGGTGTCCGTTGTGAGTCTGCGGGTGTCCATTGTGAGTCTGCGGGTGTCCGTTGCGAGTCTGTGGGCGAGTGCCTGTGTAAGTCTGCCGGTCCCCCATGCTACGTCGAATCTCCTTTCGCGCCCTGCACGCGAGCCGAGTCCGCGGTGCAACGTTCGGCGATGCGACGGGGGAATCGCCTCGCCCCGTGGAGGCGGGAACAGGTGGGGCCCCGGGCCTCTGTCGCCATTTCCCGGCATCTGCCTGTGCCTGCGGTGATCCACCAACCCTCGCCTGGTTTGCAGGCGCCTGTCCACCCCCTCGCCTTCCCCAAACCGCAACGGCACCAAACAAAGTCGCCTCGATTATTCCCTTACTCCCCGTCACGTCGACTTCTTCTTGACATCGGAAATAAAAGTTCCGTGTGTAATACTTTTTTTTATCTCTTTGGGGCCGTCCATAAATGACGTCACGCGATTTTTGACGATTTTTAACACCCCCCCCTCAAATATGACGTCACAAAGCTCTGCCCCCCCCCCACACACTCCCACCCTCCCCAAAAAAAAACATATTTCCATTTTGAAAATAAAACATGCTTCAAATCGCTTAAAATTATTGTCACTGTAGTGCGTGTTTAACGTGGCGCTGCACTCCGATGTTGTAGGAGAAAACGTTTATTAAAAAGTCTTTTTAATTAAGTAGAAAGTGTCGTATGTATTTGTTGAAAGTTTTGATGTGACGTCACATTTCTCAAACCCCGCCCCCTCCCTCGTCACACATCGTCACAAATCTCTGACCCCTCCCCACCCCCCCCCCCTTCTAGGTGCGTGACGTCATTTATGGACGGCCCCTTATTGAGCACCCCCATCAGCCAAAGGCGGCCGTTGTGGCACTTGTGCAGAATGTTTGGGAGTGCCGATTGCCCAGAGAGCTCCCCCTAGAAGTGGGCGACTTATGTTGGCGCGCTTCCCTACCTAAGATGGCGGGTGGGCAGCGTCCCTACCTAAAATGGCGACCAGGAGTCTTCACTGCCTAAAATGGCGGTTGGGCGTCTTTCCTGCCGAATATGGCGGTTGGTTGCCTTCAAACAAGATTATGCTGAAGGGAAACAATAAAATGATAAAGTATATATAAAACAATAAAATTTTCGACTGCAACACAAGCAGTCATGATCGGGTGTGAAAACCAACGGCAGGAAACATTTGAAAGAAGTGGCGGTGTGTATTTATTTATTGTTAAACGTTAGCACCACGGACAGCGATTTGGCAGTTTGTGTAAATGGACGAGTCCATCTATTTTGATTTAAAGCTTTCGTGACTGCAGTAATTCATATTCTTAGTTTTTTCGGTAAAGTCACGTTGAAGAGAAACAACAAAATAACAAAATATATATAAAACAATAAAAAATTCTCACGACGTTTCGACCATAACTCAAACGGTCATCATCAGGTGTGTCGGTTTGCATAAATTTATTTTGAAAACGGCATATTTATTTATATATATAAAAATAACGTTTGCGTCACGCGCAACGATGGCAGTTTGCCAGGACTAGTCCATCTATTTTTTGAAAAGAGGAGGGGGGAGACGAAATTTGTTTTTATGTATGCTGTCTGAAAGGCACTGTAAGCGTGAACAATCAATCAAGAACTGAAATGATTTATCAAATCTTTCCAATGATTGCTAAGATAGAATCCATCTTCTCGGTTGAAATTGTCTCTGTGTTTGTATATGTGGATAGCCTCATGAACGAATCTCTCATGGAAGCCAGATGGCTTACAAAGAACCTCCGTCTTGGAAAAGTCAATGGCATGTGAGCCTACTGAATTAGAACAATGATCTGCTACGGCCGAGGTGTTGGTCCTACCGTGTTTAAGGTCTGCTTTATGTTCACGAATGCGGTCCGAGATATGGCGTTTGGTTTCTCCAATGTAACTACTACCACAGAGGCAACTTAGTTTGTAGACACCAGGGTATTGTATGTCCGGAATCACATCTTTTACAGACGGAACCAGATCACGGATTTTATGTAATGTGTTGAAACGGACCTGGATCTTGTGTTTATTCAAGATTTTGGAGATCTTTTTTGTGATCCCAGCAATGTAGGGTAAAGTGATGGTTTTGAAAGGCTCCTCAAGAGGGTTCTTCTTCATGGTTTGAGTGATAGCTTTGCGGATTGTATAGTCGGAGTAACCATTAGCCCTAAGAGCTTGGTGTACGTGCTTGAGTTCACTGCTTATGTGTTCCTGGTCGGATATGCATTGGGCTCTATGATACAGAGTCTTGATGAGAGAATTCTTCTGTGATGGATGGTGGTGGGAATCCGGTTTCAGATAAGCATCCGTATGGGTAGCTTTCCTGTAGACAGAGTGGCTCATTGAACCATCAGGTCTCTTTTTAATTAGGACATCCAAAAAAGGTATCTTGCCATCTATTTCGACTTCATCAAGGACTAAACACTGAGGTACCCCCCCTGGTGAGACACTGTTTAACCAATACATACTTCACTTGGAATGGAACTTTCTACAAACAAACTGAGGGCACCCCAATGGGCTCCCCCCTTTCTCCAGTTATAGCTAACATTTTCATGGAGAAATTTGAGACTGACGCCATCCAGACTGCCACTCTGCGCCCAACCTTATGGAAGAGGTACGTGGATGACACTTTTGTCATCTGGCCACATGGCCGGCCTGCTCTAGACAAATTCTTCGACCACATCAATTCCATACACCCAGCCATCAGATTTACCATGGAAGTCGAAATAGATGGCAAGATACCTTTTTTGGATGTCCTAATTAAAAAGAGACCTGATGGTTCAATGAGCCACTCTGTCTACAGGAAAGCTACCCATACGGATGCTTATCTGAAACCGGATTCCCACCACCATCCATCACAGAAGAATTCTCTCATCAAGACTCTGTATCATAGAGCCCAATGCATATCCGACCAGGAACACATAAGCAGTGAACTCAAGCACGTACACCAAGCTCTTAGGGCTAATGGTTACTCCGACTATACAATCCGCAAAGCTATCACTCAAACCATGAAGAAGAACCCTCTTGAGGAGCCTTTCAAAACCATCACTTTACCCTACATTGCTGGGATCACAAAAAAGATCTCCAAAATCTTGAATAAACACAAGATCCAGGTCCGTTTCAACACATTACATAAAATCCGTGATCTGGTTCCGTCTGTAAAAGATGTGATTCCGGACATACAATACCCTGGTGTCTACAAACTAAGTTGCCTCTGTGGTAGTAGTTACATTGGAGAAACCAAACGCCATATCTCGGACCGCATTCGTGAACATAAAGCAGACCTTAAACACGGTAGGACCAACACCTCGGCCGTAGCAGATCATTGTTCTAATTCAGTAGGCTCACATGCCATTGACTTTTCCAAGACGGAGGTTCTTTGTAAGCCATCTGGCTTCCATGAGAGATTCGTTCATGAGGCTATCCACATATACAAACACAGAGACAATTTCAACCGAGAAGATGGATTCTATCTTAGCAATCATTGGAAAGATTTGATAAATCATTTCAGTTCTTGATTGATTGTTCACGCTTACAGTGCCTTTCAGACAGCATACATAAAAACAAATTTCGTCTCCCCCCTCCTCTTTTCAAAAAATAGATGGACTAGTCCTGGCAAACTGCCATCGTTGCGCGTGACGCAAACGTTATTTTTATATATATAAATAAATATGCCGTTTTCAAAATAAATTTATGCAAACCGACACACCTGATGATGACCGTTTGAGTTATGGTCGAAACGTCGTGAGAATTTTTTATTGTTTTATATATATTTTGTTATTTTGTTGTTTCTCTTCAACGTGACTTTACCGAAAAAACTAAGAATATGAGTCCATCTATGTTCGGAAAAGAGGAGGGGGGAGACGAAAAATTAATGTATGCTGTCTGAAAGCCACCGTAAGCATGAACAATCGATTAAGACCCGAAATGGTGTATCAAATCCTTCCAATGATTGCTAAGCCATAATCCATCTTAAAAAAACCGCCACTTTTTTCAAATTTTCTTGCTGTGGTTTTCACACCTGATGATGATTGCTTGTGTTGCGGTTGTAAACGTCGTGATAATTTTGTTGTTTTACATTTTTATTATTTTATTGTTTCCCTTCTACGTGGTGACTTTACCGAAAGAACCAAGAATATGAATCCCTGCAGTCACGAACGCTTTAAATCAAAATTTAAGATGGAAGATTTTCACCATTCCGACCTAAGCTGGCGGTTGGGTGCCTTCCTTACGCAAGATGGCGGCTGGGAGCCGGCACCTCACTCACCTACCCACTAATTTACCTACCCACCCACTTATTTACTCACCCACCCACTAACTCGCCCACACTCAATCATCTGTCCACCCACTCATTCACTCACCCACTCACTCGTTCACTCACCCATCCGCTCATTCACTCATCTGTCCACCCACTCATTCACTCACCCGTTCATTCACTCACCCACCCACTCATTCACTCACCCACTCATTCATTCACTCACCCACCCACTCATTCACTCACCCACCCGTTCATTTACTCACCCACCCACTCATTCACTCACCCACTCATTCACTCACCCACCCACTCATTCACTCACCCGCTCATTCATTCACTCACCCACCCACTCATTCACTTACCCACCCGTTCATTCACTTACCCACCCACTCATTCACTCACCCACTCATTCACTCACCCACCCACTCATTCACTCACCTACCCGCTCATTCATTCACCCATCCGCTCATTCACTCACTCACCCACTCATTAACTTACTCACCCACTCATTCACTCATCCACCCACTTATTCCCTCACCCACCCACTCATTCACTAACCGACCCACCCACTCACTCACCCACCCGTTCATTCACTAACCCACCCACTCACTCACCCACCCACTCATTCACTCACCCACCCACTCATTCACTCACCCACCCACTCATTCACTCACCCATCCACTCATTCACTCACCCATCCGCTCATTCACTCACTCACCCACTCATTAACTTACTCAACAACAACAACAACAACCGCCATTCGCCACTAAGTGGCGGTGACGTCACCACGACGCTTGTGCCAGGCTATGTGCACCCTGAGGCCACGTGAAGTGTCGAACCCCCGCTGGCAGGAGGTCACGGGGCAGACCCAGGTGCCACGGGTCGACTGACTGAGATGAGTGGCTGATGCACCACCTGTGCCCCCTACTGTGCCAACCTGCTGTGCTTTAGCCACCCGGCGCTCCGCTCGCTGTTGTGAGCGTCGCTCCTCCGCCCTCCGTTGTTGTTGGAGGGCGACTGCCTCCAACTGCCCAGTAGCATCCTTCACGAGCCTCCTCCACAGAGGCTGATCTTGACACCGCTGGTACCAGTCATCGGCAAGTCCACTCAGCTCCACGTCCTCCTGTACCACATCACTCCATCTCTTCTCTAGCCTGTGCCGCGCCCGCTTAGCCCCCTCAATCCGGCCAAACAAAAGCTGTTTCGGCATGCGGTGGCTGGGCATGCGGGCTACATGACCCAGCCATCGCAGCCTTGCCTGCCGGAGGAGCTCACCGATGGGACCCTGCCCAGATCTTTCAAGGATTTGTGAGCTCCTCACACAATCCAGTCTGGTTAAACCCAGGATGGATCGTAGGCAGGCCAGCCTAAATGTTTCTAACCGGCGAAGATGTTCCATTAGGGAGGTCCACGTTTCGCAAGCGTAGAGAAGGGAGGGAATGACCGTGGCCGAGAAGACCTGAAGCTTAGTGCGGAGCGACAGACCAGGTAGCTTCCACACAGCGTTACGCAACCGATGAAAAGATATTGCCGCTCGACTGATTCGGAGTGAGACCTCTGCTGTTAAACTGGAGCCAGTCATAAGCACACTGCCCAGGTATGGGAAACTCTCCACTCTCTCCACAACTGCCCCATCACCGATTGGGAGTTGTGGGGGTGGAGTGTCCGATGGTACAAAATACCCAGGCAGGTGCTTAGTTTTGGTGGGGCTGATGGTAAGGCCCCACCTCTTAGTGGCACGCTCCAGTCTCAGCAGCAGCGTCTCCAACTCCTCCTCTGACTGAGCAGCTATTACCAAATCATCAGCATACATAACGTGGTTGAGCAATAGGGAGCCATCCCTTGACCGCACCCGGGCATCGATTAGCCTCCCATTATATCTGTACCATATGGAGATTCCCCCGGTACAGCTATTGAAGGCTTCACGAACTACGTGGTCAAAATAGATGTTAAATAATGTGGGAGCCAGAGGACATCCCTGTCGCACCCCAAGGTGTACAGGGAATGGCTCTGACTCCCGGCCACGTAGTTTTACCCGGGCCCGCTCACCATCATGAAGGTCCTTAATGATCGTGAGCAGAGGGTCAGGTACTCCAAAAGCACGAAGAACGACCCAGAGCCCAGGCCTACTGATGGTATCATAGGCCTTGACCAGGTCAATAAAGCAGAGATGTAGGTCTTGTTGGAATTCCCTACACCTCTGCTGTAGCAGACGGACAGAAAATATGGCATCTGTGCAGGACCGCCCTTTCTTGAAACCGCATTGGGGCTCCGCAAGCCTCTCCTCAGCGTGCCTGGCAAGGCGATGCTGAATAATCCTTGCCAGGAACCTACTCACCCACTCATTCACCCACCCACCCACTTATTTCCTCACCCACTCACTCACTCACCCACCCACTCATTCCCTCACCCATCCACTCATTCACTCACCCACCCACTCACATCCTCGCCCCTCCCCTCAACCCCCTCGCCCCTCCCCCTCACATCACCCACCCCCTCCCCTCAACCCCCCCTCGCTTCAACCCCCTCGCCCCTCCCCTCAACCCCCCTCGCCCCTCCCCCTCACATCACCCACCCCCTCCCCTCAACCCCCCTCCCCTCAACTCCATCGCTCCTCCCCTCTGGTCCCTCCCCTCAACCCCCTCGCCCCTCCCCTTCACCACCACCCCCTCCCCTCAAACCCCTCGCCCCTGCCCTCAATTCGTCGCTTAGCGACAAATTGAGGGGAGGGGTGAGGGGGGGTAAATGGGGTGACGTCACACGTCTATAAAAGCGCGGGAAACCCCTCCCCCAGCGATGGCGGCTGTCTCTGAGGCGGCCTCGCGGCCTCGTCCGATGGCGCCTCGAGCACCGCGGGGGCCACGCGGATCGACATCGGTGAGGGGGGAATCTGTGCGTCTCGTTGCTCCTCACCACCTCCTCACCACCTCCTCACCACCTCGTCAACCTCCTCACCCATCACCTCGTCAACCTCCTCACCCATCACCTCGTCAACCTCACCCATCACCTCGTCAACCTCCTCACCCATCACCTCGTCTCCCTCCTCACCCATCGCCTCACCTCGTCTCCCTCCTCACCCATCGCCTCACCTCGTCTCCCTCCTCACCCATCGCCTCACCTCGTCTCCCTCACCCATCACCTCACCTCGTCTCTCTCCTCACCCATCGCCTCACCTCGTCTCACCTCGTCTCTTCACCAATCACCTCATCTCTCTCCTCACCCATCAACTCACCTCGTCTCTCTCCTCACCCATCAACTCACCTCGTCCCCCTCCTCACCCATCGCCTCACCTCGTGTCTCTTACCCATCACCTCACCTCGTCTCCCTCCTCACCCATCCCCTCACCTCGGCTCTCTCACGCATCACCTCACCTCGTCAACCTCCTCACCCATCACCTCGTCTCCCTCCTCACCCATCCCCTCACCTCGTCTCCTCACCCATCGCCTCACCTCGTCTCACCTCGTCTCCCTCCTCACCCATCACCTCACCTCGTCTCTCCCCACCAGTGAGGGTGAGTGATGGGTGGGTGTGAGGGTGAGTGGTGGGTGGGTGTGAGAGTGAGTGGTGGGTGGGTGTGAGTGAGTGGTGGGTGGGTGTGAGAGTGAGTGGTGGGTGGGTGTGAGAGTGAGTGGTGGGTGAGAGTGAGTGGTGGGTGGGTGTGAGAGTGAGTGGTGGGTGGGTGTGAGAGTGAGTGGTGGGTGTGAGGTGAGTGGTGGGTGGGTGTGAGAGTGAGTGGTGGGTGGGTGTGAGAGTGAGTGGTGGGTGGGTGTGAGAGTGAGTGGTGGGTGGGTGTGAGAGTGAGTGGTGGGTGGGTGTGAGAGTGAGTGGTGGGTGGGTGTGAGAGTGAGTGGTGGGTGGGTGTGAGTGAGTGGTGGGTGGGTGTGAGAGTGAGTGGTGGGTGGGTGTGAGAGTGAGTGGTGGGTGGGTGTGAGAGTGAGTGGTGGGTGGGTGTGAGAGTGAGTGGTGGGTGGGTGTGAGAGTGAGTGAATAAAAGTTCCGTGTGTAATACTTTTTTATCTCTTTGGGGCCGTCCATAAATGACGTCAGGCGATTTTTGACGATTTTTAACACCCCCCCCCCCCTCAAATATGACGTCACAAAGCTCTGCCCCCCCCCACACCCCCACCCTCCCCAAAAAAAACATATTTCCATTTTGAAAATAAAACATGCTTCAAATCGCTTAAAATTATTGTCACTGTAGTGCGTGTTTAACGTGGCGCTGCACTCCGATGTTGTAGCAGAAAACGTTTATTAAAAAGTCTTTTTAATTAAGTAGAAAGTGTCGTCTGTATTTGTTGAAAGTTTTGATGTGTTGTCACATTTCCCAAACCCCGCCCCCTCCCTCGTCACACATCGTCACAAATCTCTGACCCCTCCCCACCCCCCCTCCTAGGTGCGTGACGTCATTTATGGACGGCCCCTTTTTGAGCACCCCCATCAGCCACAGGCGGCCGTTGTGGCACTTGTGCAGAATGTTTGGGAGTGCCGATTGCCCAGAGAGCTCCCCCTAGAAGTGGGCGACTTCTGTTGGCGCGCTTCCCTACCTAAGATGGCGGGTGGGCAACGTCCCTACCTAAAATGGCGGCCAGGAGTCTTCACTGCCTAAAATGGCGGTTGGGCGTCTTTCGTACCGAATATGGCGGTTGGTTGCCTTCAAACAAGATTATGCTGAAGGGAAACAATAAAATAATAAAATATATATAAAACAATAAAATTCTCACGACGTTTCGACTGCAACACAAGCAGTCATCATCGGGTGTGAAAACCAACGGCAGGAAACATTGAAAGAAGTGGCGGTGTGTATTTATTTATTTTTAAACGTTAGCACCACGGACAGCGATTTGGCAGTTTGTTTAAATGGACGAGTCCATCTATGTTCGGAAAAGAGGAGGGGGGAGACGAAAAATTAATGTATGCTGTCTGAAAGCCACCGTAAGCGTGAACAATCGATTAAGACCTGAAATGGTGTATCAAATCCTTCCAATGATTGCTAAGCCATAATCCATCTTAAAAAAACCGCCACTTTTTTCAAATTTTCTTGCTGTGGTTTTCACACCTGATGATGATTGCTTGTGTTGCGGTCGTAAACGTGATAATTTTATTGTTTTACATTTTGATTATTTTATTGTTTCCCTTCTACGTGGTGACTTTACCGAAAGAACCAAGAATATGAATCCCTGCAGTTACGAACGCTTTGAATCAAAATTTAAGATGGAAGATTTTCACCATTCCGACCTAAGCTGGCGGTTGGGTGCCTTCTTTACGCAAGATGGCGGCTGGGAGCCGGCACCTCACTCACCTACCCACTAATTTACCTACCCACCCACTTATTTACTCACCCACCCACTAACTCGCCCACACTCAATCATCTGTCCACCCACTCATGCACTCACCCACCCACTCGTTCACTCACCCACCCGCTCATTCACTCATCTGTCCACCCACTCATTCACTCACCCGTTCATTCACTCACCCACCCACTCATTCACTCACCCACTCATTCATTCACTCACCCACCCACTCATTCACTCACCCACCCGTTCATTCACTCACCCACCCACTCATTCACTCACCCACTCATTCACTCACCCACCCACTCATTCACTCACCCACTCATTCATTCACTCACCCACCCACTCATTCACTTACCTACCCGTTCATTCACTCACCCACCCACTCATTCACTCACCCACCCATTCACTCACCCACCCACTCATTCACTCACCTACCCGCTCATTCATTCACCCATCCGCTCATTCACTCACTCACCCACTCATTAACTTACCCACTCATTCACTCACCCACCCACTTATTCCCTCACCCACCCACTCATTCACTAACCCACCGACCTATTCACTCACCCACCCGTTCATTCACTAACTCACCCACCCACTCACTTATTCACTCACCCACCCACCAACTCATTCACTCACCCATCCACTCATTCACTCACCCACCCACTCATTCACTCACCCACCCACTTATTCCCTCACCCACCCACTCATTCACTAACCCACCCACTCACTCACCCACCCACCCACCCACTCACCCACCCACTCATTCACTAACCCACCCACTCACTCACCCACCCACTCATTCACTCACCCACCCACCCACTCATTCACTCATCCACCCACTCACCTCCTTGCCCCTCCCCTCAACCCCCTCGCCCCCCCCACACCCCCACCCTCCCCAAAAAAAAACATATTTTCATTTTGAAAATAAAACATGCTTCAAATCGCTTAAAATTATTGTCACTGTAGTGCGTATTTAACGTGGCGCTGCACTCCGATGTTGTAGGAGAAAACGTTTATTAAAAAGTCTATTTAATTAAGTAGAAAGTGTCGTCTGTATTTGTTGAAAGTTCTGATGTGACGTCACATTTCTCAAACCCCGCCCCCTCCCTCGTCACACATCGTCACAAATCTCTGACCCCTCCCCACCCCCCCCTTGTAGGTGCGTGACGTCATTTATGGACGGCCCCTTTTTGAGCACCCCCATCAGCCACAGGCGGCCGTTGTGGCACTTGTGCAGAATGTTTGGGAGTGCCGATTTCCCAGAGAGCTCCGCCTAGAAGTGGGCGACTTCTGTTGGCGCGCTTCCCTACCTAAGATGGCGGGTGGGCAACGTCCCTACCTAAAATGGCGGCCAGGAGTCTTCACTGCCTAAAATGGCGGTTGGGCGTCTTTCGTACCGAATATGGCGGTTGGTTGCCTTCAAACAAGATTATGCTGAAGGGAAACAATAAAATAATAAAATATATATAAAACAATAAAATTATCACGACGTTTCGACTGCAACACAAGCAGTCATCATCGGGTGTGAAAACCAACGGCAGGAAACATTGAAAGAAGTGGCGGTGTGTATTTATTTATTTTTAAACGTTAGCACCACGGACAGCGATTTGGCAGTTTGTTTAAATGGACGAGTCCATCTATGTTCGGAAAAGAGGAGGGGGGAGACGAAAAATTAATGTATGCTGTCTGAAAGCCACCGTAAGCGTGAACAATCGATTAAGACCTGAAATGGTGTATCAAATCCTTCCAATGATTGCTAAGCCATAATCCATCTTTAAAAAACGCCACTTTTTTCAAATTTTCTTGCTGTGGTTTTCACACCTGATGATGATTGCTTGTGTTGCGGTCGTAAACGTCGTGATAATTTTATTGTTTTATATTTTTATTATTTTATTGTTTCCCTTCTACGTGGTGACTTTACCGAAAGAACCAAGAATATGAATCCCTGCAGTCACGAACGCTTTGAATCAAAATTTAAGATGGAAGATTTTCACCATTCCGACCTAAGCTGGCGGTTGGGTGCCTTCTTTACGCAAGATGGCGGCTGGGAGCCGGCACCTCACTCACCCACCCACTAATTTACCTACCCACCCACTTATTTACTCACCCACCCACTAACTCGCCCACACTCAATCATCTGTCCACCCACTCATTCACTCACCCACCCACTCGTTCACTCACCCACCCGCTCATTCACTCATCTGTCCACCCACTCATTCACTCACCCGTTCATTCACTCACCCACCCACTCATTCACTCACCCACTCATTCATTCACTCACCCACCCACTCATTCACTCACCCACCCGTTCATTCACTCACCCACCCACTCATTCACTCACCCACTCATTCACTCACCCACCCACTCATTCACTCACCCACTCATTCATTCACTCACCCACCCACTCATTCACTTACCTACCCGTTCATTCACTCACCCACCCACTCATTCACTCACCCACCCATTCACTCACCCACCCACTCATTCACTCACCTACCTGCTCATTCATTCACCCATCCGCTCATTCACTCACTCACCCACTCATTAACTTACTCACCCACTCATTCACTCACCCACCCACTTATTCCCTCACCCACCCACTCATTCACTAACCCACCGACCTATTCACTCACCCACCCGTTCATTCACTAACTCACCCACCCACTCACTCATTCACTCACCCACCCACCAACTCATTCACTCACCCATCCACTCATTCACTCACCCACCCACTCATTCACTCACCCACCCACTTATTCCCTCACCCACCCACTCATTCACTAACCCACCCACCCACTCACTCACCCACCCACCCACTCACTCACCCACCCACCCACTCATTCACTAACCCACCCACTCACTCACCCACCCACTCATTCACTCACCCACCCACCCACTCATTCACTCATCCACCCACTCACCTCCTTGCCCCTCCCCTCAACCCCCTCGCCCCCCCCCCCACACCCCCACCCTCCCCAAAAAAAAAACATTTTCATTTTGAAAATAAAACATGCTTCAAATCGCTTAAAATTATTGTCACTGTAGTGCGTATTTAACGTGGCGCTGCACTCCGATGTTGTAGGAGAAAACGTTTATTAAAAAGTATTTTTAATTAAGTAGAAAGTGTCGTCTGTATTTGTTGAAAGTTCTGATGTGACGTCACATTTCTCAAACCCCGCCCCCTCCCTCGTCACACATCGGCACAAATCTCTGACCCCCCCCCCCCTTCTAGGTGCGTGACGTCATTTATGGACGGCCCCTTTTTGAGCACCCCCATCAGCCACAGGCGGCCATTGTGGCACTTGTGCAGAATGTTTGGGAGTGCCGATTTCCCAGAGAGCTCCCCCTAGAAGTGGGCGACTTCTGTTGGCGCGCTTCCCTACCTAAGATGGCGGGTGGGCAACGTCCCTACCTAAAATGGCGGCACAGGAGTCTTCATTGCCTAAAATGGCGGTTGGGCGTCTTTCCTGCCGAATATGGCGGTTGGTTGCCTTCAAACACGATTATGCTGAAGGGAAACAATAAAATAATAAAATATATATAAAACAATAAAATTCTCACGACGTTTCGACTGCAACACAAGCAGTCATCATCGGGTGTGAAAACCAACGGCAGGAAACATTGAAAGAAGTGGCGGTGTGTATTTATTTATTTTTAAACGTTAGCACCACGGACAGCGATTTGGCAGTTTGTTTAAATGGACTAGTCCATCTATGTTCGGAAAAGAGGAGGGGGGAGACGAAAAATTAATGTATGCTGTCTGAAAGCCACCGTAAGCGTGAACAATCGATTAAGACCTGAAATGGTGTATCAAATCCTTCCAATGATTGCTAAGCCATAATCCATCTTAAAAAAACCGCCACTTTTTTCAAATTTTCTTGCTGTGGTTTTCACAACTGATGATGATTGCTTGTGTTGCGGTCGTAAACGTGATAATTTTATTGTTTTACATTTTTATTATTTTATTGTTTCCCTTCTACGTGGTGACTTTACCGAAAGAACCAAGAATATGAATCCCTGCAGTCACGAACGCTTTGAATCAAAATTTAAGATGGAAGATTTTCACCATTCCGACCTAAGCTGGCGGTTGGGTGCCTTCTTTACGCAAGATGGCGGCTGGGAGCCGGCACCTCACTCACCCACCCACTAATTTACCTACCCACCCACTTATTTACTCACCCACCCACTAACTCGCCCACACTCAATCATCTGTCCACCCACTCATTCACTCACCCACCCACTCGTTCACTCACCCACCCGCTCATTCACTCATATGTCCACCCACTCATTCACTCACCCGTTCATTCACTCACCCACCCACTCATTCACTCACCCACTCATTCATTCACTCACCCACCCACTCATTCACTCACCCACCCGTTCATTCACTCACCCACCCACTCATTCACTCACCCACTCATTCACTCACCCACCCACTCATTCACTCACCCACTCATTCATTCACTCACCCACCCACTTATTCACTTACCTACCCGTTCATTCACTCACCCACCCACTCATTCACTCACCCACCCATTCACTCACCCACCCACTCATTCACTCACCTACCCGCTCATTCATTCACCCATCCGCTCATTCACTCACTCACCCACTCATTAACTTACTCACCCACTCATTCACTCACCCACCCACTTATTCCCTCACCCACCCACTCATTCACTAACCCACCGACCTATTCACTCACCCACCCGTTCATTCACTAACTCACCCACCCACTCACTTATTCACTCACCCACCCACCCACCCACTCACCCACCCACTCATTCACTAACCCACTCACTCACTCACCCACCCACTCATTCACTCACCCACCCACCCACTCATTCACTCATCCACCCACTCACCTCCTTGCCCCTCCCCTCAACCCCCTCGCCCCCCCCACACCCCCACCCTCCCCAAAAAAAACATATTTTCATTTTGAAAATAAAACATGCTTCAAATCGCTTAAAATTATTGTCACTGTAGTGCGTATTTAACGTGGCGCTGCACTCCGATGTTGTAGGAGAAAACGTTTATTAAAAAGTCTATTTAATTAAGTAGAAAGTGTCGTCTGTATTTGTTGAAAGTTCTGATGTGACGTCACATTTCTCAAACCCCGCCCCCTCCCTCGTCACACATCGTCACAAATCTCTGACCCCTCCCCACCCCCCCTTGTAGGTGCGTGACGTCATTTATGGACGGCCCCTTTTTGAGCACCCCCATCAGCCACAGGCGGCCGTTGTGGCACTTGTGCAGAATGTTTGGGAGTGCCGATTTCCCAGAGAGCTCCGCCTAGAAGTGGGCGACTTCTGTTGGCGCGCTTCCCTACCTAAGATGGCGGGTGGGCAACGTCCCTACCTAAAATGGCGGCCAGGAGTCTTCACTGCCTAAAATGGCGGTTGGGCGTCTTTCGTACCGAATATGGCGGTTGGTTGCCTTCAAACAAGATTATGCTGAAGGGAAACAATAAAATAATAAAATATATATAAAACAATAAAATTCTCACGACGTTTCGACTGCAACACAAGCAGTCATCATCGGGTGTGAAAACCAACGGCAGGAAACATTGAAAGAAGTGGCGGTGTGTATTTATTTATTTTTAAACGTTAGCACCACGGACAGCGATTTGGCAGTTTGTTTAAATGGACTAGTCCATCTATGTTCGGAAAAGAGGAGGGGGGAGACGAAAAATTAATGTATGCTGTCTGAAAGCCACCGTAAGCGTGAACAATCGATTAAGACCTGAAATGGTGTATCAAATCCTTCCAATGATTGCTAAGCCATAATCCATCTTAAAAAAACCGCCACTTTTTTCAAATTTTCTTGCTGTGGTTTTCACAACTGATGATGATTGCTTGTGTTGCGGTCGTAAACGTGATAATTTTATTGTTTTACATTTTTATTATTTTATTGTTTCCCTTCTACGTGGTGACTTTACCGAAAGAACCAAGAATATGAATCCCTGCAGTCACGAACGCTTTGAATCAAAATTTAAGATGGAAGATTTTCACCATTCCGACCTAAGCTGGCGGTTGGGTGCCTTCTTTACGCAAGATGGCGGCTGGGAGCCGGCACCTCACTCACCCACCCACTAATTTACCTACCCACCCACTTATTTACTCACCCACCCACTAACTCGCCCACACTCAATCATCTGTCCACCCACTCATTCACTCACCCACCCACTCGTTCACTCACCCACCCGCTCATTCACTCATATGTCCACCCACTCATTCACTCACCCGTTCATTCACTCACCCACCCACTCATTCACTCACCCACTCATTCATTCACTCACCCACCCACTCATTCACTCACCCACCCGTTCATTCACTCACCCACCCACTCATTCACTCACCCACTCATTCACTCACCCACCCACTCATTCACTCACCCACTCATTCATTCACTCACCCACCCACTTATTCACTTACCTACCCGTTCATTCACTCACCCACCCACTCATTCACTCACCCACCCATTCACTCACCCACCCACTCATTCACTCACCTACCCGCTCATTCATTCACCCATCCGCTCATTCACTCACTCACCCACTCATTAACTTACTCACCCACTCATTCACTCACCCACCCACTTATTCCCTCACCCACCCACTCATTCACTAACCCACCGACCTATTCACTCACCCACCCGTTCATTCACTAACTCACCCACCCACTCACTTATTCACTCACCCACCCACCCACCCACTCACCCACCCACTCATTCACTAACCCACTCACTCACTCACCCACCCACTCATTCACTCACCCACCCACCCACTCATTCACTCATCCACCCACTCACCTCCTTGCCCCTCCCCTCAACCCCCTCGCCCCCCCCACACCCCCACCCTCCCCAAAAAAAACATATTTTCATTTTGAAAATAAAACATGCTTCAAATCGCTTAAAATTATTGTCACTGTAGTGCGTATTTAACGTGGCGCTGCACTCCGATGTTGTAGGAGAAAACGTTTATTAAAAAGTCTATTTAATTAAGTAGAAAGTGTCGTCTGTATTTGTTGAAAGTTCTGATGTGACGTCACATTTCTCAAACCCCGCCCCCTCCCTCGTCACACATCGTCACAAATCTCTGACCCCTCCCCACCCCCCCTTGTAGGTGCGTGACGTCATTTATGGACGGCCCCTTTTTGAGCACCCCCATCAGCCACAGGCGGCCGTTGTGGCACTTGTGCAGAATGTTTGGGAGTGCCGATTTCCCAGAGAGCTCCGCCTAGAAGTGGGCGACTTCTGTTGGCGCGCTTCCCTACCTAAGATGGCGGGTGGGCAACGTCCCTACCTAAAATGGCGGCCAGGAGTCTTCACTGCCTAAAATGGCGGTTGGGCGTCTTTCGTACCGAATATGGCGGTTGGTTGCCTTCAAACAAGATTATGCTGAAGGGAAACAATAAAATAATAAAATATATATAAAACAATAAAATTATCACGACGTTTCGACTGCAACACAAGCAGTCATCATCGGGTGTGAAAACCAACGGCAGGAAACATTGAAAGAAGTGGCGGTGTGTATTTATTTATTTTTAAACGTTAGCACCACGGACAGCGATTTGGCAGTTTGTTTAAATGGACGAGTCCATCTATGTTCGGAAAAGAGGAGGGGGGAGACGAAAAATTAATGTATGCTGTCTGAAAGCCACCGTAAGCGTGAACAATCGATTAAGACCTGAAATGGTGTATCAAATCCTTCCAATGATTGCTAAGCCATAATCCATCTTAAAAAAACCGCCACTTTTTTCAAATTTTCTTGGTGTGGTTTTCACACCTGATGATGATTGCTTGTGTTGCGGTCGTAAACGTCGTGATAATTTTATTGTTTTATATTTTTATTATTTTATTGTTTCCCTTCTACGTGGTGACTTTACCGAAAGAACCAAGAATATGAATCCCTGCAGTCACGAACGCTTTGAATCAAAATTTAAGATGGAAGATTTTCACCATTCCGACCTAAGCTGGCGGTTGGGTGCCTTCTTTACGCAAGATGGCGGCTGGGAGCCGGCACCTCACTCACCCACCCACTAATTTACCTACCCACCCACTTATTTACTCACCCACCCACTAACTCGCCCACACTCAATCATCTGTCCACCCACTCATTCACTCACCCACCCACTCGTTCACTCACCCACCCGCTCATTCACTCATCTGTCCACCCACTCATTCACTCACCCGTTCATTCACTCACCCACCCACTCATTCACTCACCCACTCATTCATTCACTCACCCACCCACTCATTCACTCACCCACCCGTTCATTCACTCACCCACCCACTCATTCACTCACCCACTCATTCACTCACCCACCCACTCATTCACTCACCCACTCATTCATTCACTCACCCACCCACTCATTCACTTACCTACCCGTTCATTCACTCACCCACCCACTCATTCACTCACCCACCATTCACTCACCCACCCACTCATTCACTCACCTACCTGCTCATTCATTCACCCATCCGCTCATTCACTCACTCACCCACTCATTAACTTACTCACCCACTCATTCACTCACCCACCCACTTATTCCCTCACCCACCCACTCATTCACTAACCCACCGACCTATTCACTCACCCACCCGTTCATTCACTAACTCACCCACCCACTCACTCATTCACTCACCCACCCACCAACTCATTCACTCACCCATCCACTCATTCACTCACCCACCCACTCATTCACTCACCCACCCACTTATTCCCTCACCCACCCACTCATTCACTAACCCACCCACCCACTCACTCACCCACCCACCCACTCACTCACCCACCCACCCACTCATTCACTAACCCACCCACTCACTCACCCACCCACTCATTCACTCACCCACCCACCCACTCATTCACTCATCCACCCACTCACCTCCTTGCCCCTCCCCTCAACCCCCTCGCCCCTCCCCCCCCCACACCCCCACCCTCCCCAAAAAAAACATATTTTCATTTTGAAAATAAAACATGCTTCAAATCGCTTAAAATTATTGTCACTGTAGTGCGTATTTAACGTGGCGCTGCACTCCGATGTTGTAGGAGAAAACGTTTATTAAAAAGTATTTTTAATTAAGTAGAAAGTGTCGTCTGTATTTGTTGAAAGTTCTGATGTGACGTCACATTTCTCAAACCCCGCCCCCTCCCTCGTCACACATCGGCACAAATCTCTGACCCCTCCCCACCCCCCCCCTTCTAGGTGCGTGACGTCATTTATGGACGGCCCCTTTTTGAGCACCCCCATCAGCCACAGGCGGCCGTTGTGGCACTTGTGCAGAATGTTTGGGAGTGCCGATTTCCCAGAGAGCTCTCCCTAGAAGTGGGCGACTTCTGTTGGTGCGCTTCCCTACCTAAGATGGCGGGTGGGCAACGTCCCTACCTAAAATGGCGGCACAGGAGTCTTCATTGCCTAAAATGGCGGTTGGGCGTCTTTCCTGCCGAATATGGCGGTTGGTTGCCTTCAAACAAGATTATGCTGAAGGGAAACAATAAAATAATAAAATATATATAAAACAATAAAATTCTCACGACGTTTCGACTGCAACACAAGCAGTCATCATCGGGTGTGAAAACCAACGGCAGGAAACATTGAAAGAAGTGGCGGTGTGTATTTATTTATTTTTAAACGTTAGCACCACGGACAGCGATTTGGCTGTTTGTTTAGATGGACGAGTCCATCTATTTTGATTTAAAGCTTTCGTGACTGCAGTAATTCATATTCTTAGTTTTTTCGGTAAAGTCACGTTGAAGAGAAACAACAAAATAACAAAATATATATAAAACAATAAAAAGATTCTCACGACGTTTCGACCATAACTCAAACGGTCATCATCAGGTGTGTTGGTTTGCATAAATTTATTTTTAAACGGCAAATTTATTTATTTATAAAAAACGTTGGCGTCACGCGCAGCGATTGGCAGTTTGCCCAGGACTAGTCCATCTATTTTTTTGAAAAGAGGAGGGGGGAGACGAAATTTTTTATAATGTATGCTGTCTGAAAGCCACTGTAAGCGTGAACAATCAATCAAGAACTGAAATGATTTATCAAATCTTTCCAATGATTGCTAAGATAGAATCCATCTTCTTGGTTGAAATTGTCTCTGTGCTTGTATATGTGGATAGCCTCATGAACGAATCTCTCATGGAAGCCAGATGGCTTACAAAGAACCTCCGTCTTGGAAAATAGCATGTGAGCCATGTCTCGGACCGCATTCGTGAACATAAAGCAGACCTTAAACACGGTAGGACCAACACCTCGGCCGTAGCAGATCATTGTTCTAATTCAGTAGGCTCACATGCCATTGACTTTTCCAAGACGGAGGTTCTTTGTAAGCCATCTGGCTTCCATGAGAGATTCGTTCATGAGGCTATCCACATATACAAGCACAGAGACAATTTCAACCGAGAAGGTGGATTCTATCTTAGCAATCATTGGAAAGATTTGATAAATCATTTCAGTTCTTTATTGATTGTTCACGCTTACAGTGGCTTTCAGACAGCATACATTATAAAAAATTTCGTCTCCCCCCTCCTCTTTTAAAAAAAAAATAGATGGACTAGTCCTGGGCAAACTGGCAATCGCTGCGCGTGACGCCAACGTTTTTTATAAATAAATAAATTTGCCGTTTAAAAATAAATTTATGCAAACCAACACACCTGATGATGACCGTTTGAGTTATGGTCGAAACGTCGTGAGAATTTGTTATTGTTTTATATATATTTTGTTATTTTGTTGTTTCTCTTCAACGTGACTTTACCGAAAAAACTAAGAATATGAGTCCATCTATGTTCGGAAAAGAGGAGGGGGGAGACGAAAAATTAATGTATGCTGTCTGAAAGCCACCGTAAGCGTGAACAATCGATTAAGACCTGAAATGGTGTATCAAATCCTTCCAATGATTGCTAAGCCATAATCCATCTTACAAAAACCGTCACTTTTTTCAAATTTTCTTGCTGTGGTTTTCACACCTGATGATGATTGCTTGTGTTGCGGTCGTAAACGTCGTGATTATTTTGTTGTTTTACATTTTTATTATTTTATTGTTTCCCTTCTACGTGGTGACTTTACCGAAAGAACCAAGAATATGAATCCCTGCAGTCACGAACGCTTTAAATCAAAATTTAAGATGGAAGATTTTCACCATTCCGACCTAAGCTGGCGGTTGGGTGCCTTCCTTACGCAAGATGGCGGCTGGGAGCCGGCACCTCACTCACCTACCCACTAATTTACCTACCCACCCACTTATTTACTCACCCACCCACTAACTCGCCCACACTCAATCATCTGTCCACCCACTCATTCACTCACCCACTCACTCGTTCACTCACCCATACGCTCATTCACTCATCCGTCCACCCACTCATTCACTCACCCGTTCATTCACTCACCCACCCACTCATTCACTCACCCACTCATTCATTCACTCACCCACCCACTCATTCACTCACCCACCCGTTCATTCACTCACCCACCCACTCATTCACTCACCCACTCATTCACTCACCCACCCACTCATTCACTCACCCGCTCATTCATTCACTCACCCACCCACTCATTCACTTACCCACCCGTTCATTCACTCACCCACCCACTCATTCACTCACCCACTCATTCACTCACGCACCCACTCATTCACTCACCTACACGCTCATTCATTCACCCATCTGCTCATTCACTCACTCACCCACTCATTAACTTACTCACCCACTCATTCACTCATCCACCCACTTATTCCCTCACCCACCCACTCATTCACTAACCTACCCACCCACTCACTCACCCACCCGTTCATTCACTAACCCACCCACCCACTTACTCACCCACCCACTCATTCACTCACCCACCCACCCACTCATTCACTCACCCACCCACTCATTCACTCACCCATCCACTCATTCACTCACCCATCCGCTCATTCACTCACTCACCCACTCATGAACTTACTCAACAACAACAACAACCGCCATTCGCCACTAAGTGGCGGTGACGTCACCACGATGCTTGTGCCAGGCTATGTGCACCCTGAGGCCACGTGAAGTGTCGAACCCCCGCTGGCAGGAGGTCACGGGGCAGACCCAGGTGCCACGGGTCGACTGACTGAGATGAGTGGCTGATGCACCACCTGTGCCCCCTACTGTGCCAACCTGCCGTGCTTTAGCCACCCGGCGCTCCGCTCGCTGTTGTGAGCGTCGCTCCTCCGCCCTCCGTTGTTGTTGGAGGGCGACTGCCTCCAACTGCCCAGTAGCATCCTTCACGAGCCTCCTCCACAGAGGCCGATCTTGATACCGCTGGTACCAGTCATCGGCAAGTCCACTCAGCTCCACGTCCTCCTGTACCACATCACTCCATCTCTTCTCTAGCCCGTGCCGCGCCCGCTTAGCCCCCTCAATCCGGCCAAACAAAAGCTGTTTCGGCATGCGGTGGCTTGGCATGCGGGCTACATGACCCAGCCATCGCAGCCTTGCCTGCCGGAGGAGCTCACCGATGGGACCCTGCCCAGATCTTTCAAGGATTTGTGAGCTCCTCACACAATCCAGTCTGGTTAAACCCAGGATGGATCGTAGGCAGGCCAGCCTAAATGTTTCTAACCGGCGAAGATGTTCCATTAGGGGGGTCCACGTTTCGCAAGCGTAGAGAAGGGAGGGAATGACCGTGGCCGAGAAGACCTGAAGCTTAGTGCGGAGCGACAGACCAGGTAGCTTCCACACAGCGTTACGCAACTGATGAAAAGATATTGCCGCTCGACTGATTCAGAGTGAGACCTCTGCTGTTAAACTGGAGCCAGTCATATGCACACTGCCCAGGTATGGGAAACTCTCCACTCTCTCCACAACTGCCCCATCACCGATTGGGAGTTGTGGGGGTGGAGTGTCCGATGGTACAAAATACCCAGGCAGGTGCTTAGTTTTGGTGGGGCTGATGGTAAGGCCCCACCTCTTAGTGGCACGCTCCAGTCTCAGCAGCAGCGTCTCCAACTCCTCCTCTGACTGAGCAGCTATTACCAAATCATCAGCATACATAACGTGGTTGAGCAATAGGGAGCCATCCCTTGACCGCACCCGGGCATCGATTAGCCTCCCATTATGTCTGTACCATATGGAGATTCCCCCGGTACAGCTATTGAAGGCTTCAGGAACTACGTGGTCAAAATAGATGTTAAACAATGTGGGAGCCAGAGGACATCCCTGTCGCACCCTAAGGTGAACAGGGAATGGCTCTGACTCCCGGCCACGTAGGAAAACGGTTTCCTTTTCCTGCTGACGACCGATTGTGTTGCGATCGAAACGTCGTAGCCTTTTGTTATTTTGTATTTTGTTTGAACCTATCTCCGAGACTTTACCGAAAGACCCAAAGAATATGAATTCCTGCAGTCACGAAAGCTTTAAGTCACTGACTCGCTCACTCACTCACCAACTTTCTCACACACTCACTCACCCACTTACCCACTGACACACTCATACACTCACTCACCCACTAACCCATTCACTTACTTACTCACACACTCACTCACCCACTAACTCACTCACCGACCCGCTCACTCACCCAGAACACCCACTCAATCAGCCACTCACTCACGCATACACTCACTCACACACTCACTCACACACCCACACACTCACACACCCACACACTCACACATTCACTCACTCACACTCACCCACCCACTTTCTCACTCACCCACCCACTCACTCACCCACCCACTCAATCACCAACCCACTCACTCACCCACTCACTTACTTCACTCACCCATTTACTCACCCACTCACACACTCACCCATTCACGCACTCACTCACCCACTCACCGACTCACTCATCCACTTACACACTCACTTACTCACCCACATACACACTCACCCACTCACTCACTCTCATGTGCTTACTCACCCACCCACTCACTCACACACCAACTCAGTCACACACTCACACATTCACTCACACACTCACTCACTCAACCATGCACTCACCCACCCACTTTCTCACTCACCCACTCTCTTAAGCACTCACCCACCCACACACTCACACACCCACATACTCACCCACCCTCACAATCACCCACACACTCACACACCCACACACTCACTCACACACCCACACACTCACACAACCACTCACTCACACACCCACTCACACACAACAACAACAACAAGCGCCATTCACCACTAAGTGGCGGTGACGTCACCACGATGCTTGTGCCAGGCTATGTGCACCCTGAGGCCACGTGAAGTGTCGAACGCCCGCTGGCAGGAGGTCACGGGGCAGACCCAGGTGCCACGGGTCGACTGAGATGACTGACTGATGCACCACTTGTGCCCCCTACTGTGCCAACCTGCTGTGCTTTAGCCACCCGGCGCTCCGCTCGTTGTTGTGAGCGTCGCTCCTCAACCCTCCGTTGTTGTTGGAGGGCGACTACCTCCAACTGCCCAGTAGCGTCCTTCACGAGCCTCGTCCACAGAGGCCGATCTTGACACCACTGGCACCAGTCATCGGCAAGTCCACTCAGCTCCACGTCCTCCCGTACCACATCACTCCATCTCTTTTCTAGCCCCTGCCGCGCCCATTTAGCCCCCTCAATCCGGCCAAATAAAAGCTGTTTCGGCATGCGGTGGCTGGGCATGCGGGCTACATGACCCAGCCATCACAGCCTTGCCCGCCGGAGGAGCTCACTGATGGGACCTTGCCCAGATCTTTCAAGGATTTGTGAGCTCCTCACACAATCCAGTCTGGTTAAACCCAGGATTGATCGTAGGCAGGCCAGCCTAAATGTTTCTAACTGGCAAAGATGTTCCATTAGGGGGGTCCACGTTTCGCAAGCGTAGAGAAGGGAGGGAATGACCGTGGCCGAGAAGACCTGAAGCTTAGTGCGGAGCGACAGACCAGGTAGCTTCCACGCAGCGTCACGCAACCGATGAAAAGATATTTCCGCTCGACTGATTCGGAGTGAGACCTCTGCTGTTAAACTGGAGCCGGTCATACGCACACTGGCCAGGTATGGAAAACTCTCCACTCGCTCCACAACTGCCCCATCACCGATTGGGAGTTGTGGGGGTGGAGTGTCCGATGGTACAAAATACCCAGGCAGGTGCTTAGTTTTGGTGGGGCTGATGGTAAGGCCCCACCTCTTAGTGGCACGCTCCAGTCTCAGCAGCAGCGTCTCCAACTCCTCCTCTGAATGTGCAGCTATTACCAAATCATCAGCATACATAACGTGGTTGAGCAATAGGGAGCAATCCCTTGACTGCACCCGGGCATCGATCAGCCTCCCATTATATCTATACCATATGGAGATTCCCCCGGTACATCTATTGAAGGCTTCACGAACTACGTGGTCAAAATAGATTATAAATAATGTGGGAGCTAGAGGACATCCCTGTCGCACCCCAAGGTGTACAGGGAATGGCTCTGACTCCCGGCCACGTAGTTTTACCCGGGCCCACTCACCATCATGAAGGTCCTTAATGATCATGAGCAGAGGGTCAGGTACTCCAATAGCACGAAGAACAACCCAGAGCCCAGGCCTACTGATGGTATCATAGGCCTTGACCAGGTCAATAAAGCAGAGATGTAGGCCTTGTTGGAATTCCATACACCTCTGCTGTAGCAGACGGACAGAAAATATGGCATCTGTGCAGGACCGCCCTTTCCTGAAACCGCATTGGGGCTCTGCAAGCCTCTCCTCAGCCTGCCTGGCAAGGCGATGCTGAACAATCATTGCCAGGACCTTCCCCGGCACACTGAGGAGTGAGATGCCCCTGTAGTTGTTACAGTCTGCATGGTCCCCCTTCTTAAAAAGGGGGACCACCAGGGCATCCTTCCAATCCTGCAGAACCCATCCAGTGGTCCAGACTGTTGTTATGATGTCATATAGGGCAGTCTGTGCACAAACACCACCCTCCCTCAGCATTTCGCTTGGGAGATCATCTCTGCCTGCTGCCTTTCCTGGTCTCAGACTCCGGATCGCCTTCAGTACTTCCTCAACAGATGGCACCTCAGCCAGCCACTCACAGGGGGTGACTTCTTCCAATATTTGAGGCACCGCAGCCTCAGCAGGGTCATCCTCACTATGTGCCACGATGTTTTCCTGGCTGAGGGATTTTCCCTCCCCCAGGACCTCACAGAAATGCTCAGCAAATCAGCAAACCTGTTCCTGCGGGTCGGAGATTGAATCACCGTTTTTTCCCCTAATGATGGTAATAGGTGTGGCGCTGCAGGTTACTTTTTTGATGGAGTTAAATAGAGATTTCTGATCGCGGGCCACTGAGGCAGACTCCATCTACTCAGCAACCCGCAACCACCACCCATCCTTGCAGCGCCTCACGGCTCTCCGAACCTCCGAGCAAAGGCTGCGGTAAGCCTCCTCATTCTCTGACGTGGGATTCTGTAGCCGATGACAGTGGGCCTGTCGCTTTTTCTCAACCATCCTGAACACCCCCTCTGTCAGCCAGGGTCTCTGGGGAGGTCTGGACCGCGTACCCAAAGCAACCATTGCAGCTGCATGAGTCACAGTCCTAAACCTCGCCCATTTACCCTTGACATCTAGAGGAGTCGGGGACGATGCCAATCCCAGCCGCAAGCGATGATGAAATTCCCGCTTGCAACTTTCATCAGATAACTAAGACCAGGCCACTTTAGGTTGGAATGGGGTCCTGGGTGTACACCCACCACCGGAATGGAAGAATGGCAGGTGCATCTTACAGATGACTAGTCGATGGTCAGAGGGCAGATCAGCTCCACGGTAGGTCCTGGTGTCAAGGCCATGGGCTCGCATCCGCTGGTCCGTCACTGTGTTGTCCAGTAGATGTTCTTACGACGTTTCGACCATAACACAAACGGTCGAAACGTCGTGAGAATTTTTATTGTTTTGTATATTTTTTTATTATTTTATTGTTTTCCTTCAACGCGGCTTTACCGAAAGAGCTAAGAATATGAATTACTGCAGTCTCGAAAGCTTTAAATAAAAATGTATTGTCACATTGTAGTTGCGTATTTATCGTGGCACTGCACTCTGATGTTGTAGGAGAACACATTTTTTCCTTAAAAAATCTATTTAATTATTGTTTTATATATATATTTTATCATTCTATTGTTTCCCTTCAACGTGACTTTACCGAAAGAACCACGAATATAAGTAGAACGTGCCGTGTCCATATTTACTTAAAGTTTTGCGCATTTCGATGTGACGTCACATTTCTCAAACCACGCCCCCCTCCTCGTCACGCATCGTCACAAATGTCTGACCCCTCCCCCCATCCCACCCCACCCCCTAGGTGCGTGACGTCATTCATGGACGGCCTCTTATCGTTTCACTCCTCATCACTGCCTGCAGCAGATTCGCGCAGGGCAGTGGCAACGTGCGACCCACCCCTTGTGACCTCAACGGGCTGTAGGGGGCAAGCGGGGTGGGTTGTCCAGCGCCACGCCCGACCGCCTTTGTCTCCCCCCAGTGGCGATATTTCACCACACACTTGAGGCTGAGTCTTCAGCGGGCGGGCGGGCGGGAATCGAGTTTGATTCCCCGGCCCGGCGTCCCTGCAATACAACAATGATCGATCCGTGATGAATTAAAAAAAAAAATAATAAAGGTTTTGATTTAAAGCTTTCGTGACTGCAGTAATTTATATTCTTAGCTCTTTCGGTAAAGTCACGTTGAAGGGAAACAATAAAATAATAAAATATATATAAAACAATTAAAAAATTCTCACGACGTTTCGACCATAACGCAAACGGTCATCATCAGGTGTGAAAAACTTCTTTCAAATGTTTTTTGCCGTTGGTTTTCACACCTGATGATGACCGTTTGCGTTATGGTCGAAACGTCGTGAGAATTTTTTTTATTGTTTTATATATATTGTATTATTTTATTGTTTCCCTTACATTAATTTTTCGTCTCCCCCCTCCTCTTTTCAGAACATAGAAGGACTCGTCCTTCTAAACAAGCTGTCAAATCGCTGCGCATAGCACTGACGTTTTTATAAATAAATATATACACCGTTTAAAAATAAATAAATTAATGCGGACCGACACACCTGATGACGACCGTTTGTGTTTTGGTCGAAACGTCGTGAGAATGTTTTTTTATTGTTTTATATATATTTTATTATTTTATTGTTTCCCTTCAACGTGACTTTAGTCACGAAAGCTTTAAATCAAGATTTGAAGGCTGTTTTATATTATTATATTTTTTGGGGGGGAGGGGGGAGGAGCAGAGCTTTGTGACGTCATATTTGAGGGCGGGGGTCTGACTTTTTGTGACGCCACGTGACTAGGGGTGGGTGGGTGGATGGGGGGGGGGGAAAAAAACATTCATCCAAAATCGCGTGACGTCGCTTATGGACCCAGCCCCTTAATTCGCTGTTTCACCGACCTTGGCACGTGCCTACGACGAGATCATTCTCTAGGGGGGGGGGGTGTGGGGTGTGGGGATGGATTCGTAGGCAAATGAGCTCTCTCGCGGGACTGGTGCGGACGGGGATTGGGGATTTCCCCCGGCTGAGAGGTGACACTTTTCACGCACTCACCCGTGACGACTGCCAAGCTAATGATCAGCCAAGGGTGTTCAGTGGCGCGTTCGGACCGCGAGCGAGCGGTGGTGGAGCGGTTGGCGCGATGCCGCCGCTGCCGCCGCCGCCACCGCCGCCGCCACGAACCTGACGACCTGAGTTTGACTCCAGCCCGCGGGGCCAATGCCAAGCGACGATTATCCGAACATAGATGGACTCGTCCTTTTAAACACACTGTCAAATCGCTATCCGTGGTGCTAACGTTTTTTTTTTTAAATAAATAAATGCAAACACCTTCTTTGGTTCTTTCGGTAAAGTCACCACGTAGAATGAGAATAAAATAATAAATTGATAAAATAAAATAACACAATAATATTCTCACGACGTTTCGGCCACAACACAAGCGCTGTCCTACCAGACAGTCTCGCCCCCTTCACCTGATGAAGGCCGCTTGTGTTGTGGCCGAAACGTCGTGAGAATATTATTGTGTTATTTTACTTTATCAATTTATTATTTTATTCTCATTCTACGTGATTTTACCGAAAGAACCAAAGAAGATGAATCATTGCAGTCACGAAAGCTTTAAATCGAAAAATGCAAACACCGTTTGAAAATAAATTAATAAATACGCCGTTTGGAAAATAAATTAATAAATACAAACCGCCACTTCTTTCAAATGCTTCTTGCCGTTGGTTTTTTTCACACCTGATGATGACTGTTTGTGTTACAGTCGTAAACGTCGTGAGAATTTTATTGTTTTATATATATTTTATTATTTTATTGTTTCCCTTCAACGTGACTTTACCGAAAGAACCAAGAATATAATATTATCATAGTATGTTTTTTTTGTTGTTGTTTTGTCATTTTGACTGCAGGTATTGTGGTTAATGCAGTGACATGAATCCTTGCAAAAAAAGGTTTCGGTTTTGTTGCCAGAAAAAAAGGGGGAAAACCCCCCCTGTTATAAGAACACCATATAGCCACAAGATCACTCGCAACAGCGCCACCTATTGGACATGTCACAAGATGAAGGCCGCTTGTATTGTGGCCGAAACGTCGTGATTTTTTGTTATTTTATTTTTCACCTACGTGACTTTACCCAATAGAACCAAAGAGTATGGATCCTAGCAGTCACGAAAGCTTTAAATCTAGAATGTCACAAGCCGCCACTAGCGATTGTGCAAGTTCATGCGGGGGACCTCCGCAGGTGGCTGCTTGTGTGTGTGTCGGAGCGGTAGTGGTAGTGGTTGTGTAAACTTCGCCGGTGAGGAGACAAAGGCGGTCGGGCGTGGTGCTGGACACCCGCGCCCCTCGTGTGCCCCAGTGCCGCCCTTCATAGGCGTTGCTCTATTTATTTATTTTTTAACGATCAGAGGAAACAAGAAGATCCTCCGTTCATCATTTCGTTTTTTTTATTCTTTGCTTTATGTAACCCCCCCCTTTTAAATGAAAGACCCAACAACAAAATATTTTTTCTTTTTTTTCTGCTCTTCTTACCCCTTCCCTCTCTCTCTACCCCCCTCTCTACAGAAGAATTCGTTCTGTGAAGGATGTCATTCCTCACTTACAGTACCCCGGAGTTTACAAATTGATCTGCACCTGTGGTGACTGCTATATCGGGGAGACGAAACGACATGTCTCTGACCGAATTCGCGAGCACAAATCAGATTTGAAACACGGCAGAACGAATTCTGAGCTTGGCTGTGTTCACTCCAGCGCTGTCCTCTAGACAGTCTGGACCCTTCACCTGATGAAGGCCACTTGTGTTGTGGCCGAAACGTCGTGAATTTTTTTTTATGTTTTGTTGTTTTTTTACGTGACTTTACCGAATAGAACCAAAGAGTATGGATCCTTGCAGTCACGAAATCTTCAAATCTAGAAGCCACGTGAAGTGTCGAACGCCCGCTGGCAGGAGGTGTCGCTGTTCGACTGACTGAGATGACTGGTCGATGCACCACCTGTGACACACACACACACAGGTATACACACACACACACACAGTGTACACATACAACACACAAAGACAAAGATCCCCCGTATAGCCTTAACAGACTGTAGGGGCAAGTGCTGTTAGCGAGCAGCACCTATGAAGGCCGAAGCGGCTACACGAGGGGGTGGGTAGCCAGCACCACGCCCGGCCGCCTTTGTCTCCCCAGTGGCGATGCTTACACACCGCACCAGGTACTCATTTGAGGCTGAGTCGACCTAGGGGAGGCCCAGGACCGGTTCAGATAATCGTCAATGGTGTTGGCACACAAATACAAAGCACGGTTGTTGATTTACCCTATGAATAACCCAACCGGTTAATTGGTCAGCCATTATCATTTACGTGGCATACATTAACCAACACCTCCCCCACCCCTCTGGTTTTTGCACACCCTGATTGACCTACAAGTGAAGACACCACAATTACCACCTCCCCCATCTGCTTAAGACCCAGATAGGAGGAAGGATTCCTATGTAACTCTGTGGCTGTCTGCCTAATGATGCTGCTGCTGCTGGTCGTGGTTGCGTTTGTTCTTACCGGCGATAAGTGACCAGGGTTACTCGGATCGTGAATGATGTTGTGGGTTAACTCTCCAGAACACACACACGCACGCACCGGTGAGTGCTGAACAAAGTAACTAATAGTCCACGTTTTGTTAACGTGACACAAACTGCTTACTGATTGGGCTGTGTCGGGTGGTGGCGGGTTTAACGACACAGCATTTATAATTGGTCTGACACTGGTGAGAATAGACCCTAAAGACGGATGTTGTGTCTGGTCTAGGCCAAATCAGATTCAAAGACAATGTGTCATATCTTATCAGAGCCATGTCTGTTTGCATGTTCACCACGAGTACCGTGTGTGTGGTTAACACGGTAACTTCATGCCTTGCAAAAGGTTTATTTTGGCGTTTGAACATCTTTACACAACTCCTGTGTTATTTCCGTAACATCTTCATCGTCATCAACAACAACAACAACACCATCAACACCATCAACATCATCAACAACAACACCATCAACACCATTAACATCATCAACAACACCATCAACATCATCAACAACAACACCATCAACATCATCAACAACAACACCATCAACATCAACAACAACACCATCAATACCATCAACATCATCAACAACAACATTATCAACATCATCAACAACAACATTATCAACACCATCAAAATCAACAACAACACCATCAATACCATGAACATCATCAACAACAACACCATCAACATCATGAACAACAACAACACCATCAATACCATCAACATCATCAACGACAACACCATCAACATCATCAACAACACCATCAACATCAACAACACCATCAACACCATCAACATCATCAACAACAACACCATCAACATCATCAACAACAACACCATCAACAACATCATCAACATCCATAATCCAGGTACTGTTATGGGTTTGATCGCGTAATATTTAAACGTGTCGCTAAACCTGCCACCACCCGACACAGCCAATTAGTAAGCGGTTTGTCACGTGAACAGAACGTGCCAAAAACCGTTACTAGAGCAAAGCCACAACATTTGGAATCTGAGTACGACGTTTCACCGGTAATTACAACTAGCTTCATCAGGCAGCAGCCAGAATCGTGGGGAAATCCCCCTGTTTCGCTCCTTAAATAGAGGGGTAGATGTAACGACGTCACTTGTGTGCGCTTCTTGCGTGAAATTGAGTGGGGAGGGGGGAGTGTTAATGAATGCATATGAATGACAATGGGCATCTTTTGCCGCTAGGGTTATTTATATGGTAATCAATTATGATACATTATGCATGCGCGTTATGCAAGCCCATTTGTTATTGTACTCCCCGTTGGTTGTGTGTACTAAAATAGCAGTACCGACGGTAATCCCGATTGAAGTTTGGTGACCTGTATAGGCATGCATTTAAACAATGTGTTATTTGATGGTCAGGTTAAAAGAAAATTGTATTTATCTCAATTTCGATAGATTCTCAAATTAGTCGTCGCCAGTAGTAACTAGTTTTGCGCGGAACTTTAATATTATCAAAAGCAATTGAGTGTCCTTGTTGGCACGCGTGTTAATTTTAGTCTCGTGCTGATCATTCGTCTTGTTTTCCCTACATAGCATTTGCCACAAGTGTAAGTAATCCGGTACACACCTTCTGTCGATAACTTCGGTAATACATCTTTCGTACCAGATATCATTTTTTGTATTTTATGTACCGTGCCAAATCTGACTCGGATGTTTTGTTTTTCCAAACATCTGGCTAGTTGATCAGTTACTCCCACAATATAGGGTATTATTTTTTTAGTTTTAATCACTTGGTCAGTTTCAATGCTCGTGTTATTTTTATTTGGTTTCGGAATTCAATGCCCTGTTGATTTGTGCATCATTGTAACCATTCAATTACAGCGCTTCATATACGTTTAATTTCACTTCTCAGACCATCACCATCTGACACTTCCTTAGCCCGATGTATGAGTGTCTTGATGAAAGCATATTTCTGTAAGCGATGATGGTGTGACTGCATTTAAGATAGGCGTCAGTGTGCATTTTCTCTTGGTAAATGCCGTGTGTTATTTTATCGTTTCGACCACGTCTGAGCAGAATATCCAGAAATGTGAGTTGTTCTGTCAGCTTCCACTTCCATGGTGAACTGGATGGATGGGTTTTGCGAGTTGAGATGATTTAGACATTAGTTAAGTGTATCTTTGCCATGTGGCCAGACCCACCAATGTTGTCATCCACGTATCCAAACCAAGAAGAGGGTTTTAGTGCGCTTGAAAATACTGCTTTTGTTTCAGAATCTTCCGAGTACAAATTCGCTATCACAGGAGACAAAGAAGAGCCCATTGCTGCTCCTTCCTTTTGTTTATAGAAGGCACCTTGCCACAATAAGTAGGTGTTCTTTAGACAGTGTTCAGCTAATCGTGGGATATCTTTGGCTGAACCTGCGTTCGTCACCAGAGTGTCGAGTATTTTAATAGACCCTTGACCAGAACCCTCGTGAACAGAGAAGTCACATCAAAACTTACGAGAATATCATTCGGGATAAGCGTTATATCTATAATTACATTTACGAGATGTTCAGAGCTTTTAATGAATGAAGAGGTCCTACCAATGTACGGTTGTATTTGTTTCATTGCCTCGTGTTACTCTTTGGTTCTATTCGGTAAAGTCACGTAGGTAAAAAATAAAACAACAAAAATCACGACGTTTCGGCCACAACACAAGCGGCCTTCATCAGGTGAAGGGACCAGGCTGTCTCGAGGAGAGCGCTGAAGTGAAACAGAGCCAAGCTCAGACCGCGACCTTTAAGCTGTGTGCGAGGAAACAAGGTGCCTTGACAAAGGAATTAGCATAAACATTAGCATTTGATTGGCCGACTTAGCATGATGAACGGTGTAGAGGTGGTGTACATGCGGGTGAACATGCCGGTTGGCGCGGGGGGGGGGCGGGGGGGAGGGGGAGTTTACCTATTGTTGGTGTGAAAAGGGAATTTTTAAGAGCTGCGAAAGTTTGGGGTACCACTACTCATGTTAATTTGTATGTGGCAGAGTCTATTTGACTAACTATGGGTCTTAATGGGACATCAGGTTTGTGAATCTTTGGTAGCCCATAAAGTCTCGGGCGTTTTGACGCCCTTGGTTTGATCAGGTATTGCTCTTCCTTAGGAGTCGATTACTTGGCAATAATTACCGTTGTTTAAACCTACCAAGGTGTTGGTTGGGTCTCGTTTAATTTTAATCGAGTAAATGTTTGAATTTATTATCATAGTCCTCACGGGACATCACAACAGTCCATCGGCCTTTATCAGCGGCAAGAATTTGGATATCTTTATTTGCTCTCGATTCTCTTAAGGCTTTGCGTCACTGAAAATAACATATATTTTTTTGGAAATTTACTGTTCTTAATCATTTTGGCAACCTCATGCACAGTCATCTCAGTGTATGTGGGAAATGTCTAACTGCTGATTCCACATCAACAACGATCTCATCGACACAGATTTCATATGGGGCAACGGCAACGTTGAGACCTTTAGACAGCAATGAAACCATACCGCTGATTAATTCAACGTTCGTCATGTTCAGGGGCGGAGCCAGGATTTTCAGCCCGGGGTGACATTCAACAAATGTTAATTTCAAGAATGATTTAGAGAGAGTCAGGCTGTTGAACTTAGACGCCATCGGTTGGCAGACACACGCTCTTGACAACGCTGTTGCAACGGAGTCCGCCAGACCGAGTGTCGTACACTTACACGCAGAATGTCACCCCCTCCTGTCACCCCCCCCTGGCTCCGCCCCTGTGTGTGACGTGTGTGTATGACGTGTGTATGACGCGTGTATGACGTGTGTGTATGACGCGTGTATGACGTGTGTATGACGTGTGTGCATGACGCGTGTATGACGTGTGTATGGATGAAGTGTGTATGTATGAAGTGTGTATGACCAGGGGCGGAGCCAGGATTTTCAGCCCGGGGTGACATGCAACAAATGTTAATTTCAAGAATGATTTAGAGAGAGTCAGGCTGTTGAACTTAGACGCCATCGGTTGGCGGACACACGCTCTGACAATGCAGTTGCAACGGAGTCCGCCAGACCGAGTGTCGTACACTTACACGCAGAATGTCACCCCTCCTGTCACCTCCCTGGCTCCGCCCCTGGACTCTTGTTGATAACCGTTTTGTTTGTATGTGTAAAGGAGTTCCCGACGACTCACTCGGAGGCTAAGGTAAGTTAAGGGCCTCCGCCAAGGGTTTATTACAAATCTTTAACAATACACAGGGGTTTAAAGCTTTCGTGACTGCAGTAATTCATATTCTTAGCTCTTTTGGTAAAGTCACGTTGAAGGGAAACAATAAAATAATAAAATATATATAAAACAATAAAAAATTCTCACGACGTTTCGACCATAACACAAACGGTCACCTGATGATGACCCTTTGTGTCATGGTCGAAACGTCGTGAGAATTTTTATTGTTTTATATATATTTTATTGTTTCCCTTCAACGTGACTTCACCGAAAGAGCTAACAATATTTAATACACAGGGGGTGAACAGCTTCCCAGGGGTTAGGGGGGTCCCCGGGCTAGGTCCCGACACAGCCGGCTGCCCTGTGCTGTCTCCTCTGCGCCGGCTGTGGGATCAGCCAACACGGCCGACCGAGGAGCCCAGCCACGTCCAGCCCTGGCACTGTGCCCTCTCCTATCCCTACCCTCTAGCCCCTGGCTCCCCGTTCCACACCTTCTCCGACCCCACTCTCCAGCTACGACCCCGCTGACGTCACGGCCCCCCCCCCTTTTATCTTTGAGGAGCCGTGACGTCACTCTGCTGCCCCGAGCGCGTGACGTCACGTCATCGCCCTGGACGGCACAAGTGACGCACGTCATCGCCCTGGACGGCACACGTGACCTCACGTCATCGCCCTGGACAGCACACGTGACGCCACTTCCCCATTCTACTCCTCTACATTTGTAGTGAGTTATCGGAGACGACTTGTAGACGCCACGTGTTTATTCAATAAACGCTTAACATAGTTTCATTTAGTTTCATTTATTTGGTATAGCCCTGTGAGCCATTCGGCTCTTGAATCGGGTGCAACCTCACCAAACAAAAAAACTAAAACATGAACAAGAAAACATCTTAAAGTGACTTTGCGTGCATGTGCAAAACAGAAAATTCATGGAATAAAAACATCAAAATATTCCTGAATTTGCACTGTACACCAACGCTGTGTGCAAAAATCCCAGTGGGATGCAAATCAAACAACAACAACAAGAAAACTTAGTTTAAGGCCATCAGTCTAACTCCGTACTACAATAAATAAAAAACATGGCCAAACCAACAGCAACATTCCCAGCCTTCACTAAGGCAACAGCCCATTTTACTTATCACCTGGGGAGGTAACAGCCTCTGGACTCGCGCGTATTAACACCGGGCTAGAGCTCTTAGGTCCTCCGGCTACAAGCCCCGACCACTGGCCCACTCGGACCCGGGTGAGATCATCAGCCAGACCCAAAGCCCCCCGCTAAATTGGTTGATAAGCACTCTGTGAGACACTTCAGCACTCAGGCATTTACTAATGATGTGCTTCACTCGGATATTGACAAGGTCTGTGATAGCCCCAAACCTGACTACGGCTTGGGAGACCTTCAGTTACACGTTTATCCAAATTCTTAACAAACATGCTCCGTTGGTTAGATTTAAAATTAAAGGCAACCGCCCACCATGGTTTGATCCTTTGATTACAAAGCTCATGAAAACTAGGGACAAGGCTTGGGCATGTGCTCAGAAAAGTAATTTGGTCAATGACTGGCTAGAATACAGGATTTTCAGGAATAGATGCGTCAAAAAAATCAGGCATGCAAAAAATGCCTACTTTTCCTCCACTCTCCTGGAATCACATGGCAATGCCAGGCTCTTCTGGAAAACAATCAAATGTATCGACAAGGCATCTAACACAGATACTCTGCCTGTTGTGCTTAACCGAAATGGGGAATATTTTTCAGAGCCCCAAAAAATTGTCGACAATTTTAACCTTCATTTTTCTGAAGCTGGTAATCTTTTTGATAATGTACTGGGAGTCACCCCGGCTCATGCAATTTCCTAAACTCCTGTCCAAACATTAAACGAATTTAGTTTCCAGCCTATCCACGAAAGTAATGTTCTGAAACAACTGTCCTACCTCAAAGGGTCCTCTACTGGAGCGGATAGTATTCCCGTCTTTGCTCTGCTAACTGTTGGTCACCTAATCTACAAACCTATAGCTCATATTTTCAATCTGTCCATCAAAGAAGCATCAGTACCTCTAGAATGGTAATATTCCTATATTCGTCCACTTCACAAAGGGGGCCCTAAAGATTATCCAAATAACTACGGACCTATCTCAATTTTGTCCCCATTGATGAAAATTCTTGAAAAATGTTTGAAATACCAAATAAGCAGTTTCCTGTCCGACAACAAACTATTACATCGAAACCAATCTGGGTTCCGAAAAAATACAGCACCACACCTGCTGCATTAAACTCTCTTAATCACATTTACACAGCCTTGATAATAAGCAGTACTGTGCCTGTCTTTTTCTTGACCTGTCCAAAGCTTTTGATACAGTCGACCACAACACCCTGCTTAGTAAACTAAGTTGCCTCCGTTTCTCCAAACACGCAGTAGAATGGTTACAAAATTACCTCTCTTCTCGCACCCAAACTGTATTCGTAGATGGTTGGAGGTCAAACAGTGTTAAGATAACAAAAGGGTTTCCACAGGGTTCCATCCTTGGCCCCCTCTTGTTCTCTCTTTATATCAATGACTTGGGCACTGACCTGGATTATTTCAGGGTAAATCTGTTTGCAGATGACACGATACTGAATACTGCTGGCCGCTCTCTGGATGACGTGATTGCTAATCTCCAGGGTGATTTGAACAAACTACAACATCAGCTAGTTGCTCTTAAACTAGTCCTGAATACCTCCAAAACCAAGGTGCTATGCTTCTCACCAGGACTAAATTGCAGGAAGATATTTTTCCCCAATTATATTTCTTAAATAATCATCAAATAGAGCAAGTCATGATCTATAAGTATCTTAGGGTCATCTTTGATTACAAACTGAATTTTCAAGATTACATTGATTATATTGGTAAAAAGATAACATTTAAAATAGGTTTTCTGTATCGACACAAGCACTGCTTCTCCCCAATGTTCCGTTTGGAAATGATAAAAGCTACCATACTGCCTCTACTTGATTACTGTGACATCGTGTACAAATCAGCCCCAAGTACTGTACTGAAGAAGCTTGAATCAATTTATTACTCGGCCTTGAGATTTGCATTGAACTGCCCCTATAGGACTCACCACTGCGATCTCTACATTGGGTCAAACTTAACATCTCTTAATGATCGACGGCTTGTGCACCAGATCTTATTTATTCACGATGTACTTACCAAAAAATAAACAGACTACCAGCTGGATCTCCTCACTGTTTCTAAGAACAAATTTGACCTCAGGTCTTCGCTCATTTACCAGCTTCACATTCCTTATTGCCGTACAAATACTGGAGGAAGGGCCTTTACTATTGATGCCCCCGGGTCTGGAATGATATCGCCAATAAACTGCAACTTGGATCACTACCTATGAGATCTTCACTCAAAACTTATATAGAGTAGTTGTACACCCCTATCTGCCACTACTATTCAAAATTGCCAGAATTCAAATGTATCGTTCCGGATGACCGCTGCAAAGTATAATCTTGAGTTTTGACTAGAGTGTGCTGATCTTCAAAGGTTTATTGAAAAAATGTGATGCTGCTACTGATACTCCTGCTGTTATGGAGTGACTCTTGCAGCCAGCTATGGCTGCAAAGTTTGGTCGTACATGTTATGTATATATCGTTTATTGTTAAATTTGAATGACAGTTCCTATGATTACTCATTGTTTTTTTCGGTAAAGTCACGTATGTAGAAATACAATAAAATTATATTAAAACAAGAACCAATCACGACGTTTCGATCACAACGCAAGCGATCTTCATCAGGTGTCAAGAACAAATCACGGAGGTAAATACAACAAAAGATGAGAGACGAGAATTCAACAAACCTGAAAAAACATTATGTGAAGCACATCCACTCAGGCCAACACCACAGTTAGACACTTCCTGGCAGACCACGAATTTCAAAAGAGTGTTAAATTTCGTGTTCAACCTTTGGATTGCACATACCAGCGTAGATAGAATGAAAAATACGAGGTACACGGTCAGTAGAAATACATATACAAGTCCACCAAGAGGTAAGGAGGGAGGAAAGACGGACAGGGAGGCAGGAAGTGTCTAACTGTGTTGTTGGCCTGACTGGATGTGCTTCACATAATGTTTTTTTAAGGTTTGTTGAATTCTCGTCTCTCATCTATTTGTTGTATTTACCTCCGTGATTTGTTCTTGACACCTGATGAAGATCGCTTGCGTTGTGATCGAAACGTAGTGATTGTTTTTTGTTTTAATATAATTTTATTGTATTTCTACATACGTGACTTTACCGAAAAAAACAATGAGTAATTTTATGCAGTCACGAAAGTTTTAATACTTTATTAGTTCCTATGATCACTGTTGCATTGCTTTTACAGCTTTATTTTGGTGATTTTGAAAACGTTTTGGTTTAGCCATGTATGTTTGTTGTAGTGCAGAGTTAGCCTGATAACTTTCATCTGCATTGTCTTATTATGGTTGTTATTGTTTGACTTGCATCCCACTGGGATTTTTGCACACAACGTTTGAAATACGGTGATTTTCTGGAAGACTTTGCTGTTTTTTCCTGTATGTTTCTGTTGCGTGTAGACACTTTAACGTGTTTCTTGTTCATGTTTTTGTTTTTTGCGGTTGCACCCGAGTGAAGAGCCGCATGACTCACAGGGTTATACCTAATAAATGAAACTGAAAACTAAAAACACTACCAACACTCCAACTCAACACAAAGTCAACATCATCACCACCAACATCACCACCACCACTCAACACAAAGTTAACATCATCACCATTAACATCACCACCACCACTCCACACAAAGTCAACATCATCACCATCAACATCATCACCACCACTCCAACTCAACACAAAGTCAACATCATCACCACCAACATCGCCATTACCACTCAACACAAAGTCAACATCATCACCATCAACATCACCACCAGCACTACCACCACTCCAACACAAAATCAACATCATCAGCGTCAACATCACCACCACCACTCCACACAAAGTCAACATCATCACCATCAACATCACCACCACTCCACACAAAGTCAACATCATCACCATCAACATCACCACCACTACTTCACACAAAGTCAACATCATCAACATCACCACCACCACTCCACACAAAGTCAACATAATCACCATCAATATCACCACCACCACTCCACACAAAGTCAACATCACCATCACCACTCCACACAAAGTCAACATCATCACCATCAACATCACCACCACTACTCCACACAAAGTCAACATCATCACCATCAACATCACCACCACCACTCCACACAAAGTCAACATCATCACCATCAACATCACCACCACCCCTCCAACTCTACACAAAGTCAAAATCATCACCATCAACATCACCACCACTCCAACTCTACACGAAGTCAACATCATCACCATCAACATCACCACCACCACTCCACACAAAGTCAACATCATCACCATCAACATGTCCACCACCCCTCTAACTCTACACAAAGTCAACATCATCACCATCAACATCACCACCACCACTCTAAACAAAGTCAACATCATCAACATCACCACCACCACCTCAACTCTACACAAAGTCAACATCATGACCATCAACATCACCACTCCACACAAAGTCAACATCATCACCATCAACATCACCACCACTACTCTACACAAAGTCAACATTATCAACATCACCACCACCACTCCACACAAAGTCAACATTATCAACATCACCACCACCACCACTCCACACAAAGTCAACATCATCACCATCAACATCACCACCACCACCACTCCACACAAAGTCAACATCATCACCATCAACATCACCACCACCACCACTCTACACAAAGTCAACATCATCACCATCAACATCACCACCACTCCACACAAAGTCAACATCATCACCATAAACATCACCACCACCACTCCACACAAAGTGAACATCATCACCATCAACATCACCACCACCACTCCAACTCTACACAAAGTTAACATCACCACCACCACTCCACACAAAGTCAACATCACCACCACCACTCCACACAAAGTCAACATCATCACCATCAACATCACCACCACTCCACACAAAGTCAACATCATCACCATCAACATCATCACCACCACTCCACACAAAGTCAACATCACCATCACCACTCCACACAAAGTCAACATCATCACCATCAACATCACCACCACTACTCCACACAAAGTCAACATCATCACCATCAACATCACCACCACCACTCCACACAAAGTCAACATCATCACCATCAACATCACCACCACTACTCCACACAAAGTCAACATCACCACCATCAACATCACCACCACCACTCCACACAAAGTCAACATCATCACCATCAACATCACCACCACCACTCCACACAAAGTCAACATCACCATCACCACTCCACACAAAGTCAACATCATCACCATCAACATCACCATCACTACTCCACACAAAGTCAACATCACCACCATCAACATCACCACCACCACTCCACACAAAGTCAACATCATCACCATCAACATCACCACCACTACTCCACACAAAGTCAACATCATCACCATCAACATCACCACCACCACTCCACACAAAGTCAACATCATCACCATCAACATCACCACCACTACTCCACACAAAGTCTACATCACCACCATCAACATCACCACCACCACTCCACACAAAGTCAACATCATCACCATCAACATCACCACCACTCCAACTCTACACGAAGTCAACATCATCACCATCAACATCACCACCACCACTCCACACACAGTTAACATCATCACCATCAACATCACCACCACCACTCAACACAAAGTTGACATCATTACCATCAAAATCACCACCACCACTCCACACAAAGTCAACATCATCACCATCAACATGTCCACCACCCCTCCAACTCTACACAAAGTCAACATCATCACCATCAACATCACCACCACCACTCTACAAAAAGTCAACATCATCAACATCACCACCACCACCTCAACTCTACACAAAGTCAACATCATCACCATCAACATCACCACTCCACACAAAGTCAACATCATCACCATCAACATCACCACCACCACTCCACACAAAGTCAACATTATCAACATCACCACCACCACTCCACACAAAGTCAACATCATCACCATCAACATCACCACCACCACCACTCCACACAAAGTCAACATCATCACCATCAACATCACCACTCCACACAAAGTCAACATCATCACCATCAACATCACCACCACCACTCTACACAAAGTCAACATCATCACCATCAACATCACCACCACCACTTCAACTCTACACAAAGTCAACATCATCACCATCAACATCACCACTCCACACAAAGTCAACATCATCACCATCAACATCACCACCACTCCACACAAAGTCAACATCATCACCATAAACATCACCACCACCACTCCACACAAAGTGAACATCATCACCATCAACATCACCACCACCACTCCAACTCTACACAAAGTTAAAATCACCACCACCACTCCACACAAAGTCAACATCACCACCACTCCACACAAAGTCAACATCATCACCATCAACATCACCACCACTCCACACAAAGTCAACATCATCACCATCAACATCATCACCACCACTCCACACAAAGTCAACATCACCATCACCACTCCACACAAAGTCAACATCATCACCATCAACATCACCACCACTACTCCACACAAAGTCAACATCATCACCATCAACATCACAACCACCACTCCACACAAAGTCAACATCATCACCATCAACATCACCACCACTACTCCACACAAAGTCAACATCACCACCATCAACATCACCACCACCACTCCACACAAAGTCAACATCATCACCATCAACATCACCACCACCACTCCACACAAAGTCAACATCACCATCACCACTCTACACACAAAATCAACATCATCAGCGTCAACATCACCACCACCACTCCACACAAAGTCAACATCATCACCATCAACATCACCACCACTCCACACAAAGTCAACATAATCACCATCAACATCACCACCACCACTCCACACAAAGTCAACATCACCATCACCACTCCACACAAAGTCAACATCATCACCATCAACATCACCACCACTACTCCACACAAAGTCAACATCATCACCATCAACATCACCAGCACCACTCCACACAAAGTCAACATCATCACCATCAACATCACCACCACCCCTCCAACTCTACACAAAGTCAAAATCATCACCATCAACATCACCACCACTCCAACTCTACACGAAGTCAACATCATCACCATCAACATCACCACCACCACTCCACACAAAGTCAACATCATCACCATCAACATGTCCACCACCCCTCCAACTCTACACAAAGTCAACATCATCACCATCAACATCACCACCACCACTCTACACAAAGTCAACATCATCAACATCACCACCACCACCTCAACTCTACACAAAGTCAACATCATGACCATCAACATCACCACTCCACACAAAGTCAACATCATCACCATCAACATCACCACCACTACTCTACACAAAGTCAACATTATCAACATCACCACCACCACTCCACACAAAGTCAACATTATCAAAATCACCACCACCACCACTCCACACAAAGTCAACATCATCACCATCAACATCACCACCACTCCACACAAAGTCAACATCATCACCATCAACATCACCACCACCACTCTACACAAAGTCAACATCATCACCATCAACATCACCACCACCACTTCAACTCTACACAAAGTCAACATCATCACCATCAACATCACCACTCCACACAAAGTCAACATCATCACCATCAACATCACCACCACCACCACTCCACACAAAGTCAACATCATCACCATAAACATCACCACCACCACTCCACACAAAGTGAACATCATCACCATCAACATCACCACCACCACTCCAACTCTACACGAAGTTAACATCACCACCACCACTCCACACAAAGTCAACATCACCACCACCACTCCACACAAAGTCAACATCATCACCATCAACATCACCACCACTCCACACAAAGTCAACATCATCACCATCAACATCATCACCACCACTCCACACAAAGTCAACATCACCACTCCACACAAAGTCAACATCATCACCATCAACATCACCACCACCACTCTACACAAAGTCAACATCATCACCATCAACATCACCACCACCACTCTACACAAAGTCAACATCATCACCATCAACATCACCACTCCACACAAAGTCAACATCATCACCATCAACATCACCACCACTCCACACAAAGTCAACATCATCACCATAAACATCACCACCACCACTCCACACAAAGTGAACATCATCACCATCAACATCACCACCACCACTCCAACTCTACACAAAGTTAACATCACCACCACCACTCCACACAAAGTCAACATCACCACCACTCCACACAAAGTCAACATCATCACCATCAACATCACCACCACTCCACACAAAGTCAACATCATCACCATCAACATCATCACCACCACTCCACACAAAGTCAACATCACCATCACCACTCCACACAAAGTCAACATCATCACCATCAACATCACCACCACTACTCCACACAAAGTCAACATCATCACCATCAACATCACAACCACCACTCCACACAAAGTCAACATCATCACCATCAACATCACCACCACTACTCCACACAAAGTCAACATCATCACCATCAACATCACAACCACCACTCCACACAAAGTCAACATCATCACCATCAACATCACCACCACTACTCCACACAAAGTCAACATCATCACCATCAACATCACCACCACCACTCCACTCAAAGTCAACATCACCATCACCACTCTACACACAAAATCAACATCATCAGCGTCAACATCACCACCACCACTCCACACAAAGTCAACATCATCACCATCAACATCACCACCACTCCACACAAAGTCAACATAATCACCATCAACATCACCACCACCACTCCACACAAAGTCAACATCACCATCACCACTCCACACAAAGTCAACATCATCACCATCAACATCACCACCACTACTCCACACAAAGTCAACATCATCACCATCAACATCACCACCACCACTCCACACAAAGTCAACATCATCACCATCAACATCACCACCACCACTCCACACAAAGTCAACATCACCATCACCACTCCACACAAAGTCAACATCATCACCATCAACATCACCATCACTACTCCACACAAAGTCAACATCACCACCATCAACATCACCACCACCACTCCACACAAAGTCAACATCATCACCATCAACATCACCACCACTACTCCACACAAAGTCAACATCATCACCATCAACATCACCACCACCACTCCACACAAAGTCAACATCATCACCATCAACATCACCACCACTACTCCACACAAAGTCTACATCACCACCATCAACATCACCACCACCACTCCACACAAAGTCAACATCATCACCATCAACATCACCACCACTCCAACTCTACACGAAGTCAACATCATCACCATCAACATCACCACCACCACTCCACACACAGTTAACATCATCACCATCAACATCACCACCACCACTCAACACAAAGTTAACATCATTACCATCAACATCACCACCACCACTCCACACAAAGTCAACATCATCACCATCAACATGTCCACCACCCCTCCAACTCTACACAAAGTCAACATCATCACCATCAACATCACCACCACCACTCTACAAAAAGTCAACATCATCAACATCACCACCACCACCTCAACTCTACACAAAGTCAACATCATCACCATCAACATCACCACTCCACACAAAGTCAACATCATCACCATCAACATCACCACCACCACTCCACACAAAGTCAACATTATCAACATCACCACCACCACTCCACACAAAGTCAACATCATCACCATCAACATCACCACCACCACTCCACACAAAGTCAACATCATCACCATCAACATCACCACTCCACACAAAGTCAACATCATCACCATCAACATCACCACCACCACTCTACACAAAGTCAACATCATCACCATCAACATCACCACCACCACTTCAACTCTACACAAAGTCAACATCATCACCATCAACATCACCACTCCACACAAAGTCAACATCATCACCATCAACATCACCACCACTCCACACAAAGTCAACATCATCACCATAAACATCACCACCACCACTCCACACAAAGTGAACATCATCACCATCAACATCACCACCACCACTCCAACTCTACACAAAGTTAACATCACCACCACCACTCCACACAAAGTCAACATCACCACCACTCCACACAAAGTCAACATCATCACCATCAACATCACCACCACTCCACACAAAGTCAACATCATCACCATCAACATCATCACCACCACTCCACACAAAGTCAACATCACCATCACCACTCCACACAAAGTCAACATCATCACCATCAACATCACCACCACTACTCCACACAAAGTCAACATCATCACCATCAACATCACAACCACCACTCCACACAAAGTCAACATCATCACCATCAACATCACCACCACTACTCCACACAAAGTCAACATCACCACCATCAACATCACCACCACCACTCCACACAAAGTCAACATCATCACCATCAACATCACCACCACCACTCCACACAAAGTCAACATCACCATCACCACTCTACACACAAAATCAACATCATCAGCGTCAACATCACCACCACCACTCCACACAAAGTCAACATCATCACCATCAACATCACCACCACTCCACACAAAGTCAACATAATCACCATCAACATCACCACCACCACTCCACACAAAGTCAACATCACCATCACCACTCCACACAAAGTCAACATCATCACCATCAACATCACCACCACTACTCCACACAAAGTCAACATCATCACCATCAACATCACCAGCACCACTCCACACAAAGTCAACATCATCACCATCAACATCACCACCACCCCTCCAACTCTACACAAAGTCAAAATCATCACCATCAACATCACCACCACTCCAACTCTACACGAAGTCAACATCATCACCATCAACATCACCACCACCACTCCACACAAAGTCAACATCATCACCATCAACATGTCCACCACCCCTCCAACTCTACACAAAGTCAACATCATCACCATCAACATCACCACCACCACTCTACACAAAGTCAACATCATCAACATCACCACCACCACCTCAACTCTACACAAAGTCAACATCATGACCATCAACATCACCACTCCACACAAAGTCAACATCATCACCATCAACATCACCACCACTACTCTACACAAAGTCAACATTATCAACATCACCACCACCACTCCACACAAAGTCAACATTATCAAAATCACCACCACCACCACTCCACACAAAGTCAACATCATCACCATCAACATCACCACCACTCCACACAAAGTCAACATCATCACCATCAACATCACCACCACCACTCTACACAAAGTCAACATCATCACCATCAACATCACCACCACCACTTCAACTCTACACAAAGTCAACATCATCACCATCAACATCACCACTCCACACAAAGTCAACATCATCACCATCAACATCACCACCACCACCACTCCACACAAAGTCAACATCATCACCATAAACATCACCACCACCACTCCACACAAAGTGAACATCATCACCATCAACATCACCACCACCACTCCAACTCTACACGAAGTTAACATCACCACCACCACTCCACACAAAGTCAACATCACCACCACCACTCCACACAAAGTCAACATCATCACCATCAACATCACCACCACTCCACACAAAGTCAACATCATCACCATCAACATCATCACCACCACTCCACACAAAGTCAACATCACCACTCCACACAAAGTCAACATCATCACCATCAACATCACCACCACCACTCTACACAAAGTCAACATCATCACCATCAACATCACCACCACCACCACTCTACACAAAGTCAACATCATCACCATCAACATCACCACTCCACACAAAGTCAACATCATCACCATCAACATCACCACCACTCCACACAAAGTCAACATCATCACCATAAACATCACCACCACCACTCCACACAAAGTGAACATCATCACCATCAACATCACCACCACCACTCCAACTCTACACAAAGTTAACATCACCACCACCACTCCACACAAAGTCAACATCACCACCACTCCACACAAAGTCAACATCATCACCATCAACATCACCACCACTCCACACAAAGTCAACATCATCACCATCAACATCATCACCACCACTCCACACAAAGTCAACATCACCATCACCACTCCACACAAAGTCAACATCATCACCATCAACATCACCACCACTACTCCACACAAAGTCAACATCATCACCATCAACATCACAACCACCACTCCACACAAAGTCAACATCATCACCATCAACATCACCACCACTACTCCACACAAAGTCAACATCATCACCATCAACATCACAACCACCACTCCACACAAAGTCAACATCATCACCATCAACATCACCACCACTACTCCACACAAAGTCAACATCATCACCATCAACATCACCACCACCACTCCACACAAAGTCAACATCACCATCACCACTCTACACACAAAATCAACATCATCAGCGTCAACATCACCACCACCACTCCACACAAAGTCAACATCATCACCATCAACATCACCACCACTCCACACAAAGTCAACATAATCACCATCAACATCACCACCACCACTCCACACAAAGTCAACATCACCATCACCACTCCACACAAAGTCAACATCATCACCATCAACATCACCACCACTACTCCACACAAAGTCAACATCATCACCATCAACATCACCACCACCACTCCACACAAAGTCAACATCATCACCATCAACATCACCACCACCCCTCCAACTCTACACAAAGTCAAAATCATCACCATCAACATCACCACCACTCCAACTCTACACGAAGTCAACATCATCACCATCAACATCACCACCACCACTCCACACAAAGTCAACATCATCACCATCAACATGTCCACCACCCCTCCAACTCTACACAAAGTCAACATCATCACCATCAACATCACCACCACCACTCTACACAAAGTCAACATCATCAACATCACCACCACCACCTCAACTCTACACAAAGTCAACATCATGACCATCAACATCACCACTCCACACAAAGTCAACATCATCACCATCAACATCACCACCACTACTCTACACAAAGTCAACATTATCAACATCACCACCACCACTCCACACAAAGTCAACATTATCAAAATCACCACCACCACCACTCCACACAAAGTCAACATCATCGCCATCAACATCACCACCACTCCACACAAAGTCAACATCATCACCATCAACATCACCACCACCACTCTACACAAAGTCAACATCATCACCATCAACATCACCACCACCACTTCAACTCTACACAAAGTCAACATCATCACCATCAACATCACCACTCCACACAAAGTCAACATCATCACCATCAACATCACCACCACCACCACTCCACACAAAGTCAACATCATCACCATAAACATCACCACCACCACTCCACACAAAGTGAACATCATCACCATCAACATCACCACCACCACTCCAACTCTACACGAAGTTAACATCACCACCACCACTCCACACAAAGTCAACATCACCACCACCACTCCACACAAAGTCAACATCATCACCATCAACATCACCACCACTCCACACAAAGTCAACATCATCACCATCAACATCATCACCACCACTCCACACAAAGTCAACATCACCACTCCACACAAAGTCAACATCATCACCATCAACATCACCACCACCACTCTACACAAAGTCAACATCATCACCATCAACATCACCACCACCACTTCAACTCTACACAAAGTCAACATCATCACCATCAACATCACCACTCCACACAAAGTCAACATCATCACCATCAACATCATCACCACCACTCCACACAAAGTCAACATCACCATCACCACTCCACACAAAGTCAACATCATCACCATCAACATCACCACCACTACTCCACACAAAGTCAACATCATCACCATCAACATCACAACCACCACTCCACACAAAGTCAACATCATCACCATCAACATCACCACCACTACTCCACACAAAGTCAACATCATCACCATCAACATCACAACCACCACTCCACACAAAGTCAACATCATCACCATCAACATCACCACCACTACTCCACACAAAGTCAACATCATCACCATCAACATCACCACCACCACTCCACACAAAGTCAACATCACCATCACCACTCTACACACAAAATCAACATCATCAGCGTCAACATCACCACCACCACTCCACACAAAGTCAACATCATCACCATCAACATCACCACCACTCCACACAAAGTCAACATAATCACCATCAACATCACCACCACCACTCCACACAAAGTCAACATCACCATCACCACTCCACACAAAGTCAACATCATCACCATCAACATCACCACCACTACTCCACACAAAGTCAACATCATCACCATCAACATCACCACCACCACTCCACACAAAGTCAACATCATCACCATCAACATCACCACCACCCCTCCAACTCTACACAAAGTCAAAATCATCACCATCAACATCACCACCACTCCAACTCTACACGAAGTCAACATCATCACCATCAACATCACCACCACCACTCCACACAAAGTCAACATCATCACCATCAACATGTCCACCACCCCTCCAACTCTACACAAAGTCAACATCATCACCATCAACATCACCACCACCACTCTACACAAAGTCAACATCATCAACATCACCACCACCACCTCAACTCTACACAAAGTCAACATCATGACCATCAACATCACCACTCCACACAAAGTCAACATCATCACCATCAACATCACCACCACTACTCTACACAAAGTCAACATTATCAACATCACCACCACCACTCCACACAAAGTCAACATTATCAAAATCACCACCACCACCACTCCACACAAAGTCAACATCATCACCATCAACATCACCACCACTCCACACAAAGTCAACATAATCACCATCAACATCACCACCACCACTCTACACAAAGTCAACATCATCACCATCAACATCACCACCACCACTTCAACTCTACACAAAGTCAACATCATCACCATCAACATCACCACTCCACACAAAGTCAACATCATCACCATCAACATCACCACCACCACCACTCCACACAAAGTCAACATCATCACCATAAACATCACCACCACCACTCCACACAAAGTGAACATCATCACCATCAACATCACCACCACCACTCCAACTCTACACGAAGTTAACATCACCACCACCACTCCACACAAAGTCAACATCACCACCACCACTCCACACAAAGTCAACATCATCACCATCAACATCACCACCACTCCACACAAAGTCAACATCATCACCATCAACATCATCACCACCACTCCACACAAAGTCAACATCACCACTCCACACAAAGTCAACATCATCACCATCAACATCACCACCACCACTCTACACAAAGTCAACATCATCACCATCAACATCACCACCACCACTTCAACTCTACACAAAGTCAACATCATCACCATCAACATCACCACTCCACACAAAGTCAACATCATCACCATCAACATCACCACCACTCCACACAAAGTCAACATCATCACCATAAACATCACCACCACCACTCCACACAAAGTGAACATCATCACCATCAACATCACCACCACCACTCCAACTCTACACAAAGTTAACATCACCACCACCACTCCACACAAAGTCAGCATCACCACCACTCCACACAAAGTCAACATCATCACCATCAACATCACCACCACTCCACACAAAGTCAACATCATCACCATCAACATCATCACCACCACTCCACACAAAGTCAACATCACCATCACCACTCCACACAAAGTCAACATCATCACCATCAACATCACCACCACTACTCCACACAAAGTCAACATCATCACCATCAACATCACAACCACCACTCCACACAAAGTCAACATCATCACCATCAACATCACCACCACTACTCCACACAAAGTCAACATCACCACCATCAACATCACCACCACCACTCCACACAAAGTCAACATCATCACCATCAACATCACCACCACCACTCCACACAAAGTCAACATCACCATCACCACTCTACACACAAAATCAACATCATCAGCGTCAACATCACCACCACCACTCCACACAAAGTCAACATCATCACCATCAACATCACCACCACTCCACACAAAGTCAACATAATCACCATCAACATCACCACCACCACTCCACACAAAGTCAACATCACCATCACCACTCCACACAAAGTCAACATCAGCACCATCAACATCACCACCACTACTCCACACAAAGTCAACATCATCACCATCAACATCACCACCACCACTCCACACAAAGTCAACATCATCACCATCAACATCACCACCACCCCTCCAACTCTACACAAAGTCAAAATCATCACCATCAACATAACCACCACTCCAACTCTACACGAAGTCAACATCATCACCATCAACATCACCACCACCACTCCACACAAAGTCAACATCATCACCATCAACATGTCCACCACCCCTCCAACTCTACACAAAGTCAACATCATCACCATCAACATCACCACCAACACTCTACACAAAGTCAACATCATCAACATCACCACCACCACCTCACCTCTACACAAAGTCAACATCATGACCATCAACATCACCACTCCACACAAAGTCAACATCATCACCATCAACATCACCACCACTACTCTACACAAAGTCAACATTATCAACATCACCACCACCACTCCACACAAAGTCAACATTATCAACATCACCACCACCACAACTCCACACAAAGTCAACATCATCACCATCAACATCACCACCACTCCACACAAAGTCAACATCATCACCATCAACATCACCACCACCACTCTACACAAAGTCAACATCATCACCATCAACATCACCACCACCACTTCAACTCTACACAAAGTCAACATCATCACCATCAACATCACCACTCCACACAAAGTCAACATCATCACCATCAACATCACCACCACCACCACTCCACACAAAGTCAACATCATCACCATAAACATCACCACCACCACTCCACACAAAGTGAACATCATCGCCATCAACATCACCACCACCACTCCAACTCTACACGAAGTTAACATCACCACCACCACTCCACACAAAGTCAACATCACCACCACCACTCCACACAAAGTCAACATCATCACCATCAACATCACCACCACTCCACACAAAGTCAACATCATCACCATCAACATCATCACCACCACTCCACACAAAGTCAACATCACCACTCCACACAAAGTCAACATCATCACCATCAACATCACCACCACTACTCCACACAAAGTCAACATCATCACCATCAACATCACCACCACCACTCCACAGAAAGTCAACATCATAACCATCAACATCACCACCACTACTCCACACAAAGTCAACATCACCACCATCAACATCACCACCACCACTCCACACAAAGTCAACATCATCACCATAAACATCACCACCACCACTCCACACAAAGTGAACATCATCACCATCAACATCACCACCACCACTCCAACTCTACACAAAGTTAACATCACCACCACCACTCCACACAAAGTCAACATCACCACCACCACTCCACACAAAGTCAACATCATCACCATCAACATCACCACCACTCCACACAAAGTCAACATCATCACCATCAACATCATCACCACCACTCCACACAAAGTCAACATCACCATCACCACTCCACACAAAGTCAACATCATCACCATCAACATCACAACCACCACTCCACACAAAGTCAACATCATCACCATCAACATCACCACCACTACTCCACACAAAGTCAACATCACCACCATCAACATCACCACCACCACTCCACACAAAGTCAACATCATCACCATCAACATCACCACCACCACTCCACACAAAGTCAACATCACCATCACCACTCCACACAAAGTCAACATCATCAACATCACCACCACTACTCCACACAAAGTCAACATCACCACCATCAACATCACCACCACCACTCCACACAAAGTCAACATCATCACCATCAACATCACCACCACTACTCCACACAAAGTCAACATCATCACCATCAACATCACCACCACCACTCCACACAAAGTCAACATCATCACCATCAACATCACCACCACTACTCCACACAAAGTCAACATCACCCCCATCAACATCACCACCACCACTCCACACAAAGTCAACATCATCACCATCAACATCACCACCACTCCAACTCTACACGAAGTCAACATCATCACCATCAACATCACCACCACCACTCCACACAAAGTTAACATCATCACCATCAACATCACCACCACCACTCAACACAAAGTTAACATCATTACCATCAACATCACCACCACCACTCCACACAAAGTCAACATCATCACCATCAACATGTCCACCACCCCTCCAACTCTACACAAAGTCAACATCATCACCATCAACATCACCACCACCACTCTACAAAAGTCAACATCATCAACATCACCACCACCACCTCAACTCTACACAAAGTCAACATCATCACCATCAACATCACCACTTCACACAAAGTCAACATCATCACCATCAACATCACCACCACCACTCCACACAAAGTCAACATTATCAACATCACCACCACCACTCCACACAAATTCAACATTATCAACATCACCACCACCACTCCACACAAAGTCAACATCATCACCATCAACATCACCACTCCACACAAAGTCAACATCATCACCATCAACATCACCACCACCTCTCTACACAAAGTCAACATCATCACCATCAACATCACCACCACCACTTCAACTCTACACAAAGTCAACATCATCACCATCAACATCACCACTCCACACAAAGTCAACATCATCACCATCAACATCACCACCACTCCAAACAAAGTCAACATCATCACCATAAACATCACCACCACCACTCCACACAAAGTGAACATCATCACCATCAACATCACCACCACCACTCCAACTCTACACAAAGTTAACATCACCACCACCACTCCACACAAAGTCAACATCACCACCACTCCACACAAAGTCAACATCATCACCATCAACATCACCACCACTCCACACAAAGTCAACATCATCACCATCAACATCATCACCACCACTCCACACAAAGTCAACATCACCATCACCACTCCACACAAAGTCAACATCATCACCATCAACATCACCACCACTACTCCACACAAAGTCAACATCATCACCATCAACATCACAACCACCACTCCACACAAAGTCAACATCATCACCATCAACATCACCACCACTACTCCACACAAAGTCAACATCACCACCATCAACATCACCACCACCACTCCACACAAAGTCAACATCATCACCATCAACATCACCACCACCACTCCACACAAAGTCAACATCACCATCACCACTCTACACACAAAATCAACATCATCAGCGTCAACATCACCACCACCACTCCACACAAAGTCAACATCATCACCATCAACATCACCACCACTCCACACAAAGTCAACATAATCACCATCAACATCACCACCACCACTCCACACAAAGTCAACATCACCATCACCACTCCACACAAAGTCAACATCATCACCATCAACATCACCACCACTACTCCACACAAAGTCAACATCATCACCATCAACATCACCACCACCACTCCACACAAAGTCAACATCATCACCATCAACATCACCACCACCCCTCCAACTCTACACAAAGTCAAAATCATCACCATCAACATCACCACCACTCCAACTCTACACGAAGTCAACATCATCACCATCAACATCACCACCACCACTCCACACAAAGTCAACATCATCACCATCAACATGTCCACCACCCCTCCAACTCTACACAAAGTCAACATCATCACCATCAACATCACCACCACCACTCTACACAAAGTCAACATCATCAACATCACCACCACCACCTCAACTCTACACAAAGTCAACATCATGACCATCAACATCACCACTCCACACAAAGTCAACATCATCACCATCAACATCACCACCACTACTCTACACAAAGTCAACATTATCAACATCACCACCACCACTCCACACAAAGTCAACATTATCAACATCACCACCACCACCACTCCACACAAAGTCAACATCATCACCATCAACATCACCACCACTCCACACAAAGTCAACATCATCACCATCAACATCACCACCACCACTCTACACAAAGTCAACATCATCACCATCAACATCACCACCACCACTTCAACTCTACACAAAGTCAACATCATCACCATCAACATCACCACTCCACACAAAGTCAACATCATCACCATCAACATCACCACCACCACCACTCCACACAAAGTCAACATCATCACCATAAACATCATCACCACCACTCCACACAAAGTGAACATCATCACCATCAACATCACCACCACCACTCCAACTCTACACGAAGTTAACATCACCACCACCACTCCACACAAAGTCAACATCACCACCACCACTCCACACAAAGTCAACATCATCACCATCAACATCACCACCACTCCACACAAAGTCAACATCATCACCATCAACATCATCACCACCACTCCACACAAAGTCAACATCACCACTCCACACAAAGTCAACATCATCACCATCAACATCACCACCACTACTCCACACAAAGTCAACATCATCACCATCAACATCACCACCACCACTCCACAGAAAGTCAACATCATAACCATCAACATCACCACCACTACTCCACACAAAGTCAACATCACCACCATCAACATCACCACCACCACTCCACACAAAGTCAACATCATCACCATAAACATCACCACCACCACTCCACACAAAGTGAACATCATCACCATCAACATCACCACCACCACCACTCCAACTCTACACAAAGTTAACATCACCACCACCACTCCACACAAAGTCAACATCCCCACCACCACTCCACACAAAGTCAACATCATCACCATCAACATCACCACCACTCCACACAAAGTCAACATCATCACCATCAACATCATCACCACCACTCCACACAAAGTCAACATCACCATCACCACTCCACACAAAGTCAACATCATCACCATCAACATCACAACCACCACTCCACACAAAGTCAACATCATCACCATCAACATCACCACCACTACTCCACACAAAGTCAACATCACCACCATCAACATCACCACCACCACTCCACACAAAGTCAACATCATCACCATCAACATCACCACCACCACTCCACACAAAGTCAACATCACCATCACCACTCCACACAAAGTCAACATCATCAACATCACCACCACTACTCCACACAAAGTCAACATCACCACCATCAACATCACCACCACCACTCCACACAAAGTCAACATCATCACCATCAACATCACCACCACTACTCCACACAAAGTCAACATCATCACCATCAACATCACCACCACCACTCCACACAAAGTCAACATCATCACCATCAACATCACCACCACTACTCCACACAAAGTCAACATCACCCCCATCAACATCACCACCACCACTCCACACAAAGTCAACATCATCACCATCAACATCACCACCACTCCAACTCTACACGAAGTCAACATCATCACCATCAACATCACCACCACCACTCCACACAAAGTTAACATCATCACCATCAACATCACCACCACCACTCAACACAAAGTTAACATCATTACCATCAACATCACCACCACCACTCCACACAAAGTCAACATCATCACCATCAACATGTCCACCACCCCTCCAACTCTACACAAAGTCAACATCATCACCATCAACATCACCACCACCACTCTACAAAAGTCAACATCATCAACATCACCACCACCACCTCAACTCTACACAAAGTCAACGTCATCACCATCAACATCACCACTCCACACAAAGTCAACATCATCACCATCAACATCACCACCACCACTCCACACAAAGTCAACATTATCAACATCACCACCACCACTCCACACAAATTCAACATTATCAACATCACCACCACCACTCCACACAAAGTCAACATCATCACCATCAACATCACCAAAACCAGCACTCCACACAAAGTCAACACCATCACCATCAACATCACCACTCCACACAAAGTCAACATCATCACCATCAACATCACCACCACCTCTCTACACAAAGTCAACATCATCACCATCAACATCACCACCACCACTTCAACTCTACACAAAGTCAACATCATCACCATCAACATCACCACTCCACACAAAGTCAACATCATCACCATCAACATCACCACCACTCCACACAAAGTCAACATCATCACCATAAACATCACCACCACCACTCCACACAAAGTGAACATCATCACCATCAACATCACCACCACCACTCCAACTCTACACAAAGTTAACATCACCACCACCACTCCACACAAAGTCAACATCACCACCACTCCACACAAAGTCAACATCATCACCATCAACATCACCACCACTCCACACAAAGTCAACATCATCACCATCAACATCATCACCACCACTCCACACAAAGTCAACATCACCATCACCACTCCACACAAAGTCAACATCATCACCATCAACATCACCACCACTACTCCACACAAAGTCAACATCATCACCATCAACATCACAACCACCACTCCACACAAAGTCAACATCATCACCATCAACATCACCACCACTACTCCACACAAAGTCAACATCACCACCATCAACATCACCACCACCACTCCACACAAAGTCAACATCATCACCATCAACATCACCACCACCACTCCACACAAAGTCAACATCACCATCACCACTCTACACACAAAATCAACATCATCAGCGTCAACATCACCACCACCACTCCACACAAAGTCAACATCATCACCATCAACATCACCACCACTCCACACAAAGTCAACATCATCACCATCAACATCACCACCACTACTTCACACAAAGTCAACATCATCAACATCACCACCACCACTCCACACAAAGTCAACATAATCACCATCAACATCACCACCACCACTCCACACAAAGTCAACATCACCATCACCACTCCACACAAAGTCAACATCATCACCATCAACATCACCACCACTACTCCACACAAAGTCAACATCATCACCATCAACATCACCACCACCACTCCACACAAAGTCAACATCATCACCATCAACATCACCACCACCCCTCCAACTCTACACAAAGTCACAATCATCACCATCAACATCACCACCACTCCAACTCTACACGAAGTCAACATCATCACCATCAACATCACCACCACTCCACACAAAGTCAACATCATCACCATCAACATGTCCACCACCCCTCCAACTCTACACAAAGTCAACATCATCACCATCAACATCACCACCACCACTCTACACAAAGTCAACATCATCAACATCACCACCACCACCTCAACTCTACACAAAGTCAACATCATGACCATCAACATCACCACTCCACACAAAGTCAACATCATCACCATCAACATCACCACCACTACTCTACACAAAGTCAACATTATCAACATCACCACCACCACTCCACACAAAGTCAACATTATCAACATCACCACCACCACCACTCCACACAAAGTCAACATCATCACCATCAACATCACCACCACTCCACACAAAGTCAACATCATCACCATCAACATCACCACCACCACTCTACACAAAGTCAACATCATCACCATCAACATCACCACCACCACTTCAACTCTACACAAAGTCAACATCATCACCATCAACATCACCACTCCACACAAAGTCAACATCATCACCATCAACATCACCACCACCACCACTCCACACAAAGTCAACATCATCACCATAAACATCACCACCACCACTCCACACAAAGTGAACATCATCACCATCAACATCACCACCACCACTCCACACAAAGTCAACATTATCAACATCACCACCACCACAACTCCACACAAAGTCAACATCATCACCATCAACATCACCACCACTCCACACAAAGTCAACATCATCACCATCAACATCACCACCACCACTCTACACAAAGTCAACATCATCACCATCAACATCACCACCACCACTTCAACTCTACACAAAGTCAACATCATCACCATCAACATCACCACTCCACACAAAGTCAACATCATCACCATCAACATCACCACCACCACCACTCCACACAAAGTCAACATCATCACCATAAACATCACCACCACCACTCCACACAAAGTGAACATCATCGCCATCAACATCACCACCACCACTCCAACTCTACACGAAGTTAACATCACCACCACCACTCCACACAAAGTCAACATCACCACCACCACTCCACACAAAGTCAACATCATCACCATCAACATCACCACCACTCCACACAAAGTCAACATCATCACCATCAACATCATCACCACCACTCCACACAAAGTCAACATCACCACTCCACACAAAGTCAACATCATCACCATCAACATCACCACCACTACTCCACACAAAGTCAACATCATCACCATCAACATCACCACCACCACTCCACACAAAGTCAACATCATAACCATCAACATCACCACCACTACTCCACACAAAGTCAACATCACCACCATCAACATCACCACCACCACTCCACACAAAGTCAACATCATCACCATCAACATCACCACCACCACTCCACACAAAGTCAACATCACCATCACCACTCCACACAAAGTCAACATCATCACCATCAACATCACCACCACTACTCCACACAAAGTCAACATCACCACCATCAACATCACCACCACCACTCCACACAAAGTCAACATCATCACCATCAACATCACCACCACTACTCCACACAAAGTCCACATCATCACCATCAACATCACCACCACCACTCCACACAAAGTCAACATCATCACCATCAACATCACCACCACTACTCCACACAAAGTCTACATCACCACCATCAACATCACCACCACCACTCCACACAAAGTCAACATCATCACCATCAACATCACCACCACCACTCAACACAAAGTTAACATCATTACCATCAACATCACCACCACCACTCCACACAAAGTCAACATCATCACCATCAACATGTCCACCACCCCTCCAACTCTACACAAAGTCAACATCATCACCATCAACATCACCACCACCACTCTACAAAAAGTCAACATCATCAACATCACCACCACCACCTCAACTCTACACAAAGTCAACATCATCACCATCAACATCACCACTCCACACAAAGTCAACATCATCACCATCAACATCACCACCACCACTCCACACAAAGTCAACATTATCAACATCAACACCACCACTCCACACAAAGTCAACATTATCAACATCACCACCACCACTCCACACAAAGTCAACATCATCACCATCAACATCACCACCACCACCACTCCACACAAAGTCAACATCATCAACATCACCACTCCACACAAAGTCAACATCACCACCATCAACATCACCACCACCACTCTACACAAAGTCAACATCATCACCATCAACATCACTACCACCACTTCAACTCTACACAAAGTCAACATCATCACCATCAACATCACCACTCCACACAAAGTCAACATCATCACCATCAACATCTCCACCACTCCACACAAAGTCAACATCATCACCATAAACATCACCACCACCACTCCACACAAAGTGAACATCATCACCATCAACATCACCACCACCACTCCAACTCTACACAAAGTTAACATCACCACCACCACTCCACACAAAGTCAACATCACCACCACCACTCCACACAAAGTCAACATCATCACCATCAACATCACCACCACTCCACACAAAGTCAACATCATCACCATCAACATCATCACCACCACTCCACACAAAGTCAACATCACCATCACCACTCCACACAAAGTCAACATCATCACCATCAACATCACAACCACCACTCCACACAAAGTCAACATCATCACCATCAACATCACCACCACTACTCCACACAAAGTCAACATCACCACCATCAACATCACCACCACCACTCCACACAAAGTCAACATCATCACCATCAACATCACCACCACCACTCCACACAAAGTCAACATCATAACCATCAACATCACCACCACTACTCCACACAAAGTCAACATCACCACCATCAACATCACCACCACCACTCCACACAAAGTCAACATCATCACCATCAACATCACCACCACCACTCCACACAAAGTCAACATCACCACTCCACACAAAGTCAACATCATCACCATCAATATCACCACCACTACTCCACACAAAGTCAACATCACCACCATCAACATCACCACCACCACTCCACACAAAGTCAACATCATCACCATCAACATCACCACCACTACTCCACACAAAGTCAACATCATCACCATCAACATCACCACCACCACTCCACACAAAGTCAACATCATCACCATCAACATCACCACCACTACTCCACACAAAGTCTACATCACCACCATCAACATCACCACCACCACTCCACACAAAGTCAACATCATCACCATCAACATCACCACCACTCCAACTCTACACGAAGTCCACATCATCACCATCAACATCACCACCACCACTCCACACAAAGTTAACATCATCACCATCAACATCACCACCACCACTCAACACAAAGTTAACATCATTACCATCAACATCACCACCACCACTCCACACAAAGTCAACATCATCACCATCAACATGTCCACCACCCCTCCAACTCTACACAAAGTCAACATCATCACCATCAACATCACCACCACCACTCTACAAAAAGTCAACATCATCAACATCACCACCACCACCTCAACTCTACACAAAGTCAACATCATCACCATCAACATCACCACTCCACACAAAGTCAACATCATCACCATCAACATCACCACCACCACTCCACACAAAGTCAACATTATCAACATCACCACCACCACTCCACACAAAGTCAACATTATCAACATCACCACCACCACTCCACACAAAGTCAACATCATCACCATCAACATCACCACCACCACCACTCCACACAAAGTCAACATCATCAACATCACCACTCCACACAAAGTCAACATCACCACCATCAACATCACCACCACCACTCTACACAAAGTCAACATCATCACCATCAACATCACTACCACCACTTCAACTCTACACAAAGTCAACATCATCACCATCAACATCACCACTCCACACAAAGTCAACATCATCACCATCAACATCTCCACCACTCCACACAAAGTCAACATCATCACCATAAACATCACCACCACCACTCCACACAAAGTGAACATCATCACCATCAACATCACCACCACCACTCCAACTCTACACAAAGTTAACATCACCACCACCACTCCACACAAAGTCAACATCACCACCACCACTCCACACAAAGTCAACATCATCACCATCAACATCACCACCACTCCACACAAAGTCAACATCATCACCATCAACATCATCACCACCACTCCACACAAAGTCAACATCACCATCACCACTCCACACAAAGTCAACATCATCACCATCAACATCACAACCACCACTCCACACAAAGTCAACATCATCACCATCAACATCACCACCACTACTCCACACAAAGTCAACATCACCACCATCAACATCACCACCACCACTCCACACAAAGTCAACATCATCACCATCAACATCACCACCACCACTCCACACAAAGTCAACATCACCATCACCACTCCACACAAAGTCAACATCATCAACATCACCACCACTACTCCACACAAAGTCAACATCACCACCATCAACATCACCACCACCACTCCACACAAAGTCAACATCATCACCATCAACATCACCACCACTACTCCACACAAAGTCAACATCATCACCATCAACATCACCACCACCACTCCACACAAAGTCAACATCATCACCATCAACATCACCACCACTACTCCACACAAAGTCAACATCACCCCCATCAACATCACCACCACCACTCCACACAAAGTCAACATCATCACCATCAACATCACCACCACTCCAACTCTACACGAAGTCAACATCATCACCATCAACATCACCACCACCACTCCACACAAAGTTAACATCATCACCATCAACATCACCACCACCACTCAACACAAAGTTAACATCATTACCATCAACATCACCACCACCACTCCACACAAAGTCAACATCATCACCATCAACATGTCCACCACCCCTCCAACTCTACACAAAGTCAACATCATCACCATCAACATCACCACCACCACTCTACAAAAGTCAACATCATCAACATCACCACCACCACCTCAACTCTACACAAAGTCAACATCATCACCATCAACATCACCACTCCACACAAAGTCAACATCATCACCATCAACATCACCACCACCACTCCACACAAAGTCAACATTATCAACATCACCACCACCACTCCACACAAATTCAACATTATCAACATCACCACCACCACTCCACACAAAGTCAACATCATCACCATCAACATCACCAAAACCAGCACTCCACACAAAGTCAACATCATCACCATCAACATCACCACTCCACACAAAGTCAACATCATCACCATCAACATCACCACCACCACTCTACACAAAGTCAACATCATCACCATCAACATCACCACCACCACTTCAACTCTACACAAAGTCAACATCATGACCATCAACATCACCACTCCACACAAAGTCAACATCATCACCATCAACATCACCACCACCACCACTCCACACAAAGTCAACATCATCACCATAAACATCACCACCACCACTCCACACAAAGTCAACATCATCACCATCAACATCACCACCACCACTCCAACTCTACACAAAGTTAACATCACCACCACCACTCCACACAAAGTCAACATCATCACCATCAACATCACCACCACTCCACACAAAGTCAACATCATCACCATCAACATCACCACCACCACTCCACACAACGTAAAGAAGACCACCTCCCACCAATGCAATTAGCAGAACCGTTTTTTCTTTTTATTACTTTTTTGTCTCCAATTTCCAGAACGAAGCTCACGCCCGAAACCTCGCGACACACGCGACTCCTGAACCCGAGCGAGCAATGCCGACGCCTAACTTGCTGTAGTTGTCTGTGTGTGGATATTTTTGCCATTGTCCCCCCCTCCCCAGCACCCCCTCGATCTCCCCTCACCCCCCATTCCTGCCTGGTATGAAGGAGGCCGTGGGTTCGATCCCGACCCAGAACGCCTGCTGTATATTTGGAGTTTGCGTGTCTCTCTTCATCTCTCATCATCACGGTGGCTAGGAGATGTTAACTACCTCGCCTGCTACGCAGGAGGTCGTGGGTTTGATCCTGACCCTAACACCTGCTGCTGCTATATATTTGTAGTCTGCGTCTCCCTCTCATCATCATCACAGTGGCTAGGATATGTTAACTACTTCGCCTGGTATACAGCAGGTCGTGGGTTTGATCTTGACCCTAACACCTGCTGCTGCTGTATATTTTTAGTCTGGGTCTCTCTCCTCACGGTGGTGATTGTGTGGGGTTTTTTTCCGGGTCTCCTAAGGATTTTTTCCCACCTCCACAATTCCAATTATTTCGGCTGAGGCAGTCTTAAAAAAAAAACAATGCAAGACATTATTACGACGATGTTGATTATTATTATCATCATCGATGATGATTATTATCGTCATCATCGTAAAAAAAATTCGCCTGTTGCATTGTTTCATCGCAAGCAATGACGACGTGTGGTGAATGCGAGACCTTGATGATGACACTCTTTGTGGTTCTTTCGGTAAAGCCACGTAGTTAGAAATACAATGGAAACAAATCTCGACGTTTCGATGGCACCGTGAGCGACCTTCATCAGGTGGTAAAAGCTCAGCAAGGAAAACAACTGCTGACGTGGGCGAGTGAGCTGCCGTGGCAAGAGGTTATATAGGCAAGAAGGGGGGAGGAGCAACGGGGGAGAGAGAGGGGGGAGGTGTGGGGTAGGGGGAAGGGTAGGGGCACTGCGTGAGCGCTAGGAGGAGTGAGGACGTGAGGCTGGGGGGGAGGGGGGGAAGTGGGCGGGGCTAGAAGTGAATGGCTGGGAAAGCTGAGGATGCGAAATTAACTCAGAAAAATAGACTAGTACCCGGCAGATATGATGGATACAACCATAAACAGTTAAAGGTTTCGTTTTTTGGGTCTTTCGGTAAAGTCACGTAGAAGGGAAACAATGAAATAATAAAAATATAAAACTATTTTATTGTTTCCCTTCTACGTGGTGGTGACTTTACCGAAAGAACGAAGAATATGAATCCCTGCAGTCACGAAATCTTTAAATCAAAACGTTAAGGGTTTACCTGGTTAATAACATCCTTCCAATGATTGCTCAATTTGTATCCATCTTCCCGGTTGAAGTTATGCCTGTGTTTATATATGCGAATGGCTTCATGAACAAACCTTTGATAGTAGCCCAAAGGTTTTCAGAGTACCTTGGTCTCGGAAAAACACAATATCACACGAGCCCAAAGCGTTATAACAATGGTCAGCCACGGCAGAGGTATTGGTTCTGCCGTGTTTAAGATCTGCCTTGTGTTCGCGAACACGGTCCGAGACATGTCGTTTCGTTTCCCCGATGTAACTGCTGCCGCAGCTACAACTCAGTTTGTAGGCTCCAGGGTATTGCATGTCAGGAATGACCTCCTTCACAGATGAGATCAGATCACGGATTTTTGTGTACTGTATTGAATCAGACCTGGATCTTGTGTTTGTTTAAGATTTTGGAAATCTTTTTGGTAACGCCGGCTATGTATGGTAACGTGATGGTTTTGATCGGCTTCTCAGGGGGTTGTTTCTCCATGGTTGGCGAAACAGCTTTGCGATTAATGCGGTCCGAGTACCCATTCATCTTGGGGGCCTGGTGTACGTGTTCCAGTTCACTGGCTAGGTGGTGTTGGTCGGAAATGCAGTGGGCCCTATTGTGTAGTGTTTTGATGAGGGAATTCTTCTGTGCCGAATGGTGGTGGGAATCAGATTTTTTTTGTCTTGCTGTGGTTTTACCACCTGATGAAGATTGCTTGTGTTGCAATCGAAACGTCGTGTTTTATTTTATGTTATTTCTAGCTACTTGACTTTACCGAAAGAACCAAAGAGTATGGATTCCTGCAGTCACGAAAGCTTCAAATCAAGATTGATGATGATACTTTGATGTTATTGTTGTTTTCTGTTTTATCAAACAGAAACACACACACATTTTATTGGTGAACTAAGTAACTAATTATCAAGTTTTGTTTACGTGACAACCCCTTACTGATTGTAAATGTCACAGTGGGTTTACTCTCCAACACGCACATGTTAGTACTGAACTAAGTAACGAATTGGCCACGTCGTGTTTACGTGACAACCCCTTACTGATTGTAAATGTTGTAGTGCGTTTACTCTCCAACACACACACCGGATAGTGCTGGACTAAGTAACTAATTGTCCACGTTTTGTTTATTTGAACAAACCTTTACTGATTGTAAATGTTGTAGTGGGTTTACTCTCCAACACACACACACCGGATAGTGCTGGACTAAGTAACTAATTGTCCACGTTTTGTTTATTTGAACAAACCTTCACTGATTGTAAATGTTGTAGTGTGTTTACTCTCCAAAACACACACACACACCGGATAGTGCTGGACTAAGTAACTAATTGTTCACGTTTTGTTTATTTGAACAAACCTTCACTGATTGTAAACGTTGTAGTGGGTTTACTCTCCAACATACACACACACACACCGGTTAGTGCTGAACTAAGTAACTAATTGTCCACGTTTTGTTTATTTGAACAAACCTTCACTGATTGTAAATGTTGTAGTGAGTTTACTCTCCAACATACACACACACACCGGTTAGTGCTGAACTAAGTAACTAATTGTCCAAGTTTTGTTTATTTGAACAAACCTTTACTGATTGTAAATGTTGTAGTGAGTTTACTCTCCAACACACACACACACCGGATAGTGCTGGACTAAGTAACTAATTGTCCACGTTTTGTTTATTTGAACAAACCGTTACTGATTGTAAATGTTGTAGTGAGTTTACTCTCCAACACACACACACACACCGGATAGTGCTGGACTAAGTAACTAATTGTCCACGTTTTGTTTATTTGAACAAACCTTTACTGATTGTAAATGTTGTAGTGAGTTTACTCTCCAACACACACACACACACCGGATAGTGCTGGACTAAGTAACTAATTGTCCACGTTTTGTTTATTTGAACAAACCTTTACTGATTGTAAATGTTGTAGTGGGTTTACTCTCCAACACAACACTGGATAGTGCTGAACTAAGTAACTAATTGTCCACGTTTTGTTTATTTGAACAAACCTTTACTGATTGTAAATGTTGTAGTGAGTTTACTCTCCAACACACACACACACCGGATAGTGCTGGACTAAGTAACTAATTGTCCACGTTTTGTTTATTTGAACAAACCTTTACTGATTGTAAATGTTGTAGTGGGTTTTAATCTCCAACACACACACACCGGATAGTGCTGGACTAAGTAAAAAATTGTTCACGTTTTGTTTATTTGAACAAACCTTCACTGATTGTAAATGTTGTAGTGGGTTTACTCACCAACACACACACTGGATAGTGCTGAACTAAGTAACTAATTGTCCACGTTTTGTTTATTTGAACAAACCTTTACTGATTGTAAATGTTGTAGTGAGTTTACTCTCCAACACACACACACCGGATAGTGCTGGACTAAGTAACTAATTGTCCAGGTTTTGTTTATTTGAACAAACCTTCACTGATTGTAAATGTTGTAGTGGGTTTACTCTCCAAAACACACACACACACACCGGATAGTGCTGGACTAAGTAACTAATTGTCCACGTTTTGTTTATTTGAACAAACCTTTACTGATTGTAAATGTTGTAGTGGGTTTACTCTTCAACACACACACACCGGATAGTGCTGGACTAAGTAACTAATTGTCCACATTTTGTTTATTTGAACAAACCTTTACTGATTGTAAATGTTGTAGTGGGTTTACTCTCCAAAACACACACACACCAGATAGTGCTGAACTAAGTAACTAATTGTCCACGTTTTGTTTATTTGAACAAACCTTTACTGATTGTACATGTTGTAGTGAGTTTACTCTCCAACACACACACATACCGGATAGTGCTGAACTAAGTAACTAATTGTCCACGTTTTGTTCATTTGAACAAACCTTCACTGATTGTAAATGTTGTAGAGGGTTTACTCTACGACACACACACACCCATTAGTGCTGAAATAAGGAACTATTTGGCCACGTCTTGTTTATGTGACAACACCCGTACTAAATTGGGCTGTGCGTAGGGGCAGCAGTCGTGAGTTTTAACGACACGGCATTTATACACTTCGCGTGCTCTAACCCCAAGGAAAAGCACAGAAACCTCCATCATCGTCGTGGGTGAGGAGTTTTTTTTTTTTTTAACGAAGCGCATTGAATGCACGGGGAACAGATTTAAGTGTTGGGCACGGACTCATGACATTTCTGCTCGCGCATGCACGCGGGGTGCGTGTATGCGCGAGCGAAAGGTTGTTGTTATTTGACTTGCATCCCACTGGGATTTTTTTGCACCCAGCGTTGGTGTACGGTGCTATTTCAGGAATATCTTGATTTTTTTTTCCTGGATTTTTATGTTTGCACAGTCACACAAAGTCACTTTAAGATGTTTTTCTTGTTCATGTTTTTTGTTTGTTGCGGTTGCACCCGATTCAAGAGCCGAATGGCTCACAGGGCTATACCAAATAAATGAAACTATGAACTATGATGCGAACGGGCGGGCATGCGAACGGGCGGGCATGCGAACAAACGAACGAACGGGCGCGCGTTATTGTACGTCGCCCATCGTGTTGTTGAAAAACCTCCGGAGCTTCCACGCCCTGGCGAAGACCCCCCACTCCGCCTGGCCCCCGCAACGGGAGCCCGACTCGTAGATGCCCACCACGTACCACTTGCCGTCCTCTTGCTTGCACATCAGAGCAGCGGAGGCGTTCGACTTCGGAGGGGAGAGAAATGCCAACGACAAAAAAAACACGCGTGGGTATATATGCGAGTGTGTGGGTGAGTGTTTGTGGGGAGCGGTGGTGTAGCGGTCGGCGCTACGCTGCACTACGAACCCGGCGACCCGGGTTCTATCCCAGCTCACGGCCAACAGCACCAGTGACGATTATCTGAACCGGTCCCGGGCCTCCCCTTGGTCGACTCAGCCTCAAATGAGTACCCAGGTGCGGTGTAGGAATATCACCACTGGGGAGACAAAGGCGGTCGGGCGTGGTGCTGGCAACCCACCCCCCCGTGTGCTGTTCCGGCCTTCATAGTTGCTCGCTAACAGCACTTGTGTGAGTGTATGAGTGAGTGTGTATGAGTGAGTGTGTGTATGACAGTGCTGTGGGGGGAGGTCTAATTTCGATTGGCTCCTCCCCTCATGGCATCTGTGTCCACCACAGGGGCTAAACGGGGGCTCTGGACGGGTGCGAGGGGCTGGTAACCCCTCCACCGTCAATTAATTACCACTAAACCGCGAATTAAGTATATATCTAATAAGCTTGTGCCGGAGGCCCCGGAGGGCCAGGCGTCTATGACGTCTCCTGGCCAAACCCCAATTGGAGGAGCCAGGAGATTGAATATCTACCCTCGGGGCTCCTCTAGACACAAGGAAAACCACTACGGGTGGCGACGTGGAATGTTCGAACTCTCACTGCGGAGGAGAGGCTGCCACTCCTCTGTCGGGAGATCTATGTGGCAGTCAGGAGGTCCGGTGGACCGGTTCTGGCTCCTGCCTCCATGAGGGGTGGACAGTCCTCTACTCGGGGCAGCAGACTGCCAAACAACAGGGTGTGGCTCTTCTTTTGAATAAAAGAATGAAGGGGGCGTGGGAGCGTGGCGGTGAGGTGTGGGAAGCTGTAAGCCCCAGGCTACTTTGGGCTCGCCTTCCCATCAACCGCAGGCGAGGAATGGTGGTCGTGGTCACTTATGTCCCCACCGAAGATGAACATCCGTGGAGGGATACAGGCAAAGCCGATGAGTCAGATGCCTTCTATGACCTCCTGTCACAGGTGCTGGCTAAAGTGGCCCCTCGGGATAGAGTCATCATGTTGGGTGACTTCAATGCCCAAGTTGGTCAAGGTGCTGGCACCTGGTCTGGAGTGATTGGAGGGCATGGGCCAGATCAGCTCAATAACAATGGTAGGAGGCTGCTAGATTTTTGTGTAGCCCATGGGCTTGTAATTACCAACACGCTGTTCCGGCATCGGCGCATCCACACAACATCATGGATGCATGCCAGGTCCAAGCAAGAACATCTGCTGGACTACATAGTGACGGACCAGCGGATGCAAGCCCATGTCCTTGACACCAGGACCTACCGTGGAGCTGATCTGCCCTCTCACCATCGACTAGTCATCTGTAAGATGCGCCTGCCATTCTTCCACTCCGGTGATGGGTGTACACCCAGTACCCCATTCCAACCTAAAGTGGCCTGGTCTTAGTTATCTGATGAAATTTGCTAGCGAGAATTTCATCATCGCTTGCGGCTGAGATTGGCATCGTACCCAACTCCTCCTGATGTCGAGGGTAAATGGGCGAGGTTTAGGACTGTGACTCATGCAGCTGCAATGGCTAGTTTGGGTACGCGGTCCAGACCTCCCCAGAGACCCTCGCTGACAGAGGACGTGTTCAGGATGGTTGAGAAAAAGCGACAGGCCCATTGTCATCGGCTACAGAATCCCACATCAGAGAATGAGGAGGCTTACCGCAGCCTTCGCTCGGAGGTTCGGAGAGCCGTGAGGCGCTGCAAGGATGGGTGGTGGTCGCGGGTTGCTGAGGAGATGGAGTCTGCCTCAGTGGCCCGCGATCACAAATCTCTATTTAACTCCATCAAAAAAGTAGCTTGCAGTGCCACACCTATTACCATCATTAGGGGAAAAAACGTTGATCCAATCTCCGACCCCCAGGAACAGGTTTGCAGATTTGCTGAGCATTTCAGTGAGGTCCTGGGGGAGGGAAAACCCCTCAGCCAGGAAAACATCATGGCACAAAGTGAGGCTGCGGTGCCTCAAATATTGGAGGAAGTCACCCCCTGTGAGTGGCTGGCTGAGGTGCCATCTGTTGAGGAAGTACTGAAGGCTATCCGGAGTCTGTGACCAGGAAAGGCAGCGGGCAGAGATGATCTCCCAAGCGAAATGCTGAGGGAGGGTGGCGTTTGTGCACAGACTGCCCTATATGACATCATAACAACAGTCTGGACCACTGGACGAGTTCCGCAGGATTGGAAGGATGCCCTGGTGGTCCCCCTTTTTAAGGGGGACCGCACAGACTGTAACAACTACAGGGACATCTCACTCCTCAGTGTGCCGGGGAAGGTCCTGGCAAGGATTATTCAGCATCGCCTTGCCAGGCACGCTGAGGAGAGGCTTGCGGAGCCCCAATGCGGTTTCAGGAAAGGGTGGTCCTGCACAGATGCCATATTTTCTGTCCGTCTGCTACAGCAGAGGTGTAGGGAATTCCAACAAGACCTACATCTCTGCTTTGTTGACCTGGGTAAGGCCTATGATACCATCAGTAGGCCTGGGCTCTGGGTTGTTCTTCGTGCTTTTGGAGTACCTGACCCTCTGCTCACGATCATTAAGGACCTTCATGATGGTGAGGGGGCCCAGGTAAAACTACGTGGCCGGGAGTCAGGGCCATTCCCTGTACACCTTGGGGTGCGACAGGGATGTCCTCTGGCTCCCACATTATTTAACATCTATTTTGACCACGTAGTTCGTGAAGCCTTCAATAGCTGTACCGGGGGAATCTCCATATGGTACAGATATAATGGGAGGCTGATCGATGCCCGGGTGTGGTCAAGGGATAGCTCCCTATTGCTCAACCACGTTATGTATGCTGATGATTTGGTAATAGCTGCTCATTCAGAGAAGGAGTTGGAGACGCTGCTGCTGAAACTGGAGCATGCTACTAAGAGATGGGGCCTTACCATCAGGCCCACCAAAACTAAGCACCTGCCTGGGTATTTTGTACCATCGGACACTCCACCCCCACAACTCCAAATCGGTGATGGGGCAGTGTGTAGTGTAGTGTATAGTGTAGTGTGTAGTGTAGTAGTGTAGTGTATAGTGAAGTGTATAGTGTAGTGTATATTGTAGTATATAGTGTAGTGTACAGTGTAGTGTATAGTAGTGTATACTGTAGTATTTAGTAGTGTAGTCTATAGTAGTGTAGTGTATAGTGTAGTGTAGTGTATAGTGTAGTGTATAGTGTAGTGTATAGTAGTGTATTGTGTAGTGTATAGTGTAGTATATAGTGTAGTGTGTAGTGTACAGTAGTGCAGTGTATAGTGTAGTGTACAGTGTAGTGTATAGTGTGTAGTGTAGTGTATAGTGTAGTGTATAGTGTAGTATGTAGTGTAGTGTGTAGTGCAGTGTATAGTGGAGTGCATAGTGTAGTGTATAGTGTAGTGTATAGTGTAGTGTGTAGTGTAGTGTATAGTGTAGTGTGTAGTGTATAGTGTAGTGTATAGTAGTGTAGTGTATAGTGTAGTGTTTCGTAGTGTATAGTAGTGTAAAGTGTAGTGTTGTAGTGTATAGTGTAGTGTATACTGTAGTGTATAGTATTGTAGTGTATAGTGTAGTGTATCGTAGTGTATCGTAGTGTATAGTGGTGTAGTGTAGTGTATAGTAGTGTAGTGTATAGTAGTGTAGTGTATAGTAGTGTATAGTGTAGTGTATAGTGTAGTGTATAGTAGTGTAGTGTATAGTAGTGTAGTCTATAGTGTAGTGTGTAGTGTAGTGTATAGTGTAGTATATTTTAGTGTATAGTGTAGTATATATAGTAATGTATAGTGTAGTGTTTAGTGTATAGTGTAGTGTATAGTGTAGTGTATAGTAGTGTATAGTAGTGTAGTGTATAGTAGTGTATAGTAGTGTATAGTAGTATATAGTAATGTATAGTAGTGTATAGTAGTGTAGTGTATAGTGTAATGTATAGAAGTGTATAGCAGTGTAGTGTATAGTAGTGTAGTGTATAGTGTAGTGTATAGTAGTGTAGTGTATAGTAGTGTGGTGTATAGTAGTGTATATTGTAGTGTGTAGTGTATAGTAGCGTAGTGTATAGTAGTGTATAGTGTAGTGTATAGTAGTGTATAGTAGTGTAGTGTATAGTGTAGTGTATTGTGTAGTGTATAGTAATGTGGTGTATAGTAGTGTATAGTAGTGTAGTGTGTAGTGTATAGTAGTGTAGTGTGTAATGTATAGTAGTGTAGTGTGTAGTGTATAGTAGTATAGTGTATAGTGTAGTGTATAATGTAGTGTATAGTAGTGTAGTGTATAGTTGTGTATAGTAGTGTATAGTGTAGTGTATAGTGTAGTGTATAGTGTAGTGTACACTATTCTAGACTCACCGGCAATGGCACCACGCAGCTCCTAGGAGGCTGGGTGCAGATCTTTTGGCTTGAGATGCTGGAAACTCCGCAGCTGCCCTCCGTGGCCATCTGCACCTGCATCTGCCTCTGGTCGAGTGCTGGCCAACGCGAAGGGAGGGCAGAGAATCGAACAAAAATGTTTCAAATGTTACCCGGCCGAGGTGAAGCGAGAGCGCCGATGATCCTGGCTTTGAATACCCCCCCAAGTCGTTACCAACGCACGGGCAGCAGCGGCGGCGGAAGCAATGTGAGGGGACGGGAAGGGGAAGGGAGACGGAAGGGGAAGGGAGCGGAAGCTTCACCGACACGTCCCCAGAGCGCCGGTCCCGCGGTAAAGCGGAGACGGTGGCGCGCCGATACGCGGGGCGCAAGAGCCTGGACTCGCTGTGTTCAAGGTCCCTGAGAAAACATCCTCCTAAGGTTCAGCCTCCACTTCTCCCCGACGGTCCTCTCATCTTCGGATACCCGAAGGGCGACGGACCCCAACATCTTCAGGGGCCCTGTCAACGTGCTTGTCGGCCACGCCAAGCTCGCCGTGCACAGGGCGAGGAAGGTGGCCCTGGAGGGGAAACGTCCGGCCATGCGGCCTGGGCGTCTTCCGCGCTTTCCGGTCGGAGCCAGTCCGGTCGGAGCCAGGGTGTGTGGGCCGGAGTTCTGCCGTGCGCGGCTGACCCACGCCGTGCCGGCCCTTCAAGGAGCGGTGGGCGCTGGAGGAGGGCCGTGTGGCTCGGTGGCAGATGACGGAGAGCTCTGCGTGCAGATTGTGAGCTACCCGTCGGAGGCCGTAGCACTGCGGGAAGGGCTGCGTGCCGATGCAGCACTTGTCGTAGTTAAAAATACATAATAATATTACATACAAAACATAGGGGGAACAAGGACATGGAGTAGAGAGAGAGGGCGTAGGTAGAGAGAGGGGGGTAGGTAGAGAAAGAGAGAGGGTAGAGAGAGAGGGGGTAGAGAGAGGGGGTAGGTAGAGAGAGGGGGTAGGTAGAGAGAGGGGGTAGGTAGAGAGAGGTGGTAGAGAGAGAGGGAAGAGGTAAGGAGAGCAGAGCTTGAAATCTTTCGTGAAATCTTTCATTTCAAACGGGCGGGTGGGGGGGGGGGGTTACATAAAGCAGAGCATTAAACAAGAAAACGAAATGATAAACGAAGCAAAGTGCCGACTACACCGAGCATCTTCTTGTTTCCTCTTATCGTAAAAAAAGGAAAAGACGGTAGGGGAGGGGAAGGGAGGGAAGGAGAGGGGATGAGAGGAGAGGGTAGCGGAGGGAGTAAGCGAGTAGGCGGGATCACCTTCGATGAAGCAGGTCTTCCCGGAGTAGTGCGTAGGCCGCTGGTAGTCTGGCAGGCAGGCCGGGCTCCTGTTGGTCACGGGAGTGGCGACCTTCAGCAGTGCTGCGTTGTACCGGTCGTGAACGGTGTAGCTCAGCACCCGCAGGTCCACGCCACCGCTCAGCCGGACACTCGGGGGCTGCGGGTCGCTCCTGAAATCGGCGGCAGCCAACGACGTCTTTATTCGCGACGAACTTTTGTTGCCGTGCAGCGGTGGCTGGGGAGACGTTGACGACCTCGCCTGGTATGCTAGAGGTCGTGGGTTCGATCCTGAGCCCTGATGTATATTTGTAATCTGCGTCTCTTTCTCTCTTCTCACGGTCTCGTTTGTTGTGTTTAGTTCCCCCGGCGCACCTCCGATTAGCCACGGTTGGCTACGTACAAAATAAGTTCAACGTACATACATAGGCTCACAGCAGAGAACCATAGACTCACACAGATACCCATGGACTCACACAGAGCCCCATAGACTCACTCAGGGACCCATAGACTCATACAGAGCCCCATAGACTCACACAGAGACCAGTAGACTCCCACAGAGACCCATAGACTCACACAGAGACCCATAGACTCACACAGGGACCCATAGACTCACACAGAGACCCATAGACTCACACAGAGACCAGTAGCCTCACACAGAGACACATAGACTCACACAGTGACCAGTAGGCTCACACAGAGACCCATAGACTCACATCAGAGACCCATAGACTCACACAGAGACCCATAGAATCACACAGAGACCAGTAGACTCACACAGTGACCCATAGACTCACATAGACACCCATAGACTCACACAGACACCCATAGACTCACACAGAGACCCATAGACTCACACAGAGACTAGTAGACTCACACAGAGACCAGTGGACTCACACAGAGACACATAGACTCACACAGAGACCAATAGACTCACATCAGAGCCCCATAGACTCACACAGAGACCAGTAGACTCACAAAGAGACCCATAGACTCACATCAGAGACCAATAGACTCACAGAGACGATTAGACTCACACAGAGACCCATAGACTCACACAGAGACATATAGAATCACACAGAGACACAGAGACTCACACAGAGACCCATAGACTCACACAGAGATCCAAAGACTCACACAGAGACCCATAGACTGACACAGAGACCCATGGACTCACACAGAGCCCCACAGACTTACACAGAGCCCCATAGACTCATACAGCAGAGACCCATAGACTCACAAAAAGCCACATAGACTCACACAGAGTCCCATAGACTCACACAGAGACCAGTAGACTCACACAGAAACACATAGACTCACACAGCAGAGACTCATAGACTCACCACACTGAGACCAATAGACTCACAGAGATCCACAGACTTACGTACACAGAAACTCATAGACTCACACAGAGATCAGTAGACTCACACAGAAACACAGACTCACACAGAGCCACATAGACTCACACAAAGACACATAGACTCACACAGAGCCCCATAGACTCACACAGGGACCCATAGACTCACACGGAGTCCCATAGACTCACACAGAGACGTATAGACTCACACGGAGACCCATAGACTCACACAGAGACCCGTAGACTCACACAGAGACACATAGACTCTCACAGAGCCCCATAGACTCCCACAGAGCCCCATAGACTCACACAGAGCCCCATAGACTCACACAGAGCCTCACAGACTCACACAGAGCCCCATAGACTCACACAGAGACCAATAGACTCACACAGAGACACATAGACTCACACAGAGACCAGTAGATTCACACAGAGACACATAGACTCACACAGAGACCCATAGACTCACACAGAGCCCCATAGACTCACACAGGGACCCATAGACTCACACAGAGACTCATAGACTCACACAGAGACCCGTAGACTCACACAGAGACACATAGACTCCCACAGAGCCCCATAGACTCACACAGAGCCCCATAGACTCACACAGAGCCCCATAGACTCACACAGAGCCCCATAGACTCACACAGAGACCAGTAGACTCACACAGAGACACATAGACTCACACAGAGACCAGTAGACTCACACAGAGACACATAGACTCACACAGAGACCCATAGACTCACACAGAGACCCATAGACTCACACAGAGCCCCATAGACTCACACAGAGACCCATAGATTCACACAAAGACCCATAGACTCACACAGAGATACAAAAACCCACACAGAGACCCATAAACTCACACAGAGACCCATAGACTCACAAAGAGACCCATAGACTCACACTAAGACCAGTAGACTCACACAGAGACCCATAGACTCACACAGAGACCCATAGCCTCACACGGAGACTCATAGACTCACATGGAGACCCATAGACTCACACGGAGACCCATAGACTTACACAGAGACACAAAAACCCACACAGGGACCCATAGACTCACACGGAGTCCCATAGACTCACACAGAGACGTATAGACTCACACGGAGACCCATAGACTCACACAGAGACCCGTAGACTCACACAGAGACACATAGACTCCCACAGAGCCCCATAGACTCCCACAGAGCCCCATAGACTCACACAGAGCCCCATAGACTCACACAGATCCTCACAGACTCACACAGAGCCCCATAGACTCACACAGAGACCAATAGACTCACACAGAGACACATAGACTCACACAGAGACCAGTAGACTCACACAGAGACACATAGACTCACACAGAGCCCCATAGACTCACACAGAGACCAATAGACTCACACAGAGACACATAGACTCACACAGAGACCAGTAGACTCACACAGAGACACATAGACTCACACAGAGACCCATAGACTCACACAGAGCCCCATAGACTCACACAGGGACCCATAGACTCACACAGAGACTCATAGACTCACACAGAGACCCGTAGACTCACACAGAGACACATAGACTCCCACAGAGCCCCATAGACTCACACAGAGCCCCATAGACTCACACAGATCCCCATAGACTCACACAGAGCCCCATAGACTCACACAGAGACCAGTAGACTCACACAGAGACACATAGACTCACACAGAGACCAGTAGACTCACACAGAGACACATAGACTCACACAGAGACCCATAGACTCACACAGAGACCCATAGACTCACACAGAGCCCCATAGACTCACACAGAGACCCATAGATTCACACAAAGACCCATAGACTCACACAGAGATACAAAAACCCACACAGAGACCCATAAACTCACACAGAGACCCATAGACTCACAAAGAGACCCATAGACTCACACTAAGACCAGTAGACTCACACAGAGACCCATAGACTCACACAGAGACCCATAGCCTCACACGGAGACTCATAGACTCACATGGAGACCCATAGACTCACACGGAGACCCATAGACTTACACAGAGACACAAAAACCCACACAGAGACCCATAGACTCACACAGAGACCAATAGACTCACACAGAGACCCATAGACTCACACAGAGCCCCAAAGTCTCACACAGAGACCCATAGACTCACCCAGGGATCCATAGACTCACACGGAGACCCATAGACTCACACAGAGACCCATAGACTCACACAGAGACCCATAGACTCACACCGCGGCCTGCACCCCGACCTGTTTACGAGCAGGTTGACGCAGCCGGCGGTCGCGAGGAACCAAGAGGGCTTGACAAGCGTGGCGTGGCACAGCGTCGCGTTGTACTGCACCACCGCAGCCGCCCAGGGAGCCGGTGACTGGAACCCCTTCACACCGCAGGCTGCAGACAGCAGACGGCAGATGGCAGGTTTACTGTAAGCAAGTTTACCATAACCAGGTTTAACATAACCAGGTTTAACATAACCAGGCTTACTCTAACCAGGTTTACCGTAACCAGGTTTAACATAACCAGGTTTACTCTAACCAGGTTTACTGTAACCAGGTTTACTGTAACCAGGTTTACCATAACCAGGTTTAACATAACCAGGTTTAACATAACCAGGTTTAACATAACCAGGTTTAACATAACCAGGTTTACTGTAACCAAGTTTAACATAACCAGGTTTAACATAACCAGGTTTAACATAACCAAGTTTACCATAACCAGGTTTACTCTAACCAAGTTTAACATAACCAGGTTTACTGTAACCAGGTTTAACATAACCAGGTTTACTGTAACCAGGTTTACTGTAACCAAGTTTAACATAACCAGGTTTACCGTAACCAGGTTTAATGTTCAGGTTTACCCTAACCAAGTTTCCATAACCAGGTTTACCTAACCAGCTTACCATAACCAAGTTTACCATAACAAAGTAACCAGGTTACCGTAACCAGGTTACCGTAACCAAGTTACCATAACCAAGTTAACCATAACCAAGGTTCCCTAACCAGGTTACCATAACCAAGTTTACCATAACAAAGTAACCAGGTTAATGTAACCAGGTTACCATAACCAAGTTTACCATAACAAAGTAACCAGGTTAATGTAACCAGGTTACCATAACCAAGTTTACCGTAACCAGGTTACCATAACCAAGTTTACCATAACAAAGTAACCAAGTTACCGTAACCAAGTTACCATAACCAAGTTACCGTAACCAGGTTACGGTAACCAAGTTACCATAACCAAGTTTACCGTAACAAAGTAACCAAGTTACTGTCACCAAGTTACCATAACCAAGTTACCATAACCAGGTTACCGTAACCAAGTAAAACTAAAAAATGACCCCCACTGAGACCGCGACATGAAGGTGTCTCTGCTCGTCGAGACTCACCCTTGGTGCTCGTGACGGGCCTCACGCTCCAATAGTTGATGCAGAAGCCCTTTCCTGAAAGAACAACAATGTCGAGATGCGGGGCGGACGGGCGGGAAATCAGCGGTCAGTGGAGATGTAAACAGCCGCACGAGTCGGGTACCAGAGGTCTGTGTTTGTAAGTTGATCTGTTTGCAAGTCCCAAATTTACTCCTGTACACTGTACACTATTTTACATACCACTACACTACCACAAAACTATATATGACTACACTACATTATATACTACTACGCTACATTATATACTACACGATTATATACGACACTACTATATACTACTACACTACATTATATACTACTACACTACGTTATATACTACTACACTACATTATATACTACTACACTACTTTATATACTACTACACTACTCAAAACTATATATGACTACACTGCATTATATACTACTATGCTACATGATATACTACTATACTACATTATATACTACTACACTACGTTATACACTACTACACTACATCATATACTACTACACTACTTTATATACTACTACACTACTCAAAACTATATATGACTACACTGCATTATATACTACTATGCTACATGATACACTACTACACTACATTATATGCTACTACACTACATTATATACTACGACACTACATTATATACTACTACGCTACATTATATACTACACTACTATATACTACTACACTACATTACAAACTACTACACTACATTGTATACTACTACACTACATTATATTCTACTACGATACATTATATACTACACTAATATATACTACTACGCTACATTACATACTACTACACTAGATTATATACTACTACACTACTCAAAACTATATATGACTACACTGCATTATATACTACTACGCTACATGATATACTACTACACTACAATATATACTACACTACATTATATACTACTACACTACATTATATACTACACTACTATATACTACTACGCTACATTACATACTACTACACTACATTGTATACTACTACACTACTACAAAACTATATATGACTACACTACATTATATTCTACTACACTACATTGTAAACTACACTACAATATGCTACTATGCTACATTACATACTACTACACTACATTATATACTACTACACTACATTATATACTACACTACATTATATACTACTACACTACATTATATTCTACTACACTACTATAAACTACTACATACTAGGCGAGGTAGTTAACATCTCCTAGCCACTATGATGATGAGAGAGAGAGAAACACAGCCTCCAAATATACATCAGCATTAATTGTCAGGCTTGGGTCGAATTCACGACCTCCTGCATACCAGGCGAGGTAGTTAACATCTCCTAGCCACCGTGGTGCTAGCGTAGGCTGTGGCAGTGGTGTGGAGAGAAATAACCTGGAGACAAATGCACGTGACCACGGGCAGCACATGCTATTTAGTTTAACACGTATTTGTAGTAGTAAGGGAGAGGCTTTCGCTAACCAATATTATCCATGATAGAGGGTTGTTTTTTTGGGTTAGATTACGTACGTATAAACGCTGTGTCGTTGAACCGACCACCACCGCCCCGAAACAGCCTCATTTGTGTAGGGGTTGTCACTTAAACAAAACGTGACCAATTAGTTCATTAAAACCAGCCTCATATGGCTAACCGCCTGATGAAGCTGCTGATTGTGATTACCAGCGAAACGTCACGTTAACTTGAATTGTAAACGTTGTTGTGGGTTTACTCCCCAACACACACCAGTTAGTGCTGAACTAAGTAAATAATTGGCCACGTTTTGTTTACGTGATGAACCCTTACTGTTTGGTTGTGTCGGGTGGTGGTGGGATTAACGACACATTTATACTTACACGACCTAACCCAAACAAAAAACACCTCTTATTCTTGGTTCTTTCGGTAAAAATCACGTAGAAGGGAAACAATAAAATAATAAAAATATAAAACAATAAAATTCTCACGACGTTTCGACTGCAACACAAGCAATCATCATCAGGTGTGAAAACCACAGCAAGAAAATTTGAAACTGTGGTTTTCACACCTGATGATGATTGCTTGTGTAGCAGTCGAAACGTCGTGAGAATTTTATTGTTTTATATTTTTATCATTTTATTGTTTCCCTTCTACGTGGTGGTGACTTTACCGAAAGAACCAAGAATAATAATTTAATTGTTTTACAATAATTTTATTGTTTTATATTTTTATTATTTTAATGTTTCCCTTCTACGTGGTGGTGACTTTACCGAAAGAACCAACAATAATAATTGTATTGTTTTACAAAATTTTTATTGTTTTATATTTTTATTATTTTATCGTTTCCCTTCTACGTGGTGGTGACTTTACCGAAAGAACCAAGAATAATAATGTAATTGTTTTACAATAATTTTATTGTTTTATATTTTTATTATTTTAATGTTTCCCTTCTACGTGGTGGTGACTTTACCGAAAGAACCAAGAATAATAATTTAATTGTTTACCAATAATTTTATTGTTTTATATTTTTATTATTTTAATGTTTCCCTTCTACGTGGTGGTGACTTTACCGAAAGAACCAAGAATAATAATTTAATTGTTTTACAATAATTTTATTGTTTTATATTTTTATTATTTTAATGTTTCCCTTCTACGTGGTGGTGACTTTACCGAAAGAACCAAGAATAATAATTTTATTGTTTTACAATAATTTTATTGTTTTATATTTTTATTATTTTATTGTTTCCCTTCTACGTGGTGGTGACTTTACCGAAAGAACCAAGAATAATAATTTAATTGTTTTACAATAATTTTATTGTTTTATATTTTTATTTTAATGTTTCCCTTCTACGTGGTGGTGACTTTACCGAAAGAACCAAGAATAATAATTTTATTGTTTTACAATAATTTTATTTTATTATATTTTTATTATTTTATTGTTTCCCTTCTACGTGGTGGTGACTTTACCGAAAGAACCAAGAATATGAATCCCTGCAGTCACGAAAGCTTTAAATAAAAAAACACCTCTATTATGTTTCATGGTTCTTTCGGTAAAGTCACGTAGATAGAAAAAAACGTGATTAAAAATATCACGACACTTTTATCTCAACACAAGCGGCCGTCATCAGGAACAGGGAGGTTAGCCTCTGAGAGAAACCTGTTTATAAAGGTTTAGAGCTAATGTTAATGTAGGAGAAATCTCCGACACGGGCAGTAGGTCTACACCAATCAGAGAGCTGCTTATAAAGGTTTAGAAATGGGCGGAGCAGCTAATGTTAATGTAGGAGAGGGCTCTGACACCGGCAGTAGGTCTACACCAATCAGAGAGCTGCTCATAAAGGTTTAGAGATGGGCGGGGCAGCTCATGTTAAATGTAGGTGAGGGCACCGACACCGGCAGTAGGTCTACACCAATCAAAGAGCTGTTTATAAAGGTTTAGAGATGGGCGGGGCAGCTAATGTTAATGTAGGTGAGGGCTCTGACACCGGCAGTAGGTCTACACCAATCAGAGAGCTGTTTATAAAGGTTTAGAGATGGGCGGGGCAGCCAATGTTAATGTAGGAGAGGGCACCGACACCGGCAGTAGGTCTACACCAATCAAAGAGCTGCTTTAAAGGTTTAGAGATGGGCGGGGCAGCTAATGTTAATGTAGGAGAGGGCTCCAACACCGGCAGTAGGTCTACACCAATCAAAGAGCTGTTTATTAAGGTTTAGAGATGGGCGGGGCAGCTCATGTTAATGTTGAAGAGGGCACCAACACTGGCAGGAGGTCTACACCAATCAGAGAGCTGCTTATAAAGGTTTAGAGATGGGCGGGGCAGCTCATGTTAATGTTGGAGAGGGCTCCAACACCGGCAGTAGGTCTACACCAATCAGAGAGCTGCTTATAAAGGTTTAGAGATGGGCGGGGCAGCCAATGTTAATGTAGGAGAGGGCTCCAACACCGGCAGTAGGTCTACACCAATCAGAGAGCTGTTTATTAAGGTTTAGAGATGGGCGGGGCAGCTCATGTTAATGTAGAAGAGGGCACCAACACTGGCAGGAGGTTTACACCAATCAGAGCATTGCACCTCGCTCCACACACCCACACTGCTGACGGTGGAGGTTGACAAGAAAACACAAATCAAGTCACGAACCAAAGTGGTTGATGACATCTTTCCAATGATTGCTGGGCTCATAACCATCCTCTCGGTTGAAATTGTGCCTGTACATATGGCTGGCTTCACCCCTATTATGGATATCGGTCGCGAAAGCCTCCTACTACCACTACTACAACGTGTTAAGCAGCCAGCAAACTTAGAAGTTACATCTTTGTTGACCATTGCCAAACGTTTGTCTGGTACCCGAGTACTAATCTTTAGGAGACGATCCACACTCAAAATGTAACTTCTGCTCATCGGAAAACAAGAAAACGAGGGATAATCCTCATCGGGCCTCGCCGTGTGAGGTGCAGCCCTCTGCGGTGTGCCGGGAATGCCTCTCCAAGTGACGACGACGACAATAATAACGTTTCATCATTAGACCTCCTTTGCCGGTACCAAAATATAATAACAGGGTTTTTCCCCTTTTTCTGGCAACAAAACTGAAGCCTTTTTTTACAAGGATTCATGTTACTACATTAGCCACAATACCTGCAGTCAAAATGCGAACAAAAACATACTATGATAATATATGATGCATTGTCCTTGAAACTGATTGGTCCACACCAAGGGACGACTTTCTTTTGAGCCTCGACCCAATTGGTGCTCGACCAGATGACGCCAGAAGGCGTCACACAGCTCAAAGACAATGCCACTATCAAAGTAATGAGGGCTCGGGGTGAGCATCTACATCATTAGACCTCCTTTGCCAGTACCAAAATGTAATAATAATAATAATAGGGGGTTTTCCCCTTTGTTCTGGCAACAAAACTGAAGCCTTTTTTTACAAGGATTCATGTTACTGCATTAGCCACAATACCTGCAGTCAAAATGCGAACAAAAACATACTACGATAATATATGCATTTCGATTTAAAGCTTTCGTGACTGCAAGGATTCATCTTCTTTGGGTCTTTTGGTAAAGTCACCACGTAGAATGAAAATAAAATAATAAAATAACACACGTCGTGAGAATTTTATTGCGTTATTTTATTATTTTATTCTCATTCTACGTGACTTTACCGAAAGAACCAAAGAAGATGAATATATGCATTGTCCTTGAAACTTATAGTGCATTGTCTTTGAGCTGTGTAACGCCTTTTGGCGTCATGTGGTTGAGCACCAATTGGGTCGAGGCTCCAAAGAAAGCCGTCCCTTGGTGTGGACCAATAAGTTACAAGGACAATGCATCATATATAATCATAGTATGTTTTTTTATATTCTTGGTTCTTTCGGTAAAGTCACGTGTTTTATATTTTTATTATTGTATTGTTTCCCTTCTACGTGGTGACTTTACCGAAAGAACCAAGAATATGAAACCCTGCAGTCACGAAAGCTTTAAATAAAAATTTAGTATGTTTTTTTGTTTGCATTTTGACTGCAGGTATTGTGGTTAATGCAGACATGAATCCGTGTAAAAAGGTTTCAGTTGTGTTGCCAGAAAAAAGGGGAAACCCCCTATTGTTATTATATTAATGATGTTCGTTGCGTTGATCGAAAGCACTTTGTTTACGTGACACAGCGGCTGGGTAAATGTTTAACTACCTCGCCTGAAGTACACGAGGTAGTGGATTCGATCCCGACCCTGATAATGCCTGCTGCTGTATATTTTGAGTGTGCATGTATCTCTCTCCCCGTGGTCACGTGGATTTTCCTCCTAGGTCATCCGGGTTTTTCTCATTCCGCACTCAGAATAGATGAGTATCTGGCTGCGGCTATAGATGACCACGTGATGATGATGATGACGACGAGCCACTTTGTTTAGCAGCTATCATTTGTGATGGGCCGGTCGCTTCTGTGCAATGTCTTACACCACTGCTGTTGGGGCGCCACGGTGGCTAAGATATGTTAACTACCTCGCCTGGTATACAGGAGGTCTATGTGGAGTCTGTGTCTCTCTCTCATCATCACGGTGGCTAGGAGATGTTAACTACCTCGCCTGGTATACAGGAGGTCTATGTGGAGTCTGTGTCTCTCTCTCATCATCACGGTGGCTAGGAGATGTTAACTACCTCGCCTGGTATATAGGAGGTCTATGTGGAGTCTGTGTCTCTCTCTCATCATCACGGTGGCTAGGAGATGTTGACTACCTCGCCTGGTATACAGGAGGTATATGTGGAGTCTGTGTCTCTCTCTCATCATCACGGTGGCTAGGAGATGTTGACTACCTCGCCTGGTATACAGGAGGTATATGTGGAGTCTGTGTCTCTCTCTCATCATCACGGTGGCTAGGAGATGTTAACTACCTCACCTGGTATACAGGAGGTCGTGGGTTCGATCCCGACCCTGATGATACCTGCTGCTGCTGTGTATTTGGAGTCTGTGTTTCTTTCTCTCATCATCACAGTGGCTAGGATATGTTAACTACCTCGCCTGGTATAGAGGAGGTCGTGGGTTCGAACCCGACTCTGACGATGCCTGCTGCTGTATATTTGGAGTCTGTGTCTCTATCTCTCATCACCACGGTGGCTAAGAGATGTTAACTACCTCGCCAGGTATACAGGAGGTCGTGGGTTCCATCTAGACCAGTGGTTCTTAACCTGGGTTCGATCGAACCCCAGGGGTTCGGTGAGTCGATCTCAGGGGTTCGGCAGAGCCCCCGCCACGGAGGTCCGGACACTTGAATTATTGTGTAAATTTGTGATGACACACACGGCCCGCTTGGCCATCACTGGCTGCAGATGATCATGCTACACTGCTTGGCCAATCAGCGCTGCGGGGAATTTAGTGCGTACTCAGTAGTCAACGTGTGACTGTTGTTGTCGTACGTCGTGTGATTTCTTTAATATTTTATCCATACTAACTATGTCGGGCAAAAGAAGAAAGTGGTCGGACGAATATGTACAACATGGATTCTCATGTATCACGGAACGTGATGGGAGTGAGCGTCCTATCTGCATGATTTGCAACGCCAAGTTGAGCAACTCTAGTCTTGCACCGGCAAAACTAAAGGAACACTTCTTGAAGCTGCATGGAGACGGGGAATACAAGAACACAACACTTGCTGAATTCAGGGTGAAGAGAGCCAGATTCGATGAAAGGGCCACTCTGCCTGCTCTTGGATTTGTACCTGTTAACAAACCGATCCTGACAGCATCGTACGAAGTTGCTTACCTGATCGCAAAGCAGGGCAAGCCACACACCATTGGTGAAACACTTGTGAAACCAGCTGCATTAAAGATGGCGAATCTGATACTCGGAACAGCGGCCGAAGGTAAATTATCCCAAATTCCCCTTTCAAATGACACCGTCAGTGACAGAATAGAAGACATGAGTAAAGACATCTTGGCTCAAGTAGTCGCGGATCTGATTTCAAGCCCGGCAAAATTCAGCCTTCAACTCGACGAAACCACAGACGTTTCTGATCTAAGCCAGCTTGCTGTTTTTGTACGCTATGTGAAAGACATGATAAAAGAAGAGTTTTTATTTTGTAAGCCTCTTACAACAACAACGAAGGCAGCCGATGTGAAGAAGCTTGTGGATGACTTCTTCAGAGACAACAATCTTTCATGGGATATGGTTTCTGCAGTTTGTACGGACGGAGCTCCAGTCATGCTGGGAAGAAAGTCTGGTTTTGGTGCGCTAGTAAAGGCCGATGCACCACACATCATTGTGACGCATTGTATTCTGCACAGGCATGCGTTGGCAACAAAAACCTTACCTCCAAAAATGGCAGAAGTATTAAAAACTGTGGTGGAATGTGTGAACTATGTGCGAAAAAGTGCTCTGAGGCACCGCATCTTCAGTGAGCTGTGTAAAGAAATGGGCTCTGAATTTGAGGTACTTCTGCTCCATTCTAATATCCGGTGGTTATCCCGGGGACAGGTGCTGAATCGTGTTTTTGCCATGCGTGTGGAATTAGCCCTGTTTTTGCAAGAGCACCAACACTGCCATGCAGATTGCTTCAAAAATCCTGAGTTCATTCTCATTTTAGCGTACATGGCTGATATATTCGCAGCTCTCAATCATCTCAATCAGCAGATGCAGGGTGGTGGAGTCAATATCATGGAAGCGGAAGAACACCTGAAGGCTTTTCAAAAAAAGCTACCGTTATGGAAACGACGAACAGAGAACAATAACTTCGCAAACTTCCCGCTTCTGGACGACTGTGCAAGTAAGATCGAAGATGTGTCTGGAATCGGAGATATTTCTGTATCCACGGAACTGAAGCAAACAATTGCCACGCACTTAGATGAGCTTGCAAAGTCTCTCGACGGATATTTCCCTACAAGAGAGTCATATCCAGCATGGGTGAGACAGCCGTTCACGTTTGCTGTTGAAACAGCAGATGTCAATGATGAATTCCTCGACGAAATCATTGAAATTCAGCAGAGCCAGGTTCAACAGCAACTCTTTAGAACAACAACGCTCTCAACGTTTTGGTGTCGACAAATGAACAAGTATCCAGTTAAATTTTGATTTAAAGCTTTCGTGACTGCAGTAATTCATATTCTTAGTTTTTTCGGTAAAGTCACGTTGAAGAGAAACAACAGAATAACAAAATATATATAAAACAATAAAAAAAATTCTCACGACGTTTCGACCATAACTCAAACGGTCATCATCAGGTGTCGGTTTGCATAAATTTATTTAAAAAACGGCATATTTATTTATTTATTTATAAAAAAAATAACGTTTGCGTCACGCGCAGCGATTGGCAGTTTGCCCAGGACTAGTCCATCTATTTTTTGAAAAGAGGAGGGGGGAGACGAATTTTTTTTTATGCTGTCTGAAAGCCACTGTAAGCGTGAACAATCAATCAAGAACTGAAATGATTTATCAAATCTTTCCAATGATTGCTAAGATAGAATCCATCTTCTCGGTTGAAATTGTCTCTGTGCTTGTATATGTGGATAGCCTCATGAACGAATCTCTCATGGAAGCCAGATGGCTTACAAAGAACCTCCGTCTTGGAAAAGTCAATGGCATGTGAGCCTACTGAATTAGAACAATGATCTGCTACGGCCGAGGTGTTGGTCCTACCGTGTTTAAGGTCTGCTTTATGTTCACGAATGCGGTCCGAGATATGGCGTTTGGTTTCTCCAATGTAACTACTACCACAGAGGCAACTTAGTTTGTAGACACCAGGGTATTGTATGTCCGGAATCACATCTTTTACAGACGGAACCAGATCACGGATTTTATGTAATGTGTTGAAACGGACCTGGATCTTGTGTTTATTCAAGATTTTGGAGATCTTTTTTGTGATCCCAGCAATGTAGGGTAAAGTGATGGTTTTGAAAGGCTCCTCAAGAGGGTTCTTCTTCATGGTTTGAGTGATAGCTTTGCGGATTGTATAGTCGGAGTAACCATTAGCCCTAAGCACGTACACCACGCTTACAGTGGCTTTCAGACAGCATAAAAAAAAATTCGTCTCCCCCCTCCTCTTTTCAAAAAATAGATGGACTAGTCCTGGGCAAACTGCCAATCGCTGCGCGTGACGCAAACGTTATTTTTTATATAAATAAATAAATATGCCGTTTTAAAAATAAATTTATGCAAACCGACACACCTGATGATGACCGTTTGAGTTATGGTCGAAACGTCGTGAGAATTTTTTTATTGTTTTATATATATTTTGTTATTCTGTTGTTTCTCTTCAACGTGACTTTACCGAAAAAAATAAGAATAAGTATCCAGTTATTGCTAAGAAAGCCCTGGATTTTTTTATACCATTTGTTACAACATATCTTTGTGAGCAATCCTTTTCGAGGATGCTGGACATAAAAACAAAGAAAAGAAACAGACTTTGCTGTGAAAATGACATGAGAGTGGCACTTGCCAAGGTGAAGCCACGCATATCTGAACTGATCTCTCAAAGGCAACAGCAGAAGTCACATTGATTTCCAGGTATGTAATTTGTTGTGAGTTTATGCATTGTGTTGGTTTTATTCTTTGAACAAGGTAATGTTCATGCACGGCTCATTTTGTGTACCAGTAAAAAACATATCTATGTCTTGAATTTGAAAAAAATCACATTTTATTTTTCACTAAAGAGGGGTTCGGTGAATGCGCATATGAAACTGGTGGGGTTCGGTACCTCCAACAAGGTTAAGAACCACTGATCTAGACCCTAACACCTGCTGTTGTATATTTGGAGTCTGAGTCTACAGTTCTATGTGTGAGTCTACGGGTCCCTCTGTGAGTCTACGGGTCTCTCTGTGATTCTCTGTATCTGTGTGAGTCTATGTATCTCTGTGTGAGTCTACGGGTCTCTGTGTGAGTCTAAAGGTCTCTGTGTGAGTCTACGGGTCTCTGTGTGAGTCTATGGGTCTCTGTGTGAGTCTACGGGTCTCTGTGTGAGTCTACGGGTCTCTGTGTGAGTCTACGGGTCTCTGCTGTGTGAGTCTACGGGTCTCTGTGTGAGTCTACGGGTCTCTCTGTTATTCTCTGTATCTGTGTGAGTCTATGTATCTCTGTGTGAGTCTACGGGTCTCTGTGTGAGTCTATGGGTCTCTGTGATTTTCTGTGTCTGTGTGAGTCTATGTATCTCTGTGTGAGTTTACGGATTTCTGTGTGAGTCTACATGTCTCTGTGTGAGTCTATGGATCTCTGTGTGAGTCTATGGGTCTATGTGTGAGTCTGTGTGTCTCTGTGTGAGTCTATGTATCTCTGTGTGAGTCTATGTATCTCTGTGTGAGTCTACGGGTCTCTGTGTGCGTCTACGGGTCTCTCTGTGATTCTCTGTATCTGTGTGAGTCTATGTATCTCTGTGTGAGTCTATGTATCTCTGTGTGAGTCTACATGTCTCTGTGTGCGTCTACGGGTCTCTGTGTGAGTCTATGTATCTCTGTGTGAGTCTATGTACCTCTGTGTGAGTCTACATGTCTCTGTGTGCGTCTACGGGTCTCTGTGTGAGTCTATGTATCTCTGTGTGAGTCTATGGGTCTCTGTGTGAGTCTACGGGTCTCTGTGTGAGTCTACGGGTCTCTGTGTGAACCTCTCTATCTCTGTGTGAGTCTACGGGTCTCTGTGTGAGTCTACGGATTTCGGTGTGAGTCTATGGGTCTCTGTGTGGTCTATGGGTCTCTGTGTAAGTCTTCGGGTCTCTGTGTGAGTCTATGGGTCTCTGTGTGAGTCTATGGGTCTCTGTGTGGTCTGTGGGTCTCTGTGTAAGTCTTCGCGTCTCTGTGTGAGTCTATGGGTCTCTGTGTGAGTCTACGGGTCTCTGTGTGAGTCTACGGGTCTCTGTGTGAGTCTAGGGGTCTCTGCTGTGTGAGTATACGGGTCTCTGTGTGAGTCTACGGGTCTCTGCTGTGTGAGTCTACGGGTCTCTGTGTGCGTCTTCGGGTCTCTGTTTGATTCTCCCTCTCTCTGTGTGAGTCTACGGGTCTCTGTGTGAGTCTACAGATCTCTGTGTGAGTCTATGTATCTCTGTGTGAGTTTACGGATTTCTGTGTGAGTCTACATGTCTCTGTGTGAGTCTATGGATCTCTGTGTGAGTCTATGGGTCTATGTGTGAGTCTGTGTGTCTCTGTGTGAGTCTATGTATCTCTGTGTGAGTCTATGTATCTCTGTGTGAGTCTACGGGTCTCTGTGTGCGTCTACGGGTCTCTCTGTGATTCTCTGTATCTGTGTGAGTCTATGTATCTCTGTGTGAGTCTACGGGTCTCTGTGTGAGTCTAAAGGTCTCTGTGTGAGTCTACGGGTCTCTGTGTGAGTCTATGGGTCTCTGTGTGAGTCTACGGGTCTCTGTGTGGTCTATGGGTCTCTGTGTAAGTCTTCGCGTCTCTGTGTGAGTCTATGGGTCTCTGTGTGAGTCTACGGGTCTCTGTGTGAGTCTACGGGTCTCTGTGTGAGTCTACGGGTCTCTGCTGTGTGAGTCTACGGGTCTCTGTGTGAGTCTACGGGTCTCTCTGTTATTCTCTGTATCTGTGTGAGTCTATGTATCTCTGTGTGAGTCTACGGGTCTCTGTGTGAGTCTATGGGTCTCTGTGATTTTCTGTGTCTGTGTGAGTCTATGTATCTCTGTGTGAGTTTACGGATTTCTGTGTGAGTCTACATGTCTCTGTGTGAGTCTATGGATCTCTGTGTGAGTCTATGGGTCTATGTGTGAGTCTGTGTGTCTCTGTGTGAGTCTATGTATCTCTGTGTGAGTCTATGTATCTCTGTGTGAGTCTACGGGTCTCTGTGTGCGTCTACGGGTCTCTCTGTGATTCTCTGTATCTGTGTGAGTCTATGTATCTCTGTGTGAGTCTATGTATCTCTGTGTGAGTCTACATGTCTCTGTGTGCGTCTACGGGTCTCTGTGTGAGTCTATGTATCTCTGTGTGAGTCTATGTACCTCTGTGTGAGTCTACATGTCTCTGTGTGCGTCTACGGGTCTCTGTGTGAGTCTATGTATCTCTGTGTGAGTCTATGGGTCTCTGTGTGAGTCTACGGGTCTCTGTGTGAGTCTACGGGTCTCTGTGTGAACCTCTCTATCTCTGTGTGAGTCTACGGGTCTCTGTGTGAGTCTACGGATTTCGGTGTGAGTCTATGGGTCTCTGTGTGGTCTATGGGTCTCTGTGTAAGTCTTCGGGTCTCTGTGTGAGTCTATGGGTCTCTGTGTGAGTCTATGGGTCTCTGTGTGGTCTGTGGGTCTCTGTGTAAGTCTTCGCGTCTCTGTGTGAGTCTATGGGTCTCTGTGTGAGTCTACGGGTCTCTGTGTGAGTCTACGGGTCTCTGTGTGAGTCTAGGGGTCTCTGCTGTGTGAGTATACGGGTCTCTGTGTGAGTCTACGGGTCTCTGCTGTGTGAGTCTACGGGTCTCTGTGTGCGTCTTCGGGTCTCTGTTTGATTCTCCCTCTCTCTGTGTGAGTCTACGGGTCTCTGTGTGAGTCTACAGATCTCTGTGTGAGTCTATGTATCTCTGTGTGAGTTTACGGATTTCTGTGTGAGTCTACATGTCTCTGTGTGAGTCTATGGATCTCTGTGTGAGTCTATGGGTCTATGTGTGAGTCTGTGTGTCTCTGTGTGAGTCTATGTATCTCTGTGTGAGTCTATGTATCTCTGTGTGAGTCTACGGGTCTCTGTGTGCGTCTACGGGTCTCTCTGTGATTCTCTGTATCTGTGTGAGTCTATGTATCTCTGTGTGAGTCTATGTATCTCTGTGTGAGTCTACATGTCTCTGTGTGCGTCTACGGGTCTCTGTGTGAGTCTATGTATCTCTGTGTGAGTCTATGTACCTCTGTGTGAGTCTACATGTCTCTGTGTGCGTCTACGGGTCTCTGTGTGAGTCTATGTATCTCTGTGTGAGTCTATGGGTCTCTGTGTGAGTCTACGGGTCTCTGTGTGAGTCTACGGGTCTCTGTGTGAACCTCTCTATCTCTGTGTGAGTCTACGGGTCTCTGTGTGAGTCTACGGATTTCGGTGTGAGTCTATGGGTCTCTGTGTGGTCTATGGGTCTCTGTGTAAGTCTTCGGGTCTCTGTGTGAGTCTATGGGTCTCTGTGTGAGTCTATGGGTCTCTGTGTGGTCTGTGGGTCTCTGTGTAAGTCTTCGCGTCTCTGTGTGAGTCTATGGGTCTCTGTGTGAGTCTACGGGTCTCTGTGTGAGTCTACGGGTCTCTGTGTGAGTCTAGGGGTCTCTGCTGTGTGAGTATACGGGTCTCTGTGTGAGTCTACGGGTCTCTGCTGTGTGAGTCTACGGGTCTCTGTGTGCGTCTTCGGGTCTCTGTTTGATTCTCCCTCTCTCTGTGTGAGTCTACGGGTCTCTGTGTGAGTCTACAGATCTCTGTGTGAGTCTATGTATCTCTGTGTGAGTTTACGGATTTCTGTGTGAGTCTACATGTCTCTGTGTGAGTCTATGGATCTCTGTGTGAGTCTATGGGTCTATGTGTGAGTCTGTGTGTCTCTGTGTGAGTCTATGTATCTCTGTGTGAGTCTATGTATCTCTGTGTGAGTCTACGGGTCTCTGTGTGCGTCTACGGGTCTCTCTGTGATTCTCTGTATCTGTGTGAGTCTATGTATCTCTGTGTGAGTCTATGTATCTCTGTGTGAGTCTACATGTCTCTGTGTGCGTCTACGGGTCTCTGTGTGAGTCTATGTATCTCTGTGTGAGTCTATGTACCTCTGTGTGAGTCTACATGTCTCTGTGTGCGTCTACGGGTCTCTGTGTGAGTCTATGTATCTCTGTGTGAGTCTATGGGTCTCTGTGTGAGTCTACGGGTCTCTGTGTGAGTCTACGGGTCTCTGTGTGAACCTCTCTATCTCTGTGTGAGTCTACGGGTCTCTGTGTGAGTCTACGGATTTCGGTGTGAGTCTATGGGTCTCTGTGTGGTCTATGGGTCTCTGTGTAAGTCTTCGGGTCTCTGTGTGAGTCTATGGGTCTCTGTGTGAGTCTATGGGTCTCTGTGTGGTCTGTGGGTCTCTGTGTAAGTCTTCGCGTCTCTGTGTGAGTCTATGGGTCTCTGTGTGAGTCTACGGGTCTCTGTGTGAGTCTACGGGTCTCTGTGTGAGTCTAGGGGTCTCTGCTGTGTGAGTATACGGGTCTCTGTGTGAGTCTACGGGTCTCTGCTGTGTGAGTCTACGGGTCTCTGTGTGCGTCTTCGGGTCTCTGTTTGATTCTCCCTCTCTCTGTGTGAGTCTACGGGTCTCTGTGTGAGTCTACAGATCTCTGTGTGAGTCTATGTATCTCTGTGTGAGTTTACGGATTTCTGTGTGAGTCTACATATCTCTGTGTGAGTCTATGGATCTCTGTGTGAGTCTATGGGTCTATGTGTGAGTCTGTGTGTCTCTGTGTGAGTCTATGTATCTCTGTGTGAGTCTATGTATCTCTGTGTGAGTCTACATGTCTCTGTGTGCGTCTACGGGTCTCTGTGTGAGTCTATGTATCTCTGTGTGAGTCTATGTATCTCTGTGTGAGTCTACATGTCTCTGTGTGCGTCTACGGGTCTCTGTGTGAGTCTATGGGTCTCTGTGTGAGTCTACGGGTCTCTGTGTGAGTCTACGGGTCTCTGTGTGAATCTCTCTATCTCTGTGTGAGTCTACGGGTCTCTGTGTGAGTCTACAGATCCCTGTGTGAGTCTATGGGTCTCTGGGTGAGTCTATGGTCTCTGTGTGAGTCTACGGATTTCTGTGTGAGTCTATGGGTCTCTGTGTGGTCTATGGGTCTCTGTGTAAGTCTTCGAGTCTCTGTGTGAGTCTATGGGTCTCTGTGTGAGTCTACGGGTCTCTGTGTGGTCTATGGGTCTCTGTGTAAGTCTTCGCGTCTCTGTGTGAGTCTATGGGTCTCTCTGTGAGTCTACGGGTCTCTGTGTGAGTCTACGGGTCTCTGTGTGAGTCTAGGGGTCTCTGCTGTGTGAGTCTACGGGTCTCTGTGTGAGTCTACGGGTCTCTGCTGTGTGAGTCTACGGGTCTCTGTGTGCGTCTTCGGGTCTCTGTTTGATTCTCTCTCTCTCTGTGTGAGTCTACGGGTCTCTGTGTGAGTCTACAGATCTCTGTGTGAGTCTATGGGTCTCTGTGTGAGTCTGTGGGTCTCTCTGTGAGTCTACGGATCTCTGCTGTGTGAGTCTACGGGTCTCTGTGTGAGTCTACAGATCTCTGTGTGAGTCTATGGGTCTCTGTGTGAGTCTATGGGTCTCTGTGTGAGTCTACGGATTTCTGTGTGAGTCTATGGGTCTCTGTGTGGTCTATGGGTCTCTGTGTAAGTCTTCAGGTCTCTGTGTGAGTCTATGGGACTTTGTGTGAGTCTACAGGTCTCTGTGTGAGTCTACGGGTCTCTGTGTGAGTCTATGGGTCTCTATGTGAGTCTCCGGGTCTCTGTGGTCTATGGGTCTCTGTGTAAGTCTTTGCGTCTCTTTGTGAGTCTATGGGTCTCTGTGTGAGTCTACGAGTCTCTGTGTGAGTCTACGGGTCTCTGTGTGAGTCTACGGGTCTCTGCTGTGTGAGTCTACGGGTCTCTGTGTGAGTCTACGGGTCTCTGTGTGAGTCTACGGGTCTCTGCTGTGTGAGTCTACGGGTCTCTGTGTGATTCTCTCTCTCTGTGTGAGTCTACGGGTCTCTGTGTGAGTCTACAGATCTCTGTGTGAGTCTATGGGTCTCTGTGTGAGTCTATGGGTCTCTGTGTGAGTCTACGGATCTCTGCTGTGCGAGTCTACGGGTCTCTGTGTGAGTCTATGGGTCTCTGTGTGAGTCTATGGTCTCTGTGTGAGTCTACTGGTCTCTGTGTGAGTCTACAGGTCTCTGTGTGAGTCTACGGGTCTCTGTGTGAGTCTATGGGTCTCTGTGTGAGTCTACGGGTCTCTGTGTGGTCTATGGGTCTCTGTGTAAGTCTTCGGGTCTCTGTGTGAGTCTATGGGTCTCTGTGTGAGTCTACGGGTCTCTGTGTGAGTCTATGGGTCTCTGTGCGAGTCTACGGGTCTCTGTGTGAGTCTATGGGTCTCTATGTGAGTCTACTGGTCTCTGTGTGAGTCTACTGGTCTCTTAGTGAGTCTATGGGTTTCTGTGTGAGTCTATGGGTCTCTATGTGAGTCTACTGGTCTCTGTGTGAGTCTACTGGTCTCTGTGTGAGTCTATGGGTCTCTATGTGAGTCTACTGGTCTCTGTTTGAGTCTACGGGTCTCTGTGCGAGTCTATGGGCCTCTGCGTGAGTCTCCCTGTCTCTGCGCCACTCTGGATGTGACAGTGTCCTCGTGCGCATTACCTGCCGCTCTCATCAGCAGGCCAAAGTGCAGGAGGATAGCGAGTGGAGTCCACATCTCTGCTTGTTGATCACCGTGTTAGTTTGTTCCGCTGTAGCCTGTTAAGTAGACAGATGCCTCGACTCATGAAAGTGCTCAACATTGGGCGGGCTCATCCCGCGTTCTACAGGGTGCATGGGGGACGTTTTGGCCAAATAGCCGTCACCATTTCCTGGCAGGATCCATAATACAGGTTTTTTTTGGGGGGGGGTTATATCACGTAAATGTAAATGTTTCACATAATGATAGGGTTTTTTCCACCTTTTTTCTGGCAACAAAACTGAAACCTTTTTTTGCGAAGAATCATGTTACTGCATTAACCACAATACTTGTGGTGTAGCAGTTACAAGCGAATCACTCAGCCATTTCAATGCTAAATTCTATGCTAATCCCATTGTCAAGGGGTGCCTCTGCGGATGTGTATGCCTTAACTTAGCTATTTCAATGCTAAATTCTATGCTAATTCCTTTTAACAATGGGTGCCTCTGCGGATGTGTATGCTTTAACTTTTAACATAGCTATTTCTGTGACCAGTCACAAGCTAATCATTCAGCCATTTCAATGCTAAATTTTATGCTAATTCCTGTGTCAAGGCTCTTTGTTCCTCTCACACAGCTTAAAAGCCGTGATCTGAACGTGGCTCTCTCACTCCAGCGCTGTCCTACCAGACAGTCTCGCCCCCTTCACCTGATGAAGGCCGCTTGTGTTGTGGCCGAAACGTCGTGAGAATATTATTGTGTTATTTTATTTTATCAATTTATTATTTTATTCTCATTCTACGTGACTTTACCGAAAGAACCAAAGAAGAAAAAACACACTGATAATATATGCATTATATTATTGGTTCTTTTGGTAAAGTCACGTATAAAGGAATCAAAAAAATAATGAACATATAACACGATAAAATTCTCACGACGTTTCGACTGCAATACAAGCAATCATCATCAGGTGTCAAAAGCACAGCAAGAAAATTTGAAAGTATTTTCTTGCTGTCGTTTTCACACCTGATGATGATTGCTGGTTGTGTTGCAGTCGAAACGTCGTGATAATTTTATCGTTTTATATTTTTATTATTGTATTGTTTCCCTTCTACGTGGTGACTTTACCGAAAGAACCAAGAATATTAATCCCTGCAGTCACGAAAGCTTTAAATCAAAATGTAATAAATGCATTGTCCTTGAAACGGATTGGTCTACACCTGAGACGGCTCTCTTTTGAGTCTCGTCTCAATTGGTGCTAGACCAGAGGACGCCAAAAGGCGTCACCCAGCTCAAAGACAATGCCACTGTCAAAGTCATGAGGGCTCGGGGTAAGCATCTACATCATTAGACCTCCTTTGCTACTGGCAAAAGGAGGTCTAATGATGTAAATGCCTCGTTAAATCTGCCACTACCCAACAAAGCCAATTAGTAAGGGGTTTGTCACATAAACAGAACTTCTAGATTTGAAGCATTCGTGACTGCAAGGATCCATACTCTTTGGTTCTATTCGGTAATGTCACGTAGGTAATTCATTACTAGTGCAGCACACCGGTGTGTTGGAGAGCAAATCCACAACATTTACACTGAATATGATGTCATGTAGGGCAGTCTGTGCACAAACGCCACCCACCCTCAGCATTTCGCTTAGGAGCTCATCTCTGCCCGGTGCCTTTCCTGATCTCAGACTCTGGATCGCCTTCAGTACTTCCTCAACAAATGGCACCTCAGCCAGCCACTCACAGGGGGTGACTTTCGCCTCCAGTAATCACAACCGGCATCATCGGGCGGGTGTGTGTCGGGTGGTGGCAGGTTTAACGACGCGTAATTTCTATTTGCGCGATCTCACCCAATAAACCTGTATTATGGATTACATTGGTCGCGAAAGCCTGCGTGTTAAACTTATAACACAGGAGGTTGTGTTAAGATGTTGGCATTTTAATGTTAGTCTCTGGTCTCACGATGGTGGTGAGACTAGGCCATAGAGAAGGCTGTCACTGTCCCTGGTGTAGGCAAATTAGTTTCACATAGAATTACATTATCGGGAGCAGTGTGTTTGTTGGCATGTTTTGCCACAAGCACTTTGTGTGGTTAATGCAGACTTGATAATGCTTTGCTATAGGTGGAAAGATGTTAACGATCTCGCCTGCTATGCAGGAGGTCGTGGGTTTGTTCTTGACCCTGACAATGCCTGCTGCTGTATATTTGGAATCTGCGTCTCTCTCATCATCATCATCATCACAGTGGCTCGGAGATGTTAACTCCCTCGCCTGTTACGCACGAGGTCGTGGGTTCAATGCCGACCCCGGTTGTGTGGATCATTGTCCGGGTGTGAAGCCCCGCAGCGATGCACCGTCAAATGTGTTCTTGGTGGCAAATTGCAAGCTCACATTCTTCATCTTCGTGTTCTTAATTCTTTCTTAATTCTCCCTCTTCTTCTTCTTCTTCTTGATGAGGAAGATGTCACCAAAATGAAACGGGATGCTGCCCACTTACGGCACTTTGGGTTGCCCCCGCAGAGACTCACACAGCAGAGACAAACAGACTCATCACAGAGACCCTTAGATTCACAGAGACCCATGCATAGACTCACCACACAGAGACCCATAGAGTCACCCAGAGACCCACAGACTCATCACAGAGACCCTTAGATTCACAGAGAACCATGGACTCACCACACAGAGACCCATAGAGTCACCCAGAGACCAACAGACTCATCACAGAGACCCTTAGATTCACAGAGACCCATGGACTCACCACACAGAGACCCATAGAGTCACCCAGAGACGCACAGATTCATCACAGAGACCCTTAGATTCACAGAGACCCTTAGATTCACAGAGAACTATGGACTCACCACACAGAGACCCATAGAGTCACCCAGAGACCCACAGACTCATCACAGAGACCCTTAGATTTACAGAGACCCATGCATGGAATCACCACACAGAGACCCATAGAGTCACCCAGAGACAAACAGACTCATCACAGAGACCCTTAGATTCACAGAGACCCATGCATGGACTCACCACACAGAGACCCATAGAGTCACCCAGAGACCCACAGACTCATCACAGAGACCCTTAGATTCACAGAGACCCATGCATGGACTCACCACACAGAGACCCATAGAGTCACCCAGAGACCCACAGACTCATCACAGAGACCCTTAGATTCACAGAGAACCATGGACTCACCACACAGAGACCCATAGAGTCACCCAGAGACCCACAGACTCATCACAGAGACCCTTAGATTCACAGAGACCCATGCATGGACTCACCACACAGAGACCCATAGAGTCACCCAGAGACCCACAGACTCATCACAGAGACCCTTAGATTCACAGAGACCCATGCATGGACTCACCACACAGAGACCCATAGAGTCACCCAGAGACCCACAGACTCATCACAGAGACCCTTAGATTCACAGAGACCCATGCATAGACTCACCACACAGAGACCCATAGAGTCACCCAGAGACCCACACACTCATCACAGAGACCCTTAGATTCACAGAGACCCATGCATGGACTCACCACACAGAGACCCATAGAGTCACCCAGAGACCAACAGACCCATCACAGAGACCCTTAGATTCACAGAGACCCATGCATAGACTCACCACACAGAGACCCATAGAGTCACCCAGAGACCCACACACTCATCACAGAGACCCTTAGATTCACAGAGACCCATGCATGGACTCACCACACAGAGACCCATAGAGTCACCCAGAGACCAACAGACTCATCACAGAGACCCTTAGATTCACAGAGACCCATGCATGGACTCACCACACAGAGACCCATAGAGTCACCCAGAGACCCACAGACTCATCACAGAGACCCTTAGATTCACAGAGAGCCATGCATGGACTCACCACACAGAGACCCATAGAGTCACCCAGAGACCCACAGACTCATCACAGAGACCCTTAGATTCACAGAGAACCATGTAATCACCACACAGAGACCCATAGAGTCACACAGAGACCCATAGACTCACCACAGAGACCCTTAGATTCACAGAGAGCCATGCATGGACTCACCACACAGAGACCCATAGAGTCACCCAGAGACCCACAGACTCATCACAGAGACCCTTAGATTCACAGAGACCCATGCATAGACTCACAACACAGAGACCCATAGAGTCACCCAGAGACCCACACACTCATCACAGAGACCCTTAGATTCACAGAGACCCATGCATGGACTCACCACACAGAGACCCATAGAGTCACCCAGAGACAAACAGACTCATCACAGAGACCCTTAGATTCACAGAGACCCATGCATAGACTCACCACACAGAGACCCATAGAGTCACCCAGAGACCCACAGACTCATCACAGAGACCCTTAGATTCACAGAGAACCATGGACTCACCACACAGAGACCCATAGAGTCACCCAGAGACCCACAGACTCATCACAGAGACCCTTAGATTCACAGAGAACCATGGACTCACCACACAGAGACCCATAGAGTCACCCAGAGACCCACAGACTCATCACAGAGACCCTTAGATTCACAGAGACCCATGCATGGACTCACCACACAGAGACCCATAGAGTCACCCAGAGACCCACAGACTCATCACAGAGACCCTTAGATTCACAGAGAACCATGTAATCACCACACAGAGACCCATAAAGTCACCCAGAGACCCACAGACTCATCACAGAGACCCTTAGATTCACAGAGAGCCATGCATGGACTCACCACACAGAGACCCATAGAGTCACTCAGAGACCCACAGACTCATCACAGAGACCCTTAGATTCACAGAGACCCATGCATAGACTCACCACACAGAGACCCATAGAGTCACCCAGAGACCCACACACTCATCACAGAGACCCTTAGATTCATAGAGACCCATGCATGGACTCACCACACAGAGACCCATAGAGTCACCCAGAGACAAACAGACTCATCACAGAGACCCTTAGATTCACAGAGACCCATGCATAGACTCACCACACAGAGACCCATAGAGTCACCCAGAGACCCACAGACTCATCACAGAGACCCTTAGATTCACAGAGAACCATGGACTCACCACACAGAGACCCATAGAGTCACCCAGAGACCAACATACTCATCACAGAGACCCTTAGATTCACAGAGAAACATGGACTCACCACACAGAGACCCATAGAGTCACCCAGAGACCCACAGACTCATCACAGAGACCCTTAGATTTACAGAGACCCATTTACTCACCACACAGAGACCCATAGAGTCACCCAGAGACCCATATACTCACACAGACACCCATAGACTCACACAATGACCTATTGACTCAAACAGAGACCCAGAGACTGACACAAAGACTCATAGAATCAAATAGACACCCATAGACTCACCATACAATGACCAATTGACTCACACAGAGACCTATAGACTCACACAGAGACCCATAGGCTCACCACACAATGACCCATAGACTCACCACACAATGACCAATTGACTCACACAGAGACCCATAGACTCACACACAGACCCAGAGACTCACACAGAGACCCATAGACTCACACAGAGACCCATAGACCCACACAGAGCCCTATAGACTCACCACACAGAGACCCATAAAGCCACTCAGAGACCCATATACTCACACATAGACCCATATAATCAAACAAAGACCCATACTCACCACACAATGACCCATTTGCTCACACAGAGACACATAGACTCACACAGAGACCCATAGACTCACACTGAGACCCATAGACTCACACAGAGACCTATAGACTGAACACACATTGTCCCATCGACTCACACAGAGACACATAGACTCACACAGAGACTCATAGAAGCAAACAGAGACCAATAGACTCAGCACTCAATGACCCATCAACTCACACAGAAATCCATAGACTCACACAGAGACCCATAGACTCACCACACAATGACCCATTGACTCACACAGAGACCCAGAGACTCACAGAGACCCATAGACTCACACAGAGACCCATAGAATCAAACGGAGACCCATAGACTCAACACATAATGACCCATTGACTCACACATAGACCCATAGACTCACCACACAGAGACCCATAGAGTCACCCAGAGACCCATATACTCACACAGTGACCCATATACTCACACATAGACCCATAGACTCACCACAAAATGACCCATTGACTCATGCAGAGATGCATATACTCACACAGAGACTCATAGACTCACACAGAGACCCATAGACTCACCACACAGAGACCCATAGAGTCACCCAGAGACCCATATACTCACACAGAGACCCATATACTCACACAGAGACCCATATAATCAAACAGAGACCCATAGACTCACCACACAATGACCCATTGACTCACACAGATCCATAGACCCACACAGAGACCCATAGACTCACAACAGAGACCCATAGTCACCCAGAGACCCATATACTCACACAGAGACCCATATATTCACACAGAGACCTATAGACTCACCACACAATGACCCATTGACTCACGCAGAGACCCATAGACTCACACAGAAACCCATAGACTCACACAGAGACCCATAGACTCACACATAGACCCATAGACTCACACATACACCCATAGACTCACACATAGACACACAGAAACCCATAGACTCACACATAGACCTATAGACTCACACATACACACGTGCATACTGTACGTGCCCGCTTCCTGCCTCTTTCAGCATTCAACCAAATCTACCTCTTCCCCCTGCAAATGCAAATCATCTCGTTCAATGCTGATTGCTAGATGTGTCCCACATGACACGCTGAGCAATCAACTATTCATATTCTTGGTTCTTTCGGTAAAGTCACGTAGAAGGGAAGCAATAAAATAATAAAAATATAAAACAATAAAATTATCACGACGTTTCGACTGCAACACAAACAATCATCATCAGGTGTGAAAACCACAGCAATTAAATTTGAAAAAAGTGGCGGGTTTTTTTAAGGTTAGCACCACGGAGAGCGATTTGACAGTTTGTTTTCACACCTGATGATGATTGCTTGTGTTGCAGTCGAAACGTCGTGAGAAATTTATTGTTTTAGATTTTTTATTATTTTATTGTTTCCCTCCTGCGTCACTTTACCGAAAGAACCAAGAATATGAATCCCTGCAGTCACGAAAGCTTTAAATCAACAATTAACTATTATTAACTACGAACTAGTGTATATTTTTCCAGTGGGAAAGGCTGCTGCTGCTGTTGCTCCTGCTTTGTATTAGCTCTGTTTCAGAAAGCGGATACCCTGGCCATCGCGCAAATGACAAGATCTCAACGAAAGTGATGGACTTATCACGTGGAAATTACAGACACATAGAGACCCATAGAGATGCATAGAGACCAATAGAGATGCATAGAGACCAATAGAGACTCGGACACTCATAATAAATCACAGAGGTCCATAGAGACCTGATAGAGACCCATAGAGCCCCATAAAGATACATAGAGTACCATAGAGACCCAGACACTCATAGAGATTCACAGTGGCCCATAGAGACCGTATAGAGACCCATAAAGACCCATAAAACACACAGTGATGCTCATAGATACACGGAGACCTACAGAGATACCTACATACTCATTGAGACACATAGAGACCCAACTAGTTACAGAGACCCATAGGTATACATATAGAACCATCGACATGCATAGATACCCATAGAGATGCATAGAGCACCATCGACATGCATAGATACCCATAGAGACACACATACCCATGGAGATGCATCGAGACCCAAATAGATACATAGAGACCTATAGAGACCCATATGCGACACATAGAGACCCACAGAGATACATAGAGACCCATAGAGACACATAAAGACCCACAGAGATACATAGAGACCCATAGAGACACATAAAGACCCACAGAGATACAAGATACCCACATGAATACATAGAGACCCATAGAGACACACATACCCATGGAGATGCATCGAGACCCAAATAGATGCATAGATAACTATAGAGACCCCTATGCGACACATAGAGACCCACAGAGATACATAGAGACCCATAGAGACACATAAAGACCCACAGAGATACATAGAGACCCATAGAGGCACATAAAGACCCACAGAGATACATAGATACCTATAGAGACCCATAGAAACACATAAAGACCCACCGAGATACATAGAGACCTATAGAGACCCATACAGACACATAACGACCCACAGAGATAGATAGAGACCTATAGAGACCCATAGAGACAAAGACCCACAGAGATACATAGAGACCTATAGAGACCCATAGAGACACATAAAGACCCACAGAGATACATAGAGACCCATAGAGACACATAAAGACCCACAGAGATGCATAGAGACCTATAGAGACCCATAGAGACACATAAAGACCCACAGAGATACAAGATACCCACATGAGAACACAGAGACCCCATATACCAAACTCAACTTTTCTTTTTGAAAGCGACCTGGCTATAACAAATGACAGCTCAACGAAGTTGGCTGATCATCATCATCATCGTCGTGTGCAAATGAATGGCAGCAGCCAAAAACTCTCCAGATGCGTGGTGATGTGGCGGGGGGGGGGGGGGAGAAACCGGAAGAGCTGGAGCAAAGTCCAATGCGAACACCACGGGGAGAGAGAGATGCAGATTACAAACATATATTCAATATATATTCAAGTAGTGGCATCCCAAACTCTCACGGTGGTGTAATGTCATTTCATGCTAATTCCTTTGTCAAGGCGTTTTCTGTTTACCCCCTTCACAGCTTCTAAGGAGGCGACCTGCGCTTGGCTTTCTTCACTCCAACGCTGCCCTCTGGACAGTACGGTCCCTTCACCTGATGAAGGCCGCTTGTGTTGTGGCCCGAAACGTCGTGATTTTTTGCTGTTTTAGTTTTTTTTTTTACCTACGTGACTTTACCGAATAGAAGCAAAGAGTAAACGTATAGCGGTAGGCATTGTCAGCTTCGGGATCGGACTCTCGACCTCCTGTATAGGGGCCGTCCGTAAATGACGTCACGCACCTAAGGGGGGGGGGAGGGGTCAGACATTTGTGACGATGCGTGACGAGGGGGGTGGGTGGGCGGGGTTTGAGAAATGTGACGTCACGTCAAACTGCGCAACTTTCAACAAATGCAGAAAACACGTTCTGGCTTCTTTCGGTAAAGTCACCACGTAGGATGGAAAAATAATAATAAAAATAAAAATATATCACGTTTTATTTATTTTATTTTTGTTTATTATTTTTTTGTTTCCCTTTTACGTAGTGGCGACTTTACCGGAAGAACCAAGAATAATAATTGTATTGTTTTACAATTATTTTATTGTTTTATATTTTTATTATTTTAATGTTTCCCTTTTACGTAGTGGTGACTTTACCGAAAGAACCAAGAATAATAATGTTATTGTTTTACAATAATTTTATTGTTTTATATTTTTGTTATTTTTATTTTTCCCTTCTACGTGGTGGTGACTTTACCGAAAGAACCAAGAATAATAATTTTATTGTTTTACAATAATTGTGTTGTTTTATATTTTTATTATTTGATTGTTTCCCTTCTACGTGGTGGTGACTTTACCGAAAGAACCAAGAAAAAATAATTTTATTGTTTTTTAAATGTGTTCTCCTACAACATCAGAGTGCAGCGCCACGTTAAATACGCAACTACAATGTGACAATAGTTCAAAGCGATTTGAAGCATGTTTTATTTTAGTGGGGGGGGGGGTGGGCAGGGCTTTGATGGGGGGTCTGACTTTTTGTGACGCCACGTGACGACGGGGTGGGACAAAAATCGTCCAAAAATCGCGTGACGTCATTTATGGACGGCCCCATACAGGGAAAGGTAGTTAACATTTCGCCACGACGATGATGATGAAGATGAGAGAGAGAGAGAGAGACGCAAACTGGAAATACACAGCAGTTCGCAGACATGTGGTAAAATATGCAAACACGCATGGTTCTGATGACAAAAGTAATGTAATGCATTGCCTTTGGAACTGATTGGCCCTACCTCCACAGACAAGCAGTAGCCATATTTGTGGCCTAGTCTCAATACCTGTGTCTCGCTACAGTACGAAGACAATGGCACGCGTATCAGAGCATTTATAGCTGCAGATGTCTCACGGGACACCTTTTTTTTGCCAGTATCAAAAGTACGTCAATTAAGAACAGGTCTGCACCCTTTCTGGCAGTAGAACAGGAAGTTGCGTGTTAAAATGTGTCAAACACCAAGACAGATGATATCTTTTGCAAAGAATCAAGTTACTACATTAACCACACGCACAGTACTTGCGGTGAACATGCAACCGACACACGGCTCTGATAGTAATAATAATGTTGAGTGGCATTGTCTTTGAATATGATTGGCCTACCTCTATAGACAGCAGGAGCCTCACTACCCAGTGTGTCACTACCCAGTGTCTCACTACCTGTGTCTTACTACCCCAGTGTCTCACTACCCAGTGTCTCACTACCCAAGTGTCTCACTACCCAGGGTCTCACTACACAGTGTCTCACTACACCAATGTCTCACTAGCCGTGTCTCACTACCCAGTGTCTCAAAACCCAGTGTCTCACTACCAGTGTCTCACTACCCAGCGTCTCACTACCCAGTGTCTCACTACCCAGTGTCTCACTACCTGTGTCTCACTACCCCAGTGTCTCACTACCCAGTGTCTCACTACCCAGTGTCTAACTACACAGTGTCTCACTACCCCAATGTCTCACTAGCAGTGTCTCACTACCCAGTGTCTCACAACCCAGTGTCTCACTACCAGTGTCTCACTACCCAGCGTCTCACTACCCAGTGTCTAACTACACAGTGTCTCACTACCCCAATGTCTCACTAGCAGTGTCTCACTACCCAGTGTCTCACTACCCCAGTGTTTCACTACCCAGTGTCTCACTAGCAGTGTCTCACTACTCAGTGTCTCACTACCCAGTGTCTCACTACCCAGTGTTTCACTACCCAGTGTCTCACTACCCAGTTTATCACAACCCAGTGTCTCAGTAGCAGTGTCTCACTACCCAGTGTCTCACTACCCAGCGTCTCACTACCCAGCGTCTCACTATCCCAGTGTCTCACTAGCAGTGTCTCACTACCCAGTGTCTCACTAGCAGTGTCTCACTACCCAGTGTCTCACTATCCAGTGTCTCACTAGCAGTGTCTCACTACCCAGTGTCTCACTAGCAGTGTCTCACTAACCAGTGTCTCACTAGCAGTGTCTCACTACCAAGCGTCTCACTACCCCAGTGTCTCACTAGCAGTGTCTCACTAACCAGTGTCTCACTACACAGTGTCTCACTACCCAGTGTCTCACTACCCAGTGTCTCACTAGCAGTGTCTCACTACCCAGTGTCTCACTACCCAGCGTCTCACTACCCAGCGTCTCACTAGCAGTGTCTCACTACCCAGTGTCTCACTAGCAGTGTCTCACTACCCAGTGTCACACTACTCAGTGTCTCACTAGCAGTGTCTCACTACCCAGTGTGTCACTACCCAGTGTCTCACTACCCAGTGTCTGACTACCCAGCGTCTCACTACCCCAGTGTTTCACTACCCAGTGTCTCACTACCCAGTGTCTCACTACCCAGTGTCTCACTAGCAGTGTCTCACTACCCAGTGTCTCACTACCCAGTTTGTCACTACCCAGTGTCTCAGTAGCAGTGTCTCACTACCCAGTGTCTCACTACCCAGCATCTCACTACCCAGCGTCTCACTATCCCAGTGTCTCACTAGCAGTGTCTCACTACCCAGTGTCTCACTAGGAGTGTCTCACTACCCAGTGTCTCACTACCCAGTGTCTCACTAGCAGTGTCTCACTACCAGTGTCTCACTACCCAGTGTATCACTACCAAGCGTCTCACTACCCAGTGTCTCACTAGCAGTGTGTCACTACCCAGTGTCTCACTACCCAGTGTCTCACTACCCAGTGTCTCACTACCTGTGTCTCACTACCCCAGTGTCTCACTACCCAGTGTCTCACTACCCAGTGTCTAACTACACAGTGTCTCACTACCCCAATGTCTCACTAGCAGTGTCTCACTACCCAGTGTCTCACTACCCAGTGTCTCACTACCCAGTGTCTCACTACCTGTGTCTCACTAGCAGTGTCTCACTAGCCAGTGTCTCACTACCTGTGTCTCACTACCTAGTGTCTCACTACCCAGTGTCTCACTAGCAGTGTGTCACTACCCAGTGTCTCACTACCCAGTGTCTCACTACCCAGTGTCTCACTACCTGTGTCTCACTAGCAGTGTCTCACTACCCCAGTGTCACACTACCCAGTGTCTCACTACCCAGTGTCTCACTACCCAGCGTCTGACTACCCAGAGTCTCACTACCCAGTGTCTCACTAGCAGTGTCTCACTACCCAGTGTCTCACTAGCAGTGTCTCACTACCCAGTGTCTCACTAGGAGTGTCTCACTACCCAGTGTCTCACTACCCAGTGTCTCACTAGCAGTGTCTCACTACCAGTGTCTCACTACCCAGTGTATCACTACCAAGCGTCTCACTACCCAGTGTCTCACTAGCAGTGTGTCACTACCCAGTGTCTCACTACCCAGTGTCTCACTACCCAGTGTCTCACTACCTGTGTCTCACTACCCCAGTGTCTCACTACCCAGTGTCTCACTACCCAGTGTCTAACTACACAGTGTCTCACTACCCCAATGTCTCACTAGCAGTGTCTCACTACCCAGTGTCTCACTACCCAGTGTCTCACTACCTGTGTCTCACTAGCAGTGTCTCACTACCCAGTGTCTCACTACCTGTGTCTCACTACCTAGTGTCTCACTACCCAGTGTCTCACTAGCAGTGTGTCACTACCCAGTGTCTCACTACCCAGTGTCTCACTACCCAGTGTCTCGCTACCTGTGTCTCACTAGCAGTGTCTCACTACCCCAGTGTCACACTACCCAGTGTCTCACTACCCCAGTGTCTCACTAGCAGTGTCTCACTACCCAGTGTCTCACTACCAAGTGTCTCACTACACAGTATCTCACAACCCAGTGTTTCACTAGCAGTGTCTCACTACCCAGTGTCTCACTACCCAGCGTCTGACTACCCAGAGTCTCACTACCCAGTGTCTCACTACCTGTGTCTCACTACCCCAGTGTCTCACTACCCAGTGTCTCACTACCCAGTGTCTAACTACACAGTGTCTCACTACCCCAATGTCTCACTAGCAGTGTCTCACTACCCAGTGTCTCACTACCCAGTGTCTCACTACCCAGTGTCTCACTACCTGTGTCTCACTAGCAGTGTCTCACTAGCCAGTGTCTCACTACCTGTGTCTCACTACCTAGTGTCTCACTACCCAGTGTCTCACTAGCAGTGTGTCACTACCCAGTGTCTCACTACCCAGTGTCTCACTACCCAGTGTCTCACTACCTGTGTCTCACTAGCAGTGTCTCACTACCCCAGTGTCACACTACCCAGTGTCTCACTACCCAGTGTCTCACTACCCAGCGTCTGACTACCCAGAGTCTCACTACCCAGTGTCTCACTAGCAGTGTCTCACTACCCAGTGTCTCACTAGCAGTGTCTCACTACCCAGTGTCTCACTAGGAGTGTCTCACTACCCAGTGTCTCACTACCCAGTGTCTCACTAGCAGTGTCTCACTACCAGTGTCTCACTACCCAGTGTATCACTACCAAGCGTCTCACTACCCAGTGTCTCACTAGCAGTGTGTCACTACCCAGTGTCTCACTACCCAGTGTCTCACTACCCAGTGTCTCACTACCTGTGTCTCACTACCCCAGTGTCTCACTACCCAGTGTCTCACTACCCAGTGTCTAACTACACAGTGTCTCACTACCCCAATGTCTCACTAGCAGTGTCTCACTACCCAGTGTCTCACTACCCAGTGTCTCACTACCTGTGTCTCACTAGCAGTGTCTCACTACCCAGTGTCTCACTACCTGTGTCTCACTACCTAGTGTCTCACTACCCAGTGTCTCACTAGCAGTGTGTCACTACCCAGTGTCTCACTACCCAGTGTCTCACTACCCAGTGTCTCGCTACCTGTGTCTCACTAGCAGTGTCTCACTACCCCAGTGTCACACTACCCAGTGTCTCACTACCCCAGTGTCTCACTAGCAGTGTCTCACTACCCAGTGTCTCACTACCAAGTGTCTCACTACACAGTATCTCACAACCCAGTGTTTCACTAGCAGTGTCTCACTACCCAGTGTCTCACTACCCAGCGTCTGACTACCCAGAGTCTCACTTCCCAGTGTCTCACTAGCAGTGTCTCACTACCCAGTGTCTCACTAGCAGTGTCTCACTACCCAGTGTCTCACTAGCAGTGTCTCACTACGCAGTGTGTCACTACCCAGTGTGTCACTACCCAGTGTCTCACTACCCAGAGTCTCACTACCCATTGTCTTACTAGCAGTGTCTCACTACCCAGTGTCTCACTACCCAGTGTCTCACTACCCAGTGTCTCACAAGCAGTGTCCCACTACCAGTGTCTCACTACCCAGTGTCTCACAAGCAGTGTCCCACTACCAGTGTCTCACTACCCAGTTTCTCACTACCCAGTGTCTCACTACCCAGTGTCTCACTACCCCAGTGTCTCACTACCAGTGTCTCACTACCCAGTGTCTCACTACCCAGTGTCTCACAAGCAGTGTCCCACTACCAGTGTCTCACTACCCAGTGTCTCACAAGCAGTGTCCCACTACCAGTGTCTCACTACCCAGTGTCTCACTACCAGTTTCTCACTACCCAGTGTCTCACTACCCCTGTGTCTCACTACCAGTGTCTCACTACCCAGTGTCTCACTACCCAGTGTCTCACAAGCAGTGTCCCACTACCAGTGTCTCACTACCCAGTGTCTCACAAGCAGTGTCCCACTACCAGTGTCTCACTACCCAGTGTCTCACTACCAGTTTCTCACTACCCAGTGTCTCACTACCCCAGTGTCTCACTACCAGTGTCTCACTACCCAGTGTCTCACTACCCAGTGTCTCACAAGCAGTGTCCCACTACCAGTGTCTCACTACCCAGTGTCTCACAAGCAGTGTCCCACTACCAGTGTCTCACTACCCAGTTTCTCACTACCCAGTGTCTCACTACCCAGTGTCTCACAAGCAGTGTCCCACTACCAGTGTCTCACTACCCAGTGTCTCACAAGCAGTGTCCCACTACCAGTGTCTCACTACCCAGTGTCTCACTAGCAGTGTGTCACTACCCAGTGTCTCACTACCCAGTGTCTCACTACCCAGTGTCTCACTACCTGTGTCTCACTAGCAGTGTCTCACTACCCCAGTGTCACACTACCCAGTGTCTCACTACCCCAGTGTCTCACTAGCAGTGTCTCACTACCCAGTGTCTCACTACCAAGTGTCTCACTACACAGTATCTCACAACCCAGTGTTTCACTAGCAGTGTCTCACTACCCAGTGTCTCACTACCCAGCGTCTGACTACCCAGAGTCTCACTACCCAGTGTCTCACTAGCAGTGTCTCACTACCCAGTGTCTCACTAGCAGTGTCTCACTACCCAGTGTCTCACTAGGAGTGTCTCACTACCCAGTGTCTCACTACCCAGTGTCTCACTAGCAGTGTCTCACTACCAGTGTCTCACTACCCAGTGTATCACTACCAAGCGTCTCACTACCCAGTGTCTCACTAGCAGTGTGTCACTACCCAGTGTGTCACTACCCAGTGTCTCACTACCCAGTGTCTCACTACCTGTGTCTCACTACCCCAGTGTCTCACTACCCAGTGTCTCACTACCCAGTGTCTAACTACACAGTGTCTCACTACCCCAATGTCTCACTAGCAGTGTCTCACTACCCAGTGTCTCACTACCCAGTGTCTCACTACCTGTGTCTCACTAGCAGTGTCTCACTACCCAGTGTCTCACTACCTGTGTCTCACTACCTAGTGTCTCACTACCCAGTGTCTCACTAGCAGTGTGTCACTACCCAGTGTCTCACTACCCAGTGTCTCACTACCCAGTGTCTCACTACCTGTGTCTCACTAGCAGTGTCTCACTACCCCAGTGTCACACTACCCAGTGTCTCACTACCCCAGTGTCTCACTAGCAGTGTCTCACTACCCAGTGTCTCACTACCAAGTGTCTCACTACACAGTATCTCACAACCCAGTGTTTCACTAGCAGTGTCTCACTACCCAGTGTCTCACTACCCAGCGTCTGACTACCCAGAGTCTCACTACCCAGTGTCTCACTAGCAGTGTCTCACTACCCAGTGTCTCACTAGCAGTGTCTCACTACCCAGTGTCTCACTAGCAGTGTCTCACTACGCAGTGTGTTACTACCCAGTGTGTCACTACCCAGTGTCTCACTACCCAGAGTCTCACTAAAATTGTCTTACTAGCAGTGTCTCACTAACCAGTGTCTCACTACCCAGTGTCTCACTACCCAGTGTCTCACAAGCAGTGTCCCACTACCAGTGTCTCACTACCCAGTGTCTCACAAGCAGTGTCCCACTACCAGTGTCTCACTACCCAGTGTCTCACAAGCAGTGTCCCACTACCAGTGTCTCACTACCCAGTGTCTCACTACCCGTTTCTCACTACCCAGTGTCTCACTACCCCAGTGTCTCACTACCAGTGTCTCACTACCCAGTGTTTCACTACCCAGTGTCTCACAAGCAGTGTCCCACTACCAGTGTCTCACTACCCAGTGTCTCACAAGCAGTGTCCCACTACCAGTGTCTCACTACCCAGTTTCTCATTACCCAGTGTCTCACTACCCAGTGTCTCACTACCCCAGTGTCTCACTACCAGTGTCTCACTACCCAGTGTCTCACTACCCAGTGTCTCACAAGCAGTGTCCCACTACCAGTGTCTCACTACCCAGTGTCTCACAAGCAGTGTCCCACTACCAGTGTCTCACTACCCAGTGTCTCACTAGCAGTGTCTCACTACCCAGTGTCTCTCAAGCAGTGTCTCACTACCCCTGTGTTTCACTACCTGTGTCTCACTACCCAGTGTCTCACTACCCAGTGTCTCACTACCCAGTGTGTCACTACCCAGTGTCTCACTACCCAGTGTCCCACTACCAGTGTCTCACAACCCAGCGTCTCACTACCCGGTGTATCACTACCCAGTGTCTCACTACCGAGTGTTTCACTACCCAGTGTCTCACTACCCAGTGTCTCACTACCCAGTGTCTCACTACCAGTTTCTCACTAACAGTGTCTCACTATCCAGTGTCTCACTACCCAGTGTCTCACTACCCCAGTGTCTCACTACCTGTGTCTCACTACCCAGTGTCTCACTACCCAGCGTCTCACAAGCAGTGTCTCACTACCCAGTGTCTCACTACCCAGTGTCTCACTACCCCAGTGTCTCACTACCTGTGTCTCACTACCCCAGTGTCTCACTACCCAGTGTCTCACTACCCCAGTGTCTCACTACCTGTGTCTCACTACCCAGTGTCTCACTAGCAGTGTCTCACTAGCAGTGTCTCACTACCCCAGTGTCTCACTACCCAGTGTCTCACTACCCAGTGTCTCACTAGCAGTGTCTCACTACACACTGTCTCACTATCCAGTGTCTCACTACCCCAGTGTCTCACTACCCAGTGTCTCAATAGCAGTGTCTCACTACCTAGTGTCTCACTACCCAGTGTCTCACTACCCAGTGTCTAACTACACAGTGTCTCACTACCCCGATGTCTCACTAGCAGTGTCTCACTACCCAGTGTCTCACAACCCAGTGTCTCACTACTAGTGTCTCACTACCCAGCGTCTCACTACCCAGTGTCTAACTACACAGTGTCTCACTACCCCAATGTCTCACTAGCAGTGTCTCACTAGCAGTGTCTCCCTACCCAGTGTCTCACTCCCCAGTGTCTCACTACCCAGTGTCTAACTACACAGTGTCTCACTACCCCAATGTCTCACTAGCAGTGTCTCACTACCCAGTGTCTCACAACCCAGTGTCTCACTACCAGTGTCTCACTACCCAGCGTCTCACTACCCAGTGTCTAACTACACAGTGTCTCACTACTCAGTGTCTCACTAGCAGTGTCTCACTACCCAGTGTCTCACTACCCAGTGTCTCCCTACCCAGTGTCACACTAGCAGTGTCTCACTACCCAATGTGTCACTACCCAGTGTCTCACTACCCAGTGTCACACTAGCAGTGTCTCACTACCCAGTGTGTCACTACCCAGTGTGTCACTACCCAGTGTCTCACTACCCAGTGTCACACTAGCAGTGTCTCACTACCCAGTGTGTCACTACCCAGTGTCTCACCACCCAGTGTCTCACTACCCAGTGTCTCACTACCCAGTGTCTCACTACCCCAGTGTTTCACTACCCAGTGTCTCACTAGCAGTGTCTCACTACCAAGTGTCTCACTACACAGTATCTCACAACCCAGTGTTTCACTAGCAGTGTCTCACTACCCAGTGTCTCACTACCCAGCGTCTGACTACCCAGAGTCTCACTACCCAGTGTCTCACTAGCAGTGTCTCACTACCCAGTGTCTCACTAGCAGTGTCTCACTACCCAGTGTCTCACTAGCAGTGTCTCACTACGCAGTGTGTCACTACCCAGTGTGTCACTACCCAGTGTCTCACTACCCAGAGTCTCACTACCCATTGTCTTACTAGCAGTGTCTCACTAACCAGTGTCTCACTACCCAGTGTCTCACTACCCAGTGTCTCACAAGCAGTGTCCCACTACCAGTGTCTCACTACCCAGTGTCTCACAAGCAGTGTCCCACTACCAGTGTCTCACTACCCAGTGTCTCACAAGCAGTGTCCCACTACCAGTGTCTCACTACCCAGTGTCTCACTACCAGTTTCTCACTACCCAGTGTCTCACTACCCCAGTGTCTCACTACCAGTGTCTCACTACCCAGTGTTTCACTACCCAGTGTCTCACAAGCAGTGTCCCACTACCAGTGTCTCACTACCCAGTGTCTCACAAGCAGTGTCCCACTACCAGTGTCTCACTACCCAGTTTCTCATTACCCAGTGTCTCACTACCCAGTGTCTCACTACCCCAGTGTCTCACTACCAGTGTCTCACTACCCAGTGTCTCACTACCCAGTGTCTCACAAGCAGTGTCCCACTACCAGTGTCTCACTACCCAGTGTCTCACAAGCAGTGTCCCACTACCAGTGTCTCACTACCCAGTGTCTCACTAGCAGTGTCTCACTACCCAGTGTCTCTCAAGCAGTGTCTCACTACCCCTGTGTTTCACTACCTGTGTCTCACTACCCAGTGTCTCACTACCCAGTGTCTCACTACCCAGTGTGTCACTACCCAGTGTCTCACTACCCAGTGTCCCACTACCAGTGTCTCACAACCCAGCGTCTCACTACCCGGTGTATCACTACCCAGTGTCTCACTACCGAGTGTTTCACTACCCAGTGTCTCACTACCCAGTGTCTCACTACCCAGTGTCTCACTACCAGTTTCTCACTAACAGTGTCTCACTATCCAGTGTCTCACTACCCAGTGTCTCACTACCCCAGTGTCTCACTACCTGTGTCTCACTACCCAGTGTCTCACTACCCAGCGTCTCACAAGCAGTGTCTCACTACCCAGTGTCTCACTACCCAGTGTCTCACTACCCCAGTGTCTCACTACCTGTGTCTCACTACCCCAGTGTCTCACTACCCATTGTCTCACTACCCCAGTGTCTCACTACCTGTGTCTCACTAGCAGTGTCTCACTAGCAGTGTCTCACTACCCCAGTGTCTCACTACCCAGTGTCTCACTACCCAGTGTCTCACTAGCAGTGTCTCACTACACACTGTCTCACTATCCAGTGTCTCACTACCCCAGTGTCTCACTACCCAGTGTCTCAATAGCAGTGTCTCACTACCCAGTGTCTCACTACTCAGTGTCTCACTACCCAGTGTCTAACTACACAGTGTCTCACTACCCCGATGTCTCACTAGCAGTGTCTCACTACCCAGTGTCTCACAACCCAGTGTCTCACTACTAGTGTCTCACTACCCAGCGTCTCACTACCCAGTGTCTAACTACACAGTGTCTCACTACCCCAATGTCTCACTAGCAGTGTCTCACTAGCAGTGTCTCCCTACCCAGTGTCTCACTCCCCAGTGTCTCACTACCCAGTGTCTAACTACACAGTGTCTCACTACCCCAATGTCTCACTAGCAGTGTCTCACTACCCAGTGTCTCACAACCCAGTGTCTCACTACCAGTGTCTCACTACCCAGCGTCTCACTACCCAGTGTCTAACTACACAGTGTCTCACTACTCAGTGTCTCACTAGCAGTGTCTCACTACCCAGTGTCTCACTACCCAGTGTCTCCCTACCCAGTGTCACACTAGCAGTGTCTCACTACCCAGTGTGTCACTACCCAGTGTCTCACTACCCAGTGTCACACTAGCAGTGTCTCACTACCCAGTGTGTCACTACCCAGTGTGTCACTACCCAGTGTCTCACTACCCAGTGTCACACTAGCAGTGTCTCACTACCCAGTGTGTCACTACCCAGTGTCTCACCACCCAGTGTCTCACTACCCAGTGTCTCACTACCCAGTGTCTCACTACCCCAGTGTTTCACTACCCAGTGTCTCACTAGCAGTGTCTCACTACTCAGTGTCTCACTACCCAGTGTCTCACTACCCAGTGTTTCACTACCCAGTGTCTCACCACCCAGTTTATCACAACCCAGTGTCTCAGTAGCAGTGTCTCACTACCCAGTGTCTCACTACCCAGCGTCTCACTACCCAGCGTCTCACTATCCCAGTGTCTCACTAGCAGTGTCTCACTACCCAGTGTCTCACTAGCAGTGTCTCACTACCCAGTGTCTCACTATCCAGTGTCTCACTAGCAGTGTCTCACTACCCAGTGTCTCACTAGCAGTGTCTCACTAACCAGTGTCTCACTAGCAGTGTCTCACTACCAAGCGTCTCACTACCCCAGTGTCTCACTAGCAGTGTCTCACTAACCAGTGTCTCACACTACCCAGTGTCTCACTACCCAGCGTCTCACTACCCAGCGTCTCACTAACAGTGTCTCACTACCCAGTGTCTCACTAGCAGTGTCTCACTACCCAGTGTCACACTACTCAGTGTCTCACTAGCAGTGTCTCACTACCCAGTGTCTCACTACCCAGTGTCTCACTACCCAGTGTCTCACTAGCAGTGTCTCACTACCCAGTGTCTCACTACCCAGTTTGTCACTACCCAGTGTCTCAGTAGCAGTGTCTCACTACCCAGTGTCTCACTACCCAGCATCTCACTACCCAGCGTCTCACTATCCCAGTGTCTCACTAGCAGTGTCTCACTACCCAGTGTCTCATTAGGAGTGTCTCACTACCCAGTGTCTCACTACCCAGTGTCTCACTAGCAGTGTCTCACTACCAGTGTCTCACTACCCAGTGTATCACTACCAAGCGTCTCACTACCCAGTGTCTCACTAGCAGTGTGTCACTACCCAGTGTCTCACTACCCAGTGTCTCACTACCCAGTGTCTCACTACCTGTGTCTCACTAGCAGTGCCTCACTACCCAGTGTCTCACTACCTGTGTCTCACTACCTAGTGTCTCACTACCCAGTGTCTCACTAGCAGTGTGTCACTACCCAGTGTCTCACTACCCAGTGTCTCACTACCCAGTGTCTCACTACCTGTGTCTCACTAGCAGTGTCTCACTACCCCAGTGTCACACTACCCAGTGTCTCACTACCCCAGTGTCTCACTAGCAGTGTCTCACTACCCAGTGTCTCACTACCAAGTGTCTCACTACACAGTATCTCACAACGCAGTGTTTCACTAGCAGTGTCTCACTACCCAGTGTCTCACTAGCAGTGTCTCACTACCCAGTGTCTCACTACCCAGCGTCTGACTACCCAGAGTCTCACTACCCAGTGTCTCACTAGCAGTGTCTCACTACCCAGTGTCTCACTAGCAGTGTCTCACTACGCAGTGTGTCACTACCCAGTGTGTCACTACCCAGTGTCTCACTACCCAGAGTCTCACTACCCATTGTCTTACTAGCAGTGTCTCACTACCCAGTGTCTCACTACCCAGTGTCTCACAAGCAGTGTCCCACTACCAGTGTCTCACTACCCAGTGTCTCACAAGCAGTGTCCCACTACCAGTGTCTCACTACCCAGTTTCTCACTACCCAGTGTCTCACTACCCAGTGTCTCACTACCCCAGTGTCTCACTACCAGTGTCTCACTACCCAGTGTCTCACTACCCAGTGTCTCACAAGCAGTGTCCCACTACCAGTGTCTCACTACCCAGTGTCTCACAAGCAGTGTCCCACTACCAGTGTCTCACTACCCAGTGTCTCACTACCAGTTTCTCACTACCCAGTGTCTCACTAGCAGTGTCTCACTACCCAGTGTCTCTCAAGCAGTGTCTCACTACCCCTGTGTCTCACTACCTGTGTCTCACTACCCAGTGTCTCACTACCCAGTGTGTCACTACCCAGTGTCTCACTACCCAGTGTCCCACTACCAGTGTCTCACAACCCAGCGTCTCACTACCCGGTGTATCACTACCCAGTGTCTCACTACCGAGTGTCTAACTACCCAGTGTCTCACTACCCAGTGTCTCACTACCCAGTGTCTCACTACCAGTTTCTCACTAACAGTGTCTCACTACCCAGTGTCTCACTACCCAGTGTCTCACTACCACAGTGTCTCACTACCTGTGTCTCACTACCCAGTGTCTCACTACCCAGCGTCTCACGAGCAGTGTCTCACTACCCAGTGTCTCACTACCCAGTGTCTCACTACCCCAGTGTCTCACTACCTGTGTCTCACTACCCCAGTGTCTCACTACCCAGTGTCTCACTACCCCAGTGTCTCACTACCTGTGTCTCACTACCCAGTGTCTCACTAGCAGTGTCTCACTAGCAGTGTCTCACTACCCCAGTGTCTCACTACCCAGTGTCTCACTACACAGTGTCTCACTAGCAGTGTCTCACTACCCACTGTCTCACTATCCAGTGTCTCACTACCCCAGTGTCTCACTACCCAGTGTCTCAATAGCAGTGTCTCACTACCCAGTGTCTCACTAGCAGTGTCTCACTACCCAGTGTCTCACTACCCAGTTTCTAACTACCCAGTGTCTCAGTAGCAGTGTCTCACTACCCAGTGTCTCACTAGCAGTGTCTCACTACCCAGTATCTCACTACCCAGTGTCTCACTACCCAGTGTCTCAATAGCAGTGTCTCACTACCCAGTGTCTCACTAGCAGTGTCTCACTACCCAGTGTCTCACTACCTGTGTCTCATTACCCAGTGTCTCACTACCCAGTGTCTCACTAGCAGTGTGTCACTATCCAATGTCTCACTACCCAGTGTCTCACTACCCAGTGTCTCACTATCTGTGTCTCACTAGCAGTGTCTCACTACCCCAGTGTCTCACTTCCCAGTGTCTCACTACCCAGTGTCTCACTACCCCAGTGTCTCACTACCCAGTGTCTCACAACCCAGTGTCTCAATAGCAGTGTCTCACTACCAAGTGTCTCACTAGCAGTGTCTCACTACCCTGTGTCTCACTACCCCAGTGTCTCACTACCAAGTGTCTCACTACCCAGTGTCTCACTACCCCAGTGCCTCACTACCCCAGTGTCTCACTACCCAGTGTCTCACTACCCAGTGTCTCAATAGCAGTGTCTCACTACCCAGTGTCTCACTACCCAGTGTCTCACTACCCAGCGTCTCACTACCCAGAGTCTCACTAGCCAGTGTCTCACTAGCAGTGTCTCACTACCCAGTGTCTCACTAGCAGTGTCTCACTACCCAGTGTCTCACTAGCAGTGTCTCACTACCCCAGTGTGTCACTACCCAGTGTCTCACTACCCAGTATCTCACTACGACTGTCTCACTACCCAGTGTCTCACTACCCCAGTGTCTCACTACCCCAGTGTCTCACTACCCAGTGTCTCACTACCCAGTGTCTCACTACCAAATGTCTCACTAGCAGTGTCTCACTACCCTGTGCCTCACTACCCCAGTGTCTCACTACCCAGTGTCTCACTACCCAGAGTCTCACTACCCAGTGTCTCACTAGCAGTGTCTCACTACCCAGTGTCTCACTAACCAGTGTCTCACTAGCAGTGTCTCACTACCCCAGTGTCTGACTACCTGTGTCTCACTACCCAGTGTCTCACTACCCAGTGTCTCACTACCCAGTGTCTCACTACCAGTGCCTCACTACCCAGTGTCTCACTACCCAGTGTCTCACTACCCAGTGTCTCACAAGCAGTGTCTCACTACCAGTGTCTCACTACCCAGTGTCTCACTACCCAGTGTCTCACTACCAGTGCCTCACTACCCAGTGTCTCACTACCCAGTGTCTCACTACCAGTGTCTCACTACCCAGCGTCTCACTACCCAGTGTATCACTACCCAGTGTCTCACTAGCAGTGTCTCACTACCCAGTGTCTCACTAGCAATGTCTCACTACCCAGTGTCTCACTACCCAGTGTCTCACTAGCAGTGTCTGACTACCCAGTATCGCACTACCCAGTGTCTCACTAGCAATGTCTCACTACCCAGTGTCTAACTACCCAGTGTCTCACTACCCAGCGTCTCTCAAGCAGTGTCTCACTACCCCTGTGTCTCACTACCCAGTGTCTCACTACCCAGTGTCTCACTACCCAGTGTGTCACTACCCAGTGTCTCACTACCCAGTGTCTCACTACCAGTGTCTCACAACCCAGCGTCTCACTACCCGGTGTATCACTACCCAGTGTCTCACTACCGAGTGTCTCACTACCCAGTGTCTCACTACCCAGTGTCTCACTACCAGTTTCTCACTAACAGTGTCTCACTACCCAGTGTCTCACTACCCCAGTGTCTCACTACCTGTGTCTCACTACCCCAGTGTCTCACTACCCAGTGTCTCACTACCCCAGTGTCTCACTACCTGTGTCTCACTACCCAGTGTCTCACTAGCAGTGTCTCACTAGCAGTGTCTCACTACCCCAGTGTCTCACTACCCAGTGTCTCACTACCCAGTGTCTCACTAGCAGTGTCTCACTACACACTGTCTCACTATCCAGTGTCTCACTACCCCAGTGTCTCACTACCCAGTGTCTCAATAGCAGTGTCTCACTACCTAGTGTCTCACTACCCAGTGTCTCACTACCCAGTGTCTAACTACACAGTGTTTCACTACCCCGATGTCTCACTAGCAGTGTCTCACTACCCAGTGTCTCACAACCCAGTGTCTCACTACTAGTGTCTCACTACCCAGCGTCTCACTACCCAGTGTCTAACTACACAGTGTCTCACTACCCCAATGTCTCACTAGCAGTGTCTCACTAGCAGTGTCTCCCTACCCAGTGTCTCACTCCCCAGTGTATCACTACCCAGTGTCTAACTACACAGTGTCTCACTACCCCAATGTCTCACTAGCAGTGTCTCACTACCCAGTGTCTCACAACCCAGTGTCTCACTACCAGTGTCTCACTACCCAGCGTCTCACTACCCAGTGTCTAACTACACAGTGTCTCACTACTCAGTGTCTCACTAGCAGTGTCTCACTACCCAGTGTCTCACTACCCAGTGTCTCCCTACCCAGTGTCACACTAGCAGTGTCTCACTACCCAATGTGTCACTACCCAGTGTCTCACTACCCAGTGTCACACTAGCAGTGTCTCACTACCCAGTGTGTCACTACCCAGTGTGTCACTACCCAGTGTCTCACTACCCAGTGTCACACTAGCAGTGTCTCACTACCCAGTGTGTCACTACCCAGTGTCTCACCACCCAGTGTCTCACTACCCAGTGTCTCACTACCCAGTGTCTCACTACCCCAGTGTTTCACTACCCAGTGTCTCACTAGCAGTGTCTCACTACCAAGTGTCTCACTACACAGTATCTCACAACCCAGTGTTTCACTAGCAGTGTCTCACTACCCAGTGTCTCACTACCCAGCGTCTGACTACCCAGAGTCTCACTACCCAGTGTCTCACTAGCAGTGTCTCACTACCCAGTGTCTCACTAGCAGTGTCTCACTACCCAGTGTCTCACTAGCAGTGTCTCACTACGCAGTGTGTCACTACCCAGTGTGTCACTACCCAGTGTCTCACTACCCAGAGTCTCACTACCCATTGTCTTACTAGCAGTGTCTCACTAACCAGTGTCTCACTACCCAGTGTCTCACTACCCAGTGTCTCACAAGCAGTGTCCCACTACCAGTGTCTCACTACCCAGTGTCTCACAAGCAGTGTCCCACTACCAGTGTCTCACTACCCAGTGTCTCACAAGCAGTGTCCCACTACCAGTGTCTCACTACCCAGTGTCTCACTACCAGTTTCTCACTACCCAGTGTCTCACTACCCCAGTGTCTCACTATCAGTGTCTCACTACCCAGTGTTTCACTACCCAGTGTCTCACAAGCAGTGTCCCACTACCAGTGTCTCACTACCCAGTGTCTCACAAGCAGTGTCCCACTACCAGTGTCTCACTACCCAGTTTCTCATTACCCAGTGTCTCACTACCCAGTGTCTCACTACCCCAGTGTCTCACTACCAGTGTCTCACTACCCAGTGTCTCACTACCCAGTGTCTCACAAGCAGTGTCCCACTACCAGTGTCTCACTACCCAGTGTCTCACAAGCAGTGTCCCACTACCAGTGTCTCACTACCCAGTGTCTCACTAGCAGTGTCTCACTACCCAGTGTCTCTCAAGCAGTGTCTCACTACCCCTGTGTTTCACTACCTGTGTCTCACTACCCAGTGTCTCACTACCCAGTGTCTCACTACCCAGTGTGTCACTACCCAGTGTCTCACTACCCAGTGTCCCACTACCAGTGTCTCACAACCCAGCGTCTCACTACCCGGTGTATCACTACCCAGTGTCTCACTACCGAGTGTTTCACTACCCAGTGTCTCACTACCCAGTGTCTCACTACCCAGTGTCTCACTACCAGTTTCTCACTAACAGTGTCTCACTATCCAGTGTCTCACTACCCAGTGTCTCACTACCCCAGTGTCTCACTACCTGTGTCTCACTACCCAGTGTCTCACTACCCAGCGTCTCACAAGCAGTGTCTCACTACCCAGTGTCTCACTACCCAGTGTCTCACTACCCCAGTGTCTCACTACCTGTGTCTCACTACCCCAGTGTCTCACTACCCAGTGTCTCACTACCCCAGTGTCTCACTACCTGTGTCTCACTACCCAGTGTCTCACTAGCAGTGTCTCACTAGCAGTGTCTCACTACCCCAGTGTCTCACTACCCAGTGTCTCACTACCCAGTGTCTCACTAGCAGTGTCTCACTACACACTGTCTCACTATCCAGTGTCTCACTACCCCAGTGTCTCACTACCCAGTGTCTCAATAGCAGTGTCTCACTACCCAGTGTCTCACTACCCAGTGTCTCACTACCCAGTGTCTAACTACACAGTGTCTCACTACCCCGATGTCTCACTAGCAGTGTCTCACTACCCAGTGTCTCACAACCCAGTGTCTCACTACTAGTGTCTCACTACCCAGCGTCTCACTACCCAGTGTCTAACTACACAGTGTCTCACTACCCCAATGTCTCACTAGCAGTGTCTCACTAGCAGTGTCTCCCTACCCAGTGTCTCACTCCCCAGTGTCTCACTACCCAGTGTCTAACTACTTAGTGTCTCACTACCCCAATGTCTCACTAGCAGTGTCTCACTACCCAGTGTCTCACAACCCAGTGTCTCACTACCAGTGTCTCACTACCCAGCGTCTCACTACCCAGTGTCTAACTACACAGTGTCTCACTACTCAGTGTCTCACTAGCAGTGTCTCACTACCCAGTGTCTCACTACCCAGTGTCTCCCTACCCAGTGTCACACTAGCAGTGTCTCACTACCCAGTGTGTCACTACCCAGTGTCTCACTACCCAGTGTCACACTAGCAGTGTCTCACTACCCAGTGTGTCACTACCCAGTGTGTCACTACCCAGTGTCTCACTACCCAGTGTCACACTAGCAGTGTCTCACTACCCAGTGTGTCACTACCCAGTGTCTCACCACCCAGTGTCTCACTACCCAGTGTCTCACTACCCAGTGTCTCACTACCCCAGTGTTTCACTACCCAGTGTCTCACTAGCAGTGTCTCACTACTCAGTGTCTCACTACCCAGTGTCTCACTACCCAGTGTTTCACTACCCAGTGTCTCACCACCCAGTTTATCACAACCCAGTGTCTCAGTAGCAGTGTCTCACTACCCAGTGTCTCACTACCCAGCGTCTCACTACCCAGCGTCTCACTATCCCAGTGTCTCACTAGCAGTGTCTCACTACCCAGTGTCTCACTAGCAGTGTCTCACTACCCAGTGTCTCACTATCCAGTGTCTCACTAGCAGTGTCTCACTACCCAGTGTCTCACTAGCAGTGTCTCACTAACCAGTGTCTCACTAGCAGTGTCTCACTACCAAGCGTCTCACTACCCCAGTGTCTCACTAGCAGTGTCTCACTAACCAGTGTCTCACACTACCCAGTGTCTCACTACCCAGCGTCTCACTACCCAGCGTCTCACTAACAGTGTCTCACTACCCAGTGTCTCACTAGCAGTGTCTCACTACCCAGTGTCACACTACTCAGTGTCTCACTAGCAGTGTCTCACTACCCAGTGTCTCACTACCCAGTGTCTCACTACCCAGTGTCTCACTAGCAGTGTCTCACTACCCAGTGTCTCACTACCCAGTTTGTCACTACCCAGTGTCTCAGTAGCAGTGTCTCACTACCCAGTGTCTCACTACCCAGCATCTCACTACCCAGCGTCTCACTATCCCAGTGTCTCACTAGCAGTGTCTCACTACCCAGTGTCTCATTAGGAGTGTCTCACTACCCAGTGTCTCACTACCCAGTGTCTCACTAGCAGTGTCTCACTACCAGTGTCTCACTACCCAGTGTATCACTACCAAGCGTCTCACTACCCAGTGTCTCACTAGCAGTGTGTCACTACCCAGTGTCTCACTACCCAGTGTCTCACTACCCAGTGTCTCACTACCTGTGTCTCACTAGCAGTGCCTCACTACCCAGTGTCTCACTACCTGTGTCTCACTACCTAGTGTCTCACTACCCAGTGTCTCACTAGCAGTGTGTCACTACCCAGTGTCTCACTACCCAGTGTCTCACTACCCAGTGTCTCACTACCTGTGTCTCACTAGCAGTGTCTCACTACCCCAGTGTCACACTACCCAGTGTCTCACTACCCCAGTGTCTCACTAGCAGTGTCTCACTACCCAGTGTCTCACTACCAAGTGTCTCACTACACAGTATCTCACAACGCAGTGTTTCACTAGCAGTGTCTCACTACCCAGTGTCTCACTAGCAGTGTCTCACTACCCAGTGTCTCACTACCCAGCGTCTGACTACCCAGAGTCTCACTACCCAGTGTCTCACTAGCAGTGTCTCACTACCCAGTGTCTCACTAGCAGTGTCTCACTACGCAGTGTGTCACTACCCAGTGTGTCACTACCCAGTGTCTCACTACCCAGAGTCTCACTACCCATTGTCTTACTAGCAGTGTCTCACTACCCAGTGTCTCACTACCCAGTGTCTCACAAGCAGTGTCCCACTACCAGTGTCTCACTACCCAGTGTCTCACAAGCAGTGTCCCACTACCAGTGTCTCACTACCCAGTGTCTCACTACCCAGTGTCTCACTACCCCAGTGTCTCACTACCAGTGTCTCACTACCCAGTGTCTCACTACCCAGTGTCTCACAAGCAGTGTCCCACTACCAGTGTCTCACTACCCAGTGTCTCACAAGCAGTGTCCCACTACCAGTGTCTCACTACCCAGTGTCTCACTACCAGTTTCTCACTACCCAGTGTCTCACTAGCAGTGTCTCACTACCCAGTGTCTCTCAAGCAGTGTCTCACTACCCCTGTGTCTCACTACCTGTGTCTCACTACCCAGTGTCTCACTACCCAGTGTGTCACTACCCAGTGTCTCACTACCCAGTGTCCCACTACCAGTGTCTCACAACCCAGCGTCTCACTACCCGGTGTATCACTACCCAGTGTCTCACTACCGAGTGTCTCACTACCCAGTGTCTCACTACCCAGTGTCTCACTACCCAGTGTCTCACTACCAGTTTCTCACTAACAGTGTCTCACTACCCAGTGTCTCACTACCCAGTGTCTCACTACCACAGTGTCTCACTACCTGTGTCTCACTACCCAGTGTCTCACTACCCAGCGTCTCACGAGCAGTGTCTCACTACCCAGTGTCTCACTACCCAGTGTCTCACTACCCCAGTGTCTCACTACCTGTGTCTCACTACCCCAGTGTCTCACTACCCAGTGTCTCACTACCCCAGTGTCTCACTACCTGTGTCTCACTACCCAGTGTCTCACTAGCAGTGTCTCACTAGCAGTGTCTCACTACCCCAGTGTCTCACTACCCAGTGTCTCACTACACAGTGTCTCACTAGCAGTGTCTCACTACCCACTGTCTCACTATCCAGTGTCTCACTACCCCAGTGTCTCACTACCCAGTGTCTCAATAGCAGTGTCTCACTACCCAGTGTCTCACTAGCAGTGTCTCACTACCCAGTGTCTCACTACCCAGTTTCTAACTACCCAGTGTCTCAGTAGCAGTGTCTCACTACCCAGTGTCTCACTAGCAGTGTCTCACTACCCAGTATCTCACTACCCAGTGTCTCACTACCCAGTGTCTCAATAGCAGTGTCTCACTACCCAGTGTCTCACTAGCAGTGTCTCACTACCCAGTGTCTCACTACCTGTGTCTCATTACCCAGTGTCTCACTACCCAGTGTCTCACTAGCAGTGTGTCACTATCCAATGTCTCACTACCCAGTGTCTCACTACCCAGTGTCTCACTATCTGTGTCTCACTAGCAGTGTCTCACTACCCCAGTGTCTCACTTCCCAGTGTCTCACTACCCAGTGTCTCACTACCCCAGTGTCTCACTACCCAGTGTCTCACAACCCAGTGTCTCAATAGCAGTGTCTCACTACCAAGTGTCTCACTAGCAGTGTCTCACTACCCTGTGTCTCACTACCCCAGTGTCTCACTACCAAGTGTCTCACTACCCAGTGTCTCACTACCCCAGTGCCTCACTACCCCAGTGTCTCACTACCCAGTGTCTCACTACCCAGTGTCTCAATAGCAGTGTCTCACTACCCAGTGTCTCACTACCCAGTGTCTCACTACCCAGCGTCTCACTACCCAGAGTCTCACTAGCCAGTGTCTCACTAGCAGTGTCTCACTACCCAGTGTCTCACTAGCAGTGTCTCACTACCCAGTGTCTCACTAGCAGTGTCTCACTACCCCAGTGTGTCACTACCCAGTGTCTCACTACCCAGTATCTCACTACGACTGTCTCACTACCCAGTGTCTCACTACCCCAGTGTCTCACTACCCCAGTGTCTCACTACCCAGTGTCTCACTACCCAGTGTCTCACTACCAAATGTCTCACTAGCAGTGTCTCACTACCCTGTGCCTCACTACCCCAGTGTCTCACTACCCAGTGTCTCACTACCCAGAGTCTCACTACCCAGTGTCTCACTAGCAGTGTCTCACTACCCAGTGTCTCACTAACCAGTGTCTCACTAGCAGTGTCTCACTACCCCAGTGTCTGACTACCTGTGTCTCACTACCCAGTGTCTCACTACCCAGTGTCTCACTACCCAGTGTCTCACTACCAGTGCCTCACTACCCAGTGTCTCACTACCCAGTGTCTCACTACCCAGTGTCTCACAAGCAGTGTCTCACTACCAGTGTCTCACTACCCAGTGTCTCACTACCCAGTGTCTCACTACCAGTGCCTCACTACCCAGTGTCTCACTACCCAGTGTCTCACTACCAGTGTCTCACTACCCAGCGTCTCACTACCCAGTGTATCACTACCCAGTGTCTCACTAGCAGTGTCTCACTACCCAGTGTCTCACTAGCAATGTCTCACTACCCAGTGTCTCACTACCCAGTGTCTCACTAGCAGTGTCTGACTACCCAGTATCGCACTACCCAGTGTCTCACTAGCAATGTCTCACTACCCAGTGTCTAACTACCCAGTGTCTCACTACCCAGCGTCTCGCAAGCAGTGTCTCACTACCCCTGTGTCTCACTACCCAGTGTCTCACTACCCAGTGTCTCACTACCCAGTGTGTCACTACCCAGTGTCTCACTACCCAGTGTCTCACTACCAGTGTCTCACAACCCAGCATCTCACTACCCGGTGTATCACTACCCAGTGTCTCACTACCGAGTGTCTCACTACCCAGTGTCTCACTACCCAGTGTCTCACTACCAGTTTCTCACTAACAGTGTCTCACTACCCAGTGTCTCACTACCCACTGTCTCACTATCCAGTGTCTCACTACCCCAGTGTCTCACTACCCAGTGTCTCACTAGCAGTGTCTCACTACCCAGTGTCTCACTACCCAGTGTCTCAATAGCAGTGTCTCACTACCCCAGTGTCTCACTGCCCAAGTGTCTCACTACCCAGTGTCTCACTACCCAGTGTCTCAATACCAGTTTCTCACTACCAGGTGTCTCACTACCCAGTGCCTCACTACCAGTATCTCACTACGAGTGTCTCACTACCCACTGTCTCACTACCCAGTGTCTCACTACCCCAGTGTCTCACTCCCCCAGTGTCTCACTACCCAGTGTCTCACTACCCAGTGTCTCACTAGCAGTGTCTAACTACCAGGTGTCTCACTACCCAGTGTCTCACAACCCAGTGTCTCAATAGCAGTGTCTCACTACCCCAGTGTCTCACTACCCAGTGTCTCACTGCCCAAGTGTCTCACTACCCAGTGTCTCACTACCCAGTGTCTCACTACCAGTTTCTCACTAACAGGGTCTCACTACCCAGTGTCTCACTACCAGTGTCTCACTACCCCAGTTTCTCACTACCTGTGTCTCACTACCCAGTGTCTCACTACCCAGCGTCTCACAAGCAGTGTCTCACTACCCCAGTGTCTCACTACCTGTGTCTCACTACCCAGCGTCTCACTACCAGTGTCTCACTACCCAGTGTCTCACTACCAGTGTCTCACACCCCGGCGTCTCACTACCCGGTGTATCACTACCCAGTGTCTCACTACCCAGTGTCTCACTACCCAGTGTCTCACCACCCAGTGTCTCACTACCCAGTGTCCCACTACCAGTGTCTCACTACCCAGTGTCTCACTACCAGTGTCTCACAACCCAGCGTCTCACTACCCGGTGTATCACTACCCAGTGTCTCACTACCGAGTGTCTCACTACCCAGTGTCCCACTACCAGTGTCTCACTACCCAGTGTCTCACTACCCAGTGTCGTCTCACTGCCCAAGTGTCTCACTACCCAGTGTCTCACTACCCAGTGTCTCACTACCCAGTGTCTCACAAGCAGTGTCCCACTACCAGTGTCTCACTACCCCAGTGTCTCACTACCCCAGTGTCTCACTACCCCACTGTCTCACTACCCAGTGTCTCACTACCCAGTGTCTCACTACCAGTGTCTCACTAGGAGTGTCTCACTACCCAGTGCCTCACTACCCCGTGTCTCACTACCCAGTGTCTCACTACCCAGTGTCTCACTACCCAGTGTCTCACTACCCAAAATCTCACTACCCAGTGTGTCACTACCCAGTGTCTCACTACCCCAGTGTCTCACTACCCAGTGTCTCACTACCCACTGTCTCACTACCCAGTGTCTCGCTACCAGTGTCTCACTACGAGTGTCTCACTACCCAGTGTCTCACTACCCAGCGTCTCACTACCCAGCGTCTCACTTCCCAGTGTCTCACTACCGGTGTCTCACTACCCAGTGTCTCACTACCCAGTGTGTAACTACCCAGTGTCTCACTACCCAGTGTCTCACTACCCGTGTCTCACTACCCAGTGTCTCACTACCCAGTGTCTCCCGACCCAGTGTATCACTATCCAGTGTCTCACAACCCTGGCATCTTCATCTGCAAACGTGAACAAACAGTAGCATCTACATCTTCAGAACGTGAAAAACCAGTGGCATCTACATCTGTGGAATGTAAGAACCAGTGGCATCTACATCTGCAGAAGCTGAAGAACCAGTGACATCTACATCTGAACAACGTGAAGAACCAGTGGCATCTTCATCTACAGAAGCTGAAGAACCAGTAGCATCTACGTCTGCAGAAGGTGAAAAACCAATGGCATCTACATCTGCAGAATATAAAGAACCAGTGGCATCTTTCATTTGCAGAAAATGAAAAACCAGTGGCATCTACATCTTCAGAACGTGAAAAGCCAGTGGCATCCACACCTGCAGAACATGAAGAACCGGTGGCATCTACATCGGCAGAATATGAAGAACCAGTGGCATCCACATCTGCAGAACGTGAAGAACCATTGGCATCTACATCTGCAAAACGTGAAGAACCAGTGGCATCTACATCTGCAGAAGGTGAAGAACCAGTTGCATCTCCATCTGCAGAACGTGAAGAACCAGTGGCAACTACATCTGCAGCAGGTGAAGAACAAGTGACATCTTCATCTGCAAACGTGAACACCAGTGGCATCTACATCTGTGGAATGCAAAGAACCCGTGGCATCTATATATGCAGAAGGTGAAGAAACAGTGGCATCTACATCTGTAGAACATGAAGAACTATTTACATCTACATCAGCACAACGTGAATAACAAGTGGCATCTACGTTTGCAGAAGGTGAAAACCCAATGGCATCTACATCTGCAGAATATAAAGAACCAGTGGCATCTATCACCTGCAGAAAATGAAGAACCAGTGGCATCCACATCTGCAGAACGTGAAGAACCGTTGGCATCTACGTCTACAGGCGATTATACAACGTTTAACGCCATTCCCCGTGTTATTTGTACAGGCCATACAACATACATGGGGAGTCCCTGTACATTCAACAAGGCGGGGTAACAGCGATGGCAGTCCTGACAATGTTGAAATCCACCCCTGGTAACGATGGTCCATAACTCACACTCATACTTTGATGTGACTCGGACTTTACCACGAATATGGTTTTGCGCTGAGCTTCCTTTCATCCATCCCAGCCCCTCTGTGGGCCCTCTACACACATCGCACGTTGTGCCAGTTCACTCTAGGAAGCAACCCTGGGGGCTAAGGTCACGTCAGTATGCCACCTCGGGTGCTACAGTGGCTAAGAGATGTTAACTACCTTCCATGGTATACAGGAGGTCGTGAGTTCCATCCAGACCCTGACGATGCCTGCTGCTGCAGTATATTTGGAGTCTGTGTCTCTCTTTCATCATCACAGTGGAGATGTTACCTACCTCGCCTGGTATACAGGAGGTCGTGGGTTTGATCCCGACCCGTGATGATGCCTGCTGCTGCTGAATATTTGGAGTCTGCGTCTCTCTCTCTCATCATCACAGTGGTGAGGAGATTCTAGATTTGAAGCTTTCGTGACTGCAAGGATCCATACTCTTTGGTTCTATTCGGTAAAGTCACGTAGGTAAAAAATAAAACAAAAAATAACGACGTTTCGGCCACAACACAAGTGGCCTTCATCAGGTGAAGGGACTGTACTGTCCAGAGGACAGCGTTGGAGTGAAGACAGCCAAGCTCAGGTCGCGTCCTTTAAGCTGTGTGGGAGGAAACCAAACGCTTTGACAAAGGAATTAGCATAAAATGCTGCAGAGGACCGGCACGGGGAGGGGGGGGGTTACAAATGTTGGTGTGAAGGGAAATAAGCTGCTGTGAAAGTTTAGGATACCACTACTTGAATAAATATACTGTACCATTGAAAATTAGTTTAATGTTTGGTATGATTTAGAACATCTTTCCAATGATTGCTTAATTTGAACCATCTTCTCGGTTGAAATTGTGTCTGTGTTTGTAAATCTGAATTGCCTCGTGGACAAATCTCTGATAAAAACCCGTGGGTTTGCAGAGAACCTTGGTATCGGAGAAAACTATATCGTGATCACCCACAGCGTTGCAACAGTGATCAGCTACGGCAGAAAAATTCGTTCTGCCGTGTTTCAAGTCTGATTTGTGCTCGCGAATTCGGTCAGAGACATGTCGTTTCGTCTCCCCGATATAGCAATCACCACAGGTGCAGCTCAATTTGTAAACCCCGGGGGGTACTGTAAGTCATTGCTTTCACACTCACTTCTGCTGCTGTATCTTCACCGAATTCTAAACAGATTCTGTTTAAGGCCAGCCTATCTTTAATCTCAGAGAGGATAAGGCTACTCCGATTTGAACTCGATACTTTAGACAGGACGCTCCTACAAGCTCATTTAATGTTAATACAAAAAATGTCACCTTCTGATTGGAACCACGCAGACAACATGACTGCTTCTTCTGCTGATTCACTATCAGTCAAATGCAAAGCTAACCTGATTTCTTAATTCAACCACCTATCAAAGGAGAACCCAGTCCCACATATAACAAAACTAGACGTTAACAAAATCGTCATTAATCAGAGTAGCACCCCGATTTCGGACAATCTGAAAACAGTACTGGCTAGAGGGCTAAATTTTGCTGTCACCCCAAAACATATACCTGTAGATGATATCATCTCTCAGGTCGATGTAGCCCTCAAAGTCGTAGGACACATCCAAGCAGACGTTGTGAGAGCTGAAATAGCCACTATTCTTAAGAATGCTAAGAAACCCATTAGCAACATCAGCAAAAATGAACGCTCTGAACTCGCGAATTTTAAAAACAGAAATGATATAGTCATCCTCTCAGCCGACAAAGGCAACGCTACTGTAATTATGGATAAAGATTCATACAACAACAAAATCCAGAACCTGCTCAACGATGGAAGTTACTCAATAAATAAAAATGACCCTACTAATAGCCTAACGATAAAAACCAACAAGATCATCACAAGTTCGACCTCCCTAATCGAACCAACTAAACGTCCCTCCCTAAAACCTCCTGCTGCAAGACCCCCTAGATTCTATGGTCTTCCCAAGATTCATAAAGAAGGCACCCCACTACGACCCATGGTATCCACGATCAACTCCCCTACCTATAGACTAGCCCATTTTCTGTCAGATACCTTGCTGCCTTTCACTGGAAAGACCTCCTCAGAAGTACTTAACTCAGCCCAATTGGTCTCTATGGTCAAAGACGTTGTACTGTCCCCTGACGATATCCTTGTCAGCTTCGATGTGGTATCTTTGTTCACCAAGGTCCCAGTACCTGATACCATTAAAATAATTTAAAATTTGGTCCAACATGGACTAGACCCTGATACACCTGTGCTGGTTAGGCACTGCCTCACAATACCTACTTTACTTGGAATGGCACCTTCTACAAACAAAATGAGGGTACCCCCATGGGATCCCCCTTGTCACGAGTGATAGACAATGTTTTCATGGAGAAATTTGAATCAGACGCCATCCAGACTTCCACCCTCAGACCTTCCCTGTGGAAGAGATATGTAGACGACACTTTCGTCATTTGGCCACATGGCCTCTCAGCTTTGAACCTTTTCCTAGACCACATCAATTCGAGACATCCCGCCATCAAATTCACCATGGAAGTGGAGAATGATGGCAAGTTACCATTCTTGGATGTTCTGTTTGAGAGGAGACCTGATGGCTCATTGGGACATTCTGTCTACAGGAAAACCTACCCACACAGATTCCTACTTGAAACCTGATTCCCACCACCACCCGACTCAAAATAATTATCTCATCAAAACGTTATACCACAGGGCTTATTGCATTTCGGACCAACACCACCTGACCAGTGAATTAAAACATGTACATCTGGCCCTCAAGAGGAACGGATACTCTGACCGTACCATCCGCCAAGCTGTTTCTCCCTCCATACAGAAACAACCACTTGATACTCCGATCAAAAACATCACACTACCATATATAGCAGGCGTTACTAAAAAGATCTCCAAAATTCTAAACAAACACAAGATCCTGGTCCGGTTCAATACAGTACACAAAATCCGTGCCCTGATCCCATCCGTGAAGGATGTCATTCCTGACTTACAGTACCCCGGGGTTTACAAATTGAGCTGTACCTGTGGTGATTGCTATATTGGGGAGACGAAACGACATGTCTCTGACCGAATTCGCGAGCACAAATCAGACTTGAAACACGGCAGAATGAATTCTTCTGCCGTAGCTGATCACTGTTACAACGCTGTGGGTGATCACGATATAGTTTTCTCCGATTCCAAGGTTCTCTGCAAACCCACGGGTTTTTATCAGAGATTTGTCCACGAGGCAATTCAGATTTACAAACACAGACAATTTCAACCGAGAAGATGGTTTCAAATTAAGCAATCATTGGAAAGATGTTCTAAATCATACCAACATTAAACTAATTTTCAATGGTACAGTATATTGATTCAAGTAGTGGTATCCTAAACTTTCACAGCAGCTTATTTCCCTTCACACCAACATTTGTAAACTCTTCCCCCCCCCCCCCCCCGTGCCGGTCCTCTACAGCATGTTATGCTAATTCCTTTGTCAAAGCGTTTGGTTTCCTCCCACACAGCTTAAAGGACGCGACCTGAGCTTGGCTGTCTTCACTCCAACGCTGTCCTCTGGACAGTACGGTCCCTTCACCTGATGAAGGCCACTTGTGTTGTGGCCGAAACGTCGTGATTTTTTGTTGTTTTATTTTTTACCTACATGACTTTACCGAATAGAACCAAATAGTATGGTGAAGAGATCTTAACTACCTCGCCTGGTATCCAGAAATTCATGGGTTCGATCCCAACCCTGATGATGCCTTCTGCTGTATATTTGAAGTCTGCGTCTGTCTCTCATCATCATCATCCTCACAGTGGCTAGGAGATGTTAACTACCTCGCCTTGTGTGCACGAGATCGTGGGCGCCACGGTGGCAAGGAGACGTTATGAACATCGCACGTGCCGCAATTAATTTTCGCGAGTCAATAATTTACGGCGGAATTGGTTCAACACTGGTCAAATTCTGGACAAGTTTTGACATTCCAGTGTCTCGTCATCAGCGGTATTTCTTTAACTTCCAGATGCTACAGACAAGGGCTCCCTCTCCCTCCTCCGCTCTGTCTCACTCTCTCAGATAGTGGGTCTTGGTTGGACGCAAATTTATTTAGTAGCACACAACACAAGACAACCATTAGCGTGGCTGCGGTGGATATGACAGCCTAAAAAAAAACACGCAGGCAACGCGTCCCCTTTGTAAGTGTGTGGCTCTCCATGCCTGTAGCCACACGCAAACTCCAAATATACAGCAGCAGGCATCGTCAGCGGTCGAGATCGATCCCACGACCTCCTAAATACCAGGCGAGGTAGGTAACATCTCTTAGCCACCGTGATGATGATGAGAGAGAGACACAGACTCCAAATATACAGCAGCAGGCATCGTTAGCGGTCGAGATCGAACCCACGACCTCCTGCATACCAGGCGAGGTAGTTAACATCTCATAGGCACCGCGGCGAAACCCGTTAGCCACAAGGCATCCCGGCGAGAAAGATGTATTTGCGTCGTGCATCGTGAATATTGTTATCACCATTATCATCGTTTCACATCAATTACGGCGTGTATGTGTGTGTTTGTGGTGAACACAAGACTTGGTGATGATGGTGCTGTCTCTTCGGTGTCCGAACTTACACCGGCGAAAAAAGTTACCTTCCATGAAAAACGTGTAACTAGTTTGGGGCTTCAGTTAACAGAGCGCGGAACGCTAAAAGCTCACCTGCAACGGAGTCTCTCTCGCACGGCGGAGAACAGAGACTCACACAGGAGCCCAGCGGAGGGGTGGAGGAGGCGGAAATAATGAGATGTTGAATCTTCGGTACGTCTCTCTCTCGCTCGACATCACCACCCCACCCGCCTGCACTCGGAAAGCCCTGATTACTCCCACATCACCACCTCCACCAACTCCACCCCGCCACTACCTCTCATCCCTACCACCACCACCCACCACCACCACCCACCACCACCACCCCCACCCACCACCACCACCACCCCCACCCACCACCCACCACCCCCACCCACCACCCACCACCACCACCCACCACCACCACCCCACCACCACCACCCCACCACCACCCCACCACCCCACCACCACCACCACCCCACCACCCCACCACCTCCCCACCACCACCACCTCCCCACCACCACCTCCCCACCACCACCTCCCCACCACCACCACCTCCCCACCACCTCCCCACCACCTCCCCACCACCTCTCCTCCCCACCACCACCACCCCACCACCACCTCCCCACCACCACCACCTCTCCTCCCCACCACCACCACCTCCCACCACCCCACCACCACCTCCGCTCCCCACCATCACCTCCCCTCCCCACTACCACCATCACCCCCACCACCCGACTACAACCCCACCACCACCACCTCCCCATGTTTCTTGGGGTCACGATGCAAACGATCTCGCAGTATCGGCGGCAGCCGTGCGTGACGGTGAGGCGAGGGATCGCGTCCCAGTCGACAGCGCTATGCAAAGTGCTGCCGAGGACATCAAAACATTGACACGTTGGGGGGCCCAACTGGTTCTTCCAGAACCAATGGGCACGTGAATGGACTTTGCAGGGAAAATAAACCATAACGCTGCACTATAATCCAGATGTTTGTCCACCCAGGCGGTGTGCCAAGATATGCATGAATGTGTGAAATAATATCATAACTCGAGAATCATTACATACATATTTACTACGCCACTGTACACTCAACTATACACTACGCTACTTACACTACACTGTACACTACACTACTATACACTTCACGACTATACACTATACTACTATACAATACACTACTATACACTACACACTACACTACTATACACTGCACTACTATACACTGCACTACTATACACTGCACTACTATACACTACTATACTCTACACTACTATACACTACACTACTATACACTACACTACTACATACTACACTACTATACACTACTATACTCTACACTACTATACACTACACTACTATATACTACACTATACACTATACCATACACTACACTATACACTACTATACACACACTCGACACTGCGGAATGCCACGTGCGATGTCTATCTTTGAGGAGGGAAGATCTCTCCAAGGAGAGGCCAAGCCACGTCTGTGGTCCTTCAATGAGAACGCGGTGGTCAGATGTATATCGAGCGCATCACTCCCGAGTCGAATCTTCTCCGAACATTAGACGGGTGATAAAAATAGCGGCCATCTCGGTGTAGGTGCACGTGGGAGCCGTCCCATTCCGACTCGGGGATGCTGACAGTGCGCTGTCTTTGAGTTGTACGCCTTGTGGTGTCATCTGGTCCAACACCAGTGGAGACTAGGCTCTAAGAAAAGCCGTCTCTCGGGTGTGGACCAATCAAATTCAAGGACAGTGCCATCATCATTATCAGAGTTGTCTCTTTTTGGTTGCATTTTGACTGCTTGTGTTGTGGTTATTGCAAACATGATCCCTTGTATAAAGGTGTCAGTTTTTGTGCCAGATAAAAGGGTAAAAACCTATTACTGTATCTTGCTACTGGCAAAGGAGGTCTCATAGTGTAAAGGATTACCCCGAGCTCTCAATAACTCTGACAGTGCGCGTTTTTTTTTAGTTGTACGCCTTGTGGTGTCATCTGGTCTAACACCAGTGGAGACTAGGCTCTAAGAAAAGCTGTCTCGGGTGTGGACCAATCAAATTCAAGGACAGTGCCATCATCATTATCAGAGTTGTCTCTTTTTGGTTGCATTTTGACTGCTTGTGTTGTGGTTATTGCAAACATGATCCCTTGTATAAAGGTGTCAGTTTTTGTGCCAGATAAAAGGGTAAAAACCTATCACTATAGGCTAACGAGTCGTCGTCGAGGGCCCGGGGGGATGTCCATCCCACCGAGATGTAGACGGCCCTCGAATCGACGAAGAAAAGCCGTCCAATCTCCTCCCGCAGCAGTGAACTGACTTGCAGTTGGAACTTGGTGAACGATTTCCACCTTCTAGATTTAAAGCTTTCGTGACTGCAAGGATCCATACTCACATTAAACCAATTTTCAATGGTACAGTATATTTATTCAAGTAGTGGTATCCTAAAGTTTCACAGCAGCTTATTTCCCTTCACACCAACATTTGTAACCCCCCCCCCCCCCCCCGTGCCGGTCCTCTACAGCATTTTATGCTAATTCCTTTGTCAAAGCGTTTGGTTTCCTCCCACACAGCTTAAAGGACGCTGTATTCACTCCAACGCTGTCCTCTGGACAGTGCGGTCCCTTCACCTGATGAAGGCCACTTGTGTTTTGGCCGAAACGTCGTTATTTTTTGTTTTATTTTTTACCTACGTGACTTTACCGAATAGAACCAAACAGTATGGATCCTTGCAGTCATGAAAGCTTCAAATCTAGAATCTCCTCACCACTGTGATGATGAGAGAGAGAGACGCAGACTCCAAATATTCAGCAGCAGCAGGCATCGTCACGGGTCGGGATCAAACCCACGACCTCCTGTATACCAGGCGAGGTAGGTAACATCTCCACTGTGATGATGAGAGAGAGACACATACTCCAAATATACAGCAGCAGCAGGCATCGTCAGGGTCTGGATGGAACTCACGACCTCCTGTATACCATGGAAGGTAGTTAACATCTCTTAGCCACTGTAGCACCCGAGGTGGCATACTGACGTGACCTTAGCCCCCAGGGTTGCTTCCTATAGTGACCTGGACAACGTGCGATGTGTGTAGAGGGCCCACAGAGGGCCTGGGATGGATGAAAGGAAGCTCAGCGCAAAACCATATTCGTGGTAAAGTCCGAGTCACATCAAAGTATGAGTGTGAGTTATGGACCATCGTGCCAGGGGTGGATTTCAACATTGTCAGGGCTGCCATCGCTGTTACCCCGCCTTGTTGAATGTACAGGGACTCCCCATATATGTTGTATGGCCTGTACAAAAAACACGGGGAATGGCGTTAAACGTTGTATAATCGCCTGTAGACGTAGATGCCAACGGTTCTTCACGCTCTGCAGATGTGGATGCCACTGGTTCTTCATTTTCTGCAGATGATAGATGCCACTAGTTCTTTATATTCTACAGATGTAGATGCCATTGGGTTTTCACCTTCTGCAGATGTAGATGCCACTTGTTATTCACGTTGTGCATATGTAGATGTAAATGGTTCTTCATGTTCTACAGATGTAGATGCCACTGTTTCTTCACCTTCTGCATATATAGATGCCACGGGTTCTATACATTCCACAGATGTAAATGCCACTGGTGTTAACGTTTCCTTTGTCAAACGTTTGGTTTCCTCCCACACAGCTTAAAGGACGCGACCTGGCTTGACTTTCTTTACTCCGACGCTGTCTTCGTGACAGCACGGTCCCCTTCACCTGATGAAGGCCACTTGTGTTGTGGCCGAAACGTCGTGAATTTTGTTATTTTGTCTTTTACCTTACGTGACTTTACCGAATAGAACCAAAGAGTAAGGATTTCCACCTTGGAAGATTGCGGGCTGCTGCGGCGCATGCCGATTCGACCCAGAATGGCGGACGAGTTAAGTTTTTTCAGTTTTTCAGTTTTATTTATTTTGGTATGGCCCTGTGAGCCATTCGGCTCTTGAATCGGAGTGCAACCGCAACAAAACAACTAAAACACATGAACAAGAAAAACATCTTCAAGTGACTACTGTGTGTTGACTGTGCGAAACAGAAAATGCATTAAAAAAACAGCAAAATATTCCTGAAAAAAGCACCGTGCACCAACGCTGTGTGCAAAAAAATCCCAGTGGGATGCAATTCAAACAACAACAACAACAACAACCACAAGAAAGCTTAGATTAAGGCCATGAGTGTAACTCCGTACTACAACAAAACAAACATGTCCAAACCAAAAAAAAGTTTGCAAAATCACCAAAAAATAAAGCCATAATTGCAACGTAACAGCGAGCACAGGGACTATGACCGAATTTTTAACAATAAACTACGTAAATAACACGTAACACCAAAATCCTGTAGCCATAGCTGGCTGCATGAGTCACTCCACAACAACAGAAGCATCGGTCGGAGTATCAAATTTTTCAATGCCCTTCCCACCATTTCGGGGCTGCAAACCCCGAAATGGCGGGAAGGTCCAGCGCTCCGGTCACCTCGGTTATGACAGCGGCGGGAAGAGCGTGTTTGCCGTCCGGTAGAAGTCGCGGCAGTCATCCGCTCAAAGAGATGAGCGGCGGCCAACGGCCGACAGCAAACCCTCCCCCAGGTGACCCGGCGATGCCCAGCCCAGCTCCTGCGGAGGTGGCTTGGCTGGGCTCGCCGTGCACTCCCGAGCCGACTGGAGCACGTTCGTCGAGAGCGGGGCGCTCGAAGGGGGACGACGCCTTCCTTAGTTCGGCGTCGTCATCGGGTGACGCAACAGCTGGGTCATTACGTTTAAATCGCCGACTCGGGACATGACGGGCGAAGTGTTCGTTGGCACTTGTGGCACCAAATGTAGTGTCTTCGAAAAGTTGCTCACACCGACGCGTTGGAACAGTTCACCTGCTTACACTTTATTCGCCTATTCTTGCACCAGTTGTAGGCACTCTTATAACTATCTATACGGTCACTTGTGTTTAACCTCTCCCCACTCTTGTTTACCTTTCACCTCGCTTATCCTGCACTCGGCAGCTCTGCTCTCAGCGTCTCCGCACACAGCGACTCTACATCTCCACCGCCGCCCTCACCTAGGCTCCCTCAGACCCGCTCAGACCGTCTGTGCCTTTACCTATGGCATCGGTCGTGCAAAAACAACTTAAACACCTCGATCATTGTACAACGATCATTTTTATTAACAGATATTGAAGCATTTACAGTATGCATACGTGACACTCCCCATTTTGCCTGGGATGTAGTGAGCAAAATTTATAGTCTTTGAAAGTGGAGGAAAGGTCTCCAGATGCACCACCATTCACATCACTCACTTCTTCTTCCTCCTCCTCCTTCTGCCACCAAACCTCAAAGTGTTTAGCGAAAGTCTTCGGCCCTACTTCTCGTTAGGGTCTCCTTTTTGAACTGGATGCGCTGCTTCAACTTCGCATTAATTATGACTTCGTCATGCATGGGAGAAGATGACTTGCCTGCGTTTTCACTTGTGACTGCAGCAGATCCAATCTATGAACCCCCTCGCAAACATTTTCAACCTCTCACCTCACCAAACGTACATTTCCACTCGAGTGGTAATCCGCTCGCATTCGTCCATTACGCACCTCCGATCAGCACGGTTGGCTACATACGGTGTGAAAGAAGGTCAACATACATGCATACATTGTATAAAAATGGCTACAAAAAGATCCGAATAATTATAGGCCAATATCTATTATTTTACCAGTAAGCTAAAATATTCGAGGGAATAAAAAGTTAAATCACAAATAAACTGCTGCCTAAAAAGTCACAATCTCCTGCGCAGTAAACAGGTTTTCGAGAGGATTCCTGCACCACCACAGCTACGATGGATGTATTATTATTGTTTTCTTCAGTACCCTGGATAAAGGCCACTACTGCTGTGCACTATTCTTTGACTTGGTAAAAGCCTTTGACACTGTTGACTAAGATATTCTAATCACAAGACTTGGCCAGCTAAAATGTTCAGACAGTACAATAAAATAATTCCTCAGAGTAACGCGAGCATATACGGCGATAGGAAAAGGTCCTTAAAATGAATGTAACAATATTCATACAAACAGTAATGAAGGAGCCTGTTCCTACAAGTGAAAACCTCACGTCCACAAATATTAATATAGCAAAGGCTGTTCCACAGTGTTCCATGCTGGGCCCAATTCTGTTTTTATATTGAAACAATCTTGGACTAAACTTAAATCACTCAGAATTAAATCAATTTGCTGATGACACTTGTCATGCGGATATTTGATAAATCCCCAAACGAAGTCAAACAGAATCTCCAACATAATTTCGACTTAATTCAACATCAATTTTCATAAGTAAAATTGCCCCTAAAGCCCCCCAAAAAAACAAACATCGTTTCATTCCATTCACCTATTACAGATATGAGAAAGAACATCATTTAACAAACGGAGTGTTTAAAATACTTGGGTTTACTGATCGATTAAAAGCTTACATTCCAACCCCATATTGATCACATATGAAAGTAAATCTAATCAAAAATAGGGTTTTCACACGGGAAAAAAGTTGTCCCATCTATTGTGCCTGTAAATTGTGGAAGCTATCATTCTACCACTCCTTTTCAGCTACTACGACACGGCTTAAAGTATATCGACTAGTGCAACGCTAAACAGACTAACCGAAATTTCTAATTCTGCTCTTTGATTTCTACTGGATGTACCACACAGGACCCACCATTCTGACCGTAGGTACATAAAATAAATGAAAACTAAATTATTTACTTTATTTTACCTACGTGACTTTACGGAAAACACCAAAGAGTATGAATCCTTGCAGTCACGAATTCTCAAATCTAGACCTAAAATCAAATCTCACATCCCTCGACGCAAGAAGAAATCATCTAACATTAGGGCCCTGTTCGTCCATTAAATCCTTATTGGCAAATCTGCGCTACACTATTATTGAACTTCTTACATTCCATATGTAGCTAATTCATTAACCCCACTGTCAAACCCAATAAATCTGAGACATCCGTCTAATTGACATTTTTAACGATCCCAAAGAACGAGAATTGGAATAGCTGACAAAGCTTTTACCATCGCAGCACCACCGTTTTGGAACAATCTCGTTCCCTTCAGCTTAACGTCGTAAATATTCCTTCAGCAAAATGATCATGAACCAGATTAGTGCTGAATACAGCAAGTACATTTGCAAATGAGGTTATTAACTTTTGACCCCTTTAACCGTGCATCATCGATAGTTACATTTTTAATGCGTATATTTTATTATAGGGATCTGCTACTTACTCTGTTGTTGTTGTTGTTGTCTTGGCGTTGTCTGAGACTGTTGTTGTTGTTGTCTCGGTGTGGTCTGGGACTGTTGTTATTGTATCGGTAGTGGGTAGTTTGCGATAAACTACTTCAGGGCGTGATGACCCTGCCTTACGCGAGTCCCAGGCACAGTTGGCCCGGCCGTCAGTACCTGGTAAGGGTTACGCGGTCTTCTCACTGCCTTGTGATCGTCTCGGGAGAGTCAATGGCTAAGGGAGCAAACCCCTACAGAAAATCAGGAGTGGGGCCCCTTAGGCGGTTTTGTGACGCAAAGCGGCACATTCCCGGCAGCCCCTGCAGCCAAACTGGTACCAAACGTCGTGCTATGCACTCGTATGAACATCGCCAGCAAGGCCGAGGGGGGGGATCCTGACGCATGGGCAACACCAGGATTTCCAGAGTAACCTGCCCGGGCTTTGCGCCAACACGAGGTGCAAGAATGGGGAGAGGACACTCCTTCTCGGCCACCTAACCGTGGCCAAGAAACACGGGCGGCAGCAGCTCACGGGTTATAAGCTCATTTTAGATTGGCGTAAAAAAATGGGCGCCATGGGTTTCCATCGTCAGTGGAAGGGGTCATTGCACCCTAGTGGATAGCTACCGCCGCCCGCCTCAAGCTGGGCAGCCTCCGGCCAACAAGCTGCTTTCCCGCCACGGCTCACCTGCTCCAGTGGGTGCTTGGAGCTTATGGTTCATTACCAGACAAGTGGGCTGCAACACCTGCACCAGACAAAAGCAAAACAAAACGAAAGAAGGTTCCAGCCCTTCATTTTGCAAGCTGGTAATGTAAGCACAGCGTGTTCTGGACTCTCCGGAGATCTATAGCAGATTGAGGACATCGGCAAGACTGCAGCTACCGACGGGGAGCTGGGCGAGACTCCGTGTGGATATTGTTGTCGGTTGTCTATCGCTACCCGAATGCGATCACTGTGCATATGCTATGCACTTCCTATGATTATTTCATTTAATCGAATATCTACCTTAACGCTGCCCATTGTTAAACTACTGGAACGTAGACTGCATACAATTGTAATAAAAGCACTTCCACGACAACTGTTGACTGGCATCTCTCTTTGAACACATTCCTGCGGAGGGGGCTGGTAGGAAATTTTGAAGTAATTGTGCACGGATATTTAAGCCAAACTTGTTAGGAGTCGTGCGCAGAAGAAAGCAAAATGAAAAGTGAGCAGAATTATAAAACGACGCCAGAAAGTTGCAGTGTAAAAGAGGTCTCACCAGAAAGTGCAGTGTTATAATCCCCTGCCTCCTGTGAAGAATTAATCCCGGTTGGGCTTCCAGTCCATATAAGGGCACCACGGGGTGACCAGCCCCTCCCCACCCAGACCCACCCCCACCCCTCCCACCCCCCACCCAACCCCTCCCACCCCCCACCCAACCCCACCCAGCCCCTCCCCACCCTCCCCACCCAGGCCCTCCCCACCCTCTCCACCCAGCCCCTCCCTACCCTCCCCTCTCCACCCAGCCCCACCCCTGCGACGTGGACAGACATCCACAGACATACACAATTAATCCCCTGCCTCCTGTGAATTAATCCCGGGTTGGGCTTCCAGTCCACTACGTTTCCTACCAGTATTATATGACTGCACAGCTCTGCTCTCTCTTTCTCTCTCCGGATGGCTCCACACTCTCTCACTCTCTCTGCCGTGACGCGCGCCTCCCTGCTCAACTGTCGTCGCGCGTCTCTCCCCCTCGCTCCCTGTCCACCGCTGGCTGACGGCATGCCGGGAGGAGAGACGGCTACGCTGGAAGGACCGCCAGGTGGCCGGTGGCGAGTAGAGCGTGGCGATGACGCAGTCCGGGCTCCAGGCTTCCCACACCGACCCAGCGTCCTCTCACTGCCTCCCCTTATATTCCCCTCGGTGGAGCAAGCTCCGCCTCCGGACACGCCCCCTCGTAGAACCTTCTCGACCGTTCTCGTACGTACCCTCTAGCTCCGCCTCCGGACACGCCCCCTCGTAGAACCTTCTCGACCGTTCTCGCACGTACTCTCTAGCTCCGCCTCCGGACACACCCCTTTCGTAGAACTTTCTCGACCGTTCTCACGCGTACTCTCTAGCTCCTCCCGTCACCTTTGGCCCAGATGGATCCCACACTTCCCATTGGGTATTAGTTACCAAGTGGTGGCTTATGCAGATACCCCTCGTCAACCCCTAGATGGCGCTCTCTCATTCCATCACCTCCCCCCTCCCCCCCCCCCCTCGTGATGAAAAGACGAGCCGTCCCAGCTAGGAATGGACCCGAACAAGTAATGGAAAGAGCGACATAACCCTGGTGGCAACAAGCACAAGAGAGCATACATAATGAAGAATAGCGCACGAACGATAACGAACGCAAGAACAAGGAAGCAAGGTGAATACCCAACACAGGCAAAGGCACACACGAACGTTAACGGAATCGGGGCGTCTTTGAACGGGTCTGTGACGCCGTACCATCCCCTGCATCCGTATCCAGCCCTGCATGGGTTGGCTCGGCAGGAGGAAGGGCGGTCGGTCAGCGGAAGGGTGATGAAGTCCGTCGCTGCGGGGCTGGATCGTGCGGGGTCAGCGTCCGCAGCAGCAGCCAAGGGCTTCGCTGCCGCGGGCGGTAAAACAGAATCCCACGGGGGATCAATCTGCAAACCGCTCTGGCACGTCGGACACATCAGACCCTGGCAGGCCAATTGTTGGGGATGAAGAAGCAACGCCCGTAGGAAAGAATTGCGTCAACCGAAATGGGTGGACGAACCAACGACGGAGAGACCCCCGCCTCGAATGTGCACGCACTGTGGATGCCTAACCTCTACCACTTCAACAGGACCGTGCCATGGCCTGTGTAACTTGGGAGAGGTGCCCATCACCGACAGACCATGGCATGTCACGGCCGGACCCGCGTGCACAACGCTCGTTGCGAGCCCGCGTTTTAGCGGCGTTGACCCGAGCCGCCTCCCGCGCCTCAGAAATCCGGCGCAGGGAGTCTTGGACGTGGTCAGGTAGGGTCCCCGTTCAGCGTCTCCATCAGTCGTGCCCAATTGGGTATCAATGGGGTGGCACGTTCTCCCTTCCGTACACGAGGGAAAACGGTGAGAATCCCGTGGAAGCGTGCGGGGCCATTCTATACACGGCGAGCACGCTCGGCGCGTGTAAATCCCAATCGGCCTGTTTTTCATTGACAGTGTGGCAAAGCATGACAGTCAGAGTACGATTCAGTCACGATAGAGTACGCCGATTGATCGGGCAAGGGCCATGCCATCGGCCACCGAGCAAAATATTCCACACCCACCAAAAGGTATTTGTTACCCCTGGGAGTGATCGGGAATGGGCCCAGGACATCAAGGGCCACCAGCTCGTTGATGCGCGTGACCGAAATGGATCGCAACGGCGGAAGACATCTTTGGTGCGGCGGTTTCCGCCAAGTGCCGTCAGGGCAGGAACGTGATGCCGGGGCGAAAAGTAATTCCATTGCAGCGTCAGCAAAGTTTTTTGAACGCCGAGGTGCAACAATTTATCCCCATGCACACGATTGAGATAAAACGGCGCCGATACCCATGTCGCTGGCGTCGGTGTCTTAATATAAACGGCAAGGAAAAATCTGGATATTCGAGCGTCGGTGCATCGGATAAGCGACTGCCAGGTGGCTGCGTGTCTGGCTGGGTGACTGGCTGGGTGATTGGCTGGGTGACTGGCTTGTTAACTGACTGGGTGACTGGCTTGGTAACTGGCTGGGTGACTGGTTGGGTGACTGGCTGGGTGACTGGCTGGGTAGCTGCGTGTCTGTCTGGGTAACTGGCTGGGTGACTGGCTGGGTGACTGGCCGGGTGACTGGCCGGGTGGCTGCGTGTCTGTCTGTGTAACTGGCTGGGTGACTGGCTGGGTGACTGGTTGGGCGGCTGTGTGTCTGGCTGGGTGACTGGCTGGGTGACTGGCCGGGTGGCTGCGTGTCTGGCTGGGTAACTGGCTGGGTGACTGGCCAGGTGGCTGGTCGGGTGACTGCGTGGCTGGCTGGGTGACTTCTGCGTGTCTGGCTGGGTGACTGGCCGGGTTGCTGACTGGTTGGGTGACTGGCTGGGTCACTGGTTGGGTGTCTGGCTGGGTGGCTGTCTACGGGGCCGGTCTGGGCCAAGTCTCCCGCTTGAGGTGTCCCCCCCCCCCCCTTCCCCCAAGGAGGCTCCCCGGTCACCTCGATGCAGCATGCCAGGTGGTCGTCGCGGCCGAAGGAGCGGAAGAGGTCCCTGCCGGTGGCCATCTTGGCGACGGTGCAGCCCAGGGAGCACGTGTCCGCGGCGCAGGTAACCGGGTAGCCCAGCAGCACCTCGGGGGCCACGTAAACGAGGGTGCCTTCTCTACGCTTGCGAAACGTGGACCCCCCTAATGGAACATCTTTGCCGGTTAGAAACATTTAGGTTGGCCTGCATATGATCCATCCTGGGTTTAACCAGGCTGGATTGTGTGAGGAGCTCACAAATCATTGAAAGATCTGGCCAAAGTCCCATCGGTGAGCTCCTTTGACAGGCTAGGCTGCGTTGGCTGGGCCATGTAGCCCGCATGCCCAGCCACCGAATGCCTAAACAGCTTTTGTTCGGCCGGATCGAGGGGGCTAAACGGGCGCGGCACGGGCTAGAGAAGAGATGGAGTGACGTGGTACAGGAGGACGTGGAGCTGAGTGGACTTGCCGATGACTGGTAATAGCGTTGTAAAGATCAGCCTCTGTGGAGGAGGCTCGTGAAGGACGCTGCTGGGCAGTTGGAGGCAGTCGTCCTCCAACAACAACGTGCAGAGTGCCGGGTGGCTAAAGCACAGCAAGTTGGCACAGTAATGGGGCACAGGTGGTGCATCAGCCAGTCATCTCAGTCATCTCAGTCAGTCAACCCGTGGCACTTGGGTCTGCCCCGTGACCTCCTACCAGCGGGCGTTCGACACTTCACGTGGCTTCAAGGTCCACATGGCCTGGCACAAGCGTCGTGGTGATGCCACTGCCACTTAGTGGTGAATGGCGGTTGTTGTTGTGGGTGTCTGTGTGTGTCTGTGTGAGTCTGTGTATGTCTGTGTGTGTGTGTGTGTGTCTGTGTGCGTCTGTATCCGGTAAAACAATCCCCTACCTCCTCGTGGTGCCGGACGGGCAACGCTGTCGTGGACAGTGCTGTGGGGGGGAGGGCCAATTCCGATTGTCCTTTCTCCTCATGGCGTCTGTGACCACCACAGCAGCTAAATGGGGGCTCTGGACGGGTGCAAGGGGCTGGTAACCCCTCCACCTTCAATTAACTACCACTAAACCACGACCGAAAAATGTAATTAACAAGCTTGTGATGGAGGCCCCGGGGGAGACAGGCGTCTATGACGTCTCCTGGCCAAACCTCATTTGTCGGAGCCAGAAGACTGAATATTTACCCTCAGGGCTCCTCCAGAAACAAAAAGCCACTACGGATGGCCACGTGGAACACTCACTGCGGAGGAGAGGCTGCCACTCCTCTGTGGGGAGTTGGACCGGTACCGCCTGGATCTCTGTGGTATTAAGGAGGTCCGGGGGACCGGTTCTGGCTCCTGCCACCATGAGGGGTGGACAGTCCTATACCCGGGGCAGGAGACTGCCAAACAACAGGGAGTGGCTCTTCTTCTGAACAAAAGAATGAAGGGGTGTGGGAGAGTGGTGGTGAGGTGTGGGAAGCTGTAAGCCCCAGGCTACTTTGGGCTCGACTTCCCATCAACCGGAGGCGAGGAGTAGTGGTCGTGGTTACTTATGCCCCCACTGAAGACGAACAGCCGTGGAGGGATGCAGGCAAGGCTGATGAGTCATATGCCTTCTATGATGCTAGGTGCTAGCTAAGGTGGCCCCTCGGGACAGAGTCATCTTGTTGGGTGACTTTAATGTCCGAGTTGGTCATGATGGTGGCATCTGGTCTAAAGTGATTGGAAGGCATGGGACAGATCAGCTCAATAACAAAGGTAGGAGGCTGCTAGATTTTTATGCAGCCCATGGGCTTGTAATTACCAACACGCTGTTCCGGCATCAGCGCATCCATACATCATGGATGCATGCCGGGTCCAATTAAAAACATCTGCTGGACTACGTAGTGATGGAACAGCAGATGCGGGCCCATGTCCTTGACACCAGGACCTACCGTGGAGCTGATCTACCCTCTGACCATCGACTAGTTATCTGTAAGATGCGCCTGCCATTCTTCACTCGGGTGGTGGGTGCACACCCAGGACCCATTCAAACCTAAGGTAGCCTGGTCTCAGCTAGCTGATGAAAGTTGCAAGCGAGAATTTCATCATCGCTTGCAGCTACGGTTGGCATCGTCTCCCACTCCTCCAGATGTCGAGGGCAAATGGGTGAGGTTTAGGACTGCGACTCAGACAGCTGCAATGGCTGCTTTGGGTACGCGGTCCAAACCTCCCCAAAGACATTGGCTGAAAGAGGTGTTCAAGCTGGCTGAGAAAAAGCGACAGGCCTACTCTCATCAGCTACAGCATCCCACGTCAGAGAATGAGGAGGCTTACCGCAGCCTTCGCTCGGAGGTTTGGAGAGCCGTGAGGCGCTGCAAGGATGGGTGGTGGTCGTGGGTTGCTGAGGAGATGGAATCTGCCTCAATGGCCCGCGATCACAAATCCCTATTTAACTCCATCAAAAAAGTAACCTGCAGTGCCACACCTATTACAATCATTAGGGGAAAGAACGGTGATCCAATCTCCGACCACCAGGAACATGTTTGCAGATTTGCTGAGCATTTCTGTGAGGTCCTGGGGGAGGGGGAATCCCTCAGCCTGGAAAACATCATGGGACAAAGTGGGGATGACCCTGCTGAGGCTGCGGTGCCTCAAATATTGGAGAAAGTCACCCCTGTGAGTGGCTGGCTGAGGTGCCATCCATTGAGGAAGTACTGAAGTTGATCCAGAATCTTAGACCAGGAAAAGCACCGGGCAGAGATGATCCCCAAAGCGAAATGCTGAGGGAGGGTGGCGTTTGTGCCAGACTGCCCTACATGACATCATAACAACATTCTGGGCCACTGGACAGGTTCCGCAGGATTGGAAGGATGCCTTGGTGGTCCCCCTCTTTAGGAAGGGGGACCGCACAGACTTTAACAACTACAAGGGCATCTGACTCCTCAGTGTACCGGGAAAGGTCCTGGCAAGGATTATTTAACATCACCTTCTAGGCACGCTGAGGAGAGGCTTGCGGAGCCCCAATGCGGTTTCAGGAAAGGGGGTCCTGCACAGATGCCATATTTTCTGTCCGTCTGCTACAGCAGAGGTGTAGGGAATTCCAACAAGACCTACATCTCTGCTTTATTGACCTGGCCAAGGCCTATGATACCATCAGTAGGCCTGGGCTCTGGGTAGTTCTTCGTGCTTTCGGAGTCCCTGACCCTTTGCTCATGATCATTAAGGACCATCATGATGGTGAGCGGGCCCGGGTAAAACTATGTGGCAGGGAGTCGGAGCCATTCCCTGTTCACCTTGGGGTGCGACAGGGATGTCCTCTGGCTCCAACATTATTTGACATCCATTTCGACCATGTAGTTCGTGAAGCCTTCAGTAGCTGTACCGGAGGAATTTCCATCTGGTACAGATACAATGGGAGGTTGATCAATGCCGGGGTGCGGTCAAGGGATGGCTCCTTATTGGTCAACCACGTTATGTATTTCGATGACCTGGTAATTGCGGCTCACTCAGAGGAGGAGTTGAAGGCACTGCTGCTGAAACTGGAGCATGCCAATACGAGGTGGGGCCTTACCATCAGCCCAACCAAAACGAAGCACCTGCCTGGGCATTTTGTACCATCGGACACTCCACCCCCACAACTCCCAATTGGTGATGGAGCAGTTGTGGAGAGAGTGGAGAGTTTCCCATATCTGGGCAGTGTACTCATGAGGTCTCAATCAGAATCAGTCGAGCGGCATTATCTTTTCTTCGGTTGCATAACGCTGTGTGGAAGCTACCTGGTCTGTCGCTCCGCATGAAGCTTCGGGTCTTCTCGGCCACGGTCATTCCCTCCCTTCTCTACACTTGCGAAACGTGGACCCCCCTAATGGAACATTTTCGCCGGCTAGAAACATTTAGGCTGGCCTGCCTACGATCAATCCTGGATTTAACCAGGCTGGATTGTGTGAGGAGCTCACAAATCCTCAAAAGATCTGGACAAAGTCCCATCGGTGAGCACCTCCGTCAGGCAAGACTGCGTTGGCTGGGCCATGTAGCCCGCATGCCCAATCAACGCATGCCCAAACAGCTTTTGTTCAGCCGATCGAGGGGGCTAAACGAGCACGGCACAGGCTAGAAAAGAGATGGAGTGATGTGGTACAAGAGGACGTGGAGCTGAGTGGACTTGCCGATGACTGGTACCAGCGGTGTCAAGATCGGCCTCAGTGGAGGAGGCTCGTGAAGGACGCTACTGGGCAGTTGGAGGCAGTCGCCCTCCAACAACAACGGAAGGCGGAGGAGCGACATTCACAACAACGAGCGGAGCGCCGGGTGGCTAAATCACAGCAAATTGGCACAGTAGGGGGCAAAGGTGGTGCATCAGCCAGTCATCTCAGTCAGTCAACCCGTGGCACCTGGGTCTGCCCCGTGACCTCCTGCCATCGGGCGTTCGACACTTCACGTGGCCTCAAGGTGCACATAGCCTGGCACAAGAGTCGTGGTGACGTCACCGCCACTTAGTGGCGAATGGCGGTTGTTGTTGTCGTCTGTGTGTGTTTCTGTGTGTGTCTGTGGGTGTGTCTGTGTGTGTCTGTGGGTGTGTGTGTCTGTGTGTGTGTCTGTGTGTGTCTGTGTGTGTATGTCTGTGTGTGTGTGTCTGTGTGTGTCTGTGGGTGTGTCTGTGGGTGTGTCTGTGTGTGTTTCTGTGTGGGTGTGTCTGTGTGTCTGTGTGTGTGTGTGTGTGAGTCTCACAAGGATGTAGTTGTTATCGTCGTCGTCATATCCCCCATTGGCGACGCCCCCTCGGCTTTCCTCCTCCCCCTCGTCCAAAGTAAAAAACCAAACCGCGTCCATGGCGGCGAGCTCCAGCTTCTGGCGCTTCGTCAGGGAAGTCTTGAAGATACGTTGGATCACTGCACACGTGACAACAACAACAACATCAGCCACAACAACTGAAGCTATCAACTAATTCTTTATACACCCACACCGCGTTATGCCCCCCCCCAACCCGAAGTGGCTGGTGTCATCATCCTCATCATCATCATCGTCATGGTCATCATCATCATCATTGTCATCACCCCTTGGAAGCAAAATGCTCTAAACGCATTTTTCAACTCACTAGAAGAGACCCACATAGACTCGCAGAGACCCACAGAGACTCACAGAGACTCATAGAGACTCACAGAGACCCACAGAGACTCACAGAGACTCATAGAGACCCATGCTCATAGAGAACAACAGAGACCCACTGACACCCACAGAGATCCACAGAGACTCACAGAGACTCAAAGAGACCCATACTCATTTTTTACCATAGAGACCCACAGAGATCCACAGATACCCACACTCATAGAGAACAACAGAGACCCACTGGCCCCCCGCGGCACTCCACATGGACGCACCATCCCCCTTCATTAATAATCATGAGCAGGTGACGAATGTTAAACTTCTTTCGCACCGTACGTTGACAACCGTGCTAATGTATGGGTCTATATGGGTGTCTCTGTGGATCTATGGGGTCTCCATGGGTGCCTCTGTGTGTCTCGGTGTGTCTATGGGTGTCTGTGTGTGTCTATGGGTGTCTCTGTGGGTCTATGGGTGTCTCTGTGCATCTCTGTAGGGCTCTGTGGGTCTCTGTGTGAGTCTGTGAGTCTCTGTGTGAGTCTGTGGGTCTCTGTGAGCCTGTGGCTCTGTGTGAGTCTATGGGTCTCTGTGTGAGCCCGTGGGTCTCTGTGTGAGTCTGTGGGTCTCTGTGTGAGCTTGTGGGTCTCTGTGTGAGTTTGTGGGTCTCTGTGTGAGACTATGGGTCTTTGTGCGAGCCTGTGGGTCTCTGTGTGAGACTGTAGGTCTCTGTGTGAGTCTATGGGTCTCTGTGTGAGCCTGTGGGTCTCTGTGTGAGCCTGTGTGTCTCTGTGTGAGTCTGTAGGTCTCTGTGTGAGTCTGTGCGCTAACCACTGCACCACCGCTCCCTACACACGCACAGTGCGCTAACCACTGCACCACCACTCCCTACACACACACACAGTGCGCTAACCACTGCAACCACCGCTCCCCACACACACACAGTGCGCTAACCACTGCACCACCGCTCCACAGACACAGTGCGCTAACCACTGCACCACCGCTCCACAAACAGTGCGCTAACCACTGCACCACCGCTCCCCACAGAGACTCACCACACAGAGACCCACAGACTCATCACACAGAGACCCATAGACTCACCACACAGAGACCCACAGACTCACCACACAGACAGCCACAGACTCACCACACAGACACCCACAGACTCACCACACGGAGACCCACAGACTCACCACACAGAGACCCACAGACTCACCACACAGACACCCACAGACTCATCACACAGAGACCCATAGACTCACCACACAGAGACCCACAGACTCACCACACAGACAGCCACAGACTCACCACACAGACACCCACAGACTCACCACACGGAGACCCACAGACTCACCACACAGAGACCCACAGACTCACCACACAGACACCCACAGACTCACAACAAAGAGACCCACAGACTCACCATACAGAGACCCAGCCTCACCACACAGAGACCCACAGACTCACCACACAGACACCCACAGACTCACCACACAGACACCCACAGACTCACCACACAGAGACCGACAGACTCACCACACAGAGACCCACAGACTCACCACACAGAGACCGACAGACTCACCACACAGAGACCCACAGACTCACCACACAGACACCCACAGACTCACCACACAGAGACCCACAGACTCACCACACAGAGACCCACACACTCACCACACAGAGACCCACAGACTCACCACACGGAGACCCACAGACTCACCACATGGAGACCCACAGACTCACCACACAGAGACCCACAGACTCACCACACAGAGACCCACAGACTCACCACACAGAGACCCACAGACTCAACACACAGAGACCCAGACTCACCACAAGGAGACCCACAGACTCACCACAAGGAGACCCACAGACACACCACACAGAGGCCCACAGACTCACCACACAGAGACCCACAGACTCACCACACAGAGACCCACAGACTCACCACACAGAGACCCACAGACTCACCACACAGAGACCCACAGACTCACCACACAGAGCCCCGTGTGGGCACCTTCAGGCTGAGTCGACCTTGAGGAGGCCCAGACAGTGTTCAGATTTTCCCGCCACCGCCTCCACTCGTCCCGACCCGGAAGCGGAAGTAGAATCTGTAGATTGAGGGGCGCCCGGCTGCCGGGGGCGTGGCCGCGTTATTTCACGTCACTCTGCAGGGGCGTGGCTCTGCGTGGGCGTGGCTAGGAGTGGGCGTGGTCACTTCCGTCGCACTGAACGTCATCGGTGACGTCACGCGACCACGTGGCTCGTCAGTTGGCGACGGACGTGAAGGAGGCGGCTGCTTTTTCGTCTTCAGCGTCGACATCTTCAGATTCTTCATCATCCTAATCGCCGAGCACCTTCTGCTGAACCCATTGACGTGGTGAGTTGTGTGGGTCAGTGTTGTGGGTGTGTGGTGAGTTGTCTGGGTCCGTGGTGAGTTGTGTGGGTCTGTGTTGTGGATCCGTGGTGAGTTGTGTGGGTTCTTGGTGAGAGTGTTGGTTCGTGGTGAGTTGTGTGGGTCCTTATTGTGGCTTATTGGTGAGTGTGGGTGTCCGTGGTGAGGATTCATGGTGAGTTGTGAGAGTCCGTGGTGAGGATGTGGGTTCGTGGTGAGTTGTGTGGGTTCGTGGTGATGTGGGTTTGTGGTGAGTTGTGTGGGTTCGTGGTGAGGATGTGGGTTTGTGGCGAGTTGTGTGGGTTCGTGGTGAGGATGTGGGTTTGTGGTGAGTTGTGTGGGTTCGTGGTGAGGATGTGGGTTCTTGGTTTGTTGTGTGGGTTCGTGGTGAGGATGTGGGTTTGTGGTGAGTTGTGTGGGTCCGTGGTGAGGATGTGTTTTTGTGGTGAGTTGTGTGGGTTCGTGGTGAGGATGTGGGTTCTTGGTTTGTTGTGTGGGTTCGTGGTGAGGATGTGGGTTTGTGGTGAGTTGTGTGGGTCCGTGGTGAGGATGTGGGTTTGTGGTGAGTTGTGTGGGTTCGTGGTGAGGATGTGGGTTCTTGGTTTGTTGTGTGGGTTCGTGGTGAGGATGTGGGTTTGTGGTGAGTTGTGTGGGTCCGTGGTGAGGATGTGGGTTTGTGGTGAGTTGTGAGGGTTCGTGGTGAGGATGTGGGTTTGTGGTGAGTTGTGTGGGTCCGTGGTGAGGATGTGGGTTTGTGGTGATTTGTGAGGGTTCGTGGTGAGGATGTGGGTTTGTGGTGAGTTGTGAGGGTTCGTGGTGAGGATGTGGGTTTGTGGTGAGTTATGAGGGTTCGTGGTGAGGATGTGGGTTCTTGGTGAGGGTTGGTGGGTTCGTGGTGAGGATGTGGGTTTGTGGTGCGTGAGTCCATGCTAACAATGTGGCTGCTTTTTCGTCTTCAGCGTCGACATCTTCAGATTCTTCATCATCCTAATCGCCGAGCACCTTCTGCTGAAGCCATTGACGTGGTGAGTTGTGTGGGTCAGTGTTGTGGGTCTGTGGTGAGTTGTCTGGGTCCGTGGTGAGTTGTGTGGGTCCGTGTTGTGGATCCGTGGTGAGTTGTGTGGGTTCTTGGTGAGAGTGTTGGTTCGTGGTGAGTTGTGTGGGTCCTTATTGTGGCTTATTGGTGAGTGTGGGTGTCCGTGGTGAGGATTCATGGTGAGTTGTGAGGGTTCCTGGTGAGGATGTGGGTTTGTGGTGCGTGAGTCCATGCTAACAATGTGAGTCCACGTGGTAGCGGTGCAATCGCCCTCCACTGAACTCTGCCTGACTCTCCCCACCCTCCACTCTCCACGCAGAGACACCGAGAGATTTACGGAGCACAGCAACGCCATGAAGGTAGGCGTGGCCCCCTCCACTCAACATATGAACACCACCCTAACTTACAAACACCACCCACACTTACAAACACCACCCTAACTTACAAACACCACCCACACTTACAAACACCACCCACACTTACGAACACCACCCACACTTACAAACCCCACCCACACTTACAAACAGCACCCTAACTTACAAACACCACCCACACTTACAAACACCACCCACACCTACGAACACCACCCACACTTACAAACACCACTCACACTTACAAACACCACCCTAACTTACAAACACCACCCACACTTACAAACACCACCCACACTTACAAACACCACCCACACTTACAAACACCACCCACACTTACAAACACCACAAACACCACTCACACTTACAAACACCACTCACACTTACAAACACCACCCACACTTGCAAACACCATCCACACTTACAAACACCACTCACACTTACAAACACCACCCACACTTACAAACACCACCCTCACTTACAAACACCACCCTCACTTACGAACACCACTCTCACTTACAAACACCACCCTCACTTACAAACACCACCCTCACTTACAAACACCACCCTCACTTACAAACACCACCCTCACTTACAAACACCACCCTCACTTACGAACACCACCCTCACTTACAAACACCACCCTCACTTACAAACACCACCCACACTTACAAACACCACCAACACTTACAAACACCACTCACACTTACAAACACCATCCACTATTACAAACACCACCCACACTTACAAACACCACCCACACTTACAAACACCACCCACACTTACAAACACCACCCACACCTGTGAACACCACTCACACTTACAAACACCACCCATATATGTATACATATATATGTATGTGTATATATGTATGTATGAATGTGTATGTGTGTGTGTGTATGAATGTGTATGTATGTGTGTATGTGTGTATATATATGTATCTATGAATGTGTATGTGTGTATGAATGTGTATGTGTGTGTGTATGTGTGTGTATGTGTGTGTGTGTATGCGTGTATGTGTATATGTGTGTATATATGTATGTGTGTGTATGTGTGTGTATGTATGGATTTGTGTGCGTGTAGACGAGGCAAGCTGGACCGAGTGGGAGGCAGCCTCCGCCTATCACCAGGTGGAGTGCGCTGACCGCCAGCTCCATGTTAATCCGCAGCAAATCACCCAAAGGTAAGAACGAGAGAGGAGCAGGAGAATCATCAAAGTCTAAGAATGATGGCAGCTCAAATCAAAGCAGCTCAACCAAGTGGGCTGATATCATCGTCATCATCATCGTCGTCATCATCATCATCATCGTCGGCATCATCATTGTCGCTGTCGCGTGGAAATGCTTAGCAGCAGCCAAATAACACTTGGATTCAAGCGGGGTGATGTTGATTCCTCTAAATGTTGAGCGGGGGGATACTCACAAAGACACCCATAGACACACAGAGACACCCATAGACACACATTGACAACCATAGACACACAGAGACACCCATAGACACACAGAGACACTCATAGACACCTATAGACACCCATAGACACTCATAGACACACAGAGACACACAGAGACACCCGTAGACACACAGAGACCCACAGAGACACCCAGACCCACAGAGGCACCGATAGAGACCCGACAAACCCACAGAGACACCCATAGACCCACAGAGACACTCATAGACACCCATAGACACTCATAGACACCCATAGACACCCATAGACACTCATAGACACACAGAGACAAACAGAGGCACCCGTAGACACACAAAGACCCACATAGACACCCAGACCCATAGAGACCCACAGAGGCACCGATAGAGACCCTACAAACCCACAGAGACACCCATAGACCCACAGAGGCAACCACAGAGACCCCGTGGACCCACAGAGACAGCCATAGAGACCCATACATTAACACGGTTGGCAACGTACGGTGCAAAAAGAAGTTTAACTTTCGTAGATGCAACCTGTACCGCCACGTGGGTCTACATTAGCGTTGAAGGGTTCCCAACGACTCGGAGGTTTAGGGGCTTTCGCCGTAAGTTTACTCGAAGCTTATTTCAGTACACGAGGGTGTAACAACTTCCCCAGGGGTCCCGGGCTACGTCCCACTAGCCCCCCCGTCACAGCCGGCTGCCCCGTGCTGCCTCCTCTGCGTCCGACCGTGGGTTCAGCCAACCCGGCCGACCGAGGAGCACGGTCACCTCCAGCCCTGTACGCTGTGCTATCCCCTACTCCTACCCTCTTGCCCCTGGCTCCCCCCGTTCCACCCTACTCTGAGCCCCGGCTCCAGCAACGACCCCGCCTACGTCACGGGGTTCCCCTTTTTATACCAAGGGGAGACGTGACGTCATGGAGCCGCCCGGCGCGCATGACGTCACGTTTCCATTTGACTCCTCTGCATTAGTAAAGGTCTCTGGTGAGTCTCTGTGAGTCTCTGTGGGTGTCAGTGGGTCTCTGTGGCTCTCTGTGGGTCTCTATTAGTCTCGGTGGGTCTCTTTGAGTCTCTGTGGGTCTCTTTGAGTCTGTAGAAAAATGCGTTTAGAGCATTTTTCTGCCACGTGGTGATGACGATGATGACGACGACGATGATGAGGATGATGACGACGGTGATGATTACGACGATGATGATGACACCAGCCACTTTGGGGGGGGGGGGGGCATAACGCGGTGTGTGTGTATACAAAACCAGTTGATAGCTTCAGTTGTTGTGGCTGATGTTGTTGTTGTTGTCACTTGTGCAGCGATCCAGCGTATCTTCAAGACTTCCCTGACTAAGCGCCAGAAGCTGGAGCTCGCCGCCATGGACGCGGTTTGGTTTTTTACTTTGGACGAGGGGGAGGAGGAAAGCCGAGGGGGCGTCGCCAATGGAGGATATGACGACGACGATAACAACTACATCCTTGTGAGACTCACACACACAGACACACACACAGACACACACACAGACACACACACACACAGACACACACACACAGACACACACACACACAGACACACACACAGACACACACACACAGACACAGACACACAGACACAGACACACAGACACACACAGATACACAGACACACACAGACACACACACACAGACACACACAGACACAGACACACACAGACACATACATACAAACACAGACACACAGACACACACAGACACACACACAGACACACACACACAGACACACACACAACTACATCCCTGTGAGACTCACACACAAGACAAAGATCCTCTATATAGCCTTCACAGACTGTAGGGGCAAGTGCTGTTAGCGAGCACCTATGAAGGCCAGAACGTTACACGAGGGGGTGGGTGGCCAGCACCACGACCGACCGCCTTTGTCTCCCCAGTGGCGATGTTTACACACCGCACCAGCTACTCATTTGAGGCTGAGTCGACCTAGGGGAGGCCAGGGACCGGTTCAGATAATCGTCACTGTTGGTGTTGGCCGTGAGTGGGAATCGAACCCGGGTCGCCGGGTTCATAGCGCAGCGTAACGCTAACCGCTGCACCACCGCTCCCCACACACACAGACACACACAGACACACACAGACACACACAGACCCCCAATTTGACCTTCACCCTGATGCTTCCCGTGACCTCCCCGTGACCCCACTTTGACCTTCACCCTGACCACTCCGCGTGACCTCCCCCGTGACCCCTGCAAGGTCCAGAACGAGCACTTCCACTACCGCTTCGAGCTGAACAAGAAGATTGGGCATGGTGGACAGGGCGTGGTGGTGCAGTGTCTGGACCACAAGACTCGGACGATGGTGGCGCTCAAGATCCTCGCCTCGCCCTCCAAGTGAGTGGGCCCTGGTGCAGCGGTGCAGTCAACAGCAACAGCAGCACCAACAACAACAACAACAACGATGTCAACAACAACAATGGGCCAACTATGGGACTGCTGTTGAGTGTTAGCTCACAGTGACAACAATAACAAACTATGGCTGAAACAACCTTTACTTGACTCTCCCTCGCTCGAGCACCCACCACCATCACGACCACTACCACCACCATCACCACCACCACTGTCACCACCATCACCACCATCACACTACCACCACCCCTCTCTCCCTACCACCACCACCATCACGACCACTGCCACCACCATCACCATCACACTACCACCACCCCTCTCTCCCTACCACCACCACCACCACCATCACGACCACTGCCACCACCATCACCACCATCACACTACCACCACCACCATCACACTACCACCACCATCACGACCACTGCCACCACCCCTCTCTCTCTACCACCACCACACTACCACCATCACACTACCACCACCCCTCTCTCCCTACCACCACCACCACCATCACGACCACTGCCACCACCATCACGACCACTACCACCGCCCCTCTCTCCCTACCACCACCACCATCAGCACTATCACACTACCACCACCATCACACTGCCACCACTACCATCACGACCACTACCACCACCATCACACTACCACCACCATCACGACCACCACCACCATCACACTACCACCACCACCACCATCACACTACCACCAACACCACCATCACACTACCACCCCCACACTACCACCATCACGACCACTACCACCACCATCACACCACCACCATCACCATCACACTAACACCACCACCACCTTCACCACCACTGCCACCACCCCTCTCTCACTTCCACCACCACCATCACCACCATCACACTACCACCACCATCACCATCACACTACCACCACCATCACCACCACTACCACCACCCCTCTCTCCCTACCCCCACCACCACCACCATCACCACCACCAGCACCACCATCCCCACACTACCACCACCACCCCCTCCCTACCACCACCCTTCCCCACCATCACCACCATCCCTCCTCTACGTTACGTCTAAACTCTCTGTCTCTGTGTCTCTGTGTCTCTCTCTGTGCACTCGCTCACTCGCTCGCAGCTCCAGGCAAGAGGACAATCAGCTGAGGGAGATCCAGATGTCTATGGAGCTGCAGAGCCAACGTAGCGACGTGGACTTCAACGTTGCAAAAGTCCTGGAGACTTTCTCCTTCCGAGGCCACAAATGCCTCGTCATGGAGCTGTTGAGGTACGAACAGCACCAGCACCAGCACCACTCACTCACTCACCATCACCACTACCGCCATCACCACCACTCACTCAACATCACCACCACCACTCACTCACCATCACCAGTACCACCATCACCACCACTCACTCACCATCACCACCACCACCACTCACTCACTTACCATCACCAGGACCACCACCACGACCACCACTCACTCACCATCACCATTACCACCATCACCAACACTCACTCACTCACTCAGCATCACCACCATCACCACCACCACCACTCACTCACCATTACCACTACCACCATCACCACCACCACTCACTCACCATCACCAATACCACCATCACCACCACTCACTCACTCACTATCACCACTACCACCACACCACCATCACCACCACCACAACCACTCACCATCACCACCACCACCACCACCACTCACTCACCATCACCACTACCACCATCACCACCATCACCACAACCACTCACTCACCATCACCACTACCACCATCACCACTCACTCACCATCACCACCACCACTCACTCACCATCACCACTACCACCATCACCACCACTCACTTAATCACCATCACAACTACCACCCCAGCACCACCACCACTCACTCACCATCACCACTACCACCATCACCACCACCACTCACTCACTCACCATCACCACTACCACCACACCACCAGCACCACCACCACTCACCCACCATCACCACTACCACCATCACCACCACTCACTCACTCACTCACCATCACCACTACCACCATGACCACCACTCACTCACTCACCAACACCACTACCACCACACCACCAGCACCACCACAACTCACTCACTCACCATCACCACTACCACCATCACCACCACTCACTCACCATCACCACCACTACTCACTCACCATCACCACTACCACCAGCACAACCACCACTCACTCACTCACTCACCATCACCACTACCACCATCACCACCACCACCACCACCATCACCACCACCACCACTCACTCACCATCACCCCTACCGCCATCACCACCACTCACTCACCATCACCACTACCACCACCACCACAACCACCATTCACTCACTCACTCACTCGCCATCACCACTACCACCACACCACCAGCACCACCACCACTCACACACTCACCATCACCACTACCACCACCACCACACCACCAGCAACACCAGCCACTCACTCACTCACCATCACCACTACCACCATCACCACCACTCACTCACTCACTCACCATCACCACTACCACCATCACCACCACTCACTCACCATCAGCACTACCACCATCACCACCATCAACACCACCACCACCACTCACTCACTCACCATCACCACTACCACCATCAGCACCACTAACCCACCAACACACTATCACCATCACCACCATCACCACCATCACCACCACCACTCACTCACCATCACCACTACCGCCATCACCACCACTCACTCACTCACCATCACCACTACCACCACCACTCACTCACTCACCATCACCACCACTCACCATCACCACTACCACCATCACCACCCACTCACCACCACCACACCACCACCCACAGAGACCCACAGAGAGGGGCATCGCTGACGCCTCTGTCTCCCCGTCACAGCACGAACCTCCATCGGCTACTCAGAGACATGGGGCAGGGGCACATCGACGAGGACATCGCGAGGGCCTACACCAGGGGCATCCTCCGCTTCCTCGCCTACGCCAAGTCCCGGGGCATCGTCCACGGGGACATCAAGCCGGTGAGCGGAGGGCAGGCTGGGGGCGTGGACGCTCGCTTTGACGCTCGGCACTCTGACAGATGTAGATGTCACTGGTTCTTCACGTTCTGTAGACGCAGATGCCACTGGTTCTTCACGTTCTGTAGACGCAGATGCCACTGGTTCTTCACGTTCTGTAGATGCCACTGGTTTTTCACGTTCTGTAGATGTAGATGCCACTGGTCCTTCACGTTCTGTAGATGCAGATGCCACTGGTTCTTCACATTCTGTAAATGTAGATGCCACTGGTTCTTCACGTTCTGTAGATGCCACTGGTTCTTCACGTTCTGTAGATGTAGATGCCACTGGTCCTTCACGTTCTGTAGATGTAGATGCCACTGGTTCTTCATGTTCCGTAGATGTAGATGCCACTGGTTCTTCATGTTCTGTAGATGTAGATGCCACTGGTTCTTCACATTCTGTAGACGCAGACGCCACTGGTTCTTCACGTTCTGCAGATGTAGATTCCACTGGTTCTTCACCTTTTGCAGATGTAGATGCCACTGATTCTTCACGTTCTGTAGATGTAGACGCCACTGGTTCTTCACGTTCTATAGATTTAGATGTCACTAGTTCTTCACATTCTGTAGATGTAGATGCCACTGGTTCTTCATGTTCTGTAGATGTAGATGCCACTGGTTTTTCACGTTCTGTAGATGTAGATGCCACTGGTTCTTCACGTTCTGTAGATGTAGATGCCACTGGTCCTTCACGTTCTGTAGAAGCAGATGCAACTGGTTCTTCACGTTCTGTAGATGTAGATGCCACTGGTTCTTCACATTCTGTAGACACAGATGCCACTGGTTCTTCATGTTCTGCAGATGTAGACGCCATTGGTTCTTCACGTTCTGTAGATGTAGATTCCACTGGTTCTTCACGTTCTGCAGATGTAGATGCCACTGGTTCTTCCCGTTCTGCAGATATCGATGGCACTGGTTCTTAACGTTCTGCAGATGTAGATGTCATTCGTTCTTCACGTTCTGCAGTTGTAGATGCCACTGGTTCTTCACGTTCTGCAGATGTAGATGCCACTGGTTCTTCACATTCAGCAGATGTAGATTGCCACTGGTTCTTCACGTTCTGTAGATGTATACGCCACTCGTTCTTCACGTTCTGTAGATGTAGATGCCACTGGTTCTTCACGTTCTGTAGACGTAGATGCCACTGGTTCTTCACGTTCTGTAGATGTAGACGCCACTGGTTCTTCACGTTCTGTGATGTAGATGCCACTGGTCCTTCACGTTCTGTAGATTAGATGCCACTGGTTCTTCTCGTTCTGCAGATGTAGATGCCACTGGTTCTACACGTTCTGTAGATGTAGATGCCACTGGTTCTTCATGTTCTGTAGATGTAGACGCCACTGGTTCTTCACATTCTGTAGACGTACATGTCACTGGTCCTTCACATTCAGCAGATGTAGATTGCCACTGGATGTTCACGTTCTGCAGATGTAGATGCCACCATCGCCATCTATCGAACTTATGAACTCTCGGTTCTGAACAGCAGCAACTTGAGCGTACGGACTGGGTTTGGTTCGTATCTCTGAAAGTTCGCAAGCTGAACGTTCATAAGTAGAGGTAGTCACCGTACATAGACGTACAGTCCTAGAGAGTGCTCGCCGCCTTGACCCCGCTGAGTGTGAATCCTCTCTCTCCCTGCCGCTCGCTCCCCATCCAGAGCAACATTCTGGTGAAAAACATCGCGAGCCGCGTTGCCAGAGTCACCGACTTCGGCCTCAGCTTCTTTGTGGACCGTCCACGTGAGTGGTGACCCCCCTACACCTGCACGTGTGTGGGTGTGTGTGTGTGGGTGTGTGTGGGTGTGTGTGGGTGTGTGGGTGTGTGGGTGTCTGTGCGTGTGGGTGTCTGTGTGTGTGTGTGGGTGTCTGTGTGTGTGGGTGTGTGTGGGTGTGTGGGTGTGTGTGGGTGTCTGTGTGTGTGGGTGTCTGTGTGTGTGGGTGTCTGTGTGTGTGGGTGTCTGTGTGTGTGTGTGGGTGTCTGTGTGTGTGGGTTTCTCTACCCACCCACCCACCCACCACCACCCCCCACACGCACGTACCCAGTCCACATTCACCATCACCGCCGCTGTCGCTTGCCGTCATCCACACAGCCCCGTGCGTGGGAGGCACCCTCGTCTACGTGGCGCCCGAGGTGCTGCTGGGCTACCCGGTCACCTGCGCCGCGGACACGTGGTCCCTGGGCTGCACCGTCGCCAAGATGGCCACCGGCAGGGACCTCTTCCGCTCCTTCGGCCGCGACGACCACCTGGCATGCTGCATCGAGGTGACCGGGGAGCCTCCTTGGGGAAGGGGGGGGGGGGGGACAACTCAAGCGGGAGACGTGGCCCAGACCGGCCCCGCAGACATCCACCCAGCCAGACACCCAGCCAGTCACCCAGCCAGTCACCCAGCCAGACACCCAGCCAGCCACCCAGTCACCCACCCAACCAGTCAGCAACCCGGCCAGTCACCCAGCCAGTCACCCAGCCATGCACGCAGTCACCCGGCCAGTCACCCAGCCAGTTACCCAGTCAGCCACCCAACCAGTCACCTGGCCAGTCACCCAGTCAGACACCCAGCCAGTCACCTGGCCAGTCACCCAGCCAGTCACGCAGCCAGTCACGCAGCCAGTCACGCAGCCAGCCACCTGGCCAGTCACCCAGCCCGTCACCCAGCCAGTCACCCAGTCAGACACCCAGCCAGTCACCCAGCCAGTCACCCAGTCAGACACCCAGCCAGTCACCCAGCCAGTCACGCAGCCAACCACATGGCCAGTCACCCAGCCAGTCACCCAGCCAGTTATCCAGCCAGACACCCAGCCAGACACGCAGCCAGTCATCCAGCCAGTCACCCAGCCAGTCACCCAGCCAGTCACCTGGCCACTTACCCAGTCAGGCAACCAGCCAGTCATGCAGCCAGTCACCCAGCCAGTCACCCAGCCAGTCACCTGGCCACTTACCCAGCCAGTCACCCAGCCAGACACGCAGCCAGTCACCCAGCCAGTCACCCAGTCAGACACCCAGCCAGTCATCCAGTCAGGCAACCAGCCAGTCACGCAGCCAGTCACCCAGCCAGTCACCCAGCCAGTCACCTGGCCACTTACCCAGCCAGTCACCCAGCCAGACACGCAGCCAGTCACCCAGCCAGACACCTGGCCAGTTACCCACCGACTCGCCCACCCACTGACCGACCCACTCGCCCACTCACCCACCCACCTACCAACCTACGCACCCACCTACCCACCCACCTACCTACCGACACACCCACCCACCTACCAACCCACCTATCTACCCACCTACCAACCTACTGACCCACCTACCCACTCACCCACCCACCTACCAACCTACCCACCCATCTACCAACCTACGCACCCATAATGCTCGATGTGACAATGTCACAATGAGATCTTCTTCTGCCGTACGGCCGATGAGAAATAGCTACGCAGCTCTATGGGCGCCTTACCTGGTTAAAGACAAATAGTTTAGCTGTAGCGTGGGTCCCTTTGTAGGTCCCTGTCCTTCTACATGAGTCTCTAGATCTCCAAGGGGCTCTGTATGGGTCTCTGTGAGGCCCTATTGTTCTATGTAAGTCTGTGGGTCTCTATGGGTCTCTGTATGGGTTTCTGTGAGGCCCTATTGTTCTATGTAAGTCTATGGGTCTCTATGGGTCTCTGTATGTGTCTCTGTGAGGCCCTATTGTTCTATGTAAGTCTATGGGTCTCTATGGGTCTCTGTATGTGTCTCTGTGAGTCCCTATGGTTCTATGTGAGTCTCTGAATCTCTATGGGTCTCTGTATAGGTTTCTGTGAGGCCCTATTGTTCTATGTAAGTCTATGGGTCTCTGTATGGGTTTCTGTGAGTCCCTATGTTTCTATGTGAGTCTCTGAATCTCTGTGGGTCTCTATGGATCTATGTATGGGTCTCTAGGAGTCCCTATGTTTCTATATGTCTCTGAATCTCTATGGGTCTCTCCGTGTAACACGCGTGTAACATGCGTGTAACACGCGTTTAACATGCGTTTAACAAGCGTGTGACAAGAATGTCTCTCTCTGTCTCTGTCTTGAAATGGTTGTGCAGATCATGGGCATGCCTCCGAAAGACATGTTGGAGAGATCTCGCAACAAAGAGTACTTCTTTGGTGAGTAGAAGGGTGGTGTGGTGGTGGTGGTGCGGTGATGGTGCTGTGGTGGTGGCGATGGTGGTGGTGTCGTGGTGGGGGGGGGCCTGGGGGAATGGGGGGATGGGGAGGGAGGAGGTGGTGGTTGGGGCTTGGGCCGACTCAGTAACGACCTGGGTTAGGGGCGATAAGTAACCAAAGCAGGGGTAGGTGGGTGGGTGGGTAGGTGGGTGGGAGTGTAGGTGTGGGTGGGTGAGTTGATATGTGGATGACGTGGGGGTTGGTGACACTGTGCGTGTCTCTCTCTCTCTCGTTCTCTCTCTCTCTCTCTGTGTCTCTCTCTTTATCTCTTTGTGTGTCTCTCTCTGTCTCTGCCTGTCTCCCTCTGTCTCTCGTTCTCTATCTCTCTGTCTTTCTCTGTCTCGTTGTCTATATCACTCTCTCTCTCTCCCTGTCTCTCTATCCATCTCTGTCTCTCTCTCTGTGTGTCTCTGTCTCTCTCTCTGTCTCTGTCTCTCTGTCTTTCTGTCCTTCTGTCTCTCTGTCTGTCTCTCTGTCTCTGTGACTCTCTCTGCCTATCTCTCTATCTCTCTCTCTCTCTGTGTGTCTCTCTCTGTGTCTCTCTGTGTGCGTCTCTATCTCTGTCTCTCCATCTTTCTGTCTCTCTGTCTCTCTCTGTCTCTGTGTCTCTCTCTGCCTATCTCTCTATCTCTCTCTCTATCTGTGTCTCTCTCTGTCTCGCGTTCTCTGTCTCTCTGTCTTTCTCTGTCTCTTTGTTTTTATCACTCTCTCTCTCTCTCCCTGTCTCTCGCTCCATCTCTTTCTCTCTTTCTCTCTGTCTCTCTCTGTCTCTCCTACTTTGTCTCTCTGTCTCTCTCTGTCTCTCTCTGCTTCTCTCTCTCTCTCCCTCCTGCAGACCATTTCGGCCATCCTCTCTGCCTGGGCAAGAAGCGTCACCCGGGAAGTATTCCCCTGCACTTCGTGCTGCGGGGATGTGGAGTTCAGCTCGTGCACTTTATCAGAAACTGCCTACAGTAAGAACACAGACAAAGATCCCCCGTGTAGCCTCTAGCAGGCTGTAGGGGCAAGTGCTGTTAGCGAGTAGCAGCAGCATCTATACACAGACAAAGATCCCCCGTGTAGCCTCTAGCAGGCTGTAGGGAGAAGTGCTGTTAGTAGCACCTATATACAGACAAAGATCCCCCGTGTAGCCTCTAGCAGGCTGTAGGGGCAAGTGCTGTTAGTAGCAGCGAGTAGCAGCACCTACACACAGATAAAGATCCCCCGTGTAGCCTCTAGCAGGCTGTAGGGGCAAGTGCTGTTAGCGAGTAGCAGCAGCAGCACCTATACACAGACAAAGATCCCCGGTGTAGCCTCTAGCAGGCTGTCGGGGCAAGTGCTGTTAGTAGTAGCGAGTAGCAGCACCTCTACACAGACAAAGATCCCCCGTGTAGCCTCTAGCAGGCTATAGGGGCAAGTGCTGTTAGTAGTAGCGAGCAGCAGCGCCTATACACAGACAAAGATCCCCCATGTAGCCTCTAGCAGGCGGTAGGGACAAGTGCTGTTAGTAGTAGCGAGTAGCAGCACCTACACACAGACAAAGATCCCCCATGTAGCCTCTAGCAGGCTATAGGGGCAAGTGCTGTTAGTAGTAGCGAGTAGCAGCGCCTATACACAGACAAAGATCCCCCGTGTAGCCTCTAGCAGGCTGTAGGGGCAAGTGCTGTTAGTAGTAGCGAGTAGCAGCTGCACCTATGCACAGACAAAGCTCCCCCGTGTATCCTCTAGCAGGCTGTAGGGGCAAGTGCTGTTAGTTGTAGCGAGTAGCAGCACCTACACACAGACAAAGATCCCCCGTGTAGCCTCTAGCAGGCTGTAGGGGCAAGTGCTGTTAGTAGTAGCGAGTAGCAGCACCTCTACACAGAAAAAGATCCCCCGTGTAGCCTCTAGCAGGCTATAGGGGCAAGTGCTGTTAGTATTGGGAGTAGCATCGCCTATACACAGACAAAGATCCCCCGTGTAGCCTCTAGCAGGCTGTAGGGACAAGTGCTGTTAGTAGTAGCGAGTAGCAGCACCTACACACAGACAAAGATCCCCCGTGTAGCCTCTAGCAGGCTGTAGGGGCAAGTGCTGTTATTAGTGAGTAGCAGTGCCTATACACAGAAAAGATCCCCCGTGTAGCCTCTAGCAGGCTGTAGGGGCAAGTGCTGTTACTAGTAGCGAGTAGCAGCACCTACACACAGATAAAGATCCCCCGTGTAGCCTCTAGCAGGCTGTAGGTGCAAGTGCTGTTAGTAGTAGCGAGTAGCATCGCCTATACACAGACAAAGATCCCCCGTGTAGCCTCTAGCAGGCTGTAGGGACAAGTGCTGTTAGTAGTAGCGAGTAGCAGCACCTACACACAGACAAAGATCCCCCGTGTAGCCTCTAGCAGGCTGTAGGGACAAGTGCTGTTAGTAGTAGCGAGTAGCAGCACCTACACGCAGACAAAGATCCCCCGTGTAGCCTCTAGCAGGCTGTAGGGGCAAGTGCTGTTATTAGTGAGTAGCAGTGCCTATACACAGAGAAAGATCCCCCGTGTAGCCTCTAGCAGGCTGTAGGGGCAAGTGCTGTTAGTAGTAACGAGTAGCAGCACCTACACGCAGATAAAGATCCCCCCGTGTAGCTTCTAGCAGGCTGTAGGGGCAAGTGCTGTTAGCGAGTAGCGAGTAGCAGCATCTATGAAGGCCGGCGCTGTGGCACACACAGAGGGCGTGGGTGGCCAGCACCACCACGCCCGGCCGCCTTTGTCTCCCGGGTGGCGATGTTTACACACCGCACCAGGTACTCATTTGAGGCTGAGTCGACTGAGGGGAGGGCCAGGACCGGTTGCTCAGATAAACGCAGTCACTGCTGTTGGCCGTGGTTTTTTTCGGTAAAGTCACGCAGGTAAATAAAAGTAGAATAAAATAAATAAAAAATATCACGACGTTTCCATCGCAACACCAAGCGGTCGTCCTCAGGTGGAAAAAAATTAATCCAGCAGGGGAACAGCTGAACCAGGAAGAAACGCAGCGAGAGAGCTGTTACAACAACAAGACTTTATATATATACGTTGTCGAAGGGCGAGCAGGCAGGGTCTGAGCTGGAAGGGAATTCCATCCCTGCATGCAAGCGCGTCAGTTGTATTAATGGGGGAGATCAGGGAGAGAGAGAGAGATTAGGGAGAGAGATTAGCATGAACTGGGCTTCCGTCGCCGCATAAGAGTATCGCCCCTGCATATGCGCGCAACAGCCGCGTTAATGGGAGAGTATCACTATGTTGATGGGAGAGATTATGCAAGAGAGATTAGTGGGATGAGCAGGTTAATATATACACACACACTCACACACGTCCGCAACAATAACAACCGCCATTCGCCACTAAGTGGCGGTGACATCACCACGGTGCTTGTGCCAGGCCATGTGCACCTTGAGGCCAAAGTGAAGTGTCGAACGCTCGCTGGCAGGAGGTCACGGGGCAGATCCAGCAGGTGCCACGGGTCGACTGACTGAGATGACTGCTGGCTGATGCACCACCTGTGCCCCCTACTGTGCCAACCTGCTGTGCTTTGGCCACCCGGTTTCAGCAGCAGTGCGTCCAACTCTTCCTCTGAGCAGCTATTACCAAATCATTGGCATACGTAACATGGTTGACCAATAGGGAGTCATCCGTTGACCGTACCTGGGCATCGATCAGCCTCCCATTATATCTGTACCAGATGTAAATTCCTCTGGTACAGCCATCGAAGGCTTCACAAACTACGTGGTCGAAATAAATGTGAAATAATGTGGGAGGCAGAGGACATCCCTGTCGCACCCCAAGGTGAACAGGGAATGGCTCTGACTCCAGTCCACGTAGTTTTACCTGGGCCCGCTCACCAATATGAAGGTCCTTAATCATCGTGAGCAGAGAGTCAGGGACTCCGAAAGCACAAAGAACAACCCAGAGCCCAGGCCTACTGATGGTTTCATAGCTCTTGACCAGGTCAATAAAGCAGAGATGTAGGTCTTGTTGGAATTCCCTACACCTCTACTGTAACAAACGGACATAAAATATGGCATCTGTGCAAGACCGCCCTTTCCTGAAACCACATTGGGGCTCCGCAAGCCTCCCCTCAGCGTGCCTGGCAAGGCGATGTTGAATAATCCTTGCCAGGACCTTTCCCGGCACACTGAGGAATGAAATGCCCCTGTAGTTTTTAAAGTCTGTGCGGTCCTGCTTCTTAAAGAGGGGGACCACTAGGACATCCTTCCAATCCTGCGGAACCCGTCCAGTGGCCCAGACTGTTGTTATGATGTCATGTAGGGCAGTCTGTGCACAAACGCCACACTCCCTCAGCATTTTGCTTGGGAGATCACCTCTGCCCGGTGCCTTTCCTGGTCTCAGACTCTGGATCGCCTTCAGTACTTCCTCAACAGATGACACCTCAGCCAGCCACTCACAAGGGGTGACAACCTCCTCCAATATTTGAGGCACCACAGCCTCAGCAGGGTCAACCCCACTTTGTCCCACGTTTTGCCAGGCTGAGGGATTCCCCCTTCCCCAGGACCTCACAGAAATGCTCAGCAAATCTGCAAACCCGTTCCTGGGGGTCGGAGATTGGATCACCGTTGTTTACCCTAACGATGGTAATATGTGTGGCGATGCAGGTTACTTTTTTTGATGTAGTTAAATAGAGATTTGTGATCGCAAGCCATTGAGGCAGACTCCATCTCCTCAGCAACCCACGACCACCACCCCTCACCCCCCTCTGTGCCCCCCCCTTTATCCCCCTCCGTGCCCCCCCTCACCCTAGCTGGGATCCAGAACGCCGCATGACACCGGAGCAGGCGCTGGCTCACGGCTGGCTCCAGAGCGACGACACCGTCAGCCCCAGCGACGACCTCCCCACCACCAGCCGGGCCCTCCCCACCACCAGCCGGGCCCTCCCCACCACCAGCCGGGCCCTCCCCACCACCAGCCGGGCCCTCCCCACCACCAGCCGGGCCCTCCCCAGAGCTGTGAAGCCACGGTGAGGCTCTCTCTGTGTGTATGGGTCTCTATGAGTATGGGTCTCTATGAGTATGGGTCTCTATGAGTATGGGTGTCTGTGGGTCTCTATGAGTATGGGTCTCTGTGGGTCTCTATGAGTATCGGTCTCTATGAGTATGGGTTTCTATGAGTATGGGTCTCTGCGGGTCTCTATGAGTATGGTCTCTGTGAGTATGGGTCTCTATGAGTATGCGTCTCTGTGAATCTCTGTGGGTGTCTATGAGTATGGGTCTCTATGAGTATGGGTCTCTATGAGTATGGGTCTCTATGAGTATGGGTCTCTGTGAATCTCTGTGGGTGTCTATGAGTCTGTAGAAACTCGTGATGGGCAAGTCTACTCCTGGGGGTGGGGACCGACTGTGACCTCTGGCCGTAGTCGCGGGATGCTGACGTGGTGGTGCTGTGGTGCTGCTGCCTCTCTCTCCACAGAGCTCAGCCGGAGAAGAGGCTCCCATCATCATCATCATCATCCTCCTCATCGGAGGATGAGGAGGAGGAGAAGGAAGAGAAGGATGAAGAGAAGATGGAGGAGAAGGAGGAGAAGATGGAGGAGAAGGAGGAGGAGAAGATGGATGAGAAGGAGGAGGTGGAGGAGAAGGAGGAGGAGAAGATGGAGGAGAAGGAGGAGGTGGAGGAGAAGGAGGAGGAGAAGTTGGAGGAGAAGGAGAAGGAGGTGGTGGTGGTGGCCGTGGTGCAAGAGGTCGAGACGAAGGAGTTGGAGGAGGAGACAGAAGAGAACAAGGAGAAGATGGAGAAGATGGAGGAGGTGGAGATGTGGCAACAGAAGAAGGAGGAGGAGGAGGAGGAAGAGGAGAAGAAGAAGAAGAAGAGGAAGCGAGGGGGCTTGGCCCAACTGGGCAGGGCGCTCCGGTCGCTCTTCGGCCGCCTGCTGCTGTGTGGTGGACGGCCCACGGCAGAGTAGCGGCGTGGTGGTGGTGGTGGTGGAGTCGGTGCCATCCACCACCACGAGCAGCACCACCACCGCAAGCACCACCCACCCACCCCATAACACCACACTCACCACACACCCAGCCACACACACCCAGCCCACACACACACACTCACCCCACACACACACACTCATCCCACACACACTCACCCCACACACACACTCACCACACTCACACCACACCAGACACTCACACACACCCAGCCACACACCACACAAGCCCCACACTCACCCCACACACCACATACATACACGCACCATACACTCGCCACACACACACTCACCACACACACACTCACCACACATACACTCACCCCACCCACACCGCACCACGCACCACACACACACCCAGCCACACACCACACACAATGATCCCACACACACACTTACCCTACATACACACTCACCCCACACACACACTCACCCCACACACACACACTCACCCCACACACAAACACTCACACCACACTCTCCGCACCAGACACCACACACACACTGATCCCACACACATACTCACCACACACATATTCACCACACACACGCACCACACACACACTCACCCCACACACTCCCGTGGGAAATAGCTGTGGCAGAAGACGAAAGAGTGGAAACCCAGACATGGACTGGACACAGCCACTCTGACTGCACTCACCACACACTCAGCCCACCACACGCTCACCACAAACTCAGCCCAGTAGCCTACCCAGGGCCCCCTTACCCCGGGACTCCAACCCATGCTGGTTTTTATCCGGTGGCAGTCCTCAAAGGAGAAGGATGAGGGAGGGAGTGACCTCGCCACACGGTTTCCAGGACATGAGGAGGGGGAAGGGAGGCCTGGTGCAGGCACTGGACGAGAAGCCTGCCTAGGCCCTGACACGTGAAGTTTGTTAACAAAAAAAGTTATAATTTAATCATATATAGCTCTGTACATAATATCGTAGTTTTGAATGTAATTATTGTAAATATTATAATTATTGTAAGAATGTTTTGTTCTTCTAAGAGCGTTGTTATTGTGCATAATGTCATCATATAGCTCTGTACATAATATCGTAGTTTTGAATGTTTTATTGTAAATATTATAATTATTGTAAGAATGTTTTGTTCTTCTAAGAGCGTTGTTATTGTGCATAATGTCATCATATAGCTCTGTACATAATATCGTAGTTTTGAATGTTTTATTGTAAATATAATTATTGTAAGAATGTTTTGTTCTTCTAAGAGCGTTGTTATTGTGCATAAAGTCATCGGGACGTGAGATGACCTTGCGGACGTTGATTTTGTGGGGTTTGGTGCCGTCGATTGTCAGTGACGTGTGGGGTCTGGGTTCATCTTTGCCGTGTCACTGGGGTTTATAATGGACAGGTAGGGTGGGTTTATAATGGACAGGTAGGGTGGGTTTATAATGGACAGGTAGGGTGGGTTTATAATGGGCAGGAAGGGTGGGTTCATCTTGACCGTGTCACTGAGGTTTATAATGGACAGGTAGGGTGGGTTTATAATGGACAGGTAGGGTGGGTTTATAATGGGCAGGTAGGGTGGGTTTATAATGGGCAAGTAGGGTGGGTTCATCTTGGCCGTGTCACTGGGGTTTATAATGGGCAGGTAGGGTGGGTTTATAATGGACAGGTAGGGTGGGTTTATAATGGGCAGGTAGGGTGGGTTTATAATGGGCAGGTAGAGTGGGTTTATATTGGGCAGGGAGGGTGGGTTTATAATGGAAATGTAGGGTGGGTTTATAATGGGCAGGTAGATTGGGTCTATAATGGGCAGGTAGGGTGGGTTTATAATGGACAGGTAGGGTGGGTTCATAATGGGCAGGTAGGGTGGGTTTATAATGGACAGGTATGGTGGGTTCATCTTGGCCGTGTCACTGGGGTTTATAATGGGCAGGTAGGGTGGGTTTATAATGGGCAGGTAGAGTGGGTTTATAATGGGCAGGTAGAGTGGGTTCATAATGGGCAGGTAGTGTGGGTTTATAATGGGTAGGTAAGGTTGGTTTATAATGGGCAGGTAGGGTGGGTTTATAATGGCCAGGAGGAGGAGCTTGGCCCAACTGGGCAGGGCGCTCCGGTCGCTCTTCGTCCGCCTGCTGCTGTGTGGTGGACGGCCCACGGCAGAGTAGCGGCGTGGTGGTGGTGGTGGAGTCGGTGCCATCCACCACCGCGAGCAGCACCACCACCGCAAGCACCACCCACCCACCCCATAACACCACACTCACCACACACACCCAGCCACACTCACCCAGCCCACACACACACACTCACCCCACACACACACACTCATCCCACACACACTCACCCCACACACACACTCACCACACTCACACCACACCAGACACTCACACACACCCAGCCACACGCCCCACACTCACCCCACACACCACATACATACACGCACCATACACTCGCCACACACACACTCACCCCACACACAAACACTCACACCACACTCTCCGCACCAGACACCACACACACACTGATCCCACACACATATTCACCATACACATATTCACCACACACACGCACCACACACACACTCACCCCACACACTCCCGTGGGAAATAGCTGTGGCAGAAGACGAAAGAGTCGAAACCCAGACATGGACTGGACACAGCCACTCTGACTGCACTCACCACACACTCAGCCCAGTAGCCTACCCAGGGCTCCCTTACCCCGGGACTCCAACCCATGCTGGTTTTCATCCGGTGGCAGTCCTCAAAGGAGGAGGATGAGGGAGGGAGTGACCTCGCCACACGGTTTCCAGGACATGGGGAGGGGGAAGGGAGGCCTGGTGCAGGCACTGGACGAGAAGCGTGCCTAGGCCCTGCCACGTGAAGTTTGTTAAGAAAAAAAGTTATAATTTAATCATATATAGCTCTGTACATAATATCGTAGTTTTCAATGTTTCATTGTAAATATTATAATTATTGTAAGAATGTTTTGTTCTTCTAAGAGCGTTGTTATTGTGCATAAAGTCATCATATAGCTCTGTACATAACATCGTAGTTTTGAATGTTTTATTGTAAATATTATAATTATTGTAAGAATGTTTTGTTCTTCTAAGAGCGTTGTTATTGTGCATAAAGTCATCATGTAGCTCTGTACATAATATCGTAGTTTTGAATGTTTTATTGTAAATATAATTATTGTAAGAATGTTTTGTTCTTCTAAGAGCGTTGTTATTGTGCATAAAGTGATCATATAGCTCTGTACATAATATCGTAGTTTTGAATGTTTTATTGTAAATATAATTATTGTAAGAATGTTTTGTTCTTCTAAGAGCGTTGTTATTGTGCATAAAGTCATCGGGACGTGAGATGACCTTGCGGACGTTGATTTTGTGGGGTTTGGTGCCGTCGATTGTCAGTGACGTGTGGGGTCTGGGTTCATCTTGGCCGTGTCACTGGGGATTATAATGGACAGGTAGGGTGGGTTTATAATGGACAGGTAGGGTTGGTTTATAATGGGCAGGTAGAGTGGGTTTATAATGGCCAGGTAGAGTGGGTTTATAATGGACAGGTAGGGTGGGTTTATAATGGGCAGGTAGAGTGGGTTTATAATGGCCAGGTAGAGTGGGTTTATAATGGCCAGGAGGAGGAGGAGGAGAAGAAGAAGAGGAAGCGAGGGGGCTTGGCCCAACTGGGCAGGGCGCTCCGGTCGCTCTTCGGCCGCCTGCTGCTGTGTGGTGGACGGCCCACGGCAAAGTAGCGGCGTGGTGGTGGTGGTGGAGTCGGTGCCATCCACCACCACGAGCAGCACCACCACCGCAAGCACCACCCACCCACCCCGTAACACCACACTCACCACACACACCCAGCCACACAAACCCAGCCCACAGACACCCACTCACCCCACACACACACACACTCACCCCACACACACTCACCCCACACACACACTCACCCCACACACACCCTCACCACACACACTCACCCCACACACAAACTCACCCCACACACACACCCTCACCACACACACTCACCCCACACACACACTCACCCCACACACACACCCTCACCACACACACTCACCCCACACACACACTCACCCCACACACACACCCTCACCACACACACACTCACCCCACTCACACACACACTCACCACACACACTCACCCACACACACACTCACCCCACACACACTCACCCCACACACTCCCGTGGGAAACAGCTGTGGCAGAAGACGAAAGAGTGGAAACCCAGACATGGACTTGACACAGCCACTCTGACTCAGCCCACCACACACTCACCACACACACCCAGCCCACACACACCCACTCACCCCACACACACACACACTCACCCCACACACACTCACCCCACACACATACTCACCACACACACATTCACCACACACACTTACCACACACACACTCACCCCACACACTCCCGTGGGAAATAGCTGTGGCAGAAGACGAAAGAGTGGAAACCCAGACATGGACTGGACACAGCCACTCTGACTGCACTCACCACACACTCAGCCCACCACACGCTCACCACACACTCAGCCCAGTAGCCTACCCAGGGCTCCCTTACCCCGGGACTCCAACCCATGCTGGTTTTCATCCGGTGGCAGTCCTCAAAGGAGGAGGATGAGGGAGGGAGTGACCTCGCCACACGGTTTCCAGGACATGGGGAGGGGGAAGGGAGGCCTGGTGCAGGCACTGGGCGAGAAGCCTGCCTAGGCCCTGCCACGTGAAGTTTGTTAAGAAAAAAAAGTTATAATTTAATCATATATAGCTCTGTACATAATATCGTAGTTTTGAATGTTTTATTGTAAATATTATAATTATTGTAAGAATGTTTTGTTCTTCTAAGAGCGTTGTTATTGTGCATAAAGTCATCATATAGCTCTGTACATAATATCGTAGTTTTGAATGTTTTATTGTAAATATTATAATTATTGTAAGAATGTTTTGTTCTTCTAAGAGCGTTATTGTGCATAAAGTCATCGGGACGTGAGATGACCTTGCGGACGTTGATTTTGTGGGGTCTGGTGCCGTCGATTGTCAGTGACGTGTGGGGTCTGGGTTCATCTTGGCCGTGTCACTGGGGTTTATAATGGGAAGGTAGGGTGGGTTTATAATGGACAGGTAGGGTGGGTTTATAATGGACAGGTAGGGTGGGTTCATCTTGGCCGTGTCACTGGGGTTTATAATGGACAGGTAGGGTGGGTTTATAATGGGCAGGTAGGGTGGGTTTATAATGGACAGGTAGGGTGGGTTTATAATGGGCAGGTAGGGTGGGTTCATCTTGGCCGTGTCACTGGGGTTTATAATGGGCAGGTAGCGTGGGTTCATCTTGGCCGTGTCACTGGGGTTTATAATGGGCAGGTAGGGTGGGTTTATAATGGACAGGTAGGGTAGGTTATAATGGACAGGTAGGGTGGGTTTATAATGGGCAGGTAGGGTGGGTTTATAATGGGCAGGTAGGGTGGGTTTATAATGGGCAGGTAGAGTGGGTTAATAATGGGCAGGTAGAGTGGGTTTATAATGGACAGGTAGGTTGGGTTTATAATGGGCACGTAGAGTGGGTTCATAATGGACAGGTAGAGTGGGTTAATAATGGGCAGGTAGAGTGGGTTTATAATGGGCACGTAGAGTGGGTTCATAATGGACAGGTGGGGTGGATTTATAATGGGCAGGTAGGGTGGAATGGCGATTGGATGCCTTCCCCACGTAAGATGGCGGTTAGGTGCCTTCCCTATGCAAGATGGCGGTTGGGCGCCTTCCCTTGGTCCCTTTCCAAATAGATTGGTCCCTTTCCACGTTAATGGGTCTCTTTGTGAGTCTGTGAGCGTATGTTGTGAGTCTTCCGGCGTCCGTTGCGAGTCTGCGGGTGTCCGTTGTGAGTCTTCCAGCGTCCATTGTGAGTCTGTGGGTGTCTGTTGTGAGTCTGTGGGTGTCCGTTGTGAGTCTTCTGGCGTCCGTTGTTAAGTCTGCTTGTGTCCGTTGTGAGTCTGTGGGTGTCTGTTGTGAGTCTGTGGGTGTCTGTTGCGAGTCTGTGGGTGTCCGTTGTGAGTCTGTGGGTGTCCGTTCTGAGTCTGCGGGTGTCTGTTGTGAGTCTGCGGGTGTCTGTTGTGAGTCTGTGGGTGTCCATTGTGAGTCTGTGGGTGTCCGTTGTGAGTCTGCGGGTGTCCGTTGTGAGTCTGTGGGTGTCCATTGTGAGTCTGCGCGTGTTCCCGTTGTGAGTCTGTGGGTGTCCATTGTGAGTCTGTGGGTGTCCGTTGCGAGTCTGTGGGTGTCCGTTGTGAGTCTGCGGGTGTTCGTTGTGAGTCTGTGGGTGTCCGTTACGAGTCTGCGGGTGTCTGTTGTGAGTCTGCGGGTGTCCGTTGTGAGTCTGTGGGTGTCCGTTGCGAGTCTGTGCGTGTCCGTTGTGAGTCTGTGGGTATCCGTTGTGAGTCTGCGGGTGTCCGTTGTGAGTCTGTGCGTATCCGTTGTGAGTCTGTGGGTGTCCGTTGTGAGTCTGTGAGTGTCTGTTGCGAATCTGCGGGTGTCTGTTGTGAGTCTGTGGGTGTCCATTGTGAGTCTGTGGGTGTCCGTTGTGAGTCTGTGGGTGTCTGTTGCGAGTCTGTGGGTGTCCGTTGTGAGTCTGTGGGTGTCCGTTGTGAGTCTGTGGGTGTCCGTTGTGAGTCTGTGGGTGTCCGTTGCGAGTCTGCAGGTGTCTGTTGTGAGTCTGTGGGTGTCTGTTGTGAGTCTGTGGGTGTCCGTTGTGAGTCTGTTGGTGTCCGTTGTGAGTCTGTGGGTGTCCGTTGTGAGTCTGTGGGTGTCTGTTGCCAGTCTGTGGGTGTCCGTTGTGAGTCTGTGGGTGTCCGTTGTGAGTCTGCGGGTGTCTGTTGCCAGTCTGTGGGTGTCCGTTGCGAGTCTGTGGGTGTCCGTTGTGAGTCTGTGGGTGTCCGTTGTGAGTCTGTGGGTGTCCGTTGTGAGTCTGTGGGTGTCCGTTGCGAGTCTGCAGGTGTCTGTTGTGAGTCTGTGGGTGTCTGTTGTGAGTCTGTGGGTGTCCGTTGTGAGTCTGTGGGTGTCCGTTGTGAGTCTGTGGGGGTCCGTTGTGAGTCTGTGGGTGTCTGTTGCCAGTCTGTGGGTGTCCGTTGTGAGTCTGTGGGTGTCCGTTGTGAGTCTGCGGGTGTCTGTTGCCAGTCTGTGGGTGTCCGTTGCGAGTCTGTGGGTGTCCGTTGTGAGTCTGTGGGTGTCTGTTGTGAGTCTGTGGGTGTCCGTTGTGAGTCTGTGGGTGTCCGTTGCGAGTCTGTGGGTGTCCATTGTGAGTCTGTGGGTGTCCGTTGCGAGTCTGTGCGTGTCTGTTCTGAGTCTGCGGGTGTCCATTGTGAGTCTGTGGGTATCCGTTGTGAGTCTGTGGGTGTCCATTGTGAGTCTGCGGGTGTCCATTGCGAGTCTGTGGGTGTCCGTTGTGAGTCTGCGGGTGTCCGTTGTGAGTCTGTGGGTGTCCATTGCGAGTCTGTGGGTGTCCGTTGTGAGTCTGCGGGTGTCCGTTGTGAGTCTGTGGGTGTCCGTTGTGAGTCTGTGGGTGTCCGTTGTAAGTCTGTGGGTGTCCATTGTGAGTCTGCGGGTGTCCGTTGTGAGTCTGCGGGTGTCTGTTACCAGTCTGTGGGTGTCCGTTGCGAGTCTGCGGGTGTCCGTTGCGAGTCTGCGGGTTTCTGTTGTGAGTCTGTGGGTGTCCGTTGTGAGTCTGCGGGTGTGCGTTGTGAGTCTGTGGGCGAGTGCCTGTGTAAGTCTGCCGGTCCCCCATGCTACGTGGAAACTCCTTTCCCGCCCTGCACGCGAGCCGAGTCCGCGGTGCAACGTTCGGCGATGCGACGGGGGAATCGCCTCGCCCCGTGGAGGCGGGAACAGGTGGGGCCCCGGGCCTCTGTCGCCATTTCCCGGCATCTGCCTGTGCCTGCGGTGATCCACCAACCCTCGCCTGGTTTGCAGGCGCCTGTCCACCCCCTCGCCTTCCCCAAACCGCAACGGCACCAAACAAAGTCGCCTCGATTATTCCCTTACTCCCCGTCACGTCGACTTCTTCTTGACATCGGAAATAAAAGTTCCGTGTGTAATACTTTTTTTTATCTCTTTGGGGCCGTCCATAAATGACGTCACGCGATTTTTGACGATTTTTAACACCCCCCCCTCAAATATGACGTCACAAAGCTCTGCCCCCCCCCACACACTCCCACCCTCCCCAAAAAAAAACATATTTCCATTTTGAAAATAAAACATGCTTCAAATCGCTTAAAATTATTGTCACTGTAGTGCGTGTTTAACGTGGCGCTGCACTCCGATGTTGTAGGAGAAAACGTTTATTAAAAAGTCTTTTTAATTAAGTAGAAAGTGTCGTCTGTATTTGTTGAAAGTTTTGATGTGACGTCACATTTCTCAAACCCCGCCCCCTCCCTCGTCACACATCGTCACAAATCTCTGACCCCTCCCCACCCCCCCCCTTCTAGGTGCGTGACGTCATTTATGGACGGCCCCTTATTGAGCACCCCCATCAGCCAAAGGCGGCCGTTGTGGCACTTGTGCAGAATGTTTGGGAGTGCCGATTTCCCAGAGAGCTCCCCCTAGAAGTGGGCGACTTATGTTGGCGCGCTTCCCTACCTAAGATGGCGGGTGGGCAGCGTCCCTACCTAAAATGGCGACCAGGAGTCTTCACTGCCTAAAATGGCGGTTGGGCGTCTTTCCTGCCGAATATGGCGGTTGGTTGCCTTCAAACAAGATTATGCTGAAGGGAAACAATAAAATGATAAAATATATATAAAACAATAAAATTTTCGACTGCAACACAAGCAGTCATCATCGGCTGTGAAAACCAACGGCAGGAAACATTTGAAAGAAGTGGCGGTGTGTATTTATTTATTGTTAAACGTTAGCACCACGGACAGCGATTTGGCAGTTTGTATAAATGGACGAGTCCATCTATGTTCGGAAAAGAGGAGGGGGGAGACGAAAAATTAATGTATGCTGTCTGAAAGCCACCGTAAGCATGAACAATCGATTAAGACCCGAAATGGTGTATCAAATCCTTCCAATGATTGCTAAGCCATAATCCATCTTAAAAAAACCGCCACTTTTTTCAAATTTTCTTGCTGTGGTTTTCACACCTGATGATGATTGCTTGTGTTGCGGTTGTAAACGTCGTGATAATTTTATTGTTTTACATTTTTATTATTTTATTGTTTCCCTTCTACGTGGTGACTTTACCGAAAGAACCAAGAATATGAATCCCTGCAGTCACGAACGCTTTAAATCAAAATTTAAGATGGAAGATTTTCACCATTCCGACCTAAGCTGGCGGTTGGGTGCCTTCCTTGCGCAAGATGGCGGCTGGGAGCCGGCACCTCACTCACCTACCCACTAATTTACCTACCCACCCACTTATTTACTCACCCACCCACTAACTCGCCCACACTCAATCATCTGTCCACCCACTCATTCAGTCACCCACTCACTCGTTCACTCACCCATCCGCTCATTCACTCATCTGTCCACCCACTCATTCACTCACCCGTTCATTCACTCACCCACCCACTCATTCACTCACCCACTCATTCATTCACTCACCCACCCACTCATTCACTCACCCACCCGTTCATTCACTGACCCACCCACTCATTCACTCACCCACTCATTCACTCACCCACCCACTCATTCACTCACCCGCTCATTCATTCACTCACCCACCCACTCATTCACTTACCCACCCGTTCATTCACTTACCCACCCACTCATTCACTCACCCACTCATTCACTCACCCACCCACTCATTCACTCACCTACCCGCTCATTCATTCACCCATCCGCTCATTCACTCACTCACCCACTCATTAACTTACTCACCCACTCATTCACTCATCCACCCACTTATTCCCTCACCCACCCACTCATTCACTAACCGACCCACCCACTCACTCACCCACCCGTTCATTCACTAACCCACCCACTCACTCACCCACCCACTCATTCACTCACCCACCCACCCACTCATTCACTCACCCATCCACTCATTCACTCACCCATCCGCTCATTCACTCACTCACCCACTCATTAACTTACTCAACAACAACAACAACCGCCATTCGCCACTAAGTGGCGGTGACGTCACCACGACGCTTGTGCCAGGCTATGTGCACCCTGAGGCCACGTGAAGTGTCGAACCTCCGCTGGCAGGAGGTCACGGGGCAGACCCAGGTGCCACGGGTCGACTGACTGAGATGAGTGGCTGATGCACCACCTGTGCCCCCTACTGTGCCAACCTGCTGTGCTTTAGCCACCCGGCGCTCCGCTCGCTGTTGTGAGCGTCGCTCCTCCGCCCTCCGTTGTTGTTGGAGGGCGACTGCCTCCAACTGCCCAGTAGCATCCTTCACGAGCCTCCTCCACAGAGGCTGATCTTGACACCGCTGGTACCAGTCATCGGCAAGTCCACTCAGCTCCACGTCCTCCTGTACCACATCACTCCATCTCTTCTCTAGCCTGTGCCGCGCCCGCTTAGCCCCCTCAATCCGGCCAAACAAAAGCTGTTTCGGCATGCGGTGGCTGGGCATGCGGGCTACATGACCCAGCCATCGCAGCCTTGCCTGCCGGAGGAGCTCACCGATGGGACCCTGCCCAGATCTTTCAAGGATTTGTGAGCTCCTCACACAATCCAGTCTGGTTAAACCCAGGATGGATCGTAGGCAGGCCAGCCTAAATGTTTCTAACCGGCGAAGATGTTCCATTAGGGGGGTCCACGTTTCGCAAGCGTAGAGAAGGGAGGGAATGACCGTGGCCGAGAAGACCTGAAGCTTAGTGCGGAGCGACAGACCAGGTAGCTTCCACACAGCGTTACGCAACCAATGAAAAGATATTGCCGCTCGACTGATTCGGAGTGAGACCTCTGCTGTTAAACTGGAGCCAGTCATAAGCACACTGCCCAGGTATGGGAAACTCTCCACTCTCTCCACAACTGCCCCATCACCGATTGGGAGTTGTGGGGGTGGAGTGTCCGATGGTACAAAATACCCAGGCAGGTGCTTAGTTTTGGTGGGGCTGATGGTAAGGCCCCACCTCTTAGTGGCACGCTCCAGTCTCAGCAGCAGCGTCTCCAACTCCTCCTCTGACTGAGCAGCTATTACCAAATCATCAGCATACATAACGTGGTTGAGCAATAGGGAGCCATCCCTTGACCGCACCCGGGCATCGATTAGCCTCCCATTATATCTGTACCATATGGAGATTCCCCCGGTACAGCTATTGAAGGCTTCACGAACTACGTGGTCAAAATAGATGTTAAATAATGTGGGAGCCAGAGGACATCCCTGTCGCACCCCAAGGTGTACAGGGAATGGCTCTGACTCCCGGCCACGTAGTTTTACCCGGGCCCGCTCACCATCATGAAGGTCCTTAATGATCGTGAGCAGAGGGTCAGGTACTCCAAAAGCACGAAGAACGACCCAGAGCCCAGGCCTACTGATGGTATCATAGGCCTTGACCAGGTCAATAAAGCAGAGATGTAGGTCTTGTTGGAATTCCCTACACCTCTGCTGTAGCAGACGGACAGAAAATATGGCATCTGTGCAGGACCGCCCTTTCCTGAAACCGCATTGGGGCTCCGCAAGCCTCTCCTCAGCGTGCCTGGCAAGGCGATGCTGAATAATCCTTTCCAGGAACCTACTCACCCACTCATTCACCCACCCACCCACTTATTTCCTCACCCACTCACTCACCCACCCACTCATTCCCTCACCCATCCACTCATTCACTCACCCACCCACTCACATCCTCGCCCCTCCCCTCAACCCCCTCGCCCCTCCCCCTCACATCACCCACCCCCTCCCCTCAACCCCCCCTCGCTTCAACCCCCTCGCCCCTCCCCTCAACCCCCCTCGCCCCTCCCCCTCACATCACCCACCCCCTCCCCTCAACCCCCCTCCCCTCAACCCCATCGCTCCTCCTCTCTGGTCCCTCCCCTCAACCCCCTCGCCCCTCCCCTTCACCACCACCCCCTCCCCTCAAACCCCTCGCCCCTCCCCTCAATTCGTCGCTTAGCGACAAATTGAGGGGAGGGGTGAGGGGGGGTAAATGGGGTGACGTCACACGTCTATAAAAGCGCGGGAAACCCCTCCCCCAGCGATGGCGGCTGTCTCTGAGGCGGCCTCGCGGCCTCGTCCGATGGCGCCTCGAGCACCGCGGGGGCCACGCGGATCGACATCGGTGAGGGGGGAATCTGTGCGTCTCGTTGCTCCTCACCACCTCCTCACCACCTCCTCACCACCTCGTCAACCTCCTCACCCATCACCTCGTCAACCTCCTCACCCATCACCTCGTCAACCTCACCCATCACCTCGTCAACCTCCTCACCCATCACCTCGTCTCCCTCCTCACCCATCGCCTCACCTCGTCTCCCTCCTCACCCATCGCCTCACCTCGTCTCCCTCCTCACCCATCGCCTCACCTCGTCTCCCTCCTCACCCATCACCTCACCTCGTCTCTCTCCTCACCCATCGCCTCACCTCGTCTCTTCACCAATCACCTCATCTCTCTCCTCACCCATCACCTCACCTCGTCTCTCGCCTCACCCATCAACTCACCTCGTCTCTCTCCTCACCCATCAACTCACCTCGTCCCCCTCCTCACCCATCGCCTCACCTCGTGTCTCTTACCCATCACCTCACCTCGTCTCCCTCCTCACCCATCCCCTCACCTCGGCTCTCTCACGCATCACCTCACCTCGTCAACCTCCTCACCCATCACCTCGTCTCCCTCCTCACCCATCCCCTCACCTCGTCTCCTCACCCATCGCCTCTCCTTGTCTCACCTCGTCTCCCTCCTCACCCATCACCTCACCTCGTCTCTCCCCACCCGTGAGGGTGAGTGATGGGTGGGTGTGAGAGTGAGTGGTGGGTGGGTGTGAGTGAGTGGTGGGTGGGTGGGTGTGAGAGTGAGTGGTGGGTGGGTGTGAGAGTGAGTGGTGGGTGGGTGTGAGAGTGAGTGGTGGGTGGGTGTGAGAGTGAGTGGTGGGTGGGTGTGAGAGTGAGTGGTGGGTGTGAGCGTGAGTGGTGGGTGGGTGTGAGAGTGAGTGGTGGGTGGGTGTGAGAGTGAGTGGTGGGTGGGTGTGAGAGTGAGTGGTGGGTGGGTGTGAGAGTGAGTGGTGGGTGGGTGTGAGAGTGAGTGGTGGGTGGGTGTGAGAGTGAGTGGTGGGTGGGTGTGAGAGTGAGTGGTGGGTGGGTGTGAGAGTGAGTGGTGGGTGGGTGTGAGAGTGAGTGGTGGGTGGGTGTGAGAGTGAGTGGTGGGTGGGTGTGAGAGTGAGTGAATAAAAGTTCCGTGTGTAATACTTTTTTATCTCTTTGGGGCCGTCCATAAATGACGTCAGGCGATTTTTGACGATTTTTAACACCCCCCCCCTCAAATATGACGTCACAAAGCTCTGCCCCCCCACCCCCACCCTCCCCCAAAAAAACATATTTCCATTTTGAAAATAAAACATGCTTCAAATCGCTTAAAATTATTGTCACTGTAGTGCGTGTTTAACGTGGCGCTGCACTCCGATGTTGTAGGAGAAAACGTTTATTAAAAAGTATTTTAATTAAGTAGAAAGTGTCGTCTGTATTTGTTGAAAGTTTTGATGTGACGTCACATTTCCCAAACCCCGCCCCCTCCCTCGTCACACATCGTCACAAATCTCTGACCCCACCCCCCCTCCTAGGTGCGTGACGTCATTTATGGACGGCCCCTTTTTGAGCACCCCCATCAGCCACAGGCGGCCGTTGTGGCACTTGTGCAAAATGTTTGGGAGTGTCGATTTCCCAGAGAGCTCCCCCTAGAAGTGGGCGACTTCTGTTGGCGCGCTTCCCTACCTAAGATGGCGGGTGGGCAACGTCCCTACCTAAAATGGCGGCCATGAGTCTTCACTGCCTAAAATGGCGGTTGGGCGTCTTTCGTACCGAATATGGCGGTTGGTTGCCTTCAAACAAGATTATGCTGAAGGGAAACAATAAAATAATAAAATATATATAAAACAATAAAATTCTCACGACGTTTCGACTGCAACACAAGCAGTCATCATCGGGTGTGAAAACCAACGGCAGGAAACATTGAAAGAAGTGGCGGTGTGTATTTATTTATTTTTAAACGTTAGCACCACGGACAGCGATTTGGCAGTTTGTTTAAATGTACGAGTCCATCTATGTTCGGAAAAGAGGAGGGGGGAGACGAAAAATTAATGTATGCTGTCTGAAAGCCACCGTAAGCGTGAACAATCGATTAAGACCTGAAATGGTGTATCAAATCCTTCCAATGATTGCTAAGCCATAATCCATCTTTAAAAAAACGCCACTTTTTTCAAATTGTCTTGCTGTGGTTTTCACACCTGATGATGATTGCTTGTGTTGCGGTTGTAAACGTCGAGATAATTTTATTGTTTTACATTTTTATTATTTTATTGTTTCCCTTCTACGTGGTGACTTTACCGAAAGAACCAAGAATATGAATCCCTGCAGTCACGAACGCTTTGAATCAAAATTTAAGATGGAAGATTTTCACCATTCCGACCTAAGCTGGTGGTTGGGTGCCTTCTTTACGCAAGATGGCGGCTGGGAGCCGGCACCTCACTCACCCACCCACTAATTTACCTACCCACCCACTTATTTACTCACCCACCCACTAACTTGCCCACACTCAATCATCTGTCCACCCACTCATTCACTCACCCACCCACTCGTTCACTCACCCACCCGCTCATTCACTCATCTGTCCACCCACTCATTCACTCACCCGTTCATTCACTCACCCACCCACTCATTCACTCACCCACTCATTCATTCACTCACCCACTCATTCACTCACCCACCCGTTCATTCACTCACCCACCCACTCATTCACTCACCCACTCATTCACTCACCCACCCACTCATTCACTCACCCACTCATTCATTCACTCACCCACCCACTCATTCACTTACCTACCCGTTCATTCACTCACCCACCCACTCATTCACTCACCCACCCATTCACTAACCCACCCACTCATTCACTCACCTACACGCTCATTCATTCACCCATCCGCTCATTCACTCACTCACCCACTCATTAACTTACTCACCCACTCATTCACTCACCCACCCACTTATTCCCTCACCCACCCACTCATTCACTAACCCACCGACCTATTCACTCACCCACCCGTTCATTCACTAACTCACCCACCCACTCACTTATTCACTCACCCACCCACCAACTCATTCACTCACCCATCCACTCATTCACTCACCCACCCACTCATTCACTCACCCACCCACTTATTCCCTCACCCACCCACTCATTCACTAACCCACCCACCCACTCACTCACCCACCCACTCATTCACTAACCCACCCACTCACTCACCCACCCACTCATTCACTCACCCACCCACTCATTCACTCATCCACCCACTCACCTCCTTGCCCCTCCCCTCAACCCCCTCGCCCCCCCCACACCCCCACCCTCCCCAAAAAAAAACATATTTTCATTTTGAAAATAAAACATGCTTCAAATCGCTTAAAATTATTGTCACTGTAGTGCGTATTTAACGTGGTGCTGCACTCCGATGTTGTAGGAGAAAACGTTTATTAAAAAGTCTATTTAATTAAGTAGAAAGTGTCTGTATTTGTTGAAAGTTCTGATGTGACGTCACATTTCTCAAACCCCGCCCCCTCCCTCGTCACACATCGTTACAAATCTCTGACCCCTCCCCACCCCCCCCCTTCTAGGTGCGTGACGTCATTTATGGACGGCCCCTTTTTGAGCACCCCCATCAGCCACAGGCGGCCGTTGTGGCACTTGTGCAGAATGTTTGGGAGTGCCGATTTCCCAGAGAGCTCCGCCTAGAAGTGGGCGACTTCTGTTGGCGCGCTTCCCTACCTAAGATGGCGGGTGGGCAACGTCCCTACCTAAAATGGCGGCCAGGAGTCTTCACTGCCTAAAATGGCGGTTGGGCGTCTTTCGTACCGAATATGGCGGTTGGTTGCCTTCAAACAAGATTATGCTGAAGGGAAACAATAAAATAATAAAATATATATAAAACAATAAAATTATCACGACGTTTCGACTGCAACACAAGCAGTCATCATCGGGTGTGAAAACCAACGGCAGGAAACATTTGAAAGAAGTGGCGGTGTGTATTTATTTATTTTTAAACGTTAGCACCACGGACAGCGATTTGGCAGTTTGTTTAAATGGACGAGTCCATCTATGTTCGGAAAAGAGGAGGGGGGAGACGAAAAATTAATGTATGCTGTCTGAAAGCCACCGTAAGCGTGAACAATCGATTAAGACCTGAAATGGTGTATCAAATCCTTCCAATGATTGCTAAGCCATAATCCATCTTAAAAAAACCGCCACTTTTTTCAAATTGTCTTGCTGTGGTTTTCACACCTGATGATGATTGCTTGTGTTGCGGTCGTAAACGTCGTGATAATTTTATTTTATATTTTTATTATTTTATTGTTTCCCTTCTACGTGGTGACTTTACCGAAAGAACCAAGAATATGAATCCCTGCAGTCACGAACGCTTTGAATCAAAATTGAAGATGGAAGATTTTCACCATTCCGACCTAAGCTGGCGGTTGGGTGCCTTCTTTACGCAAGATGGCGGCTGGGAGCCGGCACCTCACTCACCCACCCACTAATTTACCTACCCACCCACTTATTTACTCACCCACCCACTAACTCGCCCACAATCATCTGTCCACCCACTCATTCACTCACCCACCCACTCGTTCACTCACCCACCCGCTCATTCACTCATCTGTCCACCCACTCATTCACTCACCCGTTCATTCACTCACCCACCCACTCATTCACTCACCCATTCATTCACTCACCCACCCACTCATTCACTCACCCACCCGTTCATTCACTCACCCACCCACTCATTCACTCACCCACTCATTCACTCACCCACCCACTCATTCACTCACCCACTCATTCATTCACTCACCCACCCACTCATTCACTTACCTACCCGTTCATTCACTCACCCACCCACTCATTCACTCACCCACCCATTCACTAACCCACCCACTCATTCACTCACCTACATGCTCATTCATTCACCCATCCGCTCATTCACTCACTCACCCACTCATTAACTTACTCACCCACTCATTCACTCACCCACCCACTTATTCCCTCACCCACCCACTCATTCACTAACCCACCGACCTATTCACTCACCCACCCGTTCATTCACTAACTCACCCACCCACTCACTTATTCACTCACCCACCCACCAACTCATTCACTCACCCATCCACTCATTCACTCACCCACCCACTCATTCACTCACCCACCCACTTATTCCCTCACCCACCCACTCATTCACTAACCCACCCACCCACTCACTCACCCACCCACCCACTCACTCACCCACCCACTCATTCACTAACCCACCCACCCACTCACTCACCCACCCACTCATTCACTCACCCACCCACCCACTCATTCACTCATCCACCCACTCACCTCCTTGCCCCTCCCCTCAACCCCCTCGCCCCCCCCACACCCCCACCCTCCCCAAAAAAAAACATATTTTCATTTTGAAAATAAAACATGCTTCAAATCGCTTAAAATTATTGTCACTGTAGTGCGTATTTAACGTGGCGCTGCATTCCGATGTTGTAGGAGAAAACGTTTATTAAAAAGTCTATTTAATTAAGTAGAAAGTGTCTGTATTTGTTGAAAGTTCTGATGTGACGTCACATTTCTCAAACCCCGCCCCCTCCCTCGTCACACATCGTCACAAATCTCTGACCCCTCCCCACCCCCCCTTCTAGGTGCGTGACGTCATTTATGGACGGCCCCTTTTTGAGCACCCCCATCAGCCACAGGCGGCCGTTGTGGCACTTGTGCAGAATGTTTGGGAGTGCCGATTTCCCAGAGAGCTCCGCCTAGAAGTGGGCGACTTCTGTTGGCGCGCTTCCCTACCTAAGATGGCGGGTGGGCAACGTCCCTACCTAAAATGGCGGCCAGGAGTCTTCACTGCCTAAAATGGCGGTTGGGCGTCTTTCGTACCGAATATGGCGGTTGGTTGCCTTCAAACAAGATTATGCTGAAGGGAAACAATAAAATAATAAAATATATATAAAACAATAAAATTATCACGACGTTTCGACTGCAACACAAGCAGTCATCATCGGGTGTGAAAACCAACGGCAGGAAACATTGAAAGAAGTGGCGGTGTGTATTTATTTATTTTTAAACGTTAGCACCACGGACAGCGATTTGGCAGTTTGTTTAAATGGACGAGTCCATCTATGTTGGGAAAAGAGGAGGGGGGAGACGAAAAATTAATGTATGCTGTCTGAAAGCCACCGTAAGCGTGAACAATCGATTAAGACCTGAAATGGTGTATCAAATCCTTCCAATGATTGCTAAGCCATAATCCATCTTTAAAAAAACGACACTTTTTTCAAATTTTCTTGCTGTGGTTTTCACACCTGATGATGATTGCTTGTGTTGCGGTCGTAAACGTCGAGATAATTTTATTGTTTTACATTTTTATTATTTTATTGTTTCCCTTCTACGTGGTGACTTTACCGAAAGAACCAAGAATATGAATCCCTGCAGTCACGAACGCTTTGAATCAAAATTGAAGATGGAAGATTTTCACCATTCCGACCTAAGCTGGCGGTTGGGTGCCTTCTTTACGCAAGATGGCGGCTGGGAGCCGGCACCTCACTCACCCACCCACTAATTTACCTACCCACCCACTTATTTACTCACCCACCCACTAACTCGCCCACACTCAATCATCTGTCCACCCACTCATTCACTCACCCACCCACTCGTTCACTCACCCACCCGCTCATTCACTCATCTGTCCACCCACTCATTCACTCACCCGTTCATTCACTCACCCACCCACTCATTCACTCACCCACTCATTCATTCACTCACCCACCCACTCATTCACTCACCCACCCGTTCATTCACTCACCCACCCACTCATTCACTCACCCACTCATTCACTCACCCACCCACTCATTCACTCACCCACTCATTCATTCACTCACCCACCCACTCATTCACTTACCTACCCGTTCATTCACTCACCCACCCACTCATTCACTCACCCACCCATTCACTAACCCACCCACTCATTCACTCACCTACACGCTCATTCATTCACCCATCCGCTCATTCACTCACTCACCCACTCATTAACTTACTCACCCACTCATTCACTCACCCACCCACTTATTCCCTCACCCACCCACTCATTCACTAACCCACCGACCTATTCACTCACCCACCCGTTCATTCACTAACTCACCCACCCACTCACTTATTCACTCACCCACCCACCAACTCATTCACTCACCCATCCACTCATTCACTCACCCACCCACTCATTCACTCACCCACCCACTTATTCCCTCACCCACCCACTCATTCACTAACCCACCCACCCACTCACTCACCCACCCACCCACTCACTCACCCACCCACTCATTCACTAACCCACCCACCCACTCACTCACCCACCCACTCATTCACTCACCCACCCACCCACTCATTCACTCATCCACCCACTCACCTCCTTGCCCCTCCCCTCAACCCCCTCGCCCCCCCCACACCCCCACCCTCCCCAAAAAAAAACATATTTTCATTTTGAAAATAAAACATGCTTCAAATCGCTTAAAATTATTGTCACTGTAGTGCGTATTTAACGTGGCGCTGCACTCCGATGTTGTAGGAGAAAACGTTTATTAAAAAGTCTATTTAATTAAGTAGAAAGTGTCGTCTGTATTTGTTGAAAGTTCTGATGTGACGTCACATTTCTCAAACCCCGCCCCCTCCCTCGTCACACATCGTCACAAATCTCTGACCCCTCCCCACCCCCCCCTTGTAGGTGCGTGACGTCATTTATGGACGGCCCCTTTTTGAGCACCCCCATCAGCCACAGGCGGCCGTTGTGGCACTTGTGCAGAATGTTTGGGAGTGCCGATTTCCCAGAGAGCTCCGCCTAGAAGTGGGCGACTTCTGTTGGCGCGCTTCCCTACCTAAGATGGCGGGTGGGCAACGTCCCTACCTAAAATGGCGGCCAGGAGTCTTCACTGCCTAAAATGGCGGTTGGGCGTCTTTCGTACCGAATATGGCGGTTGGTTGCCTTCAAACAAGATTATGCTGAAGGGAAACAATAAAATAATAAAATATATATAAAACACTAAAATTATCACGACGTTTCGACTGCAACACAAGCAGTCATCATCGGGTGTGAAAACCAACGGCAGGAAACATTGAAAGAAGTGGCGGTGTGTATTTATTTATTTTTAAACGTTAGCACCACGGACAGCGATTTGGCAGTTTGTTTAAATGGACGAGTCCATCTATGTTCGGAAAAGAGGAGGGGGGAGACGAAAAATTAATGTATGCTGTCTGAAAGCCACCGTAAGCGTGAACAATCGATTAAGACCTGAAATGGTGTATCAAATCCTTCCAATGATTGCTAAGCCATAATCCATCTTAAAAAAACCGCCACTTTTTTCAAATTGTCTTGCTGTGGTTTTCACACCTGATGATGATTGCTTGTGTTGCGGTCGTAAACGTCGTGATAATTTTATTGTTTTATATTTTTATTATTTTATTGTTTCCCTTCTACGTGGTGACTTTACCGAAAGAACCAAGAATATGAATCCCTGCAGTCACGAACGCTTTGAATCAAAATTGAAGATGGAAGATTTTCACCATTCCGACCTAAGCTGGCGGTTGGGTGCCTTCTTTACGCAAGATGGCGGCTGGGAGCCGGCACCTCACTCACCCACCCACTAATTTACCTACCCACCCACTTATTTACTCACCCACCCACTAACTCGCCCACACTCAATCATCTGTCCACCCACTCATTCACTCACCCACCCACTCGTTCACTCACCCACCCGCTCATTCACTCATCTGTCCACCCACTCATTCACTCACCCGTTCATTCACTCACCCACCCACTCATTCACTCACCCACTCATTCATTCACTCACCCACCCACTCATTCACTCACCCACCCGTTCATTCACTCACCCACCCACTCATTCACTCACCCACTCATTCACTCACCCACCCACTCATTCACTCACCCACTCATTCATTCACTCACCCACCCACTCATTCACTTACCTACCCGTTCATTCACTCACCCACCCACTCATTCACTCACCCACCCATTCACTAACCCACCCACTCATTCACTCACCTACACGCTCATTCATTCACCCATCTGCTCATTCACTCACTCACCCACTCATTAACTTACTCACCCACTCATTCACTCACCCACCCACTTATTCCCTCACCCACCCACTCATTCACTAACCCACCGACCTATTCACTCACCCACCCGTTCATTCACTAACTCACCCACCCACTCACTTATTCACTCACCCACCCACCAACTCATTCACTCACCCATCCACTCATTCACTCACCCACCCACTCATTCACTCACCCACCCACTTATTCCCTCACCCACCCACTCATTCACTAACCCACCCACCCACTCACTCACCCACCCACCCACTCACTCACCCACCCACTCATTCACTAACCCACCCACCCACTCACTCACCCACCCACTCATTCACTCACCCACCCACCCACTCATTCACTCATCCACCCACTCACCTCCTTGCCCCTCCCCTCAACCCCCTCGACCCCCCCACACCCCCACCCTCCCCAAAAAAAAACATATTTTCATTTTGAAAATAAAACATGCTTCAAATCGCTTAAAATTATTGTCACTGTAGTGCGTATTTAACGTGGCGCTGCACTCCGATGTTGTAGGAGAAAACGTTTATTAAAAAGTCTATTTAATTAAGTAGAAAGTGTCGTCTGTATTTGTTGAAAGTTCTGATGTGACGTCACATTTCTCAAACCCCGCCCCCTCCCTCGTCACACATCGTCACAAATCTCTGACCCCTCCCCACCCCCCCTTCTAGGTGCGTGACGTCATTTATGGACGGCCCCTTTTTGAGCACCCCCATCAGCCACAGGCGGCCGTTGTGGCACTTGTGCAGAATGTTTGGGAGTGCCGATTTCCCAGAGAGCTCCGCCTAGAAGTGGGCGACTTCTGTTGGCGCGCTTCCCTACCTAAGATGGCGGGTGGGCAACGTCCCTACCTAAAATGGCGGCCAGGAGTCTTCACTGCCTAAAATGGCGGTTGGGCGTCTTTCGTACCGAATATGGCGGTTGGTTGCCTTCAAACAAGATTATGCTGAAGGGAAACAATAAAATAATAAAATATATATAAAACAATAAAATTATCACGACGTTTCGACTGCAACACAAGCAGTCATCATCGGGTGTGAAAACCAACGGCAGGAAACATTGAAAGAAGTGGCGGTGTGTATTTATTTATTTTTAAACGTTAGCACCACGGACAGCGATTTGGCAGTTTGTTTAAATGGACGAGTCCATCTATGTTCGGAAAAGAGGAGGGGGGAGACGAAAAATTAATGTATGCTGTCTGAAAGCCACCGTAAGCGTGAACAATCGATTAAGACCTGAAATGGTGTATCAAATCCTTCCAATGATTGCTAAGCCATAATCCATCTTAAAAAAACCGCCACTTTTTTCAAATTGTCTTGCTGTGGTTTTCACACCTGATGATGATTGCTTGTGTTGCGGTCGTAAACGTCGTGATAATTTTATTGTTTTATATTTTTATTATTTTATTGTTTCCCTTCTACGTGGTGACTTTACCGAAAGAACCAAGAATATGAATCCCTGCAGTCACGAACGCTTTGAATCAAAATTTAAGATGGAAGATTTTCACCATTCCAACCTAAGCTGGCGGTTGGGTGCCTTCTTTACGCAAGATGGCGGCTGGGAGCCGGCACCTCACTCACCCACCCACTAATTTACCTACCCACCCACTTATTTACTCAACCACCCACTAACTCGCCCACACTCAATCATCTGTCCACCCACTCATTCACTCACCCACCCACTCGTTCACTCACCCACCCGCTCATTCACTCATCTGTCCACCCACTCATTCACTCACCCGTTCATTCACTCACCCACCCACTCATTCACTCACCCACTCATTCATTCACTCACCCACCCACTCGTTCACTCACCCACCCGTTCATTCACTCACCCACCCACTCATTCACTCACCCACTCATTCACTCACCCACCCACTCATTCACTCACCCACTCATTCATTCACTCACCCACCCACTCATTCACTTACCTACCCGTTCATTCACTCACCCACCCACTCATTCACTCACCCACCCATTCACTCACCCACCCACTCATTCATTCACCTACCTGCTCATTCATTCACCCATCCGCTCATTCACTCACTCACCCACTCATTAACTTACTCACCCACTCATTCACTCACCCACCCACTTATTCCCTCACCCACCCACTCATTCACTAACCCACCGACCTATTCACTCACCCACCCGTTCATTCACTAACTCACCCACCCACTCATTCACTCACCCACCCACCAACTCATTCACTCACCCATCCACTCATTCACTCACCCACCCACTCATTCACTCACCCACCCACTTATTCCCTCACCCACCCACTTATTCACTAACCCACCCACCCACTCACTCACCCACCCACTCACTCACCCACCCACTCATTCACTAACCCACCCACTCACTCACCCACCCACTCATTCACTCACCCACCCACCCACTCATTCACTCATCCACCCACTCACCTCCTTGCCCCTCCCCTCAACCCCCTCGCCCCCCCCCCCACACCCCCACCCTCCCCCAAAAAAAACATATTTTCATTTTGAAAATAAAACATGCTTCAAATCGCTTAAAATTATTGTCACTGTAGTGCGTATTTAACGTGGCGCTGCACTCCGATGTTGTAGGAGAAAACGTTTATTAAAAAGTCTATTTAATTAAGTAGAAAGTGTCGTCTGTATTTGTTGAAAGTTCTGATGTGACGTCACATTTCTCAAACCCCGCCCCCTCCCTCGTCACACATCGTCACAAATCTCTGACCCCTCCCCACCCCCCCCTTCTAGGTGCGAGACGTCATTTATGGACGGCCCCTTTTTGAGCACCCCCATCAGCCACAGGCGGCCGTTGTGGCACTTGTGCAGAATGTTTGGGAGTGCCGATTTCCCAGAGAGCTCCGCCTAGAAGTGGGCGACTTCTGTTGGCGCGCTTCCCTACCTAAGATGGCGGGTGGGCAACGTCCCTACCTAAAATGGCGGCCAGGAGTCTTCACTGCCTAAAATGGCGGTTGGGCGTCTTTCGTACCGAATATGGCGGTTGGTTGCCTTCAAACAAGATTATGCTGAAGGGAAACAATAAAATAATAAAATATATATAAAACAATAAAATTATCACGACGTTTCGACTGCAACACAAGCAGTCATCATCGGGTGTGAAAACCAACGGCAGGAAACATTGAAAGAAGTGGCGGTGTGTATTTATTTATTTTTAAACGTTAGCACCACGGACAGCGATTTGGCAGTTTGTTTAAATGGACGAGTCCATCTATGTTCGGAAAAGAGAAGGGGGGAGACGAAAAATTAATGTATGCTGTCTGAAAGCCACCGTAAGCGTGAACAATCGATTAAGACCTGAAATGGTGTATCAAATCCTTCCAATGATTGCTAAGCCATAATCCATCTTAAAAAAACCGCCACTTTTTTCAAATTTTCTTGCTGTGGTTTTCACACCTGATGATGATTGCTTGTGTTGCGGTCGTAAACGTCGTGATAATTTTATTGTTTTATATTTTTATTATTTTATTGTTTCCCTTCTACGTGGTGACTTTACCGAAAGAACCAAGAATATGAATCCCTGCAGTCACGAACGCTTTGAAACAAAATTTAAGATTGAAGATTTTCACCATTCCGACCTAAGCTGGCGGTTGGGTGCCTTCTTTACGCAAGATGGCGGCTGGGAGCCGGCACCTCACTCACCCACCCACTAATTTACCTACCCACCCACTTATTTACTCACCCACCCACTAAGTCGCCCACACTCAATCATCTGTCCACCCACTCATTCACTCACCCACCCACTCGTTCACTCACCCACCCGCTCATTCACTCATCTGTCCACCCACTCATTCACTCACCCGTTCATTCACTCACCCACCCACTCATTCACTCACCCACTCATTCATTCACTCACCCACCCACTCATTCACTCACCCACCCGTTCATTCACTCACCCACCCACTCATTCACTCACCCACTCATTCACTCACCCACCCACTCATTCACTCACCCACTCATTCACTCACCTACCTGCTCATTCATTCACCCATCCGCTCATTCACTCACTCACCCACTCATTAACTTACTCACCCACTCATTCACTCACCCACCCACTTATTCCCTCACCCACCCACTCATTCACTAACCCACCGACCTATTCACTCACCCACCCGTTCATTCACTAACTCACCCACCCACTCACTCATTCACTCACCCACCCACCAACTCATTCACTCACCCATCCACTCATTCACTCACCCACCCACTCATTCACTCACCCACCCACTTATTCCCTCACCCACCCACTCATTCACTAACCCACCCACCCACTCACTCACCCACCCACCCACTCACTCACCCACCCACCCACTCATTCACTAACCCACCCACTCACTCACCCACCCACTCATTCACTCACCCACCCACCCACTCATTCACTCATCCACCCACTCACCTCCTTGCCCCTCCCCTCAACCCCCTCGCCCCTCCCCCCCCACACCCCCACCCTCCCCCAAAAAAAAACATATTTTCATTTTGAAAATAAAACATGCTTCAAATCGCTTAAAATTATTGTCACTGTAGTGCGTATTTAACGTGGCGCTGCACTCCGATGTTGTAGGAGAAAACGTTTATTAAAAAGTATTTTTAATTAAGTAGAAAGTGTCGTCTGTATTTGTTGAAAGTTCTGATGTGACGTCACATTTCTCAAACCCCGCCCCCTCCCTCGTCACACATCGGCACAAATCTCTGACCCCCCCCCCCTTCTAGGTGCGTGACGTCATTTATGGACGGCCCCTTTTTGGGCACCCCCATCAGCCACAGGCGGCCGTTGTGGCACTTGTGCAGAATGTTTGGGAGTGCCGATTTCCCAGAGAGCTCCCCCTAGAAGTGGGCGACTTCTGTTGGCGCGCTTCCCTACCTAAGATGGCGGGTGGGCAACGTCCCTACCTAAAATGGCGGCCAGGAGTCTTCACTGCCTAAAATGGCGGTTGGGCGTCTTTCGTACCGAATTTGGCGGTTGGTTGCCTTCAAACAAGATTATGCTGAAGGGAAACAATAAAATAATAAAATATATATAAAACAATAAAATTCTCACGACGTTTCGACTGCAACACAAGCAGTCATCATCGGGTGTGAAAACCAACGGCAGGAAACATTGAAAGAAGTGGCGGTGTGTATTTATTTATTTTTAAACGTTAGCACCACGGACAGCGATTTGGCAGTTTGTTTAAATGGACGAGTCCATCTATGTTCGGAAAAGAGGAGGGGGGAGACGAAAAATTAATGTATGCTGTCTGAAAGCCACCGTAAGCGTGAACAATCGATTAAGACCTGAAATGGTGTATCAAATCCTTCCAATGATTGCTAAGCCATAATCCATCTTAAAAAAACCGCCACTTTTTTCAAATTTTCTTGCTGTGGTTTTCACACCTGATGATGATTGCTTGTGTTGCGGTCGTAAACGTCGTGATAATTTTATTGTTTTATATTTTTATTATTTTATTGTTTCCCTTCTACGTGGTGACTTTACCGAAAGAACCAAGAATATGAATCCCTGCAGTCACGAACGCTTTGAAACAAAATTTAAGATTGAAGATTTTCACCATTCCGACCTAAGCTGGCGGTTGGGTGCCTTCTTTACGCAAGATGGCGGCTGGGAGCCGGCACCTCACTCACCCACCCACTAATTTACCTACCCACCCACTTATTTACTCACCCACCCACTAAGTCGCCCACACTCAATCATCTGTCCACCCACTCATTCACTCACCCACCCACTCGTTCACTCACCCACCCGCTCATTCACTCATCTGTCCACCCACTCATTCACTCACCCGTTCATTCACTCACCCACCCACTCATTCACTCACCCACTCATTCATTCACTCACCCACCCACTCATTCACTCACCCACCCGTTCATTCACTCACCCACCCACTCATTCACTCACCCACTCATTCACTCACCCACCCACTCATTCACTCACCCACTCATTCATTCACTCACCCACCCACTCATTCACTTACCTACCCGTTCATTCACTCACCCACCCACTCATTCACTCACCCACCCATTCACTCACCCACCCACTCATTCACTCACCTACCCGCTCATTCATTCACCCATCCGCTCATTCACTCACTCACCCACTCATTAACTTACTCACCCACTCATTCACTCACCCACCCACTTATTCCCTCACCCACCCACTCATTCACTAACCCACCGACCTATACACTCACCCACCCGTTCATTCACTAACTCACCCACCCACTCACTTATTCACTCACCCACCCACCAACTCATTCACTCACCCATCCACTCATTCACTCACCCACCCACTCATTCACTCACCCACCCACTTATTCCCTCACCCACCCACTCATTCACTAACCCACCCACTCACTTACCCACCCACCCACCCACTCACCCACCCACTCATTCACTAACCCACCCACCCACTCACTCACCCACCCACTCATTCACTCACCCACTCATTCACTCATCCACCCACTCACCTCCTTGCCCCTCCCCTCAACCCCCTCGCCCCCCCCACACCCCCACCCTCCCCAAAAAAAAACATATTTTCATTTTGAAAATAAAACATGCTTCAAATCGCTTAAAATTATTGTCACTGTAGTGCGTATTTAACGTGGCGCTGCACTCCGATGTTGTAGGAGAAAACGTTTATTAAAAAGTCTATTTAATTAAGTAGAAAGTGTCGTCTGTATTTGTTGAAAGTTCTGATGTGACGTCGCATTTCTCAAACCCCGCCCCCTCCCTCGTCACACATCGTCACAAATCTCTGACCCCTCCCCACCCCCCCCCCTTCTAGGTGCGTGACGTCATTTATGGACGGCCCCTTTTTGAGCACCCCCATCAGCCACAGGCGGCCGTTGTGGCACTTGTGCAGAATGTTTGGGAGTGCCGATTTCCCAGAGAGCTCCGCCTAGAAGTGGGCGACTTCTGTTGGCGCGCTTCCCTACCTAAGATGGCGGGTGGGCAACGTCCCTACCTAAAATGGCGGCCAGGAGTCTTCACTGCCTAAAATGGCGGTTGGGCGTCTTTCGTACCGAATATGGCGGTTGGTTGCCTTCAAACAAGATTATGCTGAAGGGAAACAATAAAATAATAAAATATATATAAAACAATAAAATTATCACGACGTTTCGACTGCAACACAAGCAGTCATCATCGGGTGTCAAAACCAACGGCAGGAAACATTGAAAGAAGTGGCGGTGTGTATTTTTTTTTTTTAAACGTTAGCATCACGGACAGCGATTTGGCAGTTTGTTTAAATGGACGAGTCCATCTATGTTCGGAAAAGAGAAGGGGGGAGACGAAAAATTAATGTATGCTGTCTGAAAGCCACCGTAAGCGTGAACAATCGATTAAGACCTGAAATGGTGTATCAAATCCTTCCAATGATTGCTAAGCCATAATCCATCTTAAAAAAACCGCCACTTTTTTCAAATTTTCTTGCTGTGGTTTTCACACCTGATGATGATTGCTTGTGTTGCGGTCGTAAACGTCGTGATAATTTTATTGTTTTATATTTTTATTATTTTATTGTTTCCCTTCTACGTGGTGACTTTACCGAAAGAACCAAGAATATGAATCCCTGCAGTCACGAACGCTTTGAAACAAAATTTAAGATTGAAGATTTTCACCATTCCGACCTAAGCTGGCGGTTGGGTGCCTTCTTTACGCAAGATGGCGGCTGGGAGCCGGCACCTCACTCACCCACCCACTAATTTACCTACCCACCCACTTATTTACTCACCCACCCACTAACTCGCCCACACTCAATCATCTGTCCACCCACTCATTCACTCACCCACCCACTCGTTCACTCACCCACCCGCTCATTCACTCATCTGTCCACCCACTCATTCACTCACCCGTTCATTCACTCACCCACCCACTCATTCACTCACCCACTCATTCATTCACTCACCCACCCACTCATTCACTCACCCACCCGTTCATTCACTCACCCACCCACTCATTCACTCACCCACTCATTCACTCACCCACCCACTCATTCACTCACCCACTCATTCATTCACTCACCCACCCACTCATTCACTTACCTACCCGTTCATTCACTCACCCACCCACTCATTCACTCACCCACCCATTCACTCACCCACCCACTCATTCACTCACCTACCTGCTCATTCATTCACCCATCCGCTCATTCACTCACTCACCCACTCATTAACTTACTCACCCACTCATTCACTCACCCACCCACTTATTCCCTCACCCACCCACTCATTCACTAACCCACCGACCTATTCACTCACCCACCCGTTCATTCACTAACTCACCCACCCACTCACTCATTCACTCACCCACCCACCAACTCATTCACTCACCCATCCACTCATTCACTCACCCACCCACTCATTCACTCACCCACCCACTTATTCCCTCACCCACCCACTCATTCAGTAACCCACCCACCCACTCACTCACCCACCCACCCACTCACTCACCCACCCACCCACTCATTCACTAACCCACCCACTCACTCACCCACCCACTCATTAACTCACCCACCCACTCATTCACTCATCCACCCACTCACCTCCTTGCCCCTCCCCTCAACCCCCTCGCCCCTCCCCCCCCCACACCCCCACCCTCCCCAAAAAAAAAACATATTTTCATTTTGAAAATAAAACATGCTTCAAATCGCTTAAAATTATTGTCACTGTAGTGCGTATTTAACGTGGCGCTGCACTCCGATGTTGTAGGAGAAAACGTTTATTAAAAAGTATTTTTAATTAAGTAGAAAGTGTCGTCTGTATTTGTTGAAAGTTCTGATGTGACGTCACATTTCTCAAACCCCGCCCCCTCCCTCGTCACACATCGGCACAAATCTCTGACCCCACCCCCCCCCTTCTAGGTGCGTGACGTCATTTATGGACGGCCCCTTTTTGGGCACCCCCATCAGCCACAGGCGGCCGTTGTGGCACTTGTGCAGAATGTTTGGGAGTGCCGATTTCCCAGAGAGCTCCCCCTAGAAGTGGGCGACTTCTGTTGGCGCGCTTCCCTACCTAAGATGGCGGGTGGGCAACGTCCCTACCTAAAATGGCGGCACAGGAGTCTTCATTGCCTAAAATGGCGGTTTAGGCGTCTTTCCTGCCGAATATGGCGGTTGGTTGCCTTCAAACAAGATTATCCTGAAGGGAAACAATAAAATAATAAAATATATATAATACAATAAAATTCTCACGACGTTTCGACTGCAACACAAGCAGTCATCATCGGGTGTGAAAACCAACGGCAGGAAACATTGAAAGAAGTGGCGGTGTGTATTTATTTATTTTTAAACGTTAGCACCACGGACAGCGATTTGGCTGTTTGTTTAGATGGACGAGTCCATCTATTTTGATTTAAAGCTTTCGTGACTGCAGTAATTCATATTCTTAGTTTTTTCGGTAAAGTCACGTTGAAGAGAAACAACAAAATAACAAAATATATATAAAACAATAAAAAAATTCTCACGACGTTTCGACCATAACTCAAACGGTCATCATCAGGTGTGTTGGTTTGCATAAATTTATTTTTAAACGGCAAATTTATTTATTTATAAAAAACGTTGGCGTCACGCGCAGCGATTGGCAGTTTGCCCAGGACTAGTCCATCTATTTTTTTGAAAAGAGGAGGGGGGAGACGAAATTTTTTATAATGTATGCTGTCTGAAAGCCACTGTAAGCGTGAACAATCAATCAAGAACTGAAATGATTTATCAAATCTTTCCAATGATTGCTAAGATAGAATCCATCTTCTCGGTTGAAATTGTCTCTGTGCTTGTATATGTGGATAGCCTCATGAACGAATCTCTCATGGAAGCCAGATGGCTTACAAAGAACCTCCGTCTTGGAAAATGGCATGTGAGCCATGTCTCGGACCGCATTCGTGAACATAAAGCAGACCTTAAACACGGTAGGACCAACACCTCGGCCATAGCAGATCATTGTTCTAATTCAGTAGGCTCACATGCCATTGACTTTTCCAAGACGGAGGTTCTTTGTAAGCCATCTGGCTTCCATGAGAGATTCGTTCATGAGGCTATCCACATATACAAGCACAGAGACAATTTCAACCGAGAAGGTGGATTCTATCTTAGCAATCATTGGAAAGATTTGATAAATCATTTCAGTTCTTGATTGATTGTTCACGCTTACAGTGGCTTTCAGACAGCATACATTATAAAAAATTTCGTCTCCCCCCTCCTCTTTTAAAAAAAAAATAGATGGACTAGTCCTGGGCAAACTGCCAATCGCTGCGCGTGACGCCAACGTTTTTTATAAATAAATAAATTTGCCGTTTAAAAATAAATTCATGCAAACCAACACACCTGATGATGACCGTTTGAGTTATGGTCGAAACGTCGTGAGAATTTGTTATTGTTTTATATATATTTTGTTATTTTGTTGTTTCTCTTCAACGTGACTTTACCGAAAAAACTAAGAATATGAGTCCATCTATGTTCGGAAAAGAGGAGGGGGGAGACGAAAAATTAATGTATGCTGTCTGAAAGCCACCGTAAGCGTGAACAATCGATTAAGACCCGAAATGGTGTATCAAATCCTTCCAATGATTGCTAAGCCATAATCCATCTTACAAAAACCGTCACTTTTTTCAAATTTTCTTGCTGTGGTTTTCACACCTGATGATGATTGCTTGTGTTGCGGTCGTAAACGTCGTGATAATTTTGTTGTTTTACATTTTTATTATTTTATTGTTTCCCTTCTACGTGGTGACTTTACCGAAAGAACCAAGAATATGAATCCCTGCAGTCACGAACGCTTTAAATCAAAATTTAAGATGGAAGATTTTCACCATTCCGACCTAAGCTGGCGGTTGGGTGCCTTCCTTACGCAAGATGGCGGCTGGGAGCCGGCACCTCACTCACCTACCCACTAATTTACCTACCCACCCACTTATTTACTTACCCACCCACTAACTCGCCCACACTCAATCATCTGTCCACCCACTCATTCACTCACCCACTCACTCGTTCACTCACCCATACGCTCATTCACTCATCCGTCCACCCACTCATTCACTCACCCGTTCATTCACTCACCCACCCACTCATTCACTCACCCACTCATTCATTCACTCACCCACCCACTCATTCACTCACCCACCCGTTCATTCACTCACCCACCCACTCATTCACTCACCCACTCATTCACTCACCCACCCACTCATTCACTCACCCGCTCATTCATTCACTCACCCACCCACTCATTCACTTACCCACCCGTTCATTCACTCACCCACCCACTCATTCACTCACCCACTCATTCACTCACGCACCCACTCATTCACTCACCTACACGCTCATTCATTCACCCATCTGCTCATTCACTCACTCACCCACTCATTAACTTACTCACCCACTCATTCACTCATCCACCCACTTATTCCCTCACCCACCCACTCATTCACTAACCTACCCACCCACTCACTCACCCACCCGTTCATTCACTAACCCACCCACCCACTTACTCACCCACCCACTCATTCACTCACCCACCCACCCACTCATTCACTCACCCACCCACTCATTCACTCACCCATCCACTCATTCACTCACCCATCCGCTCATTCACTCACTCACCCACTCATTAACTTACTCAACAACAACAACAACCGCCATTCGCCACTAAGTGGCGGTGACGTCACCACGATGCTTGTGCCAGGCTATGTGCATCCTGAGGCCACGTGAAGTGTCGAACCCCCGCTGGCAGGAGGTCACGGGGCAGACCCAGGTGCCACGGGTCGACTGACTGAGATGAGTGGCTGATGCACCACCTGTGCCCCCTACTGTGCCAACCTGCCGTGCTTTAGCCACCCGGCGCTCCGCTCGCTGTTGTGAGCGTCGCTCCTCCGCCCTCCGTTGTTGTTGGAGGGCGACTGCCTCCAACTGCCCAGTAGCATCCTTCACGAGCCTCCTCCACAGAGGCCGATCTTGACACCGCTGGTACCAGTCATCGGCAAGTCCACTCAGCTCCACGTCCTCCTGTACCACATCACTCCATCTCTTCTCTAGCCCGTGCCGCGCCCGCTTAGCCCCCTCAATCCGGCCAAACAAAAGCTGTTTCGGCATGCGGTGGCTGGGCATGCGGGCTACATGACCCAGCCATCGCAGCCTTGCCTGCCGGAGGAGCTCACCGATGGGACCCTGCCCAGATCTTTCAAGGATTTGTGAGCTCCTCACACAATCCAGTCTGGTTAAACCCAGGATGGATCGTAGGCAGGCCAGCCTAAATGTTTCTAACCGGCGAAGATGTTCCATTAGGGGGGTCCACGTTTCGCAAGCGTAGAGAAGGGAGGGAATGACCGTGGCCGAGAAGACCTGAAGCTTAGTGCGGAGCGACAGACCAGGTAGCTTCCACACAGCGTTACGCAACTGATGAAAAGATATTGCCGCTCGACTGATTCGGAGTGAGACCTCTGCTGTTAAACTGGAGCCAGTCATATGCACACTGCCCAGGTATGGGAAACTCTCCACTCTCTCCACAACTGCCCCATCACCGATTGGGAGTTGTGGGGGTGGAGTGTCCGATGGTACAAAATACCCAGGCAGGTGCTTAGTTTTGGTGGGGCTGATGGTAAGGCCCCACCTCTTAGTGGCACGCTCCAGTCTCAGCAGCAGCGTCTCCAACTCCTCCTCTGACTGAGCAGCTATTACCAAATCATCAGCATACATAACGTGGTTGAGCAATAGGGAGCCATCCCTTGACCGCACCCGGGCATCGATTAGCCTCCCATTATGTCTGTACCATATGGAAATTCCCCCGGTACAGCTATTGAAGGCTTCAGGAACTACGTGGTCAAAATAGATGTTAAACAATGTGGGAGCCAGAGGACATCCCTGTCGCACCCTAAGGTGAACAGGGAATGGCTCTGACTCCCGGCCACGTAGGAAAACGGTTTCCTTTTCCTGCTGATGACCGATTGTGTTGCGATCGAAACGTCGTAGCTTTTTGTTATTTTGTATTTTGTTTGAACCTATCTCCGAGACTTTACCGAAAGACCCAAAGAATATGAATTCCTGCAGTCACGAAAGCTTTAAGTCACTGACTCGCTCACTCACTCACCAACTTGCTCACACACTCACTCACCCACTTACCCACTGACACACTCATACACTCACTCACCCACTAACCCATTAACTTACTTACTCACACACTCACTCACCCACTAACTCACTCACCGACCCACTCACTCACCCAGAACACCCACTCAATCAGCCACTCACTCACGCATACACTCACTCACACACTCACTCACACACCCACACACTCACACACCCACACACTCACACATTCACTCACTCACACTCACCCACCCACTTTCTCACTCACCCACCCACTCACTCACCCACCCACTCAATCACCAACCCACTCACTCACCCACTCACTTACTCATTCACTCACCCATTTACTCACCCACTCACACACTCACCCATTCACGCACTCACTCACCCACTCACCGACTCACTCATCCACTTACACACTCACTTACTCACCCACATACACACTCACCCACTCACTCACTCTCATGTGCTTACTCACCCACCCACTCACTCACACACCAACTCAGTCACACACTCACACATTCACTCACACACTCACTCACTCAACCATGCACTCACCCACCCACTTTCTCACTCACCCACTCTCTCAAGCACTCACCCACCCACACACTCACACACCCACATACTCACCCACCCTCACAATCACCCACACACTCACACACCCACACACTCACTCACACACCCACACACTCACACAACCACTCACTCACACACCCACTCACACACAACAACAACAACAACAAGCGCCATTCACCACTAAGTGGCGGTGACGTCACCACGATGCTTGTGCCAGGCTATGTGCACCCTGAGGCCACGTGAAGTGTCGAACGCCCGCTGGCAGGAGGTCACGGGGCAGACCCAGGTGCCACGGGTCGACTGAGATGACTGACTGATGCACCACTTGTGCCCCCTACTGTGCCAACCTGCTGTGCTTTAGCCACCCGGCGCTCCGCTCGCTGTTGTGAGCGTCGCTCCTCCGCCCTCCGTTGTTGTTGGAGGGCGACTACCTCCAACTGCCCAGTAGCGTCCTTCACGAGCCTCGTCCACAGAGGCCGATCTTGACACCACTGGCACCAGTCATCGGCAAGTCCACTCAGCTCCACGTCCTCCCGTACCACATCACTCCATCTCTTTTCTAGCCCCTGCCGCGCCCATTTAGCCCCCTCAATCCGGCCAAATAAAAGCTGTTTCGGCATGCGGTGGCTGGGCATGCGGGCTACATGACCCAGCCATCGCAGCCTTGCCCGCCGGAGGAGCTCACTGATGGGACCTTGCCCAGATCTTTCAAGGATTTGTGAGCTCCTCACACAATCCAGTCTGGTTAAACCCAGGATTGATCGTAGGCAGGCCAGCCTAAATGTTTCTAACTGGCAAAGATGTTCCATTAGGGGGGTCCACGTTTCGCAAGCGTAGAGAAGGGAGGGAATGACCGTGGCCGAGAAGACCTGAAGCTTAGTGCGGAGCGACAGACCAGGTAGCTTCCACGCAGCGTCACGCAACCGATGAAAAGATATTGCCGCTCGACTGATTCGGAGTGAGACCTCTGCTGTTAAACTGGAGCCGGTCATACGCACACTGGCCAGGTATGGGAAACTCTCCACTCGCTCCACAACTGCCCCATCACCGATTGGGAGTTGTGGGGGTGGAGTGTCCGATGGTACAAAATACCCAGGCAGGTGCTTAGTTTTGGTGGGGCTGATGGTAAGGCCCCACCTCTTAGTGGCACGCTCCAGTCTCAGCAGCAGCGTCTCCAACTCCTCCTCTGAATGTGCAGCTATTACCAAATCATCAGCATACATAACGTGGTTGAGCAATAGGGAGCAATCCCTTGACTGCACCCGGGCATCGATCAGCCTCCCATTATATCTATACCATATGGAGATTCCCCCGGTACATCTATTGAAGGCTTCACGAACTACGTGGTCAAAATAGATTATAAATAATGTGGGAGCTAGAGGACATCCCTGTCGCACCCCAAGGTGTACAGGGAATGGCTCTGACTCCCGGCCACGTAGTTTTACCCGGGCCCACTCACCATCATGAAGGTCCTTAATGATCATGAGCAGAGGGTCAGGTACTCCAATAGCACGAAGAACAACCCAGAGCCCAGGCCTACTGATGGTATCATAGGCCTTGACCAGGTCAATAAAGCAGAGATGTAGGCCTTGTTGGAATTCCATGCACCTCTGCTGTAGCAGACGGACAGAAAATATGGCATCTGTGCAGGACCGCCCTTTCCTGAAACCGCATTGGGGCTCTGCAAGCCTCTCCTCAGCCTGCCTGGCAAGGCGATGCTGAACAATCATTGCCAGGACCTTCCCCGGCACACTGAGGAGTGAGATGCCCCTGTAGTTGTTACAGTCTGCATGGTCCCCCTTCTTAAAAAGGGGGACCACCAGGGCATCCTTCCAATCCTGCAGAACCCATCCAGTGGTCCAGACTGTTGTTATGATGTCATATAGGGCAGTCTGTGCACAAACACCACCCTCCCTCAGCATTTCGCTTGGGAGATCATCTCTGCCTGCTGCCTTTCCTGGTCTCAGACTCCGGATCGCCTTCAGTACTTCCTCAACAGATGGCACCTCAGCCAGCCACTCACAGGGGGTGACTTCTTCCAATATTTGAGGCACCGCAGCCTCAGCAGGGTCATCCTCACTATGTGCCACGATGTTTTCCTGGCTGAGGGATTTTCCCTCCCCCAGGACCTCACAGAAATGCTCAGCAAATCAGCAAACCTGTTCCTGCGGGTCGGAGATTGAATCACCGTTTTTTCCCCTAATGATGGTAATAGGTGTGGCGCTGCAGGTTACTTTTTTGATGGAGTTAAATAGAGATTTCTGATCGCGGGCCACTGAGGCAGACTCCATCTCCTCAGCAACCCGCAACCACCACCCATCCTTGCAGCGCCTCACGGCTCTCCGAACCTCCGAGCAAAGGCTGCGGTAAGCCTCCTCATTCTCTGACGTGGGATTCTGTAGCCGATGACAGTGGGCCTGTCGCTTTTTCTCAACCATCCTGAACACCCCCTCTGTCAGCCAGGGTCTCTGGGGAGGTCTGGACCGCGTACCCAAAGCAACCATTGCAGCTGCATGAGTCACAGTCCTAAACCTCGCCCATTTACCCTTGACATCTAGAGGAGTCGGGGACGATGCCAATCCCAGCCGCAAGCGATGATGAAATTCCCGCTTGCAACTTTCATCAGATAACTAAGACCAGGCCACTTTAGGTTGGAATGGGGTCCTGGGTGTACACCCACCACCGGAATGGAAGAATGGCAGGTGCATCTTACAGATGACTAGTCGATGGTCAGAGGGCAGATCAGCTCCACGGTAGGTCCTGGTGTCAAGGCCATGGGCTCGCATCCGCTGGTCCGTCACTGTGTTGTCCAGTAGATGTTCTTACGACGTTTCGACCATAACACAAACGGTCGAAACGTCGTGAGAATTTTTATTGTTTTGTATATTTTTTTTATTATTTTATTGTTTCCCTTCAACGCGGCTTTACCGAAAGAGCTAAGAATATGAATTACTGCAGTCTCGAAAGCTTTAAATAAAAATGTATTGTCACATTGTAGTTGCGTATTTAACGTGGCACTGCACTCTGATGTTGTAGGAGAACACATTTTTTCCTTAAAAAATCTATTTAATTATTGTTTTATATATATATTTATCATTCTATTGTTTCCCTTCAACGTGACTTTACCGAAAGAACCACGAATATAAGTAGAACGTGCCGTGTCCATATTTACTTAAAGTTTTGCGCATTTCGATGTGACGTCACATTTCTCAAACCACGCCCCCCTCCTCGTCACGCATCGTCACAAATGCCTGACCCCTCCCCCCATCCCACCCCACCCCCTAGGTGCGTGACGTCATTCATGGACGGCCTCTTATCGTTTCACTCCTCATCACTGCCTGCAGCAGATTCGCGCAGGGCAGTGGCAACGTGCGACCCACCCCTTGTGACCTCAACGGGCTGTAGGGGGCAAGCGGGGTGGGTTGTCCAGCGCCACGCCCGACCGCCTTTGTCTCCCCCCAGTGGCGATATTTCACCACACACTTGAGGCTGAGTCTTCAGCGGGCGGGCGGGCGGGAATCGAGTTTGATTCCCCGGCCCGGCGTCCCTGCAATACAACAATGATCGATCCGTGATGAATTAAAAAAAAAATAATAAAGGTTTTGATTTAAAGCTTTCGTGACTGCAGTAATTTATATTCTTAGCTCTTTCGGTAAAGTCACGTTGAAGGGAAACAATAAAATAATAAAATATATAAAACAATTAAAAAATTCTCACGACGTTTCGACCATAACGCAAACGGTCATCATCAGGTGTGAAAAACTTCTTTCAAATGTTTTTTGCCGTTGGTTTTCACACCTGATGATGACCGTTTGCGTTATGGTCGAAACGTCGTGAGAATTTTTTTTATTGTTTTATATATATTGTATTATTTTATTGTTTCCCTTACATTAATTTTTCGTCTCCCCCCTCCTCTTTTCAGAACATAGATGGACTCGTCCTTCTAAACAAGCTGTCAAATCGCTGCGCATGGCACTGACGTTTTTATAAATAAATATATACACCGTTTTAAAATAAATAAATTAATGCGGACCGACACACCTGATGACGACCGTTTGTGTTTTGGTCGAAACGTCGTGAGAATGTTTTTTTATTGTTTTATATATATTTTATTATTTTATTGTTTCCCTTCAACGTGACTTTAGTCACGAAAGCTTTAAATCAAGATTTGAAGGCTGTTTTATATTATTATATTTTTTGGGGGGGAGGGGGGAGGAGCAGAGCTTTGTGACGTCATATTTGAGGGCGGGGGTGGGGGTCTGACTTTTTGTGACGCCACGTGACTAGGGGTGGGTGGGTGGATGGGGGGGGGGATAAAAAACATTCATCCAAAATCGCGTGACGTCGCTTATGGACCCAGCCCCTTAATTCGCTGTTTCACCTACCTTGGCACGTGCCTACGACGAGATCATTCTCTAGGGGGGGGGGTGTGGGGTGTGGGGATGGATTCGTAGGCAAATGAGCTCTCTCGCGGGACTGGTGCGGACGGGGATTGGGGATTTCCCCCGGCTGAGAGGTGACACTTTTCACGCACTCACCCGTGACGACTGCCAAGCTAATGATCAGCCAAGGGTGTTCAGTGGCGCGTTCGGACCGCGAGCGAGCGGTGGTGGAGCGGTTGGCGCGATGCCGCCGCTGCCGCCGCCGCCACCGCCGCCGCCACGAACCTGACGACCTGAGTTTGACTCCAGCCCGCGGGGCCAATGCCAAGCGACGATTATCCGAACATAGATGGACTCGTCCTTTTAAACACACTGTCAAATCGCTATCCGTGGTGCTAACGTTTTTTTTTTTAAATAAATAAATGCAAACACCTTCTTTGGTTCTTTCGGTAAAGTCACCACGTAGAATGAGAATAAAATAATAAATTGATAAAATAAAATAACACAATAATATTCTCACGACGTTTCGGCCACAACACAAGCGCTGTCCTACCAGACAGTCTCGCCCCCTTCACCTGATGAAGGCCGCTTGTGTTGTGGCCGAAACGTCGTGAGAATATTATTGTGTTATTTTACTTTATCAATTTATTATTTTATTCTCATTCTACGTGACTTTATCGAAAGAACCAAAGAAGATGAATCATTGCAGTCACGAAAGCTTTAAATCGAAAAATGCAAACACCGTTTGAAAATAAATTAATAAATACGCCGTTTGGAAAATAAATTAATAAATACAAACCGCTACTTCTTTCAAATGCTTCTTGCCGTTGGTTTTTTTCACACCTGATGATGACTGTTTGTGTTACAGTCGTAAACGTCGTGAGAATTTTATTGTTTTTTATATATATTTTATTATTTTATTGTTTCCCTTCAACGTGACTTTACCGAAAGAACCAAGAATATAATATTATCATAGTATGTTTTTTTTGTTGTTTTTTGTCATTTTGACTGCAGGTATTGTGGTTAATGCAGTGACATGAATCCTTGCAAAAAAAGGTTTCGGTTTTGTTGCCAGAAAAAAAGGGGGAAAACCCCCCCTGTTATAAGAACACCATATAGCCACAAGATCACTCGCAACAGCGCCACCTATTGGACATGTCACAAGATGAAGGCCGCTTGTATTGTGGCCGAAACGTCGTGATTTTTTGTTATTTTATTTTTCACCTACGTGACTTTACCCAATAGAACCAAAGAGTATGGATCCTAGCAGTCACGAAAGCTTTAAATCTAGAATGTCACAAGCCGCCACTAGCGATTGTTCAAGTTCATGCGGGGGACCTCCGCAGGTGGCTGCTTGTGTGTGTGTGTCGGAGCGGTAGTGGTAGTGGTTGTGTAAACTTCGCCGGTGAGGAGACAAAGGCGGTCGGGCGTGGTGCTGGACACCCGCGCCCCTCGTGTGCCCCAGTGCCGCCCTTCATAGGCGTTGCTCTATTTATTTATTTTTTAACGATCAGAGGAAACAAGAAGATCCTCCGTTCATCATTTCGTTTTTTTTATTCTTTGCTTTATGTAACCCCCCCCCCTTTTAAATGAAAGACCCAACAACAAAATATTTTTTTCTTTTTTTTCTGCTCTTCTTACCCCTTCCCTCTCTCTCTACCCCCCTCTCTACAGAAGAATTCGTTCTGTGAAGGATGTCATTCCTCACTTACAGTACCCCGGAGTTTACAAATTGATCTGCACCTGTGGTGACTGCTATATCGGGGAGACGAAACGACATGTCTCTGACCGAATTCGCGAGCACAAATCAGATTTGAAACACGGCAGAACGAATTCTGAGCTTGGCTGTGTTCACTCCAGCGCTGTCCTCTAGACAGTCTGGACCCTTCACCTGATGAAGGCCACTTGTGTTGTGGCCGAAACGTCGTGAATTTTTTTTTTATGTTTTGTTGTTTTTTTACGTGACTTTACCGAATAGAACTAAAGAGTATGGATCCTTGCAGTCACGAAATCTTCAAATCTAGAAGCCACGTGAAGTGTCGAACGCCCGCTGGCAGGAGGTGTCGCTGTTCGACTGACTGAGATGACTGGTCGATGCACCACCTGTGACACACACACACAGGTATACACACACACACACAGTGTACACATACAACACACAAAGACAAAGATCCCCCGTATAGCCTTAACAGACTGTAGGGGCAAGTGCTGTTAGCAAGCAGCACCTATGAAGGCCGAAGCGGCTACACGAGGGGGTGGGTAGCCAGCACCACGCCCGGCCGCCTTTGTCTCCCCAGTGGCGATGCTTACACACCGCACCAGGTACTCATTTGAGGCTGAGTCGACCTAGGGGAGGCCCAGGACCGGTTCAGATAATCGTCAATGGTGTTGGCACACAAATACAAAGCACGGTTGTTGATTTACCCTATGAATAACCCAACCAGTTAATTGGTCAGCCATTATCATTTACGTGGCATACATTAACCAACACCTCCCCCACCCCTCTGGTTTTTGCACACCCTGATTGACCTACAAGTGAAGACACCACAATTACCACCTCCCCCATCTGCTTAAGACCCAGATAGGAGGAAGGATTCCTATGTAACTCTGTGGCTGTCCGCCTAATGATGCTGCTGCTGCTGGTCGTGGTTGCGTTTGTTCTTACCGGCGATAAGTGACCAGGGTTACTCGGATCGTGAATGATGTTGTGGGTTAACTCTTCAGAACACACACACGCACGCACCGGTGAGTGCTGAACAAAGTAACTAATAGTCCACGTTTTGTTAACGTGACACAAACTGCTTACTGATTGGGCTGTGTCGGGTGGTGGCGGGTTTAACGACACAGCATTTATAATTGGTCTGACACTGGTGAGAATAGACCCTAAAGAAGGATGTTGTGTCTGGTCTAGGCCAAATCAGATTCAAAGACAATGTGTCATATCTTATCAGAGCCATGTCTGTTTGCATGTTCACCACGAGTACCGTGTGTGTGGTTAACACGGTAACTTCATGCCTTGCAAAAGGCTTATTTTGGCGTTTGAACATCTTTACACAACTCCTGTGTTATTTCCGTAACATCTTCATCGTGATCAACAACAACAACAACACCATCAACACCATCAACATCATCAACAACAACACCATCAACACCATTAACATCATCAACAACACCATCAACATCATCAACAACAACACCATCAACATCATCAACAACAACACCATCAACATCAACAACAACACCATCAATACCATCAACATCATCAACAACAACATTATCAACATCATCAACAACAACAACAACACCATCAATGCCATCAACATCATCAACAACAACACCATCAACATCAACAACACCATCAATACCATCAACATCATCAACAACATCAACACCATCAAAATCAACAACAACACCATCAATACCATGAACATCATCAACAACAACACCATCAACATCATGAACAACAACAACACCATCAATACCATCAACATCATCAACGACAACACCATCAACATCATCAACAACACCATCAACATCAACAACACCATCAACACCATCAACATCATCAACAACAACACCATCAACATCATCAACAACAACACCATCAACAACATCATCAACATCCATAATCCAGGTACTGTTATGGGTTTGATTGCGTAATATTTAAACGTGTCGCTAAACCTGCCACCACCCGACACAGCCAATTAGTAAGCGGTTTGTCACGTGAAAAGAACGTGCCAAAAACCGTTACTAGAGCAAAGCCACAACATTTGGAATCTGAGTACGACGTTTCACCGGTAATTACAACTAGCTTCATCAGGCAGCAGCCAGAATCGTGGGGAAATCCCCCTGTTTCGCTCCTTAAATAGAGGGGTAGATGTAACGACGTCACTTGTGTGCGCTTCTTGCGTGAAATTGAGTGGGGAGGGGGGAGTGTTAATGAATGCATATGAATGACAATGGGCATCTTTTGCCGCTAGGGTTATTTATATGGTAATCAATTATGATACATTATGCATGCGCGTTATGCAAGCCCATTTGTTATTGTACTCCCCGTTGGTTGTGTGTACTAAAATAGCAGTACCGACGGTAATCCCGATTGAAGTTTGGTGACCTGTATAGGCATGCATTTAAACAATGTGTTATTTGATGGTCAGGTTAAAAGAAAATTGTATTTATCTCAATTTCGATAGATTCTCAAATTAGTCGTCGCCAGTAGTAACTAGTTTTGCGCGGAACTTTAATATTATCAAAAGCAATTGAGTGTCCTTGTTGGCACGCGTGTTAATTTTAGTCTCGTGCTGATCATTCGTCTTGTTTTCCCTACATAGCATTTGCCACAAGTGTAAGTAATCCGGTACACACCTTCTGTCGATAACTTCGGTAATACATATTTCGTACCAGATATCATTTTTTGTATTTTATGTACCGTGCCAAATCTGACTCGGATGTTTTGTTTTTCCAAACATCTGGCTAGTTGATCAGTTACTCCCACAATATAGGGTATTATTTTTTTAGTTTTAATCACTTGGTCAGTTTCAATGCTCGTGTTATTTTTATTTGGTTTCGGAATTCAATGCCCTGTTGATTTGTGCATCATTGTAACCATTCAATTACAGCGCTTCATATACGTTTAATTTCACTTCTCAGACCATCACCATCTGACACTTCCTTAGCCCGATGTATGAGTGTCTTGATGAAAGCATATTTCTGTAAGCGATGATGGTGTGACTGCATTTAAGATAGGCGTCAGTGTGCATTTTCTCTTGGTAAATGCCGTGTGTTATTTTATCGTTTCGACCACGTCTGAGCAGAATATCCAGAAATGTGAGTTGTTCTGTCAGCTTCCACTTCCATGGTGAACTGGATGGATGGGTTTTGCGAGTTGAGATGATTTAGACATTAGTTAAGTGTATCTTTGCCATGTGGCCAGACCCACCAATGTTGTCATCCACGTATCCAAACCAAGAAGAGGGTTTTAGTGCGCTTGAAAATACTGCTTTTGTTTCAGAATCTTCCGAGTACAAATTCGCTATCACAGGAGACAAAGAAGAGCCCATTGCTGCTCCTTCCTTTTGTTTATAGAAGGCACCTTGCCACAATAAGTAGGTGTTCTTTAGACAGTGTTCAGCTAATCGTGGGATATCTTTGGCTGAACCTGCGTTCGTCACCAGAGTGTCGAGTATTTTAATAGACCCTTGACCAGAACCCTCGTGAACAGAGAAGTCACATCAAAACTTACGAGAATATCATTCGGGATAAGCGTTATATCTATAATTACATTTACGAGATGTTCAGAGCTTTTAATGAATGAAGAGGTCCTACCAATGTACGGTTGTATTTGTTTCATTGCCTCGTGTTACTCTTTGGTTCTATTCGGTAAAGTCACGTAGGTAAAAAATAAAACAACAAAAATCACGACGTTTCGGCCACAACACAAGCGGCCTTCATCAGGTGAAGGGACCAGGCTGTCTCGAGGAGAGCGCTGAAGTGAAACAGAGCCAAGCTCAGACCGCGACCTTTAAGCTGTGTGCGAGGAAACAAGGTGCCTTGACAAAGGAATTAGCATAAACATTAGCATTTGATTGGCAGACTTAGCATGATGAACGGTGTAGAGGTGGTGTACATGCGGGTGAACATGCCGGTTGGCGCGGGGGGGGGCGGGGGGGAGGGGGAGTTTACCTATTGATGGTGTGAAAAGGGAATTTTTAAGAGCTGCGAAAGTTTGGGGTACCACTACTCATGTTAATTTGTATGTGGCAGAGTCTATTTGACTAACTATGGGTCTTAATGGGACATCAGGTTTGTGAATCTTTGGTAGCCCATAAAGTCTCGGGCGTTTTGACGCCCTTGGTTTGATCAGGTATTGCTCTTCCTTAGGAGTCGATTACTTGGCAATAATTACCGTTGTTTAAACCTACCAAGGTGTTGGTTGGGTCTCGTTTAATTTTAATCGAGTAAATGTTTGAATTTATTATCATAGTCCTCACGGGACATCACAACAGTCCATTGGCCCTTATCAGCGGCAAGAATTTGGATATCTTTATTTGCTCTCGATTCTCTTAAGGCTTTGCGTCACTGAAAATAACATATATTTTTTTGGAAATTTACTGTTCTTAATCATTTTGGCAACCTCATGCACAGTCATCTCAGTGTATGTGGGAAATGTCTAACTGCTGATTCCACATCAACAACGATCTCATCGACACAGATTTCATATGGGGCAACGGCAACGTTGAGACCTTTAGACAGCAATGAAACCATACCGCTGATTAATTCAACGTTCGTCATGTTCAGGGGCGGAGCCAGGATTTTCAGCCCGGGGTGACATTCAACAAATGTTAATTTCAAGAATGATTTAGAGAGAGTCAGGCTGTTGAACTTAGACGCCATCGGTTGGCGGACACACGCTCTTGACAACGCTGTTGCAACGGAGTCCGCCAGACCGAGTGTCGTACACTTACACGCAGAATGTCACCCCCTCCTGTCACCCCCCCCTGGCTCCGCCCCTGTGTGTGACGTGTGTGTATGACGTGTGTATGACGCGTGTATGACGTGTGTGTATGACGCGTGTATGACGTGTGTATGACGTGTGTGCATGACGCGTGTATGACGTGTGTATGGATGAAGTGTGTATGTATGAAGTGTGTATGACCAGGGGCGGAGCCAGGATTTTCAGCCCGGGGTGACATGCAACAAATGTTAATTTCAAGAATGATTTAGAGAGAGTCAGGCTGTTGAACTTAGACGCCATCGGTTGGCGGACACACGCTCTGACAATGCAGTTGCAACGGAGTCCGCCAGACCGAGTGTCGTACACTTACACGCAGAATATCACCCCTCCTGTCACCCCCCTGGCTCCGCCCCTGGACTCTTGTTGATAACCGTTTTGTTTGTATGTGTAAAGGAGTTCCCGACGACTCACTCGGAGGCTAAGGTAAGTTAAGGGCCTCCGCCAAGGGTTTATTACAAATCTTTAACAATACACAGGGGTTTAAAGCTTTCGTGACTGCAGTAATTCATATTCTTAGCTCTTTTGGTAAAGTTACGTTGAAGGGAAACAATAAAATAATAAAATATATATAAAACAATAAAAAATTCTCACGACGTTTCGACCATAACACAAACGGTCACCTGATGATGACCCTTTGTGTCATGGTCGAAACGTCGTGAGAATTTTTATTGTTTTATATATATTTTATTGTTTCCCTTCAACGTGACTTCACCGAAAGAGCTAACAATATTTAATACACAGGGGGTGAACAGCTTCCCAGGGGTTAGGGGGGTCCCCGGGCTAGGTCCCGACACAGCCGGCTGCCCTGTGCTGTCTCCTCTGCGCCGGCTGTGGGATCAGCCAACACGGCCGACCGAGGAGCCCAGCCACGTCCAGCCCTGGCACTGTGCCCTCTCCTATCCCTACCCTCTAGCCCCTGGCTCCCCGTTCCACACCTTCTCCGACCCCACTCTCCAGCTACGACCCCGCTGACGTCACGGCCCCCCCCCCTTTTATCTTTGAGGAGCCGTGACGTCACTCTGCTGCCCTGAGCGCGTGACGTCACGTCATCGCCCTGGACGGCACAAGTGACGCACGTCATCGCCCTGGACGGCACACGTGACCTCACGTCATCGCCCTGGACAGCACACGTGACGCCACTTCCCCATTCTACTCCTCTACATTTGTAGTGAGTTATCGGAGACGACTTGTAGACGCCACGTGTTTATTCAATAAACGCTTAACATAGTTTCATTTAGTTTCATTTATTTGGTATAGCCCTGTGAGCCATTCGGCTCTTGAATCGGGTGCAACCTCACCAAACAAAAAAACTAAAACATGAACAAGAAAACATCTTAAAGTGACTTTGCGTGCATGTGCAAAACAGAAAATTCATGGAATAAAAACATCAAAATATTCCTGAATTTGCACTGTACACCAACGCTGTGTGCAAAAATCCCAGTGGGATGCAAATCAAACAACAACAACAAGAAAACTTAGTTTAAGGCCATCAGTCTAACTCCGTACTACAATAAATAAAAAACATGGCCAAACCAACAGCAACATTCCCAGCCTTCACTAAGGCAACAGCCCGTTTTACTTATCACCTGGGGAGGTAACAGCCTCTGGACTCGCGCGTATTAACACCGGGCTAGAGCTCTTAGGTCCTCCGGCTACAAGCCCCGACCACTGGCCCACTCGGACCCGGGTGAGATCATCAGCCAGACCCAAAGCCCCCCGCTAAATTGGTTGATAAGCACTCTGTGAGACACTTCAGCACTCAGGCATTTACTAATGATGTGCTTCACTCGGATATTGACAAGGTCTGTGATATCCCCAAACCTGACTACGGCTTGGGAGACCTTCAGTTACACGTTTATCCAAATTCTTAACAAACATGCTCCGTTGGTTAGATTTAAAATTAAAGGCAACCGCCCACCATGGTTTGATCCTTTGATTACAAAGCTCATGAAAACTAGGGACAAGGCTTGGGCATGTGCTCAGAAAAGTAATTTGGTCAATGACTGGCTAGAATACAGGATTTTCAGGAATAGATGCGTCAAAAAAATCAGGCATGCAAAAAATGCCTACTTTTCCTCCACTCTCCTGGAATCACATGGCAATGCCAGGCTCTTCTGGAAAACAATCAAATGTATCGACAAGGCATCTAACACAGATACTCTGCCTGTTGTGCTTAACCGAAATGGGGAATATTTTTCAGAGCCCCAAAAAATTGTCGACAATTTTAACCTTCATTTTTCTGAAGCTGGTAATCTTTTTGATAATGTACTGGGAGTCACCCCGGCTCATGCAATTTCCTAAACTCCTGTCCAAACATTAAACGAATTTAGTTTCCAGCCTATCCACGAAAGTAATGTTCTGAAACAACTGTCCTACCTCAAAGGGTCCTCTACTGGAGCGGATAGTATTCCCGTCTTTGCTCTGCTAACTGTTGGTCACCTAATCTACAAACCTATAGCTCATATTTTCAATCTGTCCATCAAAGAAGCATCAGTACCTCTAGAATGGTAATATTCCTATATTCGTCCACTTCACAAAGGGGGCCCTAAAGATTATCCAAATAACTACGGACCTATCTCAATTTTGTCCCCATTGATGAAAATTCTTGAAAAATGTTTGAAATACCAAATAAGCAATTTCCTGTCCGACAACAAACTATTACATCGAAACCAATCTGGGTTCCGAAAAAATACAGCACCACACCTGCTGCATTAAACTTTCTTAATCACATTTACAGTAGCCTTGATAATAAGCAGTACTGTGCCTGTCTTTTTCTTGACCTGTCCAAAGCTTTTGATACAGTCGACCACAACACCCTGCTTAGTAAACTAAGTTGCCTCCGTTTCTCCAAACACGCAGTAGAATGGTTACAAAATTACCTCTCTTCTCGCACCCAAACTGTATTCGTAGATGGTTGGAGGTCAAACAGTGTTAAAATAACAAAAGGGTTTCCACAGGGTTCCATCCTTGGCCCCCTCTTGTTCTCTCTTTATATCAATGACTTGGGCACTGACCTGGATTATTTCAGGGTAAATCTGTTTGCAGATGACACGATACTGATTACTGCTGGCCGCTCTCTGGATGACGTGATTGCTAATCTCCAGGGTGATTTGAACAAACTACAACATCAGCTAGTTGCTCTTAAACTAGTCCTGAATACCTCCAAAACCAAGGTGCTATGCTTCTCACCAGGACTAAATTGCAGGAAGATATTTTTCCCCAATTATATTTCTTAAATAATCATCAAATAGAGCAAGTCATGATCTATAAGTATCTTAGGGTCATCTTTGATTACAAACTGAATTTTCAAGATTACATTGATTATATTGGTAAAAAGATAACATTTAAAATAGGTTTTCTGTATCGACACAAGCACTGCTTCTCCCCAATGTTCCGTTTGGAAATGATAAAAGCTACCATACTGCCTCTACTTGATTACTGTGACATCGTGTACAAATCAGCCCCAAGTACTGTACTGAAGAAGCTTGAATCAATGTATTACTCGGCCTTGAGATTTGCATTGAACTGCCCCTATAGGACTCACCACTGCGATCTCTACATTGGGTCAAACTTAACATCTCTTAATGATCGACGGCTTGTGCACCAGATCTTATTTATTCACGATGTACTTACAAAAAAATAAACAGACTACCAGCTGGATCTCCTCACTGTTTCTAAGAACAAATTTGACCTCAGGTCTTCGCTCATTTACCAGCTTCACATTCCTTATTGCCGTACAAATACTGGAGGAAGGGCCTTTACTATTGATGCCCCCGGGTCTGGAATGATATCGCCAATAAACTGCAACTTGGATCACTACCTATGAGATCTTCACTAAAAACTTATATAGAGTAGTTGTACACCCCTATCTGCCACTGCTTTCAAAATTGCCGGAATTCAAATGTATCGTTCCGGATGACCGCTGCAAAGTATAATCTTGAGTTTTGACTAGAGTGTGCTGATCTTCAAAGGTTTATTGAAAAAATGTGATGCTGCTACTGATACTCCTGCTGTTATGGAGTGACTCTTGCAGCCAGCTATGGCTGCAAAGTTTGGTCGTACATGTTATGTATATATCGTTTATTGTTAAATTTGAATGACAGTTCCTATGATTACTCATTGTTTTTTTCGGTAAAGTCACGTATGTAGAATACAATAAAATTATATTAAAACAAGAACCAATCACGACGTTTCGATCACAACGCAAGCGATCTTCATCAGGTGTCAAGAACAAATCACGGAGGTAAATACAACAAAAGATGAGAGACGAGAATTCAACAAACCTGAAAAAACATTATGTGAAGCACATCCAATCAGGCCAACACCACAGTTAGACACTTCCTGGCAGACCACGAATTTCAAAAGAGTGTTAAATTTCGTGTTCAACCTTTGGATTGCACATACCAGCGTAGATAGAATGAAAAATACGAGGTACACGGTCAGTAGAAATACATATACAAGTCCACCAAGAGGTAAGGAGGGAGGAAAGACGGACAGGGAGGCAGGAAGTGTCTAACTGTGTTGTTGGCCTGACTGGATGTGCTTCACATAATGTTTTTTTCAGGTTTGTTGAATTCTCGTCTCTCATCTATTTGTTGTATTTACCTCCGTGATTTGTTCTTGACACCTGATGAAGATCGCTTGCGTTGTGATCGAAACGTAGTGATTGTTTTTTGTTTTAATATAATTTTATTGTATTTCTACATACGTGACTTTACCGAAAAAAACAATGAGTAATTTTATGCAGTCACGAAAGTTTTAATACTTTATTAGTTCCTATGATAACTGTTGCATTGCTTTTACAGCTTTATTTTGGTGATTTTGAAAACGTTTTGGTTTAGCCATGTATGTTTGTTGTAGTGCAGAGTTAGCCTGATAACTTTCATCTGCATTGTCTTATTATGGTTGTTATTGTTTGACTTGCATCCCACTGGGATTTTTGCACACAACGTTTGAAATACGGTGATTTTCTGGAAGACTTTGCTGTTTTTTCCTGTATGTTTCTGTTGCGTGTAGTCACTTTAACGTGTTTCTTGTTCATGTTTTTGTTTTTTGCGGTTGCACCCGAGTGAAGAGCCGCATGACTCACAGGGTTATACCTAATAAATGAAACTGAAAACTAAAAACACTACCAACACTCCAACTCAACACAAAGTCAACATCATCACCACCAACATCACCACCACCACTCAACACAAAGTTAACATCATCACCATTAACATCACCACCACCACTCCACACAAAGTCAACATCATCACCATCAACATCATCACCACCACTCCAACTCAACACAAAGTCAACATCATCACCACCAACATCGCCATTACCACTCAACACAAAGTCAACATCATCACCATCAACATCACCACCAGCACTACCACCACTCCAACACAAAATCAACATCATCAGCGTCAACATCACCACCACCACTCCACACAAAGTCAACATGATCACCATCAACATCACCACCACTCCACACAAAGTCAACATCATCACCATCAACATCACCACCACTACTTCACACAAAGTCAACATCATCAACATCACCACCACCACTCCACACAAAGTCAACATAATCACCATCAACATCACCACCACCACTCCACACAAAGTCAACATCACCATCACCACTCCACACAAAGTCAACATCATCACCATCAACATCACCACCACTACTCCACACAAAGTCAACATCATCACCATCAACATCACCACCACCACTCCACACAAAGTCAACATCATCACCATCAACATCACCACCACCCCTCCAACTCTACACAAAGTCAAAATCATCACCATCAACATCACCACCACTCCAACTCTACACGAAGTCAACATCATCACCATCAACATCACCACCACCACTCCACACAAAGTCAACATCATCACCATCAAGATGTCCACCACCCCTCCAACTCTACACAAAGTCAACATCATCACCATCAACATCACCACCACCACTCTACACAAAGTCAACATCATCAACATCACCACCACCACCTCAACTCTACACAAAGTCAACATCATGACCATCAACATCACCACTCCACACAAAGTCAACATCATCACCATCAACATCACCACCACTACTCTACACAAAGTCAACATTATCAACATCACCACCACCACTCCACACAAAGTCAACATTATCAACATCACCACCACCACCACTCCACACAAAGTCAACATCATCACCATCAACATCACCACCACCACCACTCCACACAAAGTCAACATCATCACCATCAACATCACCACCACCACTCTACACAAAGTCAACATCATCACCATCAACATCACCACCACCACTTCAACTCTACACAAAGTCAACATCATCACCATCAACATCACCACTCCACACAAAGTCAACATCATCACCATCAACATCAACACCACCACCACTCCACACAAAGTCAACATCATCACCATAAACATCACCACCACCACTCCACACAAAGTGAACATCATCACCATCAACATCAGCACCACCACTCCAACTCTACACAAAGTTAACATCACCACCACCACTCCACACAAAGTCAACATCACCACCACCACTCCACACAAAAGTCAACATCATCACCATCAACATCACCACCACTCCACACAAAGTCAACATCATCACCATCAACATCATCACCACCACTCCACACAAAGTCAACATCACCATCACCACTCCACACAAAGTCAACATCATCACCATCAACATCACCACCACTACTCCACACAAAGTCAACATCATCACCATCAACATCACCACCACCACTCCACACAAAGTCAACATCATCACCATCAACATCACCACCACTACTCCACACAAAGTCAACATCATCACCATCAACATCACCACCACCACTCCACACAAAGTCAACATCATCACCATCAACATCACCACCACCCCTCCAACTCTACACAAAGTCAAAATCATCACCATCAACATCACCACCACTCCAACTCTACACGAAGTCAACATCATCACCATCAACATCACCACCACCACTCCACACAAAGTCAACATCATCACCATCAAGATGTCCACCACCCCTCCAACTCTACACAAAGTCAACATCATCACCATCAACATCACCACCACCACTCTACACAAAGTCAACATCATCAACATCACCACCACCACCTCAACTCTACACAAAGTCAACATCATGACCATCAACATCACCACTCCACACAAAGTCAACATCATCACCATCAACATCACCACCACTACTCTACACAAAGTCAACATTATCAACATCACCACCACCACTCCACACAAAGTCAACATTATCAACATCACCACCACCACCACTCCACACAAAGTCAACATCATCACCATCAACATCACCACCACCACCACCACCACTCCACACAAAGTCAACATCATCACCATCAACATCACCACCACCACTCTACACAAAGTCAACATCATCACCATCAACATCACCACCACCACTTCAACTCTACACAAAGTCAACATCATCACCATCAACATCACCACTCCACACAAAGTCAACATCATCACCATCAACATCAACACCACCACCACTCCACACAAAGTCAACATCATCACCATAAACATCACCACCACCACTCCACACAAAGTGAACATCATCACCATCAACATCAGCACCACCACTCCAACTCTACACAAAGTTAACATCACCACCACCACTCCACACAAAGTCAACATCACCACCACCACTCCACACAAAAGTCAACATCATCACCATCAACATCACCACCACTCCACACAAAGTCAACATCATCACCATCAACATCATCACCACCACTCCACACAAAGTCAACATCACCATCACCACTCCACACAAAGTCAACATCATCACCATCAACATCACCACCACTACTCCACACAAAGTCAACATCATCACCATCAACATCACCACCACCACTCCACACAAAGTCAACATCATCACCATCAACATCACCACCACTACTCCACACAAAGTCAACATCACCACCATCAACATCACCACCACCACTCCACACAAAGTCAACATCATCACCATCAACATCACCACCACCACTCCACACAAAGTCAACATCACCATCACCACTCCACACAAAGTCAACATCATCACCATCAACATCACCACCACTACTCCACACAAAGTCAACATCACCACCATCAACATCACCACCACCACTCCACACAAAGTCAACATCATCACCATCAACATCACCACCACTACTCCACACAAAGTCAACATCATCACCATCAACATCACCACCACCACTCCATACAAAGTCAACATCATCACCATCAACATCACCACCACTACTCCACACAAAGTCTACATCACCACCATCAACATCACCACCACCACTCCACACAAAGTCAACATCATCACCATCAACATCACCACCACTCCAACTCTACACGAAGTCAACATCATCACCATCAACATCACCACCACCACTCCACACAAACTTAACATCATCACCATCAACATCACCACCACCACTCAACACAAAGTTAACATCATTACCATCAACATCACCACCACCACTGCACACAAAGTCAACATCATCACCATCAACATGTCCACCACCCCTCCAACTCTACACAAAGTCAACATCATCACCATCAACATCACCACCACCACTCTACAAAAAGTCAACATCATCAACATCACCACCACCACCTCAACTCTACACAAAGTCAACATCATCACCATCAACATCACCACTCCACACAAAGTCAACATCATCACCATCAACATCACCACCACCACTCCACACAAAGTCAACATTATCAACATCACCACCACCACTCCACACAAAGTCAACATTATCAACATCACCACCACCACTCCACACAAAGTCAACATCATCACCATCAACATCACCACCACCACCACTCCACACAAAGTCAACATCATCACCATCAACATCACCACTCCACACAAAGTCAACATCATCACCATCAACATCACCACCAACACTCTACACAAAGTCAACATCATCACCATCAACATCACCACTTCAACTCTACACAAAGTCAACATCATCACCATCAACATCACCACTCCACACAAAGTCAACATCATCACCATCAACATCACCACCACTCCACACAAAGTCAACATCATCACCATAAACATCACCACCACCACTCCACACAAAGTGAACATCATCACCATCAACATCACCACCACCACTCCAACTATACACAAAGTTAACATCACCACCACCACTCCACACAAAGTCAACATCACCACCACCACTCCACACAAAGTCAACATCATCACCATCAACATCACCACCACTCCACACAAAGTCAACATCATCACCATCAACATCATCACCACCACTCCACACAAAGTCAACATCACCATCACCACTCCACACAAAGTCAACATCATCACCATCAACATCACCACCACTACTCCACACAAAGTCAACATCATCACCATCAACATCACAACCACCACTCCACACAAAGTCAACATCATCACCATCAACATCACCACCACTACTCCACACAAAGTCAACATCACCACCATCAACATCACCACCACCACTCCACACAAAGTCAACATCATCACCATCAACATCACCACCACCACTCCACACAAAGTCAACATCACCATCACCACTCCACACAAAATCAACATCATCAGCGTCAACATCACCACCACCACTCCACACAAAGTCAACATCATCACCATCAACATCACCACCACTCCACACAAAGTCAACATTATCACCATCAACATCACCACCACTACTTCACACAAAGTCAACATCATCAACATCACCACCACCACTCCACACAAAGTCAACATAATCACCATCACCACTCCACACAAAGTCAACATCATCACCATCAACATCACCACCACTACTCCACACAAAGTCAACATCATCACCATCAACATCACCACCACCACTCCACATAAAGTCAACATCATCACCATCAACATCACCACCAGCCCTCCAACTCTACACAAAGTCAAAATCATCACCATCAACATCACCATCACTCCAACTCTACACGAAGTCAACATCATCACCATCAACATCACCATCACCACTCCACACAAAGTCAACATCATCACCATCAACATGTCCACCACCCCTCCAACTCTACACAAAGTCAACATCATCACCATCAACATCACCACCACCACTCTACACAAAGTCAACATCATCAACATCACCACCACCACCTCAACTCTACACAAAGTCAACATCATGACCATCAACATCACCACTCCACACAAAGTCAACATCATCACCATCAACATCACCACCACTACTCTACACAAAGTAAACATTATCAACATCACCACCACCACTCCACACAAAGTCAACATTATCAACACCACCACCACTCCACACAAAGTCAACATCATCACCATCAACATCACCACCACCACCACTCCACACAAAGTCAACATCATCACCATCAACATCACCACCACCACTCTACACAAAGTCAACATCATCACCATCAACCTCACCACCACCACTTCAACTCTACACAAAGTCAACATCATCACCATCAACATCACCACTCCACACAAAGTCAACATCATCACCATCAACATCACCACCACCACCACTCCACACAAAGTCAACATCATCACCAAAAACATCACCACCACCACTCCACACAAAGTGAACATCATCACCATCAACATCACCACCACCACTCCAACTCTACACAAAGTTAACATCACCACCACCACTCCACACAAAGTCAACATCACCACCACCACTCCACACAAAGTCAACATCATCACCATCAACATCACCACCACTCCACACAAAGTCAACATCATCACCATCAACATCATCACCACCACTCCACACAAAGTCAACATCACCATCACCACTCCACACAAAGTCAACATCATCACCATCAACATCACCACCACTACTCCACACAAAGTCAACATCATCACCATCAACATCACCACCACCACTCCACACAAAGTCAACATCATCACCATCAACATCACCACCACTACTCCACACAAAGTCAACATCACCACCATCAACATCACCACCACCACCACTCCACACAAAGTCAACATCATCACCATCAACATCACCACCACCACTCCACACAAAGTCAACATCATCACCATCAACATCACCACCACTACTCCACACAAAGTCTACATCACCACCATCAACATCACCACCACCACTCCACACAAAGTCAACATCATCACCATCAACATCACCACCACTCCAACTCTACACGAAGTCAACATCATCACCATCAACTTCACCACCACCACTCCACACAAAGTTAACATCATCACCATCAACATCACCACCACCACTCAACACAAAGTTAACATCATTACCATCAACATCACCACCACCACTCCACACAAAGTCAACATCATCACCATCAACATGTCCACCACCCCTCCAACTCTACACAAAGTCAACATCATCACCATCAACATCACCACCACCACTCTACAAAAAGTCAACATCATCAACATCACCACCACCACCTCAACTCTACACAAAGTCAACATCATCACCATCAACATCACCACTCCACACAAAGTCAACATCATCACCATCAACATCACCACCACCACCACTCCACACAAAGTCAACATTATCAACATCACCACCACCACTCCACACAAAGTCAACATTATCAACATCACCACCACCACTCCACACAAAGTCAACATCATCACCATCAACATCACCACCACCACCACTCCACACAAAGTCAACATCATCACCATCAACATCACCACTCCACATAAAGTCAACATCATCACCATCAACATCACCACCACCACTCTACACAAAGTCAACATCATCACCATCAACATCACCACCACCACTTCAACTCTACACAAAGTCAACATCATCACCATCAACATCACCACTCCACACAAAGCCAACATCATCACCATCAACATCACCACCACTCCACACAAAGTCAACATCATCACCATAAACATCACCACCACCACTCCACACAAAGTCAACATCATCACCATGAACATCACCACCACCACTCCAACTCTACACAAAGTTAACATCACCACCACCACTCCACACAAAGTCAACATCACCACTCCACACAAAGTCAACATCATCACCATCAACATCACCACCACTCCACACAAAGTCAACATCATCACCATCAACATCATCACCACCACTCCACACAAAGTCAACATCACCATCACCACTCCACACAAAGTCAACATCATCACCATCAACATCACCACCACTACTCCACACAAAGTCAACATCATCACCATCAACATCACAACCACCACTCCACACAAAGTCAACATCATCACCATCAACATCACCACCACTACTCCACACAAAGTCAACATCACCACCATCAACATCACCACCACCACCACTCCACACAAAGTCAACATCATCACCATCAACATCACCACCACCACTCCACACAAAGTCAACATCACCATCACCACTCCACACAAAGTCAACATCATCACCATCAACATCACCACCACTACTCCACACAAAGTCAACATCACCACCATCAACATCACCACCACCACTCCACACAAAGTCAACATCATCACCATCAACATCACCACCACTACTCCACACAAAGTCAACATCATCACCATCAACATCACCACCACCACTCCACACAAAGTCAACATCATCACCATCAACATCACCACCACTACTCCACACAAAGTCAACATCACCACCATCAACATCACCACCACCACTCCACACAAAGTCAACATCATCACCATCAACATCACCACCACTCCAACTCTACACGAAGTCAACATCATCACCATCAACATCACCACCACCACTCCACACAAAGTTAACATCATCACCATCAACATCACCACCACCACTCAACACAAAGTTAACATCATTACCATCAACATCACCACCACCACTCCACACAAAGTCAACATCATCACCATCAACATGTCCACCACCCCTCCAACTCTACACAAAGTCAACATCATCACCATCAACATCACCACCAACACTCTAAAAAAAGTCAACATCATCAACATCACCACCACCACCTCAACTCTACACAAAGTCAACATCATCACCATCAACATCACCACTCCACACAAAGTCAACATCATCACCATCAACATCACCACCACCACTCCACACAAAGTCAACATTATCAACATCACCACCACCACTCCACACAAATTCAACATTATCAACATCACCACCACCACTCCACACAAAGTCAACATCATCACCATCAACATCACCAAAACCACCACTCCACACAAAGTCAACATCATCACCATCAACATCACCACTCCACACAAAGTCAACATCATCACCATCAACATCACCACCACCACTCCACACAAAGTCAACATCATCACCATCAACATCACCACTCCACATAAAGTCAACATCATCACCATCAACATCACCACCACCACTCTACACAAAGTCAACATCATCACCATCAACATCACCACCACCACTTCAACTCTACACAAAGTCAACATCATCACCATCAACATCACCACTCCACACAAAGTCAACATCATCACCATCAACATCACCACCACTCCACACAAAGTCAACATCATCACCATAAACATCACCACCACCACTCCACACAAAGTGAACATCATCACCATCAACATCACCACCACCACTCCAACTCTACACAAAGTTAACATCACCACCACCACTCCACACAAAGTCAACATCACCACCACCACTCCACACAAAGTCAACATCATCACCATCAACATCACCACCACTCCACACAAAGTCAACATCATCACCATCAACATCATCACCACCACTCCACACAAAGTCAACATCACCATCACCACTCCACACAAAGTCAACATCATCACCATCAACATCACCACCACTACTCCACACAAAGTCAACATCATCACCATCAACATCACAACCACCACTCCACACAAAGTCAACATCATCACCATCAACATCACCACCACTACTCCACACAAAGTCAACATCACCACCATCAACATCACCACCACCACTCCACACAAAGTCAACATCATCACCATCAACATCACCACCACCACTCCACACAAAGTCAACATCACCATCACCACTCCACACAAAGTCAACATCATCACCATCAACATCACCACCACTACTCCACACAAAGTCAACATCACCACCATCAACATCACCACCACCACTCCACACAAAGTCAACATCATCACCATCAACATCACCACCACTACTCCACACAAAGTCAACATCATCACCATCAACATCACCACCACCACTCCACACAAAGTCAACATCATCACCATCAACATCACCACCACTACTCCACACAAAGTCAACATCACCACCATCAACATCACCACCACCACTCCACACAAAGTCAACATCATCAACATCACCACCACTCCAACTCTACACGAAGTCAACATCATCACCATCAACATCACCACCACCACTCCACACAAAGTTAACATCATCACCATCAACATCACCACCACCACTCAACACAAAGTTAACATCATCACCATCAACATGTCCACCACCCCTCCAACTCTACACAAAGTCAACATCATCACCATCAACATCACCACCACCACTCTACAAAAAGTCAACATCATCAACATCACCACCACCACCTCAACTCTACACAAAGTCAACATCATCACCATCAACATCACCACTCCACACAAAGTCAACATCATCACCATCAACATCACCACCACCACTCCACACAAAGTCAACATTATCAACATCACCACCACCACTCCACACAAATTCAACATTATCAACATCACCACCACCACTCCACACAAAGTCAACATCATCACCATCAACATCACCAAAACCACCACTCCACACAAAGTCAACATCATCACCATCAACATCACCACTCCACACAAAGTCAACATCATCACCATCAACATCACCACCACCACTCTACACAAAGTTAACATCATCACCATCAACATCAGCACCACCACTTCAACTCTACACAAAGTCAACATCATCACCATCAACATCACTACTCCACACAAAGTCAACATCATCACCATCAACATCACCACCACCACCACTCCACACAAAGTCAACATCATCACCATAAACATCACCACCACCACTCCACACAAAGTCAACATCATCACCATCAACATCACCACCACTACTCCACACAAAGTCAACATCACCACCATCAACATCACCACCACCACTCCACACAAAGTCAACATCATCACCATCAACATCACCACCACCACTCCACACAAAGTCAACATCACCATCACCACTCCACACAAAGTCAACATCATCACCATCAACATCACCACCACTACTCCACACAAAGTCAACATCACCACCATCAACATCACCACCACCACTCCACACAAAGTCAACATCATCACCATCAACATCACCACCACCACTCCACACAAAGTCAACATCATCACCATCAACATCACCACCACTACTCCACACAAAGTCTACATCACCACCATCAACATCACCACCACCACTCCACACAAAGTCAACATCATCACCATCAACATCACCACCACTCCAACTCTACACGAAGTCAACATCATCACCATCAACATCACCACCACCACTCCACACAAAGTTAACATCATCACCATCAACATCAACACCACCACTCAACACAAAGTAAAACATCATTACCATCAACATCACCACCACCACTCCACACAAAGTCAACATCATCACCATCAACATGTCCACCACCCCTCCAACTCTACACAAAGTCAACATCATCACCATCAACATCACCACCACCACTCTACAAAAAGTCAACATCATCAACATCACCACCACCACCTCAACTCTACACAAAGTCAACATCATCACCATCAACATCACCACTCCACACAAAGTCAACATCATCACCATCAACATCACCACCAGCACCACTCCACACAAAGTCAACATTATCACCATCACCACCACCACTCCACACAAAGTCAACATTATCAACATCACCACCACCACTCCACACAAAGTCAACATCATCACCATCAACATCACCACCACCACCACTCCACACAAAGTCAACATCATCACCATCAACATCACCACTCCACATAAAGTCAACATCATCACCATCAACATCACCACCACCACTCTACACAAAGTCAACATCATCACCATCAACATCACCACCACCACTTCAACTCTACACAAAGTCAACATCATCACCATCAACATCACCACTCCACACAAAGTCAACATCATCACCATCAACATCACCACCACTCCACACAAAGTCAACATCATCACCATAAACATCACCACCACCACTCCACACAAAGTCAACATCATCACCATCAACATCACCACCACCACTCCAACTCTACACAAAGTTAACATCACCACCACCACTCCACACAAAGTCAACATCACCACTCCACACAAAGTCAACATCATCACCATCAACATCACCACCACTCCACACAAAGTCAACATCATCACCATCAACATCATCACCACCACTCCACACAAAGTCAACATCACCATCACCACTCCACACAAAGTCAACATCATCACCATCAACATCACCACCACTACTCCACACAAAGTCAACATCATCACCATCAACATCACAACCACCACTCCACACAAAGTCAACATCATCACCATCAACATCACCACCACTACTCCACACAAAGTCAACATCACCACCATCAACATCACCACCACCACTCCACACAAAGTCAACATCATCACCATCAACATCACCACCACCACTCCACACAAAGTCAACATCACCATCACCACTCCACACAAAGTCAACATCATCACCATCAACATCACCACCACCACTCCACACAAAGTCAACATCATCACCATCAACATCACCACCACCACTCCACACAAAGTCAACATCACCATCACCACTCCACACAAAGTCAACATCATCACCATCAACATCACCACCACTACTCCACACAAAGTCAACATCACCACCATCAACATCACCACCACCACTCCACACAAAGTCAACATCATCACCATCAACATCACCACCACCACTCCACACAAAGTCAACATCATCACCATCAACATCACCACCACTACTCCACACAAAGTCTACATCACCACCATCAACATCACCACCACCACTCCACACAAAGTCAACATCATCACCATCAACATCACCACCACTCCAACTCTACACGAAGTCAACATCATCACCATCAACATCACCACCACCACTCCACACAAAGTTAACATCATCACCATCAACATCACCACCACCACTCAACACAAAGTAAAACATCATTACCATCAACATCACCACCACCACTCCACACAAAGTCAACATCATCACCATCAACATGTCCACCACCCCTCCAACTCTACACAAAGTCAACATCATCACCATCAACATCACCACCACCACTCTACAAAAAGTCAACATCATCAACATCACCACCACCACCTCAACTCTACACAAAGTCAACATCATCACCATCAACATCACCACTCCACACAAAGTCAACATCATCACCATCAACATCACCACCAGCACCACTCCACACAAAGTCAACATTATCACCATCACCACCACCACTCCACACAAAGTCAACATTATCAACATCACCACCACCACTCCACACAAAGTCAACATCATCACCATCAACATCACCACCACCACCACTCCACACAAAGTCAACATCATCACCATCAACATCACCACTCCACATAAAGTCAACATCATCACCATCAACATCACCACCACCACTCTACACAAAGTCAACATCATCACCATCAACATCACCACCACCACTTCAACTCTACACAAAGTCAACATCATCACCATCAACATCACCACTCCACACAAAGTCAACATCATCACCATCAACATCACCACCACTCCACACAAAGTCAACATCATCACCATAAACATCACCACCACCACTCCACACAAAGTCAACATCATCACCATCAACATCACCACCACCACTCCAACTCTACACAAAGTTAACATCACCACCACCACTCCACACAAAGTCAACATCACCACTCCACACAAAGTCAACATCATCACCATCAACATCACCACCACTCCACACAAAGTCAACATCATCACCATCAACATCATCACCACCACTCCACACAAAGTCAACATCACCATCACCACTCCACACAAAGTCAACATCATCACCATCAACATCACCACCACTACTCCACACAAAGTCAACATCATCACCATCAACATCACAACCACCACTCCACACAAAGTCAACATCATCACCATCAACATCACCACCACTACTCCACACAAAGTCAACATCACCACCATCAACATCACCACCACCACTCCACACAAAGTCAACATCATCACCATCAACATCACCACCACCACTCCACACAAAGTCAACATCACCATCACCACTCCACACAAAGTCAACATCATCACCATCAACATCACCACCACTACTCCACACAAAGTCAACATCACCACCATCAACATCACCACCACCACTCCACACAAAGTCAACATCATCACCATCAACATCACCACCACTACTCCACACAAAGTCAACATCATCACCATCAACATCACCACCACCACTCCACACAAAGTCAACATCATCACCATCAACATCACCACCACTACTCCACACAAAGTCAACATCACCACCATCAACATCACCACCACCACTCCACACAAAGTCAACATCATCACCATCAACATCACCACCACTCCAACTCTACACGAAGTCAACATCATCACCATCAACATCACCACCACCACTCCACACAAAGTTAACATCATCACCATCAACATCACCACCACCACTCAACACAAAGTTAACATCATTACCATCAACATCACCACCACCACTCCACACAAAGTCAACATCATCACCATCAACATGTCCACCACCCCTCCAACTCTACACAAAGTCAACATCATCACCATCAACATCACCACCAACACTCTAAAAAAAGTCAACATCATCAACATCACCACCACCACCTCAACTCTACACAAAGTCAACATCATCACCATCAACATCACCACTCCACACAAAGTCAACATCATCACCATCAACATCACCACCACCACTCCACACAAAGTCAACATTATCAACATCACCACCACCACTCCACACAAATTCAACATTATCAACATCACCACCACCACTCCACACAAAGTCAACATCATCACCATCAACATCACCAAAACCACCACTCCACACAAAGTCAACATCATCACCATCAACATCACCACTCCACACAAAGTCAACATCATCACCATCAACATCACCACCACCACTCCACACAAAGTCAACATCATCACCATCAACATCACCACTCCACACAAAGTCAACATCATCACCATCAACATCACCACCACCACTCTACACAAAGTCAACATCATCACCATCAACATCACCACCACCACTTCAACTCTACACAAAGTCAACATCATCACCATCAACATCACCACTCCACACAAAGTCAACATCATCACCATCAACATCACCACCACTCCACACAAAGTCAACATCATCACCATAAACATCACCACCACCACTCCACACAAAGTGAACATCATCACCATCAACATCACCACCACCACTCCAACTCTACACAAAGTTAACATCACCACCACCACTCCACACAAAGTCAACATCACCACCACCACTCCACACGAAGTCAACATCATCACCATCAACATCACCACCACTCCACACAAAGTCAACATCATCACCATCAACATCATCACCACCACTCCACACAAAGTCAACATCACCATCACCACTCCACACAAAGTCAACATCATCACCATCAACATTACCACCACTACTCCACACAAAGTCAAATTCATCACCATCAACATCACAACCACCACTCCACACAAAGTCAACATCATCACCATCAACATCACCACCACCACCACTCCACACAAAGTCAACATCATCACCATCAACATCACCACTCCACATAAAGTCAACATCATCACCATCAACATCACCACCACCACTCTACACAAAGTCAACATCATCACCATCAACATCACCACCACCACTTCAACTCTACACAAAGTCAACATCATCACCATCAACATCACCACTCCACACAAAGTCAACATCATCACCATCAACATCACCACCACTCCACACAAAGTCAACATCATCACCATAAACATCACCACCACCACTCCACACAAAGTCAACATCATCACCATCAACATCACCACCACCACTCCAACTCTACACAAAGTTAACATCACCACCACCACTCCACACAAAGTCAACATCACCACTCCACACAAAGTCAACATCATCACCATCAACATCACCACCACTCCACACAAAGTCAACATCATCACCATCAACATCATCACCACCACTCCACACAAAGTCAACATCACCATCACCACTCCACACAAAGTCAACATCATCACCATCAACATCACCACCACTACTCCACACAAAGTCAACATCATCACCATCAACATCACAACCACCACTCCACACAAAGTCAACATCATCACCATCAACATCACCACCACTACTCCACACAAAGTCAACATCACCACCATCAACATCACCACCACCACTCCACACAAAGTCAACATCATCACCATCAACATCACCACCACCACTCCACACAAAGTCAACATCACCATCACCACTCCACACAAAGTCAACATCATCACCATCAACATCACCACCACCACTCCACACAAAGTCAACATCATCACCATCAACATCACCACCACCACTCCACACAAAGTCAACATCACCATCACCACTCCACACAAAGTCAACATCATCACCATCAACATCACCACCACTACTCCACACAAAGTCAACATCACCACCATCAACATCACCACCACCACTCCACACAAAGTCAACATCATCACCATCAACATCACCACCACCACTCCACACAAAGTCAACATCATCACCATCAACATCACCACCACTACTCCACACAAAGTCTACATCACCACCATCAACATCACCACCACCACTCCACACAAAGTCAACATCATCACCATCAACATCACCACCACTCCAACTCTACACGAAGTCAACATCATCACCATCAACATCACCACCACCACTCCACACAAAGTTAACATCATCACCATCAACATCACCACCACCACTCAACACAAAGTAAAACATCATTACCATCAACATCACCACCACCACTCCACACAAAGTCAACATCATCACCATCAACATGTCCACCACCCCTCCAACTCTACACAAAGTCAACATCATCACCATCAACATCACCACCACCACTCTACAAAAAGTCAACATCATCAACATCACCACCACCACCTCAACTCTACACAAAGTCAACATCATCACCATCAACATCACCACTCCACACAAAGTCAACATCATCACCATCAACATCACCACCAGCACCACTCCACACAAAGTCAACATTATCACCATCACCACCACCACTCCACACAAAGTCAACATTATCAACATCACCACCACCACTCCACACAAAGTCAACATCATCACCATCAACATCACCACCACCACCACTCCACACAAAGTCAACATCATCACCATCAACATCACCACTCCACATAAAGTCAACATCATCACCATCAACATCACCACCACCACTCTACACAAAGTCAACATCATCACCATCAACATCACCACCACCACTTCAACTCTACACAAAGTCAACATCATCACCATCAACATCACCACTCCACACAAAGTCAACATCATCACCATCAACATCACCACCACTCCACACAAAGTCAACATCATCACCATAAACATCACCACCACCACTCCACACAAAGTCAACATCATCACCATCAACATCACCACCACCACTCCAACTCTACACAAAGTTAACATCACCACCACCACTCCACACAAAGTCAACATCACCACTCCACACAAAGTCAACATCATCACCATCAACATCACCACCACTCCACACAAAGTCAACATCATCACCATCAACATCATCACCACCACTCCACACAAAGTCAACATCACCATCACCACTCCACACAAAGTCAACATCATCACCATCAACATCACCACCACTACTCCACACAAAGTCAACATCATCACCATCAACATCACAACCACCACTCCACACAAAGTCAACATCATCACCATCAACATCACCACCACTACTCCACACAAAGTCAACATCACCACCATCAACATCACCTCCACCACTCCACACAAAGTCAACATCATCACCATCAACATCACCACCACCACTCCACACAAAGTCAACATCACCATCACCACTCCACACAAAGTCAACATCATCACCATCAACATCACCACCACTACTCCACACAAAGTCAACATCACCACCATCAACATCACCACCACCACTCCACACAAAGTCAACATCATCACCATCAACATCACCACCACTACTCCACACAAAGTCAACATCATCACCATCAACATCACCACCACCACTCCACACAAAGTCAACATCATCACCATCAACATCACCACCACTACTCCACACAAAGTCAACATCACCACCATCAACATCACCACCACCACTCCACACAAAGTCAACATCATCACCATCAACATCACCACCACTCCAACTCTACACGAAGTCAACATCATCACCATCAACATCACCACCACCACTCCACACAAAGTTAACATCATCACCATCAACATCACCACCACCACTCAACACAAAGTTAACATCATTACCATCAACATCACCACCACCACTCCACACAAAGTCAACATCATCACCATCAACATGTCCACCACCCCTCCAACTCTACACAAAGTCAACATCATCACCATCAACATCACCACCAACACTCTAAAAAAAGTCAACATCATCAACATCACCACCACCACCTCAACTCTACACAAAGTCAACATCATCACCATCAACATCACCACTCCACACAAAGTCAACATCATCACCATCAACATCACCACCACCACTCCACACAAAGTCAACATTATCAACATCACCACCACCACTCCACACAAATTCAACATTATCAACATCACCACCACCACTCCACACAAAGTCAACATCATCACCATCAACATCACCAAAACCACCACTCCACACAAAGTCAACATCATCACCATCAACATCACCACTCCACACAAAGTCAACATCATCACCATCAACATCACCACCACCACTCCACACAAAGTCAACATCATCACCATCAACATCACCACTCCACACAAAGTCAACATCATCACCATCAACATCACCACCACCACTCTACACAAAGTCAACATCATCACCATCAACATCACCACCACCACTTCAACTCTACACAAAGTCAACATCATCACCATCAACATCACCACTCCACACAAAGTCAACATCATCACCATCAACATCACCACCACTCCACACAAAGTCAACATCATCACCATAAACATCACCACCACCACTCCACACAAAGTGAACATCATCACCATCAACATCACCACCACCACTCCAACTCTACACAAAGTTAACATCACCACCACCACTCCACACAAAGTCAACATCACCACCACCACTCCACACGAAGTCAACATCATCACCATCAACATCACCACCACTCCACACAAAGTCAACATCATCACCATCAACATCATCACCACCACTCCACACAAAGTCAACATCACCATCACCACTCCACACAAAGTCAACATCATCACCATCAACATTACCACCACTACTCCACACAAAGTCAAATTCATCACCATCAACATCACAACCACCACTCCACACAAAGTCAACATCATCACCATCAACATCACCACCACCACTCCACACAAAGTCAACATCATCACCATCAACATCACCACTCCACACAAAGTCAACATCATCACCATCAACATCACCACCACCACTCTACACAAAGTCAACATCATCACCATCAACATCACCACCACCACTTCAACTCTACACAAAGTCAACATCATCACCATCAACATCACCACTCCACACAAAGTCAACATCATCACCATCAACATCACCACCACTCCACACAAAGTCAACATCATCACCATAAACATCACCACCACCACTCCACACAAAGTGAACATCATCACCATCAACATCACCACCACCACTCCAACTCTACACAAAGTTAACATCACCACCACCACTCCACACAAAGTCAACATCACCACCACCACTCCACACGAAGTCAACATCATCACCATCAACATCACCACCACTCCACACAAAGTCAACATCATCACCATCAACATCATCACCACCACTCCACACAAAGTCAACATCACCATCACCACTCCACACAAAGTCAACATCATCACCATCAACATTACCACCACTACTCCACACAAAGTCAAATTCATCACCATCAACATCACAACCACCACTCCACACAAAGTCAACATCATCACCATCAACATCACCACCACTACTCCACACAAAGTCAACATCACCACCATCAACATCACCACCACCACTCCACACAAAGTCAACATCATCACCATCAACATCACCACCACCACTCCACACAAAGTCAACATTATCAACATCACCACCACCACTCCACACAAAGTCAACATCATCACCATCAACATCACCAAAACCACCACTCCACACAAAGTCAACATCATCACCATCAACATCACCACTCCACACAAAGTCAACATCATCACCATCAACATCACCACCACCACTCCACACAAAGTCAACATCATCACCATCAACATCACCACTCCACACAAAGTCAACATCATCACCATCAACATCACCACCACCACTCTACACAAAGTCAACATCATCACCATCAACATCACCACCACCACTTCAACTCTACACAAAGTCAACATCATCACCATCAACATCACCACTCCACACAAAGTCAACATCATCACCATCAACATCACCACCACTCCACACAAAGTCAACATCATCACCATAAACATCACCACCACCACTCCACACAAAGTGAACATCATCACCATCAACATCACCACCACCACTCCAACTCTACACAAAGTTAACATCACCACCACCACTCCACACAAAGTCAACATCACCACCACCACTCCACACAAAGTCAACATCATCACCATCAACATCACCACCACTCCACACAAAGTCAACATCATCACCATCAACATCATCACCACCACTCCACACAAAGTCAACATCACCACTCCACACAAAGTCAACATCATCACCATCAACATGTCCACCACCCCTCCAACTCTACACAAAGTCAACATCATCACCATCAACATCACCACCACCACTCTACAAAAAGTCAACATCAACATCACCACCACCACCTCAACTCTACACAAAGTCAACATCATCACCATCAACATCACCACTCCACACAAAGTCAACATCATCACCATCAACATCACCACCACCACTCCACACAAAGTCAACATTATCAACATCACCACCACCACTCCACACAAATTCAACATTATCAACATCACCACCACCACTCCACACAAAGTCAACATCATCACCATCAACATCACCAAAACCACCACTCCACACAAAGTCAACATCATCACCATCAACATCACCACTCCACACAAAGTCAACATCATCACCATCAACATCACCACCACTACTCCACACAAAGTCAACATCATCACCATCAACATCACCACCACCACTCCACACAAAGTCAACATCATCACCATCAACATCACCACCACTACTCCACACAAAGTCAACATCATCACCATCAACATCACCACCACCACTCCACACAAAGTCAACATCATCACCATCAACATCACCACCACTACTCCACACAAAGTCAACATCACCACCATCAACATCACCACCACCACTCCACACAAAGTCAACATCATCACCATCAACATCACCACCACTCCAACTCTACACGAAGTCAACATCATCACCATCAACATCACCACCACCACTCCACACAAAGTTAACATCATCACCATCAAGATCACCACCATCACTCAACACAAAGTTAACATCATTACCATCAACATCACCACCACCACTCCACACAAAGTCAACATCATCACCATCAACATGTCCACCACCCCTCCAACTCTACACAAAGTCAACATCATCACCATCAACATCACCACCACCACTCTACAAAAAGTCAACATCATCAACATCACCACCACCACCTCAACTCTACACAAAGTCAACATCATCACCATCAACATCACCACTCCACACAAAGTCAACATCATCACCATCAACATCACCACCACCACTCCACACAAAGTCAACATTATCAACATCACCACCACCACTCCACACAAATTCAACATTATCAACATCACCACCACCACTCCACACAAAGTCAACATCATCACCATCAACATCACCAAAACCACCACTCCACACAAAGTCAACATCATCACCATCAACATCACCACTCCATACAAAGTCAACATCATCACCATCAACATCACCACCACCACTCTACACAAAGTCAACATCATCACCATCAACATCACCACCACCACTTCAACTCTACACAAAGTCAACATCATCACCATCAACATCACCACTCCACACAAAGTCAACATCATCACCATCAACATCACCACCACCACCACTCCACACAAAGTCAACATCATCACCATAAACATCACCACCACCACTCCACACAAAGTCAACATCATCACCATCAACATCACCACCACCACTCCAACTCTACACAAAGTTAACATCACCACCACCACTCCACACAAAGTCAACATCACCACCACCACTCCACACGAAGTCAACATCATCACCATCAACATCACCACCACTCCACACAAAGTCAACATCATCACCATCAACATCACCACCACCACTCCACACAACGTAAAGAAGACCACCTCCCACCAATGCAATTAGCAGAACCGTTTTCTTTTTATTACTTTTTTGTCTCCAATTTCCAGAACGAAGCTCACTCCCGAAACCTCGCGACTCCTGAACCCGAGCGAGCAATGCCGACGCCTAACTTGCTGTAGTTGTCTGTGTGTGGATATTTTTGCCATTGTCCCCCCCCCCAGCACCCCCTCGATCTCCCCTCACCCCCCATTCCTGCCTGGTATGAAGGAGGCCGTGGGTTCGATCCCGACCCAGAACGCCTGCTGTATATTTGGAGTTTGCGTGTCTCTCTTCATCTCTCATCATCACGGTGGCTAGGAGATGTTAACTACCTCGCCTGCTATGCAGGAGGTCGTGGGTTTGATCCTGACCCTAACACCTGCTGCTGCTATATATTTGTAGTCTGCGTCTCCCTCTCATCATCATCACAGTGGCTAGGATATGTTAACTACTTCGCCTGGTATACAGCAGGTCGTGGGTTTGATCTTGACCCTAACACCTGCTGCTGCTGTATATTTTTAGTCTGGGTCTCTCTCCTCACGGTGGTGATTGTGTGGGGTTTTTTTCCGGGTCTCCTAAGGATTTTTTCCCACCTCCACAATTCCAATTATTTCGGCTGAGGCAGTCTTAAAAAAAAAACAATGCAAGACATTATTTCGACGATGTTGATTATTATTTTCATCATCGATGATGATTATTATCGTCATCATCGTAAAAAAAATTCGCCTGTTGCATTGTTTCATCGCAAGCAATGACGACGTGTGGTGAATGCGAGACCTTGATGATGACACTCTTTGTGGTTCTTTCGGTAAAGCCACGTAGTTAGAAATACAATGGAAACAAATCTCGACGTTTCGATGGCACCGCGAGCGACCTTCATCAGGTGGTAAAAGCGCAGCAAGGAAAACAACTGCTGAAGTGGGCGAGAGAGCTGCCGTGGCAAGAGGTTATATAGGCAAGAAGGGGGGAGGAGCAAGGGGGGAGAGAGAGGAGGGAGGTGTGGGGTAGGGGGAGGGGCACTGCGTGAGCGCTAGGAGGAGTGAGGACGTGAGGCTGGGGGGGAGGGGGGAAGTGGGCGGGGCTAGAAGTGAATGGCTGGGAAAGCTGAGGGTGCGGCGGGGGGGAAATTAACTCGGAAAAATAGACAAGTACCCGGCAGATATGATGGATACAACCATAAACAGTTAAGGGTTTCGTATTCTTGGTTCTTTCGGTAAAGTCACGTAGAAGGGAAACAATGAAATAATAAAAATATAAAACTATTTCATTGTTTCCCTTCTACGTGGTGACTTTACCGAAAGAACCAAGAATATGAATCCCTGCAGTTACGAAAGCTTTAAATAAAAAAAAGTTAAGGGTTTACCTGGTTAATAACATCCTTCCAATGATTGCTCAATTTGTATCCATCTTCCCGGTTGAAGTTATGCCTGTGTTTTTATATGCGAATGGCTTCATGAACAAACCTTTGATAGTAGCCCAAAGGTTTTCAGAGTACCTTGGTCTCGGAAAAACACAATATCACACGAGCCCAAAGCGTTATAACAATGGTCAGCCATAACAATGGTATTGGTTCTGCCGTGTTTCAGATCTGCCTTGTGTTCGCGAACACGGTCCGAGACATGTCGTTTCGTTTCCCCGATGTAACTGCTGCCGCAGGTACAACTCAGTTTGTAGGTTCCAGGGTATTGCATGTCAGGAATGACCTCCTTCACAGATGAGATCAGATCACGGATTTTTGTGTACTGTATTGAATCGGACCTGGATCCTGTGTTTGTTTAAGATTTTGGAAATCTTTTTGGTAACGCCTGCTATGTATGGTACGTGATGGTTTTTATCTGCTTCTCAGTGGGTTGTTTCTCCATGGTTGGCGAAACAGCTTTGCGATTAATGCGGTCCGAGCACCCATTCATCTTGAGGGCCTGGTGTACGTGTTCCAGTTCACTGGCTAGGTGGTGTTGGTCGGAAATGCAGTGGGCCCTATTGTGTAGTGTTTTGATGAGGGAATTCTTCTGTGCCGAATGGTGGTGGGAATCAGGGTTTTTTTTTGTCTTGCTGTGGTTTTACCACCTGATGAAGATTGCTTGTGTTGCAATCGAAACGTCGTGTTTTATTTTATTTTATTTCTAGCTACTTGACTTTACCGAAAGAACCAAAGAGTATGGATTCCTGCAGTCACGAAAGCTTCAAATCAAGAATGATTATGATACTTTGATGTTATTGTTGTTTTCTGTTTTATTAAACAGAAACACACACTCAGGTTATTGGTGAACTAAGAAACTAATTGCCACGTTTTATTTACGTGACACAACCCTTCCTGATCGTAAATGCCGTAGGGAATTTACTCTCCAACACGCACATGTTAGTACTGAACTAAGTAACGAATTGGCCACGTCGTGTTCACGTGAAAACCCCTTACTGATTGTAAATGTCATAGTGGGTTTACTCTCCAACACACACACACACCGGATAGTGCTGGACTAAGTAACTAATTGTCCACGTTTTGTTTATTTGAACAAACCTTTACTGATTGTAAATGTTGTAACGGGTTTACTCTCCAACACACACACCGGATAGTGCTGGATTAAGTAACTAATTGTCCACGTTTTGTTTATTTGAACAAACCTTTACTGATTGTAAATGTTGTAGTGGGTTTACTCTCCAACACACACACCGGATAGTGCTGGACTAAGTAACTAATTGTCCACGTTTTGTTTATTTGAACAAACCTTCACTGATTGTAAATGTTGTAGTGGGTTTACTCTCCAAAACACAGACACACACACCGGATAGTGCTGGACTAAGTAACTAATTGTCCACGTTTTGTTTATTTGAACAAACCGTTACTGATTGTAAATGTTGTAGTGAGTTTACTCTCCAACACACACACATACACACCGGATAGTGCTAGACTAAGTAACTAATTGTCCACGTTTTGTTTATTTGAACAAACCTTTACTGATTGTAAATGTTGTAGTGAGTTTACTCTCCAACACACACACACACACCGGATAGTGCTGGACTAAGTAACTAATTGTCCACGTTTTGTTTATTTGAACAAACCTTTACTGATTGTAAATGTTCTAGTGGGTTTACTCTCCAACACAACACTGGATAGTGCTGAACTAAGTAACTAATTGTCCACGTTTTGTTTATTTGAACAAACCTTCACTGATTGTAAATGTTGTAGTGAGTTTACTCTCCAACACACACACACACACACCGGATAGTGCTGGACTAAGTAACTAATTGTCCACGTTTTGTTTATTTGAACAAACCTTTACTGATTGTAAATGTTGTAGTGGGTTTACTCTCCAACACACACACACACCGGATAGTGCTGGACTAAGTAAAAAATTGTTCACGTTTTGTTTATTTGAACAAACCTTCACTGATTGTAAATGTTGTAGTGGGTTTACTCTCCAACATACACACACACACACTGGATAGTGCTGGACTAAGTAACTAATTGTCCACGTTTTGTTTATTTGAACAAACCTTTACTGATTGTAAATGTTGTAGTGGGTTTACTCACCAAAACACACACTGGATAGTGCTGAACTAAGTAAATAATTGTCCACGTTTTGTTTATTTGAACAAACCGTTACTGATTGTAAATGTTGTAGTGAGTTTACTCTCCAACACACACACACACACACACCGGATAGTGCTGGACTAAGTAACTAATTGTCCACGTTTTGTTTATTTGAACAAACCTTTACTGATTGTAAATGTTGTAGTGGGTTTACTCTCCAGCACACACACACACACCGGATAGTGCTGAACTAAGTAACTAATTGTTCACGTTTTGTTTATTTGACCAAACCTTCACTGATTGTAAACGTTGTAGTGGGTTTACTCTACGACACACGCACACCCATTAGTGCTGAAATGAGGAACTAATTGGCCACGTCTTGTTTGTGTCAACACCCGTACTAAATTGGGCTGTGCGTAGGGGCAGCAGTGGTGAGTTTTAACGACACGGAATTTATACACTTCGCGTGATCTAACCCCAAGGAAAAGCACAGAAACCTCCATCATCGTCGTGGGTGAGGAGTTTTTTTTTTTAACGAAGCGCATTGAATGCACGGGGAACAGATTCAAGTGTTGGGCACGGACTCACGCCATTTCTGCTCGCGCATGCACGCAGGGTGCGTGTATGCGCGAGCGAAAGGTTGTTGTTATTTGACTTGCCTCCCACTGGGATATTTGCACCCAGCGTTGGTGTACGGTGCTATTTCAGGAATATCTTGATGGGTTTTTTTTCCTGGATTTTTCTGTTTGCACAGTCACACAAAGTCACTTTAAGATGTTTTTCTTGTTCATGTTTTTTTTTTGTTGCGGTTGCACCCGATTCAAGAGCCGAATGGCTCACAGGGCTATACCAAATAAATGAACTATGAAGTATGATGCGAACGGGCGGGCATGCGAACGGGCGGGCATGCGAACAAACGAACGAACGAACGAACGGGCGCGCGTTATTGTACGTCGCCCATCGTGTTGTTGAAAAATCTCCGGAGCTTCCACGCCCTGGCGAAGACCCCCCACTCCGCCTGGCCCCCGCAACGGGAGCCCGACTCGTAGATGCCCACCACGTACCACTTGCCGTCCTCTTGCTTGCACATCAGAGCAGCAGAGGCGTTCGACTTCGGAGGGGAGTGAAATGCCAACGACACAAAAACACGCGTGGGTATATATGCGAGTGTGTGTGTGAGTGTTTGTGGGGAGCGGTGGTGTAGCGGTCGGCGCTACGCTGCACTACGAACCCGGCGACCCGGGTTCTATCCCAGCTCACGGCCAACAGCACCAGTGACGATTATCTGAACCGGTCCCGGGCCTCCCCTTGGTCGACTCAGCCTCAAATGAGTACCCAGGTGCGGTGTAGGAATATCACCACTGGGGAGACAAAGGCGGTCGGGCGTGGTGCTGGCAACCCACCCCCTCGTGTGCTGTTCCGGCCTTCATAGGTGCTCGCTAACAGCACTTGTGTGAGTGTATGAGTGAGTGTGTATGAGTGAGTGTGTGTATGACAGTGCTGTGGGGGGAGGTCTAATTTCGATTGGCTCCTCCCCTCATGGCATCTGTGTCCACCACAGGGGCTAAACGGGGGCTCTGGACGGGTGCGAGGGGCTGGCAACCCCTCCACCGTCAATTAATTACCACTAAACCGCGAATTAAGTATATATCTAATAAGCTTGTGCCGGAGGCCCCGGAGGGCCAGGCGTCTATGACGTCTCCTGGCCAAACCCCAATTGGAGGAGCCAGGAGATTGAATATCTACCCTCGGGGCTCCTCCAGACACAAGGAAAACCACTACGGGTGGCGACGTGGAATGTTCCAACGCTCACTGCGGAGGAGAGGCTGCCACTCCTCTGTCGGGAGCTGGACCGGTACTGCCTGGATCTATGTGGCAGTCAGGAGGTCTGGTGGACCGGTTCTGGCTCCTGCCACCATGAGGGGTGGACAGTCCTCTACTCGGGGCAGCAGACTGCCAAACAACAGGGTGTGGCTCTTCTTTTGAATAAAAGAATGTTAGGGGGTGTGGGAGCGTGGCGGTGAGGTGTGGGAAGCTGTAAGCCCCAGGCTACTTTGGGCTCGCCTTCCCATCAACCGCTGATCTGCCCTCTGACCATCGACTAGTCATCTGTAAGATGCGCCTGCCATTCTTCCACTCCGGTGGTGGGTGTACACCCAGGACCCCATTCCAACCTAAAGTGGCCTGGTCTTAGTTATCTGATGAAATTTGCTAGCGAGAATTTCATCATCGCTTGCGGCTGGGATTGGCATCGTACCCAACTCCTCCTGATGTCGAGGGTAAATGGGCAAGGTTTAGGACTGTGACTCATGCAGCTGCAATGCCTAGTTTGGGTACGCGGTCCAGACCTCCCCAGAGACCCTGGCTGACAGAGGACGTGTTCAGGATGGTTGAGAAAAAGCGACAGGCCCACTGTCATCGGCTACAGAATCCCACGTCAGAGAATGAGGAGGCTTACCGTAGCCTTCGCTCGGAGGTTCGGAGAGCCGTGAGGCGCTGCAAGGATGGGTGGTGGTTGCGGGTTGCTGAGGAGATGGAGTCTGCCTCAGTGGCCTGCGATCACAAATCTCTATTTAACTCCATCAAAAAAGTAACCTGCAGCGCCACACCTATTACCATCATTAGGGGAAAAAACGGTGATCCAATCTACGACCCCCAGGAACAGGTTTGCAGATTTGCTGAGCATTTCAGTGAGGTCCTGGGGGAGGGAAAACCCCTCAGCCAGGAAAACATCATGGCACAAAGTGAGACTGCGTTGCCTCAAATATTGGAAGAAGTCACCCCCTGTGAGTGGCTGGCTGAGGTGCCATCTGTTGAGGAAGTACTGAAGGCTATCCGGAGTCTGTGACCAGGAAAGGCAGCGGGCAGAGATGATCTCCTAAGCGAAATGCTGAGGGAGGGTGGCGTTTGTGCACAGACTGCCCTATATGACATCATAACAACAGTCTGGACCACTGGACGAGTTCCGCAGGATTGGAAGGATGCCCTGGTGGTCCCCCTTTTTAAAAAGGGGACCGCACAGACTGTAACAACTACAGGGGCATCTCACTCCTCAGTGTGCCGGGAAAGGTCCTGGCAAGGATTATTCAGCATCGCCTTGCCAGGCACGCTGAGGAGAGGCTTGCGGAGCCCCAATGCGGTTTCAGGAAAGGGTGGTCCTGCACAGATGCCATATTTTCTGTCCGTCTGCTATAGCAGAGGTGTAGGGAATTCCAACAAGACCTACATCTCTGCTTTGTTGACCTGGGCAAGGCCTATGATACCATCAGTATGCCTGGGCTCTGGGTTGTTCTTCGTGCTTTTGGAGTACCTGACCCTCTGCTCACGATCATTAAGGACCTTCATGATGGTGAGCGAGCCCAGGTAAAACTACGTCAGAGCCATTCCCTGTACACCTTGGGGTGCGACAGGGATGTCCTCTGGCTCCCACATTATTTAACATCTATTTTGACCACGTAGTTCGTGAAGCCTTCAATAGCTGTACCGGGGGAATCTCCATATGGTACAGATATAATGGGAGGCTGATCGATGCCCGGGTGCGGTCAAGGGATGGCTCCCTATTGCTCAACCACGTTATGTATGCTGATGATTTGGTAATAGCTGCTCATTCAGAGAAGGAGTTGTAGACGCTGCTGCTGAGACTGGAGCATGCTACTAAGAGATGGGGCCTTACCATCAGGCCCACCAAAACTAAGCACCTGCCTGGGTATTTTGTACCATCGGACACTCCACCCCCACAACTCCAAATCGGTGATGGGGCAGTGTGTAGTGTAGTGTATAGTGTAGTGTGTAGTGTAGTAGTGTAGTGTATAGTGAAGTGTATAGTGTAGTGTATATTGTAGTATATAGTGTAGTGTACAGTGTAGTGTATAGTAGTGTATACTGTAGTATTTAGTAGTGTAGTCTATAGTAGTGTATAGTGTAGTGTAGTGTAAAGTGTAGTGTATAGTGTAGTGTATAGTAGTGTATTGTGTAGTGTATAGTGTAGTATATAGTGTAGTGTGTAGTGTATAGTAGTGCAGTGTATAGTGTAGTGTACAGTGTAGTGTATAGTGTAGTGTGTAGTGTAGTGTATAGTGTAGTGTATAGTGTAGTATGTAGTGTAGTGTGTAGTGCAGTGTATAGTGGAGTGCATAGTGTAGTGTATAGTGTAGTGTATAGTGTAGTGTGTAGTGTGTAGTGTAGTGTATAGTGTAGTGTGTAGTGTGTAGTGTATAGTGTAGTGTATAGTAGTGTAGTGTATAGTGTAGTGTATCGTAGTGTATAGTAGTGTAAAGTGCAGTGTGTAGTGTTGTAGTGTATAGTGTAGTGTATACTGTAGTGTATAGTAGTGTAGTGTATAGTGTAGTGTATCGTAGTGTATCGTAGTGTATAGTGGTGTAGTGTGTAGTGTAGTGTATAGTAGTGTAGTGTATAGTAGTGTAGTGTATAGTAGTGTATAGTGTAGTGTATAGTGTAGTGTATAGTAGTGTAGTGTATAGTAGTGTAGTCTATAGTGTAGTGTGTAGTGTAGTGTATAGTGTAGCATATTTTAGTGTATAGTGTAGTATATATAGAAGTGTATAGTGTAGTGTGTAGTGTATAGTGTAGTGTATAGTGTAGTGTATAGTAGTGTATAGTAGTGTAGTGTATAGTAGTCTATAGTAGTGTATAGTAGTGTATAGTAGTGTAGTGTATAGTGTAGTGTATAGTAGTGTATAGCAGTGTAGTGTATAGTAGTGTAGTGTATAGTGTAGTGTATAGTAGTGTAGTGTATAGTAGTGTGGTGTATAGTAGTGTATATTGTAGTGTGTAGTGTATAGTAGCGTACTGTATAGTAGTGTATAGTGTAGTGTATAGTAGTGTATAGTAGTGTAGTGTATAGTGTAGTGTATTGTGTAGTGTATAGTAGTGTGGTGTATAGCAGTGTATAGTAGTGTAGTGTGTAGTGTATAGTAGTGTAGTGTGTAATGTATAGTAGTGTAGTGTGTAGTGTATAGTAGTATAGTGTATAGTGTAGTGTATAATGTAGTGTATAGTAGTGTAGTGTATAGTTGTGTATAGTATTGTATAGTGTAGTGTATAGTGTATTGTATAGTGTAGTGTACACTATTCTAGACTCACCGGCAATGGCACCACGCAGCTCCTAGGAGGCTGGGTGCAGATCTTTTGGCTTGAGATGCTGGAAACTCCGCAGCTGCCCTCCGTGGCCATCTGCACCTGCATCTGCCTCTGGTCGAGTGCTGGCCAACGCGAAGGGAGGGCAGAGAATCGAATAAAAATGTTTCAAATGTTACCCGGCCGAGGTGAAGCGAGAGCGCCGATAATCCTGGCTTTAAATACCCCCCCAAGTCGTTACCAACGCACGGGCAGCAGCGGCGGCGGAAGCAATGGGAGGGGAGGAGAAGGCAGGCGACGGAAGGGGAAGGGAGCGGAAGCTTCACCGACACGTCCCCGGAGCGCCGGTCCTGCGGTAAAGCGGAGACGGTGGCGCGCTGATGCACGGGGCGCAAGAGCCTGGACTCGCTGTGTTCAAGGTCCCTGAGAAAACATCCTCCTAAGGTTCAGCCTCCACTTCTCCCCGACGGTCCTCTCATCTTCGGATACCCGAAGGGCGACGGACCCCAACATCTTCAGGGGCCCGGTCAACGTGCTCGTCGGCCACGCCAAGCTCGCCGTGCACAGGGCGAGGAAGGTGGCCCTGGAGGGGAAACGTCCGGCCAAGCGGGCCTGGGCTTCTTCCGCGCGCTCCGACCAGAGCCAGGGTGTGTGGGCCGGAGTTCCGCCGTGCGCGGCTGACCCACGCGCGAGCCGGCCCTTCAAGGAGCGGTGGGCGCTGGAGGAGGGCCGTGTGGCTCGGTGGCAGATGACGGTAGAGAGCTCTGCGTGCAGATTGTGAGCTACCCGTCGGAGGCCGTATCACTGCGGGAAGGGCTGCGTGCAGATGCAGCACTTGTCGTAGTTAAAAAATACATAATAATATTACAAATATTACATATAAAACATAGGGGGAACAAAGACATGGAGTAGAGAGAGAGAGGGGGTAGGTAGAGAGAGGGGGGTAGGTAGAGAGAGAGGGTAGAGAGAGAGGGGGTAGAGAGAGGGGGTAGGTAGAGAGAGGGGGTAGGTAGAGATAGGGGGTAGGTAGAGAGAGGGGGGTAGGTAGAGAGAGAGGGTAGAGAGAGAGGGGGTAGAGAGAGGGGGTAGGTAGAGAGAGGGGGTAGGTAGAGAAAGGGGGTAGGTAGAGAGAGGTGGTAGAGAGAGGTGGTAGAGAGAGAGGGAAGAGGTAAGGAGAGCAGAGCTTGAAATCTTTCGTGAAATCTTTCATTTCAAACGGGCGGGTGGGGGGGGGGGGGTTACATAAAGCAGAGCATTAAACAAGAAAACGAAATGATAAACGAAGCAAAGTGCCGACTACACCGAGCCTCTTCTTGTTTCCTCTTATCGTAAAAAAAGGAAAAGAGGGTAGGGGAGGGGAAGGGAGGGAAGGAGAGGGGATGAGAGGAGAGGGTAGCAGAGGGAGTAAGCGAGTAGGCGGGATCACCTTCGATGAAGCAGGTCTTCCCGGAGTAGTGCGTAGGCCGCTGGTAGTCTGGCAGGCAGGCCGGGCTCCTGTTGGTCACGGGAGTGGCGACCTTCAGCAGTGCTGCGTTGTACCGGTCGTGAACGGTGTAGCTCAGCACCCGCAGGTCCACGCCACCGCTCAGCCGGACACTCGGGGGCTGCGGGTCGCTCCTGAAATCGGCGGCAGCCAACGACGTCTTTATTAGCGACGAACTTTTGTTGCCGTGCAGCGGTGGCTGGGGAGACGTTGACGACCTCGCCTGGTATGCTAGAGGTCGTGGGTTCGATCCTGAGCCCTGATGTATATTTGTAATCTGCGTCTCTTTCTCTCTTCTCACGGTCTCGTTTGTTGTGTTTAGTTCCCCCGGCGCACCTCCGATTAGCCACGGTTGGCTACGTACAAAATAAGTTCAACGTACATACATAGGCTCACAGCAGAGAACCATAGACTCACACAGAGACCCATAGACTCACACAGAGCCCCATAGACTCACACAGGGACCCATAGACTCACACAGAGCCCCATAGACTCACACAGAGACTAGTAGACTCCCACAGAGACCCATAGACTCACACAGAGACCCATAGACTCACACAGGGACCCATAGACTCACACAGAGACCCATAGACTCACACAGAGACCAGTAGACTCACACAGAGACACATAGACTCACACAGTGACCAGTAGGCTCACACAGAGACCCATAGACTCACATCAGAGACCCATAGACTCACACAGAGACCCATAGAATCACACAGAGACCAGTAGACTCACACAGTGACCCATATACTCACATAGACACCCATAGACTCACACAGACACCCATAGACTCACACAGAGACCCATAGACTCACACAGAGACTAGTAGACTCACACAGAGACCAGTGGACTCACACAGAGACACATAGACTCACACAGAGACCAATAGACTCACATCAGAGCCCCATAGACTCACACAGAGACCAGTAGACTCACAAAGAGACCCATAGACTCACATCAGAGACCAATAGACTCACAGAGACGATTAGACTCACACAGAGACCTATAGACTCACACAGAGACATATAGAATCACACAGAGACACAGAGACTCACACAGAGACCCATAGACTCACAAAGAGATCCAAAGACTCACACAGAGACCCATAGACTCACACAGAGACCCATATACTCACACAGAGCCCCACAGACTTACACAGAGCCCCATAGACTCATACAGCAGAGACCCATAGACTCGCAAAAAGCCACATAGACTCACACAGAGTCCCATAGACTCACACAGAGACCAGTAGACTCACACAGAAACACAGACTCACACAGCAGAGACTCATAGACTCACCACACTGAGACCAGTAGACTCACAGAGATCCACAGACTTACGTACACAGAAACTCATAGACTCACACAGAGATCAGTAGACTCACACAGAAACACAGACTCACACAGAGCCACATAGACTCACACAAAGACACATAGACTCACACAGAGCCCCATAGACTCACACAGGGACCCATAGACTCACACGGAGTCCCATAGACTCACACAGAGACGTATAGACTCACACGGAGACCCATAGACTCACACAGAGACCCGTAGACTCACACAGAGACACATAGACTCCCACAGAGCCCCATAGACTCCCACAGAGCCCCATAGACTCACACAGAGCCCCATAGACTCACACAGAGCCTCACAGACTCACACAGAGCCCCATAGACTCACACAGAGACCAATAGACTCACACAGAGACATATAGACTCACACAGAGACCAGTAGACTCACACAGAGACACATAGACTCACACAGAGACCCATAGACTCACACAGAGCCCCATAGACTCACACAGGGACCCATAGACTCACACAGAGACTCATAGACTCACACAGAGACCCGTAGACTCACACAGAGACACATAGACTCCCACAGAGCCCCATAGACTCACACAGAGCCCCATAGACTCACACAGAGCCCCATAGACTCACACAGAGCCCCATAGACTCACACAGAGACACATAGACTCACACAGAGACCAGTAGACTCACACAGAGACACATAGACTCACACAGAGACCCATAGACTCACACAGAGACCCATAGACTCACACAGAGCCCCATAGACTCACACAGAGACCCATAGATTCACACAAAGACCCATAGACTCACACAGAGATACAAAAACCCACACAGAGACCCATAAACTCACACAGAGACCCATAGACTCACAAAGAGACCCATAGACTCACACTAAGACCAGTAGACTCACACAGAGACCCATAGACTCACACAGAGACCCATAGCCTCACACGGAGACTCATAGACTCACATGGAGACCCATAGACTCACACGGAGACCCATAGACTTACACAGAGACACAAAAACCCACACAGAGACCCATAGACTCACACAGAGACCAATAGACTCACACAGAGACCCATAGACTCACACAGAGCCCCAAAGTCTCACACAGAGACCCATAGACTCACCCAGGGATCCATAGACTCACACGGAGACCCATAGACTCACACAGAGACCCATAGACTCACACAGAGACCCATAGACTCACACCGCGGCCTGCACCCCGACCTGTTTACGAGCAGGTTGACGCAGCCGGCGGTCGCGAGGAACCAAGAGGGCTTGACAAGCATCGCGTGGCACAGCACCGCGTTGTACTGCACCACCGCAGCCGCCCAGGGAGCCGGTGACTGGAACCCCTTCACACCGCAGGCTGCAGACAGCAGACGGCAGATGGCAGGTTTACTGTAACCAGGTTTAACTTAACCAGGTTTACCATAACCAGGTTTACCATAACCAGGTTTACCATAACCAAGTTTACCGTAACCAGGTTTACTGTAACCAAGTTTAACATAACCAGGTTTACCATAACGAGGTTTAACATAACCAGGTTTACCATAACCAGGTTTAACATAACCAGGTTTACCGTAACCAGGTTTAACATAACCAGGTTTACCATAACCAAGTTTAACATAACCAGGTTTAACATAACCAGGTTTAACATAACCAGGTTTAACATAACCAGGTTTACTGTAACCAGGTTTAACGTAACCAGGTTTAAGATAACCAGGTTTACTCTAACCAGGTTTACTGTAACCAGGTTTACTGTAACCAGGTTTAACATAACCAGGTTTAATATAACCAGGTTTAACATAACCAGGTTTACTGTAACCAAGTTTAACATAACCAGGTTTACTGTAACCAGGTTTACTGTAACCAAGTTTAACATAACCAGGTTTACTCTAACCAGGTGTACTGTAACCAGGTTTACTGTAACCAGGTTTACCATAACCAGGTTTAACATAACCAGGTTTAACATAACCAGGTTTAACATAACCAGGTTTAACATAACCAGGTTTACTGTAACCAAGTTTAACATAACCAGGTTTACTGTAACCAGGTTTACTGTAACCAAGTTTAACATAACCAGGTTTACCGTAACCAAGTTTAACATAACCAGGTTTACTCTAACCAAGTTTAACATAACCAGGTTTACTGTAACCAAGTTTAACATAACCAGGTTTACTCTAACCAGGTTTAACATAACCAGGTTAACCATAACCAAGTTTACCATAACCAGGTTTACTGTAATCAAGTTTACCATAACCAGGTTTAACATAACCAGGTTTAACATAACCAGGTTTAACATAACCAGGTTTACTGTAACCAAGTTTACTGTAACCAGGTTTAACATAACCAGGTTTACCGTAACCAAGTTTAACATAACCAGGTTTACTGTAACCAAGTTTAACATAACCAGGTTTACTCTAACCAAGTTTAACATAACCAGGTTTACCGTAACCAGGTTTACCATAACCAGGTTTACTGTAACCAGGTTTAACATAACCAGGTTTACTCTAACCAAGTTTAACATAACCAGGTTTACCGTAACCAGGTTTACCATAACCAGGTTTACTGTAACCAGGTTTAACATAACCAGGTTTACTCTAACCAAGTTTAACATAACCAAGTTTACCATAACCAGGTTTAACATAACCAAGTTTAACATAACCAGGTTTAACATAACCAGGTTTAACATAACCAGGTTTACTGTAACCAGGTTTGACATAACCAAGTTTACCATAACCAGGTTTACTCTAACCAAGTTTAACATAACCAGGTTTACCATAACCAAGTTTACCATAACCAGGTTTACTGTAACCAGGTTTAACATAACCAGGTTTACCGTAACCAAGTTTAACATAACCAGGTTTACTCTAACCAAGTTTAACATAACCAGGTTTACTGTAACCAAGTTTAACATAACCAGGTTTACCGTAACAAAGTTTAACATAACCAGGTTTACCATAACCAAGTTTACCATAACCAGGTTTACTCTAACCAGGTTTACCATAACCAGGTTTACCGTAACCAGGTTTAACATAACCAGGTTTACTGTAACCAAGTTTAACATAACCAGGTTTACCATAACCAGGTTTAACATAACCAGGTTTACCGTAACCAGGTTTAATGTTCAGGTTTACCCTAACCAAGTTTCCATAACCAGGTTTACCTAACCAGGTTACCATAACCAAGTTTACCATAACAAAGTAACCAGGTTACCGTAACCAGGTTACCGTAACCAAGTTACCGTAACCAAGTTTACGGTAACCATGGTTACCTAACCAGGTTACCATAACCAAGTTTACCGTAACCAGGTTACCATAACCAAGTTTACCGTAACAAAGTAACCAAGTTACCATAACCAAGTTACCATAACCAAGTTACCGTAACCAGGTTACCATAACCGAGTTCACCGTAACCAGGTTACCATAACCAAGTTTACTGTAACAAAGTAACCAAGTTACCGTAACCAAGTTACCATAACCAAGTTACCGTAACCAGGTTACCGTAACCAAGTAAAACTAAAAAATGACCCCCACTGAGACCGCGACATGAAGGTGTCTCTGCTCGTCGAGACTCACCCTTGGTGCTCGTGACGGGCCTCACGCTCCAATAGTTGATGCAGAAGCCCTTTCCTGAGAGAACAACAATGTCGAGATGCGGGGCGGACAGGCGGGAAATCAGCGGTCAGTGGAGATGTAAACAGCCGCACGAGTCGGGTACCAGAGGTCTGTGTTTGTAAGTTGATCTGTTTGCAAGTCCCAAATTTACTCCTGTACACTGTACACTATTTTACATACCACTACACTACCACAAAACTATATATGACTACACTACATTATATACTACTACGCTACATTATATACTACACGATTATATACGACACTACTATATACTACTACACTACATTATATACTACTACACTACGTTATATACTACTACACTACATTATATACTACTACACTACTTTATATACTACTACACTACTCAAAACTATATATGACTACACTGCATTATATACTACTATGCTACATGATATACTACTATACTACATTATATACTACTACACTACGTTATACACTACTACACTACATCATATACTACTACACTACTTTATATTCTACTACACTACTCAAAACTATATATGACTACACTGCATTATATACTACTATGCTACATGATACACTACTACACTACATTATATGCTACTACACTACATTATATACTACGACACTACATTATATTCTACTACGATACATTATATACTACACTACTATATACTACTACGCTACATTACATACTACTACACTAGATTATATACTACTACACTACTCAAAACTATATATGACTACACTGCATTATATACTACTACGCTACATGATATACTACTACACTACAATATATACTACACTACATTATATACTACTACACTACATTATATACTACACTACTATATACTACTACGCTACATTACATACTACTACACTACATTGTATACTACTACACTACTACAAAACTATATATGACTACACTACATTATATTCTACTACGCTACATTGTAAACTACACTACAATATGCTACTATGCTACATTACATACTACTACACTACATTATATACTACTACACTACATTATATACTACACTACATTATATACTACTACACTACATTATATACTACTATAAACTACTACATACTAGGCGAGGTAGTTAACATCTCCTAGCCACTATGATGATGAGAGAGAGAGAAACACAGCCTCCAAATATACATCAGCATTAATTGTCAGGCTTGGGTCGAATTCACGACCTCCTGCATACCAGGCGAGGTAGTTAACATCTCCTAGCCACCGTGGTGCTAGCGTAGGCTGTGGCAGTGGTGTGGAGAGAAATAACCTGGAGACAAATGCACGTGACCACGGGCAGCACATGCTATTTAGTTTAACACGTATTTGTAGTAGTAAGGGAGAGGCTTTCGCTAACCAATATTATCCATGATAGAGGGTTGTTTTTTTGGGTTAGCTTACGTACGTATAAACGCTGTGTCGTTGAACCGACCACCACCGCCCCGAAACAGCCTCATTTGTGTAGGGGTTGTCACTTAAACAAAACGTGACCAATTAGTTCATTAAAACCAGCCTCATATGGCTAACCGCCTGATGAAGCTGCTGATTGTGATTACCAGCGAAACGTCACGTTAACTTGAATTGTAAACGTTGTTGTGGGTTTACTCCCCAACACACACCAGTTAGTGCTGAACTAAGTAAATAATTGGCCACGTTTTGTTTACGTGATGAACCCTTACTGTTTGGTTGTGTCGGGTGGTGGTGGGATTAACGACACATTTATACTTACACGACCTAACCCAAACAAAAAACACCTCTTATTCTTGGTTCTTTCGGTAAAAATCACGTAGAAGGGAAACAATAAAATAATAAAAATATAAAACAATAAAATTCTCACGACGTTTCGACTGCAACACAAGCAATCATCATCAGGTGTGAAAACCACAGCAAGAAAATTTGAAACTGTGGTTTTCACACCTGATGATGATTGCTTGTGTAGCAGTCGAAACGTCGTGAGAATTTTATTGTTTTATATTTTTATCATTTTATTGTTTCCCTTCTACGTGGTGGTGACTTTACCGAAAGAACCAAGAATAATAATTTAATTGTTTACCAATAATTTTATTGTTTTATATTTTTATTATTTGAATGTTTCCCTTCTACGTGGTGGTGACTTTACCGAAAGAACCAACAATAATAATTGTATTGTTTTACAAATTTTTTATTGTTTTATATTTTTATTATTTTATCGTTTCCCTTCTACGTGGTGGTGACTTTACCGAAAGAACCAAGAATAATAATTTAATTGTTTTACAATAATTTTATTGTTTTATATTTTTATTATTTTAATGTTTCCCTTCTACGTGGTGGTGACTTTACCGAAAGAACCAAGAATAATAATTTAATTGTTTACCAATAATTTTATTGTTTTATATTTTTATTATTTTAATGTTTCCCTTCTACGTGGTGGTGACTTTACCGAAAGAACCAAGAATAATAATTTTATTGTTTACCAATAATTTTATTGTTTTATATTTTTATTATTTTAATGTTTCCCTTCTACGTGGTGGTGACTTTACCGAAAGAACCAAGAATAATAATTTTATTGTTTTACAATAATTTTATTGCTTTATATTTTTATTATTTTATTGTTTCCCTTCTACGTGGTGGTGACTTTACCGAAAGAACCAAGAATAATAATTTAATTGTTTTACAATAATTTTATTGTTTTATATTTTTATTTTAATGTTTCCCTTCTACGTGGTGGTGACTTTACCGAAAGAACCAAGAATAATAATTTTATTGTTTTACAATAATTTTATTTTATTATATTTTTATTATTTTATTGTTTCCCTTCTACGTGGTGGTGACTTTACCGAAAGAACCAAGAATATGAATCCCTGCAGTCACGAAAGCTTTAAATAAAAAAAACACCTCTATTATGTTTCATGGTTCTTTCGGTAAAGTCACGTAGATAGAAAAAAACGTGATTAAAAATATCACGACACTTTTATCGCAACACAAGCGGCCGTCATCAGGAACAGGGAGGTTAGCCTCTGAGAGAAACCTGTTTATAAAGGTTTAGAGCTAATGTTAATGTAGGAGAAAGCTCCGACACGGGCAGTAGGTCTACACCAATCAGAGAGCTGCTCATAAAGGTTTAGAGATGGGCGGGGCAGCTAATGTTAATGTAGGTGAGGGCTCTGACACCGGCAGTAGGTCTACACCAATCAGAGAGCTGTTTATTAAGGTTTAGAGATGGGCGGGGCAGCTCATTTTAATGTTGAAGAGGGCACCAACACTGGCAGGAGGTCTACACCAATCAGAGAGCTGCTTATAAAGGTTTAGAGATGGGCGGGGCAGCTAATGTTAATGTAGGAGAGGGCACCGACACCGGCAGTTGGTCTACACCAATCAAAGAGCTGCTTTAAAGGTTTAGAGATGGGCGGGGCAGCTAATGTTAATGTAGGAGAGGGCACCGACACGGGCAGTAGGTCTACACCAATCAGAGAGCTGCTCATAAAGGTTTAGAGATGGGCGGGGCAGCTAATGTTAATGTTGGAGGGGGCTCCGACACCAGCAGTAGGTCTACACCAATCAGAGAGCTGCTTTAAAGGTTTAGAGATGGGCGGGGCAGCTAATGTTATTGTCGGTGAGGGCTCTGACACCGGCAGTAGGTCTACACCAATCAGAGAGCTGTTTATTAAGGTTTAGAGATGGGCGGGGCAGCTCATGTTAATGTTGAAGAGGGCACCAACACTGGCAGGAGGTTTACACCAATCAGAGCATTGTACCTCGCTCCACACACCCACACTGCTGACGGTGGAGGTTGACAAGAAAACACAAATCAAGTCACGAACCAAAGTGGTTGATGACATCTTTCCAATGATTGCTGGGCTCATAACCATCCTCTGGGTTGAAATTGTGCCTGTAAATATGGCTGGCTTCACCCCTATTACGGAAATTGGTCGCGAAAGCCTCCTACTACCACTACTACAACGTGTTAAGCAGCCAGCAAAACTTTGAATTTACATCTTTGTTGACCATTGCCAAACGTTTGTCTGGTACCCGAGTACTAATCTTTAGGAGACGATCCACACTCAGAATGCAACTTCTGCTCATCGGAAAACAAGAAAACGAGGGATAATCCTCATAGGGCCTCGCCGTGTGAGGTGCAGCCCTCTGCGGTGTGCCGGGAATGCCTCTCCAAGTGACGACGACGACAATAATAACGTTTCATCATTAGACCTCCTTTGCCGGTACCAAAATATAATAACAGGGTTTTTCCACTTTTTCTGGCAATAAAACTGAAACCTTTTTTTTACAATGATTCATGTTTACTGCATTAACCACAATACCTGCAGTCAAAATGCAAACAAAAAACACACTATGATAATATATGATGCATTGTCCTTGAAACTGATTGGTCCACACCAAGGGACGGCTTTCTTTTGAGCCTCGACTCAATTGGTGCTCGACCAGATGACGCCAGAAGGCGTCACACAGCTCAAAGACAAAGCCACTATCAAAGTAATGAGGGCTCGGGGTGAGCATCTACATCATTAGACCTCCTTTGCCGGTACCAAAATATAATAACAGGGTTTTTCCCCTTTTTTCTGGCAACAAAACTGAAGCCTTTTTTTTACAAGGATTCATGTTACTGCATTAGCCACAATACCTGCAGTCAAAATGCGAACAAAAACATACTATGATAATATATGCATTTCGATTTAAAGCTTTCGTGACTGCAAGGATTCATCTTCTTTGGTTCTTTTGGTAAAGTCACCACGTAGAATGAGAATAAAATAATAAAATAACACACGTCGTGAGAATTTTATTGCGTTATTTTATTATTTTATTCTCATTATACGTGACTTTACCGAAAGAACCAAAGAAGATGAATATATGCATTGTCCTTGAAACTTATAGTGCATTGTCTTTGAGCTGTGTAACGCCTTTTGGCGTCATGTGGTTGAGCACCAATTGGGTCGAGGCTCCAAAGAAAGCCGTCCCTTGGTGTGGACCAATAAGTTTCAATGACAATGCATCATATATAATCATAGTATGTTTTTATATTCTTTGTTCTTTCGGTAAAGTCACGTCTTTTATATTTTTATTATTTTATTGTTTCCCTTCTACGTGGTGACTTTACCGAAAGAACCAAGAATATGAAACCCTGCAGTCACGAAAGCTTTAAATAAAAATTTAGTATGTTTTTTTGTTTGCATTTTGACTGCAGGTATTGTGGTTAATGCAGACATGAATCCGTGTAAAAAGGTTTCAGTTTTGTTGCCAGAAAAAAGGGAAAACCCCCTATTGTTATTATATTAATGATGTTCGTTGCGTTGATCGAAAGCACTTTGTTTACGTGACACAGCGGCTGGGTAGATGTTTAACTACCTCGCCTGGTGTACACGAGGTAGTGGATTCGATCCCGACCCTGATAATGCCTGCTGCTGTATATTTTGAGTGTGCATGTATCTCTCTCCCCGTGGTCACGTGGATTTTCCTCCTAGGTCATCCGGGTTTTTCTCATTCCGCACTCAGAATCGATGAGTATTTGGCTGCTGCTATAGATGACCACGTGATGATGATGATGACGACGAGCCACTTTGTTTAGCAGCTATCATTTGTGATGGGCCGGTCGCTTCTGTGCAATGTCTTACACCACTGCTGTTGGGGCGCCACGGTGGCTAAGATATGTTAACTACCTCGCCTGGTATACAGGAGGTCTATGTGGAGTCTGTGTCTCTCTCTCATCATCACGGTGGCTAGAAGATGTTAACTACCTCGCCTGGTATACAGGAGGTCTATGTGGAGTCTGTGTCTCTCTCTCATCATCACGGTGGCTAGGAAATGTTAACTACCTCGCCTGGTATACAGGAGGTCTATGTGGAGTCTGTGTCTCTCTCTCATCATCACGGTGGCTAGGAGATGTTAACTACCTCGCCTGGTATATAGGAGGTCTATGTGGAGTCTGTGTCTCTCTCTCATCATCACGGTGGCTAGGAGATGTTGACTACCTCGCCTGGTATACAGGAGGTCTATGTGGGGTCTGTGTCTCTCTCTCATCATCACGGTGGCTAGGAGATGTTAACTACCTCGCCTGATATAGAGGAGGTCGTGGGTTCGATCCCGACCCTGACGATGCCTGCTGCTGTATATTTGGAGTCTGTGTCTCTTTCTCTCATAACCACGGTGGCTAAGAGATGTTAACTACCTCGACTGGTATACAGGAGGTCGTGGGTTCCATCTAGACCCTAACACCTGCTGTTGTATATTTGGAGCCTGAGTCTACAGTTCTATGTGTGAGTCTACGGGTCCCTCTGTGAGTCTACGGGTCTCTCTGTGATTCTCTGTATCTGTGTGATTCTATGTATCTCTGTGTGAGTCTACGGGTCTCTGTGTGAGTCTACAGGTCTCTGTGTGAGTCTACGGGTCTCTGTGTGAGTGTATGGGTCTCTGTGTTAGTCTACGGGTCTCTGTGTGGTCTATGGGTCTCTGTGTAAGTCTTCGCGTCTCTGTGTGAGTCTATGGGTCTCTGTGTGAGTCTACGGGTCTCTGTGTGAGTCTACGGGTCTCTGATGTGTGAGTCTACGGGTCTCTGTGTGAGTCTACGGGTCTCTGTGTGAGTCTATGGGTCTCTCTGTTATTCTCTGTATCTGTGTGAGTCTATGTATCTCTGTGTGAGTCTATGTATCTCTGTGTGAGTCTACGGGTCTCTGTGTGAGTCTACGGGTCTCTCTGTTATTCTCTGTATCTGTGTGAGTTTATGTATCTCTGTGTGAGTCTATGTATCTCTGTGTGAGTCTACGGGTCTCTGTGTGAGTCTACGGTCTCTCTGTGATTCTCTGTATCTGTGTGAGTCTATGTATCTCTGTGTGAGTCTACGGATTTCTGTGTGAGTCTACATGTCTCTGTGTGAGTCTATGGATCTCTGTGTGAGTCTATGGGTCTATGTGTGAGTCTGTGTCTCTGTGTGAGTCTATGTATCTCTGTGTGAGTCTATGTATCTCTGTGTGAGTCTACGGATTTCTGTGTGAGTCTACATGTCTCTGTGTGAGTCTATGGATCTCTGTGTGAGTCTATGGGTCTATGTGTGAGTCTGTGTGTCTCTGTGTGAGTCTATGTATCTCTGTGTGAGTCTATGTATCTCTGTGTGAGTCTACGGGTCTCTGTGTACATCTACGGGTCTCTCTGTGATTCTCTGTATCTGTGTGAGTCTATGTATCTCTGTGTGAGTCTATGTATCTCTGTGTGAGTCTACATGACTCTGTGTGCGTCTACGGGTCTCTGTGTGAGTCTATGTATCTCTGTGTGAGTCTATGGGTCTCTGTGTGAGTCTACGGGTCTCTGTGTGAGTCTACGGGTCTCTGTGTGATTCTCTCTATCTCTGTGTGAGTCTACGGGTCTCTGTGTGAGTCTACAGAACTCTGTGTGAGTCTATGGGTCTCTGTGTGAGTCTATGGGTCTCTGTGTGAGTCTACGGATTTCTGTGTGAGTCTATGGGTCTCTGTGTGGTCTATGGGTCTCTGTGTAAGTCTTCGGGTCTCTGTGTGAGTCTTTGGGTCTCTGTGTGAGTCTACAGGTCTCTGTGTGAGTCTACGGGCCTCTGTGTGAGTCTATGGGTCTCTATGTGAGTCTACGGGTCTCTGTGTGGTCTATGGGTCTCTGTGTAAGTCTTCGGGTCTCTGTGTGAGTCTATGGGTCTCTGTGTGAGTCTACAGGTCTCTGTGTGAGTCTACGGGTCTCTGTGTGAGTCTATGGGACTCTATGTGAGTCTACGGGTCTCTGTGTGGTCTATGGGTCTCTGTGTAAGTCTTCGCATCTCTGTGTGAGTCTATGGGTCTCTGTGTGAGTCTACGGGGCTCTGTGTGAGTCTACGGGTCTCTGTGTGAGTCTACGGGTCTCTGCTGTGTGAGTCTACGGGTCTCTGTTTGAGTCTACGGGTCTCTGTGTGAGTCTACGGTTCTCTGTGTGAGTCTACGGGTCTCTGCTGTGTGAGTCTACGGGTCTCTGTGTGAGTCTACGGGTCTCTGTGTGATTCTCTCTCTCTGTGTGAGTCTACGGGTCTCTATGTGAGTCTACAGATCTCTGTGTAAGTCTATGGGTCTCTGTGTGAGTCTATGGGTCTCTGTGTGAGTCTAGGGATCTCTGTGTGAGTCTATGGGTCTCTGCGTGGTCTATGGGTCTCTGTGTAAGTCTTCGGGTCTCTGTGTGAGTCTATGGGTCTCTGTTTGAGTCTACAGGTCTCTGTGTGAGTCTACGGGTCTCTGGGTGAGTCTATGGGTATCTGTGTGAGTCTACGAGTCTCTGTGTGAGTCTATGGGTCTCTGTGTGAGTCTACGGTTCTCTGCTGTGTGAGTCTAGGGGTCTCTGTGTGAGTCTACGGGTCTCTGTGTGAGTCTACGGGTCTCTGTGTGAGTCTACGGGTCTCTTTGTGACTCTACGGGTCTCTGTGTGAGTCTACGGGTCTCTGTGTGAGTCTACGGGTCTCTGTGTGGTCTATGGGCCTCTGTGTAAGTTTTCGGGTCTCTGTGTGAGTCTATGGGTCTCTGTGTGAGTCTACGGGTCTCTGTATGAGTCTATGGGTCTCTGTGTGAGTCTACGGGTCTCTGTGTGAGTCTACGGGTCTCTGCTGTGTGAGTCTACGGGTCTCTGCTGTGTGAGTCTACGGGTCTCTGCTGTGTGAGTCTACGGGTCTCTGCTGTGTGAGTCTACGGGTCTCTGTGTGGTCTATGGGTCTCTATGTAAGTCTACGGGTCTCTGTGTGAGTCTACAGGTCTCTGCTGTGTGAGTCTACGGGTCTCTGCTGTGTGAGTCTACGGGTCTCTGTGTGAGTCTACGGGTCTCTGCTGTGTGAGTCTACGGGTCTCTGTGTGTGAGTCTACGGGTGTCTGCTGTGTGAGTCTATGGGTCTCTGTGTGAGTCTACGGGTCTCTGTGTGAGTCTACGGGTCTCTGTGTGAGTCTACGGGTCTCTGTGTGAGTCTATGGGTCTCTGTGTGAGTCTACGGGTCTCTGTGTGATTCTCTCTCTCTCTGTGTGAGTCTACGGGTCTCTGTGTGAGTCTACAGATCTCTGTGTGAGTCTATGGGTCTCTGTGTGAGTCTATGGGTCTCTGTGTGAGTCTATGGGTCTCTGTGTGAGTCTACGGGTCTCTGTGTGAGGCTATGGGTCTCTCTAAGTCTACGGGTATCTGTGTGAGTCTACGGGTCTCTGCTGTGTGAGTCTACGGGTCTCTGTGTGTGTGTTGAATTCCTCTCGCACCGTGCCCAATCAGAGGCGCGGCTGTCGGGAACTTAAACACGACGCTTCCTCTCTACCTTCCAGGGAGTCATTGGCTCGGAGGGCCAGCGTGAGGCTGCTGCCCGTGGACACGATGCTCTGCTTCCCCGTGGAGCCCAGGGGCGTCGAGCAGAGCAGGGCCAGACTCTCGGCGGCCAGCGAGGCTCCGTCGAGCACCTCCACGCTGTCGATGGCGCACGGCTCGGAGGCGCTCAGCCTGCCATCGTCAGCAAATAACGATTCACCGCGCGCAGGTCTGAACGTCGCACACGTAGGTAAGCAATGCAATTCAAACGAGTCTACGGGTCTCTGTGCGATTCTCTCTATCTCTGTGTGAGTCTAAGCGTCTCTGTGTGAGTCTACGGGTATCTGTGTGAGTCTACGGGTCTCTGTGTGAGTCTACGGGTCTCTCTGTGATTTGCTCTATCTCTGTGTGAGTCTACGGGTCTCTGTGTGAGTCTACGGGTCTCTGTGTGAGTCTACGGGTCTCTGTGTGAGTCTACGGGTCTCTCTGTGATTTTCTCTATCTCTGTGTGAGTCTACGGGTCTCTGTGTGAGTCTACGGGTCTCTGTGTGAGTCTACGGGTCTCTGTGTGAGTCTACGGGTCTCTCTGTGTGATTCTATCTCTGTGTGAGTCTACGGGTTTCTGTGTGAGTCTACGGGTCTCTGTGTGAGTCTACGGGTCTCTGTGTGAGTCTACGGGTCTCTGTGTGAGTCTACGGGCCTCTCTGTGTGATTCTCTCTATCTCTGTGTGAGTCTACGGGTTTCTGTGTGAGTCTACGGGTCTCTCACACAGAGAGGAAAAAAAGGCGTACAAGTAGTGCAAGAAACTTCCATTTCGATGTTTGATCCTAATAACAATCGTAACGCAATACAGAGTGAAATTTTAAGGCGCAAATCCGTACTAAATAAATAAATAACGGGCCAACTCTTTGGGTTTTTTCGGTAAAGTCACGCAGAAATAATACAAAATAAAATTAGCATACGAGGTTTCTATCGCAACACAAGCAATCAACATCAGGTAGAGGAAACACATAACCGCAGATATACCTGATGATGATTGCTTGGGTTGCGATCGAAACGTCGTATGCTATTATATCATTTTATTTTTTATTATTTCCACGTGACTTTACAGTAAAGAAAACAAAGAGTAATTCCTGCAGTCACAAAAGCGCCTAATCAAAATCGGGCCAAACCAAGCCCCTCTAAAACTTTCTAAAAACAATGCTACGTACAACAGCGTGACACTTTTCCCAACAAACGTCATTAAAACTTTACAATAGCGACGCACGTAAACACACATCACACACACACATCACACACACACACGCCACTGAACCAAGCGTCCTTCGCTAGATGCATAAGTCAATCCATAACAGCCGGATTAACAAGAGCAGAAGCAGCAGGGCAACTATAATCGGGGAGGGCAGAGAGGCGTTCAGGGCAGACGCGTGCGTGCGGACGGACGGACGTGTGGGTTGGTGGGTGACCAAGATGATTAGATCTTCCGGTGAAAGATCAGGTGTACGTGTATGGATGGGGGGTTGGTGGGTGTGTTAACCAAGGTGGTTCAATGTCGCGATCGTGGCTCACCAATGCGATGCGCAAATTACGCCGGCTCACTCACTCACCTACTCACTCACTCACTCATCCACTCACTCACCGACTCACTCACTGACTCACTCACTCACTGACTCACTCACTCATCCACTCACTCCCTCACTCACTGACTCACTCACTGACTCACTCACTGACTCACTCACTCATCCACTCACTCACCTACTCACTCACTGACTCACTCACTCACTGACTCACGCACTCACCGACTCACTCATCCACTCACTCACTCACTGACTCACCCACTCACTGACTCACTCACTCACTGACTCACCCACTCACTGATTCACCCACTCACCGACTCACTCACTCACTAACTCACTCACTCACCGACTCACGCACTCACTGACTCACTCACTGACTCACTCACTAACTCACACACTCACTGACTCACTCACTCACCGACTCACGCACTCACTCGCTCACTCACTGACTCACTTACTCAATAACTCACCCACTCACCAACTCACGCACTCACTCACCGACTCACGTACTCACTGACTCACTCACCTACTCACTCACTCACTAACTCACCCACTCACTGACTCACCCACTCACTCACGCACTCACTCACCCACTCACTCACTCACACACTCACTGACTCACTCACTCACCTACTCACTCATCCACTCACTCACTGACTCACTCACTAACTCACACACTCACTGACTCACTCACTCACCTACTCACTCATCCACTCACTCACTGACTCACTCACTAACTCACGCACTCACTGACTCACTCACTCACTTACTCACTCATCCACTCACTCACTGACTCACTCACTAACTCACCCACCCACTGACTCACCTACTCACTCATCCACTCACTCACTGACGTTGATTCTAAATGTGGAGTGAAAAACCGGAGGACCTGGAAAAAATTCAACGCGACCACGTGGAGAGAGAGATATACGGTGGCGAGGAGATGTTCACTACCTCGCCCGGTATACAGGAGGTCGTGGGTTCCATCCAGACCCTGACGATGCCTGCTGCTGCTGTATATTTGGAGTCTGCGTCTCTCTCTCTCATCATCACGGTGGCTAGGAGATGTTAACTACCTCGCCTGGTCTACAGGAGGTCTATGTGGAGTCTGTGTCTCTCTCTCTCATCATCATCACGGTGGCTAGGATATGTTGACTACCTCGCCTAGTATACAGGAGGTCGTGGGTTCCATCCCGACCCGGACAATGCCTGCTGCTGTATATTTGGAGTCTGCGTGTCTCTCTCTCTCTCATCATCACGGTGGCTAGGAGATGTTAACTTCCTCGACTGGTGTACAGGAGGTCTATGTGGAGTCTGTGTCTCTCTCTCTCATCATCACGGTGGCTAGGAGATGTTAACTACCTCGCCTGGTATACAGGAGGTCGTGGATTCCATCCCGACCCTAACGATGCCTGCTGATGCTTTATATTTGGAGTCTGCGTCTCTCTCTCTCTTATCATCACGGTGGCTAGGAGATGTTAACTACCTCGCCTGGTATACAGGAGGTCTACGTGGAGTCTGTGTCTCTCTCATCATCACGGTGGCTAGGAGATGTTAACTACCTCGCCTGGTCTACATGAGGTCGTGGGTTCCATCCTGACCCTAAAACCTGCTGCTGTATATTTGGAGTTTGCGTGTCTCTCTCTCTCATCATCACGGTGGCTAGGAGATGTTGACTACCTCGCCTGGTCTACAGGAGGTCTATGTGGAGTCTGTGTCTCTCTCTCATCATCATCACGGTGGCTAGGAGATGTCAACTACCTCGCCTGGTATGCAGGAGGTCGTGGGTTCGATTCCGACCCTGACGATGCCTGCTGCTGTTGTATATGTGGAGTATGTGTCTCTCTCTCTCATCATCATCACGGTGGCTAGGAGATGTTGACTACCTCGCCTGGTATACAGGAGGTCGTGGGTTCCATCCCGACCCTGACAATGCCTGCTGCTGTATATTTGGAGTCTGCGTGTCTCTCTCTCTCATCATCATCACGGTGGCTAGGAGATGTTAACTTCCTCGACTGGTATACAGGAGGTCTATGTGGAGTCTGTGTCTCTCTCTCTCATCATCACGGTGGCTAGGAGATGTTAACTACCTCGCCTGGTATACAGGAGGTCGTGGATTCCATCCCGACCCTAACGATGCCTGATGATGCTATATATTTGGAGTCTGCGTCTCTCTCTCTCTTATCATCACGGTGGCTAGGAGATGTTAACTACCTCGCCTGGTATACAGGAGGTCTACGTGGAGTCTGTGTCTCTCTCATCATCACGGTGGCTAGGAGATGTTAACTACCTCGCCTGGTTTACAGGAGGTCGTGGGTTCCATCCCGACCCTAACACCTGCTGCTGTATATTTGGAGTTTGCGTGTCTCTCTCATCATCACGGTGGCTAGGAGATGTTGACTACCTCGCCTGGTATACAGGAGGTCGTGGGTTCCATCCCGACCCTGACAATGCCTGATGCTGTATATTTGGAGTCTGCGTGTCTCTCTCTCTCATCATCATCACGGTGGCTAGGAGATGTTAACTACCTCGACTGGTGTACAGGAGGTCTATGTGGAGTCTGTGTCTCTCTCTCATCATCACGGTGGCTAGGAGATGTTAACTACCTCGCCTGGTATACAGGAGGTCGTGGATTCCATCCCGACCCTAACGATGCCTGCTGCTGCTATATATTTGGAGTCTGCGTCTCTCTCTCTTATCATCACGGTGGCTAGGAGATGTTAACTACTTCGCCTGGTCTACAGGAGGTCTATGTGTAGTCTGTGTCTCTCTCATCATCACGGTGGCTAGGAGATGTTAACTACCTCGCCTGGTCTACAGGAGGTCGTGGGTTCCATCCCGACCCTAACACCTGCTGCTGTATATTTGGAGTTTGCGTGTCTCTCTCATCATCACGGTGGCTAGGAGATGTTAACTACCTCGCCTGGTATACAGGAGGTATATGTGGAGTCTGTGTCTCTCTCATCATCACGGTGGCTAGGAGATGTTAACTACCTCGCCTGGTATGCAGGAGGTCGTGGGTTCCATCCCGACCCTGAAGATGCCTGCTGCTGCTGCTGTATATTTGGAGTCTGCGTCTCTCTCTCATCATCATCTATGGGTCAGAATGGGTCTCTATGCGTTTCTATGGGTCTCTATGCGTCTATATGGGTCTCTATTGGTCTCTATGTATCTCTATGGGTCTCTATGTATCTCAATGCATCTCTATGTATATCTATGGGTCTCTATGAATATATATGGGTCTGTATGGGTCTCTATGCGTCTCTATGGGTCTCTATTGGTCTCTATGTATCTCAATGGATCTCTATGGGTCTCTATGGGTCTCTATGTAAATCTATGGGTCTCTATGTATATCTATGGGGCTCTATGTATATCTATGGATCTCTATGTATATCTATGGGTCTCCATGAATATCTATGGGTGTGTATGGGTCTCTATGCGTCTCTATGAGTCTCTATTGGTCTATATGTAGCTCAATGGATCTCTATGGGTCTCTATGGGTCTCTATGTATCTCTATGGATCTCTATGTATCTCAATGGATCTCTATGAATATCTATGTGTCCCTATGGGTCTCTATGTATCTCAATGGATCTCTATGTATCTCTATGGGTCTCTATGTATATCTATGGGTCTCTATGGGTCTCTATGTATCTCAATGGATCTCTATGTATCTCTATGGGTCTCTATGGGTCTCTATGTATATATATGGGTCTCTATCTATCTCTATGGATCTCTATGTATATTTATGGGTCTCTATGCATCTCTATGCATCTCTATGCGTCTCTATGGGTCTATATGCATATATATGGCTCTCTTTGTATCTCTATGTGTAGCTACGTATCTCTATGGGTCTCTATGGATCTATATGGGTCTCTATGTATATCTATGGGTCTCTATGGGTCTCTATGTATCTCAATGGATCTATATGAGTCTCTATGAGTGTCTGGGTCTTCATGGGTCTCTATGTATATCTATGTGTCTCTATATTTGTATCTATATGGGTATCTACGTATTTCTATGGGTCTCTATGTATCTCTGTGGGTCTCTATGCATCTCTATGGGTCTCTACGCATCTCTATGGGCCTCTATGCGTCTCTATGGGTCTCTATGCGTCTCTATGTGTCTCTATGAGTCTCTGTGCGTCTTTATGCATTTTCACTTATGTCTGTGGGTCTTTATGCATCTATATGGGTCTCTATGCGTCTCTGTGTGTCTCTATGAGTCTCTGTGTGTCTCTATCCGTCTCTGTGTGTCTCTATGAGTCTCTGTGTGTCTCTATGCATTTACACTTATGTCTGTGGGTCTCTATGCGTCTGTATGGGTCTCTATGTGTCTCTGTGTGTCTCTATGAGTCTCTGTGCGTCTCTAAGCATTTTCACTTATGTCTGTGGGTCTCTATGCATCTATATGGGTCTCTATGCGTCTCTGTGTGTCTCTATGAGTCTCTGTGCGTCTCTATGCATTTTCACTCATGTCTATGGGTCTCTATGCATCTATATGGGTCTCTATGCGTCTCTGTGTGTCTCTATGAGTCTCTGTGCGTCTCTATGCATTTTCACTCATGTCTTTGGGTCTCTATGCATCTATATGGGAATCGATGAGTCTCTGTGCGTCTCTATGCATTTTCACTTATGTCTGTGGGTCTCTATGCATCTATATGGGAATCGATGAGTCTCTGTGTGTCTCTATGAGTCTCTGTGCGTCTCTATGCATTTTCACTTATGTCTGTGGGTCTCTATGCATCTACATGGGTCTCTATGCATCTCTGTGTGTCTATATGAGTCTCTGTGCGTCTTTATGCATTTTCACTCATGTCTGTGGGTCTCTATGCATTAATTATACATCTACATAATTAATAGATTCACTCATGATTCATCGATTCACTAATAATTCGTCGATTCCCTCAGCATTCAATCATCATTCACTCATCACTCATCATTTACTCATCATTCACTCATCACTCATCATTCACTCATCATTCAATAATAACTAATCGTTCACTCATAATTAATCGATGCACTCATAATTCCTACAGAGCAGCAGGGGTGGTGTGGGGTGGGTGTCTTACCCAGCTGGTGAACATACAAATTGCAGGTTTCGTTTATCTCGGGGCTGCTGAGTGGGTGATGAGCGTGGGTGAGTGTGGGTGAGTGTGGGTGAGGAGCATGGGTGAGGGTGAGCATGGGTGAAGGTGAGCGTGGGTAAGGGTGTGGGTGAGCGTGGCTGAGGGTGTGGGTGAGCGTGGGTGAGGTTATGGGTGAGGAGCATGGGTGAGGGTGTGGGTTTTGGTGTGGGTGAGCGTGGCTGAGGGGGTGGGTGAGCGTGGGTGAGGTTATGTGTGAGGAGCATGGGTGAGGGTGTGGGTTTTGGTGTGGGTGAGTGTGGGTGAGCGTGGGTGAGTGTGAGTGTGGGTGAGGTTATGGGTGAGGAGCATGGGTGAGGGGGTGGGTGAGGAGCGTGGATGAGTATGGTTGAGGGTGTAGGTGAGTGTGGGTGAGGGTGTGGGTGAGTGTAGGTGAGCGTGGGTGAGCGTGGGTGAGGTTATGGGTGAGGAGCGTGAGTGAGGGTGTGGGTGAGTGTGGGTGAGCGTGGGTGAGGGTGTGGGTGAGCGTGGGTGAGTGTGGATGAAGGTATGGGTGACCAATCGCTCTTTAATTTCATCAAAAAAGTAACCTGCAGCGCCACGCCTGTTACCATCATTAGGGGAAGGAACGGTGATCCAATCTCTGACCCCCAGGAACAGGTTTGAAGATTTGCTGAGCATTTCTGTGAGGTCCTGGGGGAGAAGAAATCTCTCAGCCTGGAAAACAACGTGGGACAAAGTGGGGATGACCCTGTCGAGGCTGCGGTGCCTCAAATATTGGAGGAAAAAGTCACCCCCTGTGAGTGGCTGGCTGAGGTGCCATCTTTTGAGGAAGTACTGAAGGCGATCCAGAGTCTGAGACCAGGAAAGGCAGCGGGCAGAGATGATCTCCCAAGCAAAATGCTGAGGGAGGGTGGCGTTTGTGCACAGACTGCCCTACATGACATCATAACAACAGTCTGGACCTACTGGACAGGTTCCGCAGGATTGGAAGGATGCCCTGGTGGTCACTCTCTTTAAGAAGGGGGACCGCACAGACTGTAACAACTACAGGGGCATCTCACTCCTCAGTGTGCCGGGAAAGGTCCTGGCAAAGATTATTCAACATCGCCTCGCCAGGCACGCTGAGGAGAGGCTTGCGGAGCCCCAATGCGGTTTCAGGAAAGGGCGGTCCTGCACAGATGCCATATTTTCTGTCCGTCTGCTACAGCAGAGTTGTAGGGAATTCCAACAAGACCTACATCTATGCTTTATTGACCTTGTCAAGGTCTATGATACCATGAGTAGGACTGGGCTCTGGGTTGTTCTTCGTGCTTTTGGAGTCCCTGACCTGCTGCTCACGATCATTAAGGACCTTCATGATGGTGAGCGGGCCCAGGTAAAACTACGTGGACGGGAGTCGGAGCCATTCCCTGTACACGTTGGGGTGCGACAGGGATGTCCTCTGGCTCCCACATTATTTAACATTTATTTCGACCACGTAGTTCGTGAAGCCTTCAAAGCTGTAGCGGATGAATTTCCATCTGATGCAGATACAATGGGAGGTTGATTGATGCCCGGGTGCGGTCAAAGGATGGCTGCTCCCTATTGCTCAATCACGTTATGTATGCCGATGATCTGCTAATTGCTGCTCACTCAGAGGAGGAGTTGGAGGCGCTGCTGCTAAACCTGGAGCTTGCCACTAAGAGGTGGGGACTTACCATCAGCCCCACCAAAACTAAGCACCTGCCTGGGTATTTTGTACCATCGGACACTCCACCCCCACAACTCCCAATTGGTGATAGGGGAGTTGTGGAGAGAGTGGAGAGTTTCCCATACCTGGGCAGTGTGCTTATGACTGGCTCCAGTTTAACAGCAGAGGTCTCACTCCGAATCAGTCGAGCGGCAATATCTTTTGATCAGTTGCGTAACGCTGTGTGGAAGCTACCTGGTCTGTCGCTCCGCATGAAGCTTCAGGTCTTCTCTGCCACGGTCATTCCTTCCCTTCTCTACGCATGCGATACGTGGACCCCCCTAATGGAACATCTTCGCCGGTTAGAAACATTTAGGCTGGCCTGCCTACAATCCATCCTGAGTTTAACCATGCTGGATTGTGTGAGGAGCTCACAAATCCTTGAAAAATCTGGACAAAGTCCCATCGGCGAGCTCCTCTGGCAGGCAACGCTGCGTTGGCTGGGTCATGTAGCCCGCATGCCCAGCCACCGCATGCCTAAACATCTTTTGTTCGGCCGGATCGAGGGGGCTAAATGGGCGCGGCACGGGCTAGAGAAGAGATGGAGTGATGTGGTACAGGAGGACGTGGAGCTGAGTGGACTTGCCGATGACTGGTACCGACAGTGTCAAGATCGGCCTCAGTGGAGGAGGCTCGTGAAGGACGCTACTGGGCAGTTGGAGGTAGTCGCCCTCCAACAACAACGGAGGGCGGAGCAGCGACGCTCACAACAACGATCAGAGTTCCAGTTGGCTGAAGCACAGCAAGTTGGCACAGTAGGGGGCACAGGTGGTGCATCAGCCAGTCATCTCAGTTATCTCAGTCAGTCAACCCGTGGCACTTGGGTCTGCCCCGTGACCTCCTGCCAGCGGGCGTTCGACACTTCACGTGGCCCCAACGTGCACATGGCCTGGCACAAGAGTCGTGGTGACATCACCACCACTTAGTGGCGAATGGTGGTTGTTGTTGAGTGTGGGTGTGGGTGAGCGTGGGTGAACGTGGATGAGGGTATGGGTGAGCGTGGGTGAGGGTGTGGGTGAGGGCGTGGGTGAGAGTGGGTGACGAGTGTGGGTGAGCACCCACCTCGTGCTAACGAAGCGAAGTTTGATGATGAAGGAGTAGCCGGTGGTGATGGTGAAGATGACCTCCCGTGAGGTCGTGTTGTCCGTGAACCCCGGGGAGAAGACGTTTCTGCTCGTGCCGGAGAACGCTGCCGAGACAGAGACAGACGCAGAGAGACAGAGAGAGACATAGAGAGACAGAGAGACACAGAGACACAGAGAGATAGAGACAGAGAGATACACAGAGAGACAGAAATACACAGAGAGAGAGACACACAGAGAGACGCAAAGATAGAGAGAGACACAGAGAGACAGAGAGACACAGAGAGACAGAGATAGACACAGAGATAGAGAGAGACTAAGAGAGACAGAGAGACGCAGAGAGACAGAGAGACACAGAGAGACAGAGAGATACAGAGAGAGACACACACAGAGAGACAGAGAGACACAGAGAGATAGAGAGATAAAGAGAGAGAGACAAAGAGAGAGACAGAGACACAGAGAGACAGAGAGACACAGAGAGACAGAGAGACACAGAGAGACAGAGAGATAGAGAGAGAGACAGAGAGAGACAGAGAAACAGAGAGGCACAGAGAGAGAGGCAGAGAGAGACAGAGAGAGATAGGCATAGAGACAGAATAACAACAACAAAATCCAGAAAAACGCATGTCAAAAATGTTACAAATTGATTCGCATTTTAATGAGGGAATTAAGTATTTGACCCCTCTGCAAAACATGACTTAGTACTTGGTGGCAAAACCCGTGTTGGCAATCACAGGGGTCAGACGTTTCTTGTAGTTGGCCACCAGGTTTGCACACATCTCAGGAGGGATTTTGTCCCACTCCTCTTTGCAGATCTTCTCCAAGTCATTAAAGTTTCGAGGCTGACGTTTGGCAACTCGAACCTTCAGCTCCCTCCACAGATTTTCACATGGGATTAAGGTCTGGAGACTTGCTAGGCCACTCCAGGACCTTAATGTGCTTCTTCTTGAGCCATTCCTTGGTTGCCTTGGCCATTGTCATGCTGGAATACCCATCCACGACTCTTTTCAATGCCCTGGCTGAGTGAAGGAGGTTCTCACCCAAGATTTGATGGTACATGGCCCCGTCCATCGTCCCTTTAATGCGGTGAAGTTGTCCTGTCCCCTTAGCAGAAAAACACCCCCAAAGCATAATGTTTCCACCTCCATGTTTGACGGTGGGGATGGTGTTCTTGGGGTCATAGGCAGCATTCCTCCTCCTCCTCCAAACACAGCGAGTTGAGTTGATGCCAAAGAGCTCCATTTTGGTCTCATCTGACCACAACACTCTCACCCAGGTGTCCTCTGAATCATTCAGATGTTCATTGGCAAACTTCAGACGGGCATGTATATGTGCTTTCTTGAGCAGGGGGACCTTGCGGGCGCTGCAGGATTTCAGTCCTTCACGGCGTAGTGTGTTACCAATTGTTTTCTTGGTAACTATGGTCCCAGCTGCCTTGCGATCATTGACAAGATCCTCCCTTGTAGTTCTGGGCTGATTCCTCACCGTTCTCATGATCATTGCAACTCCACGAGGTGAGATCTTGCATGGAGCACAAGGCCGAGGTTGATTGACAGTTCTTTTGTGTTTCTTCCATTTGCGAACAATCGCACCAACTGTTGTCACCTTAACACCAAGCTGCTTGGCAATGGTCTTGTAGCCCATTCCAGCCTTGTGTAGGTCTACAATCTTGTCCCTGACATCCATGGAGAGCTCTTTGGTCTTGGCCATGGTAGAGAGTTTGGAATCTGATTGACTGATTGATTCTGGGGTCAGGTGTATTTTATACAGGTAACAAGCTGAGATTAGGAGCACTCCCTTTAAGAGTGTGCTCCTAATCTCAGCTCGTTACCAGTATAAAAGACACCTGGGAGCCAGAAATTGTTCTGCTTGAGATGGGGTCAAATACTTTTTTCCCTCAATAAAATGCAAATGAATTTATAACATTATTGACATGCATTTTTCTGGATGTATTTGTTGTTATTCTGCCTCTCACTGTTCAAATTAACCTCCCATTAAAATGATAGACTGATCATTTCTTTGTCAGTGGGCAAACGTACAAAATCAGCAGGGGATCAAATACTTTTTTCCCTCACTGTATAGTGTAGTGTATAGTGTAGTGTTTAGTGAAGTGTATAGTAGTGTACAGTGTAGTGTATAGTGTAGTGTATAGTAGTGTACAGTGTAGTGTATAGTTGTGTATAGTGTAGTGTATAGTAGTGTATAGTGGTGTAGTGTATAGTGTAGTGTATAGTAGTGTATAGTTTAGTGTATAGTGTGTAGTGTATAGTAGTGTATAGTGTAGTGTATAGTGTAGTGTATAGTGGTATTCGTAGCTTAGTGTATAGTGCAGTGTATAGTGTAGTGTATAGTGTAGTGTATAGTAGTGTAGAGTGTAGTGTATAGTAGTATATTGTATAGTGTAGTGTGGAGTGTAGTGTACAGTGTTGTGTATAGTGTAGTGTAAAGTGTAGTGTATAGTGTAGTGTATAGTGTAGTGTAGTGTATAGTAGTGTATAGTAGTGTAGTTTATAGTGGTGTAGTGTGTAGTGTAGTGTATAGTGTAATGTATAGTGTAGTGTATAGTGTAGTGTATAGTGTAGTATATAGTAGTATATTGTATAGTGTAGTGTGTAGTGTACAGTGTTGTGTATAGTGTAGTGTAAAGTGTAGTGTATAGTGTAGTGTATAGTGTAGTGTATAGGGTACTGTATAGTGTATAGTGTAGTGTATAGTGTAGTGTATAGTAGTATATTGTATAGTGTAGTGTGTAGTGTAGTGTACAGTGTTGTGTATAGTGTAATGTATAGTGTATAGTAGTGTAGTTTATAGTGGTGTAGTGTGTAGTGTAGTGTATAGAGTAGTGTATAGTGTAGTGTATAGTGTAGTGTATAGTAGTGTATAGTGGTGTAGTGTAGTGTATAGTGTAGTGTATAGTGTAGTGTATAGTGTAGTGTATAGTGTAAGGTGTAGTGTAGTGTATAGTGTAGTGTATAGTAGTGTATAGTAGTGTAGTTTATAGTGGTGTAGTGTAGTGTATAGTGTAGTGTATAGTGTAGTGTATAGTGTAGTGTATAGTAGTGTATAGTGTAGTGTATAGTGTAGTTTATAGTAGTGTAGTGTATAGTGCAGTGTATACTGTAGTGTATAGTGTAGTGTATAGTGTAGTGTATAGTGTAGCGTGTACATTGCACCGCTGCACGTAGCCACACCGTGTCTAACCGCGGGGGTGGGGGGGGTGATAGAAGACCAACATCCACTCACGGATATTGTAGCTCGTGGGCACTTGCGACGGAGGAGCACTCGTTCTCGTCGTCGGTGACATCATCGGTGACGTCGTCGATGACGTCATCGGTGACGTCGTCGGTGACGTCGTCGGCGGCAGAGGCGTCGTAGCAACGGTCGGAAATCCTGAAGCAACCGATTTTAAAAATAGATATATTTTAGCAAACAGAACGATGTGCGCATTCCATTTCAGCAACGACCACAGAATGGGAACCTTCATTAAGGCTTTCAGGAGGAATGCGATGAGCTTCGAAGCTCTTTTTCACCGATGTCCAGTGTAGTGTATTACAATGTAATGCCTCGTGTATAGTAGCGCGGTGTTTCATAGCGTCGTGTATTGCAGCGTAGCGTATAGTGCTGTACGTATGTAATGTGTACCCCCAGGGGTCTGTGTACCCCTAGGGGTCTGTGCACCCCTAGGGGTCTGTGTACCCCCAGGGGTCTGCGTACCCCCAGGGGTCTGTGTACCCCCTAGGGGTCTGTGTACCCCCAGGGGTCTGTGTACCCCCTAGGGGTCTGCGTACCCCCAGGGGTCTGCGTACCCCCAGGGGTCTGTGTACCCCCTAGGGGTCTGTGTACCCCCAGGGGTCTGTGTATCCCCTAGGGGTCTGCGTACCCCCAGGGGTCTGTGTACCCCCAGGGGTCTGCGTACCGCCAGGGGTCTGTGTACCCCCAGGGGTCTGTGTACCCCCTAGGGGTCTGTGTACCCCCAGGGGTCTGTGTACCCCCTAGGGGGTCTGTGTACCTCCAGGGGGTCTGTGTACCCCCTAGGGGTCTGTGTACCCCCAGGGGTCTGTGTACCCCTAGGGGTCTGTGTACCCCTAGGGGTTTGTGTACCCCCTAGGGGTCTGTGTACTCGCTAGGGGTCTGTGTACCCCCTAGGGGGTTTGTGTACCCCCAGGGGTCTGCGTACCCTATAGGGGGTCTGTGTACCCCTAGGGGTCTGTGTACCCCCAGGGGTCTGTGTACCCCCTAGGGGTCTGTGTACCCCCAGGGGTCTGTGTACCCCTAGGGGTCTGTGTACCCCCAGGGGTCTGTGTACCCTCAGGGGTCTGTGTACCCCCTAGGGGGTCTGCGTACTCCCCAGGGGGTCTGTGTACCCCCAGGGGTCTGCGTACCCCCAGGGGTCTGTGCACACCTAGGGGTCTGCGTACCCCTAGGGGTCTGTGTACCCCCAGGGGTCTGTTTACCCCCAGGGGGTCTGCGTACCCCTAGGGGTCTGTGTACCCCCAGGGGTCTGCGTACCCCCAGGGGTCTGTGTACCCCAGGGGGTCTGTGTACCCCCTAGGGGTCTGTGTACCCTTAGGGGGTCTCCGGTCTGTGTAGCCCTAGGGGTCTGCGTACACCTAGGGGTCTCCGGTCTGCGTACCCCCTAGGGGTCTGTGTACCCCCAGGGGTCTGTGTACCTCCTAGGGGTCTGTGTACCCCCAGGGGTCTGTGTACCCCCTAGGGGTCTGTGTGCCCCCTAGGGGTCTGTGTACCCCTTAGGGGTCTGTGTACCCCTTAGGGGTCTGTGTACCCCTTAGGGGTCTGCGTACCACTGCTAGTCTATGGCACACCGCCGAGACGTCTGTAAGAAAGTGTTGGGCAGGCCTCACGACTTCTCCTACATTGAGGGCAGTGCATAATCGGATGTTTGGATCAGAATCGGAGCATTTATAGAATCCGAAGAGCTGTAAAGCCCTTTTGTCACGGATGTCCAGTTCAGGGGCCATGGGGTAAGGACGTTACAACAACAACAACATACAGTTCAATTTTGATTTAAAGCTTTCGTGACTCATTAATTTATATTCTTAGCTCTTTGAAGGGAAACAATAAAATAATAATATATATAAAACAATAAAAATTCTCACGACGTTTCGACCACAACACAAACGGTCGTCATCAGGTGTGTGTTATGGTCGAAACGTCGTGAGAATTTTTATTGTTTTATATATATTTCATTATTTTATTGTTTCCCTTCAACGTGACTTTACCGAAAGAGCTAAGATTATAACATACAGTTCTACGCACAAACACGATAGATAGTAAGCTTATCACGTAGGCTTTCGTGACCGATATCCATAATGTAAGGTTTTTTTTGGGGGGGGGTGGGTTATATCGTGTAAATATATAAATGTGTCGGTAAACCCGCCACCACCCGACCACACCGCCAACTAAGCAAGGGTTTTCATTTTGATTTAATGCTTTCGTAACTGCAGTAATTCATATTCTTAGCTCTTTCGGTAAAGTCACGTTGAAGGGAAACAATAAAATAATAAAATATATATTGATTTTTTTATTGTTTTATATATATTTTATTATTTTATTGTTTCCCTTTAACGTGACTTTACCGAAAGAGCTAAGGATATAAGGGTTTTCACGCAAACAGAATGCGGCCAAGTCGTTACTCGCACAGCGCGATAACCGGTTGTGTGTTCGAGAGCCAAGCGACAACGTTTACAAACCGAGTAACGACGTTTCGCCAGTGATTGCAACCAGCTTCATCAGGCGACAGCCAGATCCGTGGAGAAGCCCACCGGTTTCGTTGCTTAAAAATGACGACGACAATGTACGTTGAATTTTGATTCTAAAGCTTTCGTGACTGCGGTAATTCATATTCTTAGCTCTTTCGCTAAAGTCACGTTGAAGGGAAACAATAAAATAATAAAATATATAAAACAATAAAAATTCTCACGACGTTTAATTTTTATTATTTTATTATTTCCCTTCTACGTGGTGATGACTTTACCGAAAGAACCAAGAATATGAATCCCTGCATTCACGAAAGCTTTAAATCTAATAACTTAACAATAACCAAATGTTTATCATTCAGTCTTATCACTTTACTACCAAACACACACAAATATGCATCCTTGTACTGGCTGTGAAAGGCTGTGGGTTTTAAGTTAATGTAACAACTTAACAAGATCGACAATCGAGGATTTTGGGGTAGATCGTGTAAATACAAAATGTTGTGTCGTGTCAACGTTTGCGTGACAAACCCTTCCTGATTGTAAATATTGTAGTGGGTTTACTCTCCAACACACACACACACAGGTTAGTGAACAACTAAGAAACTAATTGTCACGTTCTATTTACTTGACAAACCCTTCCTAATTGTAAATATTGTAGTGGGTTTACTCTCCAACAAACACACACACACAGTTTAGTGAAGAACTAAGAAACTTATTGTCACGTTCTGTTTACTTGACAAACCCTTCCTGATTGTAAATGTTGTAGTGGGTTTACTCTCAAACACGAACACACAGGTTAGTGAAGAACTAATAAACTAATTGTCACGTTCTGTTTACTTGACAAACCCTTCCTGATTGTAAATATTGAAGTGGGTTTACTCTCCAACACACACACACAGGTTAATGAAGAACTAATAAACTAATTGTCACGTTCTATTTACTTAACGAACCCTTCCTGATTGTAAATATTGAAGTGGGTTTAGTCTCCAACACACACAGGTTAGTGAACAACTAAGAAACTTATTGTCACGTTCTGTTTACTTGACAAACCCTTCCTAATTTTAAATATTGTAGTGGGTTTACTCTCCAACACACACACAGGTTAGTGAAGAACTAATAAACTAATTGTCACGTTCTGTTTACTTGACAAACCCTTCCTGATTGTAAATATTGAAGTGGGTTTACTCTCCAACACACACACACAGGTTAGTGGAGAACTAAGAAACTTATTGTCACGTTCTGTGTACTTGACAAATCCTTCCTAATTGTAAATATTGAAGTGGGTTTACTCTCCAACACACACACACAGGTTAGTGAACAACTAAGAAACGAATTGTCACATTCTGTTTGCTTGACAAACCCTTCCTGATTGTAAATATTGAAGTGGGTTTACTCTCCAACACACACACACAGGTTAGTGAACAACTAAGAAACTTATTGTCACGTTCTGTTTAATTTACAAACCCTTCCTGATTGTAAATATTGTAGTGGGTTTACTCTGCAACACACACACACAGGTTAGTGAAGGACTAGGAAACTAATTGTCACGTTCTGTTTACTAGACAAACCCTTCCTGATTGTAAATATTGAAGTGGGTTTACTCTCCAACACACACACACACAGGTTAGTGAAGAACTAAGGAACTAATTGTCACGTTCTATTTACTTGACAAACCCTTCCTGATTGTAAATATTGTAGTGGGTTTACTCTCCAACACACACACACACAGGTTAGTGAACAACTAAGAAACTTATTGTCACGTTCTGTTTACTTGGCAAACCCTTCCTAATTGTAAATATTGAAGTGGGTTTACTCTCCAACACACAAACGCACACAGGTTAGTGAACAACTAAGAAACTAAATGTCACGTTCTGTTTACTTGACAAACCCTTCCTGATTGTAAATATTGTAGTGGGTTTACTCTCCTACACACACACTGGTTAATGAAGAACTAATAAACTAATTGTCACGTTCTATTTACTTAACGAACCCTTCCTGATTGTAAATATTGAAGTGGGTTTACTCTCCAACACACACAGGTTAGTGAACAACTAAGAAACTTATTGTCACGTTCTGTTTACTTGACAAACCCTTCCTAATTTTAAATATTGTAGTGGGTTTACTCTCCAACACACACACACAGGTTAGTGAAGAACTAATAAACTAATTGTCACGTTCTGTTTACTTGACAAACCCTTCCTGATTGTAAATATTGAAGTGGGTTTACTCTCCAACGCACACACACAGGTTAGTGGAGAACTAAGAAACTTATTGTCACGTTCTGTGTACTTGACAAATCCTTCCTAATTGTAAATATTGATGTGGGTTTACTCTCCAACACACACACACAGGTTAGTGAACAACTAAGAAACTAATTGTCACATTCTGTTTGCTTGACAAACCCTTCCTGATTGTAAATATTGAAGTGGGTTTACTCTCCAACACACACACACACACAGGTTAGTGAACAACTAAGAAACTTATTGTCACGTTCTGTTTAATTGACAAACCCTTCCTGATTGTAAATATTGTAGTGGGTTTACTCTCCAACACACACACACAGGTTAGTGAAGGACTAGGAAACTAATTGTCACGTTCTGTTTACTAGACAAACCCTTCCTGATTGTAAATATTGAAGTGGGTTTACTCTCCAACACACACACACACAGGTAAGTGAAGAACTAAGGAACTAATTGTCACGTTCTATTTACTTGACAAACCCTTCCTGATTGTACATATTGTAGTGGGTTTACTCTCCAACACACACACACAGGTTAGTGAACAACTAAGAAACTTATTGTCACATTCTGTTTACTTGGCAAACCCTTCCTAATTGTAAATATTGAAGTGGGTTTACTCTCCAACACACAAACGCACACAGGTTAGTGAACAACTAAGAAACTAAATGTCACGTTCTGTTTACTTGACAAACCCTTCCTGATTGTAAATATTGTAGTGGGTTTACTCTCCTACACACACACTGGTTAATGAAGAACTAATAAACTAATTGTCACGTTCTATTTACTTAACGAACCCTTCCTGATTGTAAATATTGAAGTGGGTTTACTCTCCAACACACACAGGTTAGTGAACAACTAAGAAACTTATTGTCACGTTCTGTTTACTTGACAAACCCTTCCTAATTTTAAATATTGTAGTGGGTTTACTCTCCAACACACACACAGGTTAGTGAAGAACTAATAATCTAATTGTCACGTTCTGTTTACTTGACAAACCCTTCCTGATTGTAAATATTGAAGTGGGTTTACTCTCCAACACACACACACAGGTTAGTGGAGAACTAAGAAACTTATTGTCACGTTCTGTGTACTTGACAAATCCTTCCTAATTGTAAATATTGATGTGGGTTTACTCTCCAACACACACACACAGGTTAGTGAACAACTAAGAAACTAATTGTCACATTCTGTTTGCTTGACAAACCCTTCCTGATTGTAAATATTGAAGTGGGTTTACTCTCCAACACACACACACACAGGTTAGTGAACAACTAAGAAACTTATTGTCACGTTCTGTTTAATTGACAAACCCTTCCTGATTGTAAATATTGTAGTGGGTTTACTCTCCAACACACACACACACAGGTTAGTGAAGGACTAGGAAACTAATTGTCACGTTCTGTTTACTAGACAAACCCTTCCTGATTGTAAATATTGAAGTGGGTTTACTCTCCAACACACACACACACACAGGTTAGTGAAGAACTAAGGAACTAATTGTCACGTTCTATTTACTTGACAAACCCTTCCTGATTGTAAATATTGTAGTGGGTTTACTCTCCAACACACACACACAGGTTAGTGAACAACTAAGAAACTTATTGTCTCGTTCTGTTTACTTGGCAAACCCTTCCTAATTGTAAATATTGAAGTGGGTTTACTCTCCAACACACAAACGCACACAGGTTAGTGAACAACTAAGAAACTAAATGTCACGTTCTGTTTACTTGACAAACCCTTTCTGATTATAAATATTGTAGTGGGTTTACTCTCCTACACACACACTGGTTAATGAAGAACTAATAAACTAATTGTCACGTTCTATTTACTTAACGAACCCTTCCTGATTGTAAATATTGAAGTGGGTTTACTCTCCAACACACACAGGTTAGTGAACAACTAAGAAACTTATTGTCACGTTCTGTTTACTTGACAAACCCTTCCTAATTTTAAATATTGTAGTGGGTTTACTCTCCAACACACACACACACACGCACCGGTTCGTGCTGAACTAAGTAACGAATTGTCACGTGTTGTTTAAGTGACAAACCTGTCACTGATTGGCTGCGGCGGGTTTAACGACACAACATTAATATTCATGTGATCTAACCCAACAAAACCTCCTCTCTTATGGATGACAGAGGATCATCGACCATTCCCAAATGCACCGCTTCACTTTTTTCCCATACAACAGGTAAGTAGCTAGGAGATGTTAACTACCTCGCCAGGTATACAGGAGAGCGTGGGTTCGATCCAGACACCTGACGATGCCCGCCGCAGCTGTATATTTGAAGTCTATGTGTGTCTCTCTCATTACCAGTGGCTAAGATACGGTACGCAGGAAGTTCGTGGGTTCGATCCAGACCGTGATGATGCCCGCCGCTGCTGTATATTTGAACTCTGTGTGTGTCTCTCTCATTACAGTGGCTAAGATATGGTATGCAGGAAGTTCGTGGGTTCGATCCAGACCCTGATGATGCCTGCCGCTGCTGTATATTTGAACTCTGTGTATGTCTCTTTCATTACAGTGGCTACGATACGGTACGCAGGAAGTTTGTGGGTTCGATCCAGACCCTGATGATGCCTGCCGCTGTATATTTGAAGTCTGTGTGTGTGTCTCTCTCATTACAGTGGCTAAGATATGGTATGCAGGAAGTTCGTGGGTTCGATCCAGACCCTGATGATGCCTGCCGCTGCATATTTGAACTCTGTGTGTGTGTGTCTCTCTCATTACTGTGGCTAAGATACGGTACGCAGGAAGTTCGTGGGTTCGATCCCGACAGCTGACGATGCCCGCTGCTGTATATTTGAAGTCTGTGTGTGTCTCTCTCATTACAGTGGCTAAGATACGGTATGCAGGAAGTTCGTGGGTTCGATCCAGACCCTGATGATGCCTGCCGCTGTATATTTGAAGTCTGTGTGTGTGTCTCTCTCATTACCAGTGGCTAAGATACGGTATGCAGGAAGTTCGTGGGTTCGATCCAGACCCTGATGATGCCTGCCGCTGCTGTATATTTGAACTCTGTGTGTGTGTCTCTCTCATTACAGTGGCTAAGATACGGTATGAAGGAAGTTCGTGGGTTCGATCCCGACAGCTGACGATGCCCGCCGCTGCTGTATATTTGACGTCTGCCCCTCTCTCTCTCTATCTCTCCCTCTCCCCATGCCGTTCCATTCTTCCTTTCGTAAACGTTTCAAAATGTCACACCTTGCTGGTGTTGCTGCTGCTGCTACCGTCCGAGCCACTATTGAGGCATTCACCTGCGCACACCACGTGCAAGGCGCCACTGCCCGGGCACTTGTCCTGGCCGCCGAGTTGGCAGTCGAATACGCTACTCTCGTCACCCCGACAGGAGAGCCCAATGGGTCGGGCTGACGAGGAGGTCGAGGAGTTGGCCATCGAAGGTCGGGAGTCGACGACGCTCCAAGCTCCGCTGCCGCACCCAAGCAGACGGCAGACCACGTCGGCCGTGAGGTTCGCGGTTGTGGAGGTGGTGGAGGATGGGGTGGTGGTGGTGTCGGCCGTGAGGTTCGAGGTGGAGGATGATGTGGTGGTGGCGGTGGTGTTGGTGGTGGTGGCGGTGGTGGTGGAGTTTTCGGCCGTGAGGTTCGAAGTGGAGGATGATGAGGTGGAGGATGATGAGGTGGTGGAGGTGGTGGTGGAGTTTTCAGCCGTGAGGTTCGAGGTGGAGGATGATGAGGTGGAGGATGATGAGGTGGTGGCGGTGATGGTGGAGTTTTCGGCCGTGAGGTTCGAGGTTGTGGAGGTGGTAGTGGTGGAGGATGGGGTGGTGGTGGTGGTGGTGGTGTTGGTGGTGGTGGAGGATGGGGTGGTGGCGGTGTTGGTGGTGGTGGTGTTGTCGGCTGTGAGGTTCGAAGTGGAGGATGATGTGGTGGTGGCGGTGGTGGTGGAGTTTTCAGCCGTGAGGTTCGAGTTGGAGGATGATGAGGTGGAGGATGATGAGGTGGTGGCGGTGGTGGTGGAGTTTTCGGCCGTGAGGTTCGAGGTTGTGGAGGTGGTAGTGGTGGAGGATGGGGTGGTGGCGGTGGTGTTGGTGGTGGTGGCGGTGGTGGTGGAGTTTTCGGCCGTGAGGTTCGAGGTTGTGGAGGTGGTGGAGGAGGTGGAGGATGATGATGAGGTGGTGGTGGCGGTGGTGGTGGTGGAGTTTTCGGCCGTGAGGTTCGAGGAGGAGGCGCCGGTGGGTGAGGAGGTGGAGACGGGTGATGAGGTGGTGGTGGTCGTGGAGTTTTCGGCCGTGAGGTTCGAGGTGGTGGTGGTGGTAGGAGGTGTGGAGGGGTAGGAAGAGGTGTAGGAGGACGTGGAGGAGAAGGAGGAGGAGGGAGTGGAGGAGGAGGCACAGACGTCGTGCCAAGAGCCGTTGGAGAAATACTGCACGGAGCCCGAGCAAGTGCCAGGGTCACCGGAGAGACGGAGCACGGCGCCTGTGGGGAGGATAGAGAAGGCGATGGGAGACAACAGTAGCAGCAGCAGCAGCAGCGTCAACAACATCAACATTAATAAATAGCGTCAACAACATCAGCACCAACGTAATAAATAGCGTCAACGACGTCAGCATCATCAACAACAACGTCAACAGCATCGGTATGCATCATCACCAACATACACCCGCCAGCATCATCACCGTCATCAACATCATCAACAGCATCATCAACAGCATCATCAACAACATCATCAACATCACCCATCGCCATCATCGACAACAACATCGGCATCAACATCATCATCGCGTGGGAATTATCACAGCCGATGTAGATGCGGAGCAAGGTCCAGCAATGTCATTGTACTCAGGGCCTAACTACTGCTGCTACTACTGTGCTATGTGGGGTGTGCATCGTGGCGTGGTCTTCTTGCTTGCTGGAGCTTTGTCCAAGCTTGCAAAATCGAACATCCTAACCCTAGCCACCAAACCCCACCCAGAAAACCCACCACACCCATCCCAGCCACCCTACCCACCCTCGCCACCCCACAACAGCCTACCCACCCTAGCCACCCCACAACACCCTACCCACCCTAGCCACCCAACAACACCCTACCCACTCTAGCCACCCCACTGCACCCTACCCACCCGACCACACCCACCCAACCCCACCGCAACCCAATCCACCCCAGCCCTAGCCCAACAAAATGAACCCCAATCCTACCCCACCCACTCCACCAAACTCAACCCCACCCACCCCACCCACCCCACCCACTCCACCAAACTCAACCCCACCCACCCCACCCACCCCACCCACGCCACCCACTCCACCAAACTCAACCCCACCCCACCCCCACCCACGCCCCCACCCCCACCGCGACCCCCACCCCAACGTTCGTTCACCCGTGCACTGGACGATCGCCGCGCCGCCTCCGCCGCCGCCGCAATCTGCCCCCGCCGACGTCACAGCGCAGTGGGTGGGCGCCGGCTGCCACCGGGCGCAGGAGATGCTCCACCACGCCACGGGCGCCACGCCGATGCCTCCGCCGGCGTCGCTGCCGTTGAGCAGGCGGCCCAAGCGGCCGCAGCCGAGCTTAAGGCAGGCGACGTCGGCCAGCGCCGGGAGGCGCTCGCCGCAGACGGTGCCCCACGAGCCGCCGTGGAGCAGCTCCAGGAGGCCCTGGCACGGCGTCGCGGTGCCGCTGCCGCTGAGTCGAACCTGGGGGTCTTCGTGGACGGTTCGCGGGGTGGGGGTCCGGGGAGATCAGGGGTCGGCGGGTTGAGACAGAGGCGGCGCGGTGATTCGGCGAGACGAGAAGTTCAAACGCACACACATCGCACGCGGAGACCCGCGCTGAGACTCGTAGACTCACACACAGACCCATAGCCTATCACATACAGACCCATAGACTCACGCGGAGACCCATAGACTCACAGAGACCCACAGACTCACACAGAGACCCACAGACTCACACAGAGACCCATAGACTCACACAGAGACGTGTAGACTCACGCAGAGACTCGTAGACTCACGCAGAGACCCATAGACTCATGCAGAGCCCCATAGACTCACACAGATACCCAAAGACTCCTCACACTAGGATCCACAGACTCACACCGAGATTTACAGCCTCACAGAGACACATAGACTCACACAGAGACTTGTAGACTCACACAGAGACCCATAGACTCACACAGAAACCCATAGCCTCTCACATACAGACCCATAGACTCACACAGAGACCCACAGACTCACACACAGACCCATAGACTCACACAGAGATCCATAGACTCACAGAGACCTATAGACTCACACAGAGACCCATAGACTCACACAGAGACCCATAGACTCACACAGAGGCCCATAGACTCACACAGAGACCCATAGACTCACACAGAGACCCATAGACTCACACAGAGACCCATAGACTCACACAGAGACCTATAGACTCACACAGAGACCCATAGACTCACACAGAGACCCATAGACTCACGCAGAGACCCATAGACTCACACAGAAACCCATAGACTCACGCGGAGACCCATAGACTCACACAGAGACCCATAGACTCAGACAGAAACCCATAGACTCACGTGGAGACCCATAGCCTTACGCGGAGACCCATAGATTCAGGCAGACCCATAGACTCCCCACACTGAGATCCATAGACTCACACAGAGGCTTACAGCCTCACAGAGACTCATAGACTCACACAGAGACTCACACAGAGACCCAGACTCACACAAAGACCCATAGACTCACACAAATACCAGTAGGCTCACACAGAGACTCATAGACTCACACAGAGACCCATAGACTCACACAGAGACCCATAGACTCACACAGAGACCCATAGACTCACGCAGAGGCTCAGACTCACACAGAAACCCATAGACTCACGCGGAGACCCATAGACTCACGCAGAGACCCATATATTCAGGCATACCCTTAGACTCCCCACACTGAGATCCATAGACTCACACAGAGGCTTACAGCCTCACAGAGACTCATAGACTCACACAGAGACTCATAGACTCACACAGAGACCAAGACTCACACAAAGACCCATAGACTCACACAAAGACCCATAGTTTGTTGTCCCTCCCCCGAACCTCAGATTAGCCATGCTTGGCCACGTCCGGTGCGAAAGGGGTTCAACACACATACACATCTTCTTGGTTCTTTCGGTAAAGTCAAGTAGAAGGGAAATAATAAAATAATCAAAATATAAAACATAATGAAAGGAAATTCTCACGACATTGGAGCGCCGTCTTCCCGACAGCTGTTTCTTCACCTGAGGACGGCTGCTTGCGTTGTGGCCGAAACGTCGTGAGAATTTTATGTTATTAATGTTTTATATTTGTATCATTTTATTACTCCTCTTCTACGTGGTGGCGACTTTACCGAAAGAACCAAGAATATGAATCCCTGCAGTCGCGAAAGCTTTAAATCGACACTCACACACGCGTACATACAACGGTCACTGTTTCTTATTCTTAACATCTCTCGAGGTTTTGCTTTCTGGCTCAAGGCGTGGCGAGAGGCGACTCACTCCAGTCCCAACTCGCGACGGTCGATAGAACAGCGGGAGCAGTGGTCGGCATTGAGGTATCTGAACAACAACAACAATATCAGTAGCAGCAACAGATTAAACTAAAACGATGTTGATATTTAACCAGGTGAGGACACCATCGAGCCGCTGTGTAGTCGCTCTTTATCAGAAGCGACCTGGCTTTCACAAATGATAGCTCAATGAAGTGGGCTTCATCATCATCGCTGTCATCATCGCGTGGAAACCCTCTCAACGCGTAGCGACGTTGATTCTAAATGTGGAAGGGAAAAACCGGAGGAGACCCGGGGAAAAATCCACGCGACCACCGGGAGAGAGAGACACACAAACTCCATATATACAGCAGCAGCAGCAGGCATCGTCAGGGTCGGGATCGAACCCACGGCCTCCTGTATACCAGGCGAGGTAGTTAACATCTCTTAGCCACCGTGGTGATGAGAGAGAGACACAAAGACTCCACATATACAGCAGCAGCAGGCAGCGTCAGGGTCGGGATCGAACCCACGACCTCCTGCATACCAGGCGAGGTAGTTAACATCTCCTAGCCACCGTGGTGATGAGAGAGACACACACAAACTCCACATATACAGAAGCAGCAGGCATCGTCAGGGTCGGGATCGAACCCACGACCTCCTGTATACCAGGCGAGGTAGTTAACGTCTCCTACCCACCGTGATGATGAGAGAGAGACACACACAGACTCCACATATACAGCAGCAGCAGGCATCGTCAGGGTCGGGATCGAACCCACGACCTCCTGTATACCAGGCGAGGTAGTTAACATCTCATAGCCACCGTGATTATGAGAGAGAGAAACACACAGACTCTACATAAACAGCAGCAGCAGGCATCGTCAGGGTCGGGATCGAACCCACGACCTCCTGTATACCAGGCGAGGTAGTTAACATCTCATAGCCACCGTGATTATGAGAGAGAGAAACACACAGACTCTACATAAACAGCAGCAGCAGGCATCGTCAGGGTCGGGATCGAACCCACGACCTCCTGCATACCAGGCGAGGTAGTTAACATCTCCTAGCCATTATTATCGTCGTCGTCGTCATCGTCACATGAGGCACTGGGATGCTGCTGGATGCTTTTCGATGCTACTCGGTCTTTTTTGAGGCCCGGCGTTACGCATCGTCTCACGCACTATAGCGGTCTGTGCTCTGTATCCCACCCTAGATTATATTCATCACAAGAAGGCCACTTGTGTTGTGGCCGAAACGTCGTGAGAATTTTATTGTGTTATTTTTTATTATTAATAATTAATTATTTCATTCTCATTCTACGTGACCTTACCGAAAGAACCGAAGAAGATGAATCCTTGCAGTCACGAAAGCTTAAAATCGAAAAAAAAAAAACTATGATAATATATATGGCATTGTCCTTGAAACTGATTGATCCACACCAAGGGACGGCTTATCTTTTGAGCCTCGACCCAATTGGTGCTCGACCAGACGGTCGAGCAAGAAAGTGCTCAACATTGGGCGGGCTCATCCCACGTTCTACAGTGTGCATGGGGGACGTTTTGGCCAAATAGTCTTCACCATTTCCTTGCAGGATCCATAATACAGGGGTTTTTTTGGGGGGGTTATATCACGTAAATGTAAATGTCTCATAAAATCATAGGGGTTTCCCCCTTTCTTCCGGCAACAAAACTGAAACCTTGGTGCGAGGAATCATGTTACTGCATTAACCACAATACTTGTGGTCAAAATACAAACAACAAAAAACATACTATGATAATATGCGATGCATTGTCCTTGAAACCGATTGGTCCACAACCAGAGACGGCTCCCTTTCGAGCCTCGTCTCAACCGGGGTTAGACCAGAGGACGCCAAAAAAGGCGAACAGCTAAAAAGACAACGCCACTATCAGAGTAATGAGCTGTTCACCTTGTGGCGTCCTTCTGGCATAACACCGTTTGAGACGAGGCTCGAAAGAAAGCCGTCTCTGGTGTGGACCAATCAGTTTCAAGGACAATGCATTTATTACATTTTGATTTAAAGCTTTCGTGACTGCAGGGATTCATATTCTTGGTTCTTTCGGTAAAGTCACCACCACGTAGAAGGGAAATAATAAAATAATAAAAATATAAAACAATACAATTATTGTAAAACAATAAAATTATTATTCTTGGTTCTTTCGGTAAAGTCACCACCGCGTAGATAGGGAAACACTAAAATAATAAAAATATAAAACGATAGAATTATTGTAAAAAAATAAAATTATTATTCTTGGCTCTTCCGGTAAAGTCACCACCACGTAGAAGGGAAACAATAAAATAATAAAAAAATATAAAACAATACAATTATTGTAAAACAATAAAATTATTATTCTTGGTTCTTCCGGTAAAGTCACCACGTAGAAGGGAAACAATAAAATAATAAAAAATATAAAACGATAAAATTATGACGACGTTTACAACTGCAACACAAAGCAGCAATCACCATCGGGTGTGAAAACGACAGCAAAGAAAATCCTTTCAATTTTTCTTGCTGTGCTTTTCACACCTGATGATGATTGCTGCTTGTGTTGCAGTCGAAACGTCGTGAGAATTTTATCGTGTTATATTTTTTGTTATTATTTTATTGTTTCCTTTATACGTGACTTTACCGAAAGAACCAACAATATAATGCATTCGAGATTTAAATTCTAGATTTAAAGCTTCCGCGACTGCAAGGATCCATACTCTTTGGCTCTATTCGGTAAAGTCACGTAAAAAACAACAAATTTAAAAAAAAAACAATAAAAAATAAAAATAAATAAAATACAAAATAAAAAAAAATACTTAAAAAAATGAAATTTTATTTTTATTTTAAAAAAATATAATGCATATATTATCAGTGTTTTTTGTCTGCATTCAGACCACGAGTATTGTTGTTAATGCAGTGACATGATTCCTTGCAAAAAGGTTTCAGTTCCGTTGCCAGAAAAAAGAGGGGGAAAAACCCTATTGTTATATTGTGGCACTGGCAAAGGAGGTGCCATGATCGAGACAGGGCGTCGTTTGTAGCAATAAACGGAGACGGCCTCCGGCCCCCGTTCGTGTGCCCGGCGTCGATGCGAGAAGCCGCCCGTCGACAATGAGTCGCTGGCACTTACTCGGCGACAGAGCCTCACCGGTGGTGGTGCCGTTGGCGGTGTTGGTGGTGGTGCCGTTGGCGGTGGTGCCGTTGGCGGTGGTGTTGGTGGTGGCAGTGTTGGCGGTGGTGTTGGCGGTGGTGTTGGTGGTGGCAGTGTTGGCGGTGGTGGTGTTGGCGGTGCTGTTGGTGGCGGTGTTGGTGGTGCCGTTGGCGGTGTTGGTGGCGGTGGTGTTGGTGGTGGCAATGTTGGCGGTGGTGGCAGTGTTGGCAGTGTTGGCGGTGGTGGTGGTGTTGGCGGTGGGGTTGGTGGCAGTGTTGGTGGCAGTGTTGGCGGTGGTGTTGGTGGTGCCGTTGGCGGCGTTGGCGGTGGTGTTGGTGGCGGTGTTTGCGGCGGCGGTGTTGGTGGTGTTGGTGGTGGTGTTGGTGGTGGTGTTGGTGGCGGTGTTGGTGGCGGTGTTGGTGGCGGTGTTGGCGGTGGTGGTGGTGGTGGTGGTGGCGGTGTTAGCGGTGGTGTTGGTGGCAGTGTTGGCGGTGGTGTCGGCGGTGGTGTTGGTAGTGGTGTTGGCGGCAGTGTTGGCGACAGTGTTGGTGGTGGTGTTGGCGGTGGTGGTGGTGGTGGTGGTGGCGGTGTTAGTGGTGGTGTTGGTGGCGGTGTTAGCGGTGGTGTTGGTGGCAGTGTTGGCGGTGGCGGTGTTGGCGGTGTTGGCGGTGGTGGTGGTGTTGGCGGTGGTGTTTGCGGCGGTGTTGGTGGTAGTATTGGTGGCAGTGTTGGTGGTGGTGTTGGTGGCGGTGTTGGTGGCAGTGTTGGTGGTGGTGTTGGTGGTGATGTTGGTGGTGTTCTTGGCGGTGTTGGTGGTGGCGCTGTTGGCGGTGATGTTGGCGGTGTTAGCGGTGGTGTTGGCGGCGGTGTTGGTGGCGGTGTTGGCGGTGTTGGCGGTGGCGGTGGTGGTGGCAGTGTTGGTGGCAGTGTTGGCGGTGGCGGTGTTGGCGGTGGCGGTGTTGGCGGCGGTGTTGGCGGCGGTGTTGGCGGTGTTGGCGGCGGTGTTGGTGGCGGCGGTGTTGGTGGCGGTGCTGTTGGTGGTGATGTTGGCAGCGGTGTTGGCGGCGGTGTTGGCAGCGTCGGTGTTGGCGGCGGCGTTGGCGGTGTTGGCGGCGTTGGTGGTGTTGGCGGCGGTGTTGGCGGCGGTGATGGCGGCGGTGGTGTTGGCGGTGGTGTTGGCGGTGGTGGTGTTGGTGGTGGCGATGTTGGTGGCGGTGTTGGCGGTGGTGGTGGTGTTGGCGGCGTCGGTGTTGGCGGCGTCGGTGTTGGCGGCGGTGTTGGCGGCGGTGGTGTCGGCCAGGCTCTCGTTGACGACTGAAATGAGAATGGAGAGAGCAGCAGTTGATGTCCGTGGGGCATTCTATTTTGTTGTGCCCAGTATGAAAGTTATGAAACAAGAACAATGAAAATAATGATGGGTATCATGAGACCCATTTTTTTTGGCAGTTCCAAAGTAACAATAGGTTTGCACCCTTTCTGGCAATACAACAAGAGTGGTTTTGAGGTGTTCAAACACGAACATAGATGATAACCTTTCGCAATAAATCAAGAAACAACATTAACCTCACACGGTACTTGTGGTGAACACGCAAACAAACACATGGCTATGAGAGTAATAATGTTATATGCAGAGACAACAGCAGACCAGTGTCTCACTACCCAGAATCTCACTGTCTCACTACCCAGAGTCTTACTGCCTCACTACCCAGTGTCTCAATACCCAGAGTGGCACTACCCAGTGTCTCACTGTCTCACTACCCAGAGTCTTACTGCCTCACTACCCAGTGTCTCACTACCCAGAGTCGCACTGTCTCACTACCCAGTGTCTCACTGTCTCACTACCCAGTGTCTCACTGTCTCACTACCCAGTGTCTCACTGTCTCACTACCCAGAGTCTCACTGTCTCACTACCCCAGTGTCTCACTACCCAGTGTCTCACTACCGTAGTGTCTCACTACCCAGTGTCTCACTACCCAGTGTCTCACTAGCCAGTGTCTCACTACCCCAGTGTCTCACTACCCAGTGTCTCACTACCCTAGTGTCTCACTACCCAGTGTCTCACTACCCAGTGTCTCACTACCCCAGTGTCTCACTACCCAGTGTCTCACTACCCAGTGTCTCACTACCCTAGTGTCTCACTACCCAGTGTCTTACTGCCCAGTGTCTCACTACGCAGAGTCTCACTGTCTCACTACCCAGAGTCTCACTGTCTCACTACCCAGTGTCTCACTACCCAGTGTCTCACTGTCTCACTACCCAGAGTCTCACTGCCTCACTACCCAGTGTCTCACTGCCCAGTGTCTCACTGTCTCATTACCCAGAGTCTCACTGCCTCACTACCCAGTGTCTCACTACCCAGTGTCTCACTGTCTCACTACCCAGAGTCTCACTGTCTCACTACCCAGAGTCTCACTGTCTCACTACCCAGAGTCTCACTGTCTCACTACCCAATGTCTCAGTGTCTCACTACCCAGAGTCTCACTGTCTCACTACCCAGTGTCTCATTAACCAGTGTCTCACTGTCTCATTACCCAGAGTCTCACTGTCTCACTACCCAGAGTCTCACTGTCTCACTACCCAGTGTCTCACTGTCTCACTACCTAGAGTCTCATTACCAGTGTTTCATTACCCAGTCTCTCACTACATGTGTCTCACCATTCAGTGTCTCACTACCCAGTGTCTCACTAGCAGTGTCTGACTAGCAGTGTCTCACTACCCAGTGTCTCACTACCCAGTGTCTCACTACCCAGTGTCTCACTACCCAATGTCTCACTACCCAGTGTCTTACTACCCAGGGTCTCACTACCCAGTGTCTCACTACCCAAGTATCTCTCTACCCAGTGTCTCACTACCCAGTGTCTCACTACCCCAGTGTCTCACTACCCAGCGTATGACTAGCAGTGTCTCACTACCGAGTGTCTCACTACCCAGTGTCTCACTACCCAGTGTCTCACTACACAGTGTTTCACTACCCGTGTCTCACTACCCAGTGTCTCACTACCCAGTGTCTCACTACCCCGTGTTTCACTGTCTCACTACCCAGAGTCTCACTGCCTCACTACCCAGTGTCTCACTACCCAGAGTCTCACTGTCTCACTACGCAGTGTCTCACTGTCTCACTACCCAGTGTCTCACTGCCTCACTACCCAGTGTCTCACTACCCAGTGTCTCACTACCCAATGCCTCACTACCCAGCGTCTCACTACCCAGCGTCTCACTACCCAGTGTCTCACTACCCCAGTGTCTCACTACCCCAGTGTCTCACTACCCAGTGTCTCACTACCAGTGTCTGACTAGCAGTGTCTTACTACCCAGGGTCTCACTACCCAGTGTCTCACTACCCAGTGTCTCACTGTCTCACTACCCAGAGTCTCACTGCCTCACTACCCAGTGTCTCACTACCCAGTGTCTCACTATCTCACTACCCAGAGTCTCGCTGTCTCACTACCCAGAGTCTCGCTGTCTCAGTACCCAGAGTCTCACTACCCAGTGTCTCACTGTCTCACTACCCAGTGTCTCACTGTCTCACTACCCAGAGTCTCACTGTCTCACTACCCAGTGTCTCACTGTCTCACTACCCAGAGTCTCACTGTCTCACTACCCAGTGTCTCACTACCCAGTGCCTCACTGTCTCATTACCCAGAGTCTCACTGTCTCACTACCCAGAGTCTCACTGTCTCACTACCCAGAGTCTCACTGTCTCACTACCCAGAGTCTCATTACCAGTGTTTCATTACCCAGTCTCTCACTACATGTCTCACCATTCAGTGTCTCACTACCCAGTGTCTCACCATTCAGTGTCTCACTACCCAGTGTCTCACTAGCAGTGTCTGACTAGCAGTGTCTCACTACACAGTGTCTCACTACCCAATGTCTCACTACCCAGTGTCTCACTACCCAGTGTCTCACTACCCAATGTCTCACTACCAGTGTCTGACTAGCAGTGTCTTACTACCCAGGGTCTCACTACCCAGTGTCTCACTACCCCAGTGTCTCTCTACCCAGTGTCTCACTACCCAGTGTCTCACTAGCAGTGTCTCACTACCCCCGTGTCTCACTACCCAGTGTCTCACTACCCAGTGTCTCACTACCCCAGTGTCTCACTACCCCAGTGTCTCACTACCCAGTGTCTCACTACACAGTGTTTCACTACCCGTGTCTCACTACCCAGTGTCTCACTACCCAGTGTCTCACTACCTCACTACCCAGTGTCTCACTACCCAGAGTCTCACTGTCTCACTACCCAGTGTCTCACTGTCTCACTACCCAGTGTCTCACTGCCTCACTACCCAGTGTCTCACTACCCAGTGTCTCACTGTCTCACTACCCAGAGTCTCGCTGTCTCACTACCCAGAGTCTCACTGTCTCACTACCCAGAGTCTCACTGTCTCACTACCCAGTGTCTCACTGTCTCACTACCCAGAGTCTCACTGTCTCACTACCCAGTGTCTCACTACCCAGTGCCTCACTGTCTCATTACCCAGAGTCTCACTGTCTCACTACCCAGAGTCTCACTGTCTCACTACCCAGAGTCTCATTACCAGTGTTTCATTACCCAGTCTCTCACTACATGTGTCTCACCATTCAGTGTCTCACTACCCAGTGTCTCACTAGCAGTGTCTGACTAGCAGTGTCTCACTACCCAGTGTCTCACTACCCAATGTCTCACTACCAGTGTCTGACTACCTGTGTCTCACTACCCAGTGTCTCACTACCCCAGTGTCTCACTACCCCAGTGTCTCACTACACAGTGTCTCACTAGCAGTGTCTCACTACCGAGTGTCTCACTACCCAGTGTCTCACTACCCAGTGTCTCACTACACAGTGTTTCACTACCCGTGTCTCACTACCCAGTGTCTCACTACCCAGTGTCTCACTGTCTCACTACCCAGAGTCTCACTGCCTCACTACCCAGTGTCTCACTACCCAGAGTCTCACTGTCTCACTACCCAGTGTCTCACTGTCTCACTACCCAGTGTCTCACTGCCTCACTACCCAGTGTCTCACTACCCAGTGTCTCACTGTCTCACTACCCAGAGTCTCGCTGTCTCACTACCCAGAGTCTCACTGTCTCACTACCCAGAGTCTCACTGTCTCACTACCCAGTGTCTCACTGTCTAATTACCCAGAGTCTCACTGTCTCACTACCCAGAGTCTCACTGTCTCACTACCCAGTGTCTCACTGTCTCACTACCTAGAGTCTCATTACCAGTGTTTCATTACCCAGTCTCTCACTACATGTGTCTCACTACCCAGTGTCTCACTACCCAGTGTCTCACTACCTCACTACCCAGTGTCTCACTACACAGAGTCTCACTGTCTCACTACCCAGTGTCTCACTGTCTCACTACCCAGTGTCTCACTGCCTCACTACCCAGTGTCTCACTACCCAGTGTCTCACTGTCTCACTACCCAGAGTCTCGCTGTCTCACTACCCAGAGTCTCACTGTCTCACTACCCAGAGTCTCACTGTCTCACTACTCAGTGTCTCACTGTCTCACTACACAGAGTCTCACTGTCTCACTACCCAGTGTCTCACTACCCAGTGCCTCACTGTCTCATTACCCAGAGTCTCACTGTCTCACTACCCAGAGTCTCACTGTCTCACTACCCAGTGTCTCACTGTCTCATTACCCAGAGTCTCACTGTCTCACTACCCAGAGTCTCACTGTCTCACTACCCAGTGTCTCACTGTCTCACTACCTAGAGTCTCATTACCAGTGTTTCATTACCCAGTCTCTCACTACATGTGTCTCACCATTCAGTGTCTCACTACCCAGTGTCTCACTAGCAGTGTCTGACTAGCAGTGTCTCACTACCCAGTGTCTCACTACCCAATGTCTCACTACCAGTGTCTGACTACCTGTGTCTCACTACCCAGTGTCTCACTACCCCAGTGTCTCACTACCCCAGTGTCTCACTACCCCAGTGTCTCACTACCCCAGTGTCTCACTACACAGTGTCTCACTAGCAGTGTCTCACTACCGAGTGTCTCACTACCCAGTGTCTCACTACCCAGTGTCTCACTACAAAGTGTTTCACTACCCAGTGTCTCACTACCCAGTGTCTCACTACCCAGTGTCTCACTGTCTCACTACCCAGAGTCTCACTGCCTCACTACCCAGTGTCTCACTACCCAGAGTCTCACTGTCTCACTACCCAGTGTCTCACTGTCTCACTACCCAGTGTCTCACTGCCTCACTACCCAGTGTCTCACTACCCAGTGTCTCACTGTCTCACTACCCAGAGTCTCGCTGTCTCACTACCCAGAGTCTCACTGTCTCACTACCCAGAGTCTCACTGTCTCACTACCCAGTGTCTCACTGTCTAATTACCCAGAGTCTCACTGTCTCACTACCTAGAGTCTCACTGTCTCACTACCCAGTGTCTCACTGTCTCACTACCTAGAGTCTCATTACCAGTGTTTCATTACCCAGTCTCTCACTACATGTGTCTCACTACCCAGTGTCTCACTACCCAGTGTCTCACTACCTCACTACCCAGTGTCTCACTACCCAGAGTCTCACTGTCTCACTACCCAGTGTCTCACTGTCTCACTACCCAGTGTCTCACTGCCTCACTACCCAGTGTCTCACTACCCAGTGTCTCACTGTCTCACTACCCAGAGTCTCGCTGTCTCACTACCCAGAGTCTCACTGTCTCACTACCCAGAGTCTCACTGTCTCACTACTCAGTGTCTCACTGTCTCACTACACAGAGTCTCACTGTCTCACTACCCAGTGTCTCACTACCCAGTGCCTCACTGTCTCATTACCCAGAGTCTCACTGTCTCACTACCCAGAGTCTCACTGTCTCACTACCCAGTGTCTCACTGTCTCATTACCCAGAGTCTCACTGTCTCACTACCCAGAGTCTCACTGTCTCACTACCCAGTGTCTCACTGTCTCACTACCTAGAGTCTCATTACCAGTGTTTCATTACCCAGTCTCTCACTACATGTGTCTCACCATTCAGTGTCTCACTACCCAGTGTCTCACTAGCAGTGTCTGACTAGCAGTGTCTCACTACCCAGTGTCTCACTACCCAATGTCTCACTACCAGTGTCTGACTACCTGTGTCTCACTACCCAGTGTCTCACTACCCCAGTGTCTCACTACCCCAGTGTCTCACTACCCCAGTGTCTCACTACCCCAGTGTCTCACTACACAGTGTCTCACTAGCAGTGTCTCACTACCGAGTGTCTCACTACCCAGTGTCTCACTACCCAGTGTCTCACTACAAAGTGTTTCACTACCCGTGTCTCACTACCCAGTGTCTCACTACCCAGTGTCTCACTACCCAGTGTCTCACTGTCTCACTACCCAGAGTCTCACTGCCTCACTACCCAGTGTCTCACTACCCAGAGTCTCACTGTCTCACTACCCAGTGTCTCACTGTCTCACTACCCAGTGTCTCACTGCCTCACTACCCAGTGTCTCACTACCCAGTGTCTCACTGTCTCACTACCCAGAGTCTCGCTGTCTCACTACCCAGAGTCTCACTGTCTCACTACCCAGAGTCTCACTGTCTCACTACCCAGTGTCTCACTGTCTCATTACCCAGAGTCTCACTGTCTCACCACCCAGAGTCTCACTGTCTCACTACCCAGTGTCTAACTGTCTCACTACCTAGAGTCTCATTACCAGTGTTTCATTACCCATTCTCTCACTACATGTGTCTCACCATTCAGTGTCTCACTACCCAGTGTCTCACTAGCAGTGTCTGACTAGCAGTGTCTCACTACCCAGTGTCTCACTACCCAATGTCTCACTACCCAGTGTCTCACTACCCAGTGTCTCACTACCCAATGTCTCACTACCCAGTGTCTTACTACCCAGGGTCTCACTACCCAGTGTCTCACTACCCCAGTGTCTCTCTACCCAGTGTCTCACTACCCAGTGTCTCACTACCCCAGTGTCTCACTACCCAGCGTCTGACTAGCAGTGTCTCACTACCGAGTGTCTCACTACCCAGTGTCTCACTACCCAGTGTCTCACTACACAGTGTTTCACTACCCGTGTCTCACTAGCAGTGTCTCACTACCCCAGAGTCTCACTACCCCAGTGTCTCACTACCTAGTGTCTCACTAGCAGTGTCTCACTACCGAGTGTCTCACTACCCAGTGTCCCACTACCCAGTGTCTCACTACACAGTGTTTCACTACCCGTGTCTCACTACCCAGTGTCTCACTACCCAGTGTCTCACTACCCCGTGTCTCACTGTCTCACTACCCAGTGTCTCACTACCCAGAGTCTCACTGTCTCACTACGCAGTGTCTCACTGTCTCACTACCCAGTGTCTCTCTGCCTCACTACCCAGTGTCTCACTACCCAATGTCTCACTACCCAGCGTCTCACTACCCAGCGTCTCACTACCCAGTGTCTCACTACCCCAGTGTCTCACTACCCCAGTGTCTCACTACCCAGTGTCTCACTACCAGTGTCTGACTAGCAGTGTCTTACTACCCAGGGTCTCACTACCCAGTGTCTCACTACCCAGTGTCTCACTGTCTCACTACCCAGAGTCTCACTGCCTCACTACCCAGTGTCTCACTACCCAGTGTCTCACTATCACACTACCCAGAGTCTCGCTGTCTCACTACCCAGAGTCTCGCTGTCTCAGTACCCAGAGTCTCACTACCCAGTGTCTCACTGTCTCACTACCCAGTGTCTAACTGTCTCACTACCCAGAGTCTCACTGTCTCACTACCCAGTGTCTCACTGTCTCACTACCCAGAGTCTCACTGTCTCACTACCCAGTGTCTCACTACCCAGTGCCTCACTGTCTCATTACCCAGAGTCTCACTGTCTCACTACCCAGAGTCTCACTGTCTCACTACCCAGAGTCTCACTGTCTCACTACCCAGAGTCTCATTACCAGTGTTTCATTACCCAGTCTCTCACTACATGTCTCACCATTCAGTGTCTCACTACCCAGTGTCTCACCATTCAGTGTCTCACTACCCAGTGTCTCACTAGCAGTGTCTGACTAGCAGTGTCTCACTACACAGTGTCTCACTACCCAATGTCTCACTACCCAGTGTCTCACTACCCAGTGTCTCACTACCCAATGTCTCACTACCAGTGTCTGACTAGCAGTGTCTTACTACCCAGGGTCTCACTACCCAGTGTCTCACTACCCCAGTGTCTCTCTACCCAGTGTCTCACTACCCAGTGTCTCACTAGCAGTGTCTCACTACCCCGTGTCTCACTACCCAGTGTCTCACTACCCAGTGTCTCACTACCCCAGTGTCTCACTACCCAGTGTCTCACTACCCAGTGTCTCACTACCCAGTGTCTCACTACCTCACTACCCAGTGTCTCACTACCCAGAGTCTCACTGTCTCACTACCCAGTGTCTCACTGTCTCACTACCCAGTGTCTCACTGCCTCACTACCCAGTGTCTCACTACCCAGTGTCTCACTGTCTCACTACCCAGAGTCTCGCTGTCTTACTACCCAGAGTCTCACTGTCTCACTACCCAGAGTCTCACTGTCTCACTACCCAGTGTCTCACTGTCTCACTACCCAGAGTCTCACTGTCTCACTACCCAGTGTCTCACTACCCAGTGCCTCACTGTCTCATTACCCAGAGTCTCACTGTCTCACTACCCAGAGTCTCACTGTCTCACTACCCAGAGTCTCATTACCAGTGTTTCATTACCAAGTCTCTCACTACATGTGTCTCACCATTCAGTGTCTCACTACCCAGTGTCTCACTAGCAGTGTCTGACTAGCAGTGTCTCACTACCCAGTGTCTCACTACCCAATGTCTCACTACCAGTGTCTGACTACCTGTGTCTCACTACCCCAGTGTCTCACTACCCCAGTGTCTCACTACCCCAGTGTCTCACTACACAGTGTCTCACTAGCAGTGTCTCACTACCGAGTGTCTCAATACCCAGTGTCTCACTACCCAGTGTCTCACTACACAGTGTTTCACTACCCGTGTCTCACTACCCAGTGTCTCACTACCCAGTGTCTCACTACCCAGTGTCTCACTGTCTCACTACCCAGAGTCTCACTGCCTCACTACCCAGTGTCTCACTACCCAGAGTCTCACTGTCTCACTACCCAGTGTCTCACTGTCTCACTACCCAGTGTCTCACTGCCTCACTACCCAGTGTCTCACTACCCAGTGTCTCACTGTCTCACTACCCAGAGTCTTGCTGTCTCACTACCCAGAGTCTCACTGTCTCACTACCCAGAGTCTCACTGTCTCACTACCCAGTGTCTCACTGTCTCATTACCCAGAGTCTCACTGTCTCACTACCCAGAGTCTCACTGTCTCACTACCCAGTGTCTCACTGTCTCACTACCTAGAGTCTCATTACCAGTGTTTCATTACCCAGTCTCTCACTACATGTGTCTCACCATTCAGTGTCTCACTACCCAGTGTCTCACTAGCAGTGTCTGACTAGCAGTGTCTCACTACCCAGTGTCTCACTACCCAATGTCTCACTACCCAGTGTCTCACTACCCAGTGTCTCACTACCCAATGTCTCACTACCCAGTGTCTTACTACCCAGGGTCTCACTACCCAGTGTCTCACTACCCCAGTGTCTCTCTACCCAGTGTCTCACTACCCAGTGTCTCACTACCCCAGTGTCTCACTACCCAGCGTCTGACTAGCAGTGTCTCACTACCGAGTGTCTCACTACCCAGTGTCTCACTACCCAGTGTCTCACTGCACAGTGTTTCACTACCCGTGTCTCACTAGCAGTGTCTCACTACCCCAGAGTCTCACTACCCCAGTGTCTCACTACCCAGTGTCTCACTAGCAGTGTCTCACTACCGAGTGTCTCACTACCCAGTGTCTCACTACCCAGTGTCTCACTACACAGTGTTTCACTACCCGTGTCTCACTACCCAGTGTCTCACTACCCAGTGTCTCACTACCCCGTGTCTCACTGTCTCACTACCCAGAGTCTCACTGCCTCACTACCCAGTGTCTCACTACCCAGAGTCTCACTGTCTCACTACGCAGTGTCTCACTGTCTCACTACCCAGTGTCTCACTGCCTCACTACCCAGTGTCTCACTACCCAGTGTCTCACTACCCAATGTCTCACTACCCAGCGTCTCACTACCCAGCGTCTCGCTACCCAGTGTCTCACTACCCCAGTGTCTCACTACCCCAGTGTCTCACTACCCAATGTCTCACTACCAGTGTCTGACTAGCAGTGTCTTACTACCCAGGGTCTCACTACCCAGTGTCTCACTACCCAGTGTCTCACTAGCAGTGTCTCACTACCCCCGTGTCTCACTACCCCAGTGTCTCACTACCCCAGTGTCTCACTACCCAGTGTCTCACTACACAGTGTTTCACTACCCGTGTCTCACTACCCAGTGTCTCACTACCCAGTGTCTCACTACCTCACTACCCAGTGTCTCACTACCCACCGTCTCACTGTCTCACTACCCAGTGTCTCACTGTCTCACTACCGAGTGTCTCACTGCCTTACTACCCAGTGTCTCACTACCCAGTGTCTCACTGTCTCACTACCCAGAGTCTCGCTGTCTCACTACCCAGAGTCTCACTGTCTCACTACCCAGAGTCTCACTGTCTCACTACCCAGTGTCTCACTGTCTCACTACCCAGAGTCTCACTGTCTCACTACCCAGTGTCTCTCTACCCAGTGCCTCACTGTCTCATTACCCAGAGTCTCACTGTCTCACTACCCAGAGTCTCACTGTCTCACTACCCAGAGTCTCATTACCAGTGTTTCATTACCCAGTCTCTCACTACGTGTGTCTCACCATTCAGTGTCTCACTACCCAGTGTCTCACTAGCAGTGTCTGACTAGCAGTGTCTCACTACCCAGTGTCTCACTACCCAATGTCTCACTACCAGTGTCTGACTACCTGTGTCTCACTACCCAGTGTCTCACTACCCCAGTGTCTCACTACCCCAGTGTCTCACTACCCCAGTGTCTCACTACCCCAGTGTCTCACTACACAGTGTCTCACTAGCAGTGTCTCACTACCGAGTGTCTCACTACCCAGTGTCTCACTACCCAGTGTCTCACTACACAGTGTTTCACTACCCGTGTCTCACTACCCAGTGTCTCACTACCCAGTGTCTCACTACCCAGTGTCTCACTGTCTCACTACCCAGAGTCTCACTGCCTCACTACCCAGTGTCTCACTACCCAGAGTCTCACTGTCTCACTACCGAGTGTCTCACTGTCTCACTACCCAGTGTCTCACTGCCTCACTACCCAGTGTCTCACTACCCAGTGTCTCACTACCCAGAGTCTCGCTGTATCACTACCCAGAGTCTCACTGTCTCACTACCCAGAGTCTCACTGTCTCACTAGCCAGTGTCTCACTGTCTCATTACCCAGAGTCTCACTGTCTCACTACCCAGAGTCTCACTGTCTCACTACCCAGTGTCTCACTGTCTCACTACCTAGAGTCTCATTACCAGTGTTTCATTACCCAGTCTCTCACTACATGTGTCTCACCATTCAGTGTCTCACTACCCAGTGTCTCACTAGCAGTGTCTGACTAGCAGTGTCTCACTACCCAGTGTCTCACTACCCAATGTCTCACTACCCAGTGTCTCACTACCCAGTGTCTCACTACCCAATGTCTCACTACCCAGTGTCTTACTACCCAGGGTCTCACTACCCAGTGTCTCACTACCCCAGTGTCTCTCTACCCAGTGTCTCACTACCCAGTGTCTCACTACCCCAGTGTCTCACTACCCAGCGTCTGACTAGCAGTGTCTCACTACCGAGTGTCTCACTACCCAGTGTCTCACTACCCAGTGTCTCACTACACAGTGTTTCACTACCCGTGTCTCACTAGCAGTGTCTCACTACCCCAGAGTCTCACTACCCCAGTGTCTCACTACCCAGTGTCTCACTAGCAGTGTCTCACTACCCAGTGTCTCACTACCCAGTGTCTCACTACCCAATGTCTCACTACCCAGTGTCTCACTACCCAGTGTCTCACTACCCAATGTCTCACTACCCAGTGTCTTACTACCCAGGGTCTCACTACCCAGTGTCTCACTACCCCAGTGTCTCTCTACCCAGTGTCTCACTACCCAGTGTCTCACTACCCCAGTGTCTCACTACCCAGCGTCTGACTAGCAGTGTCTCACTACCGAGTGTCTCACTACCCAGTGTCTCACTACCCAGTGTCTCACTGCACAGTGTTTCACTACCCGTGTCTCACTAGCAGTGTCTCACTACCCCAGAGTCTCACTACCCCAGTGTCTCACTACCCAGTGTCTCACTAGCAGTGTCTCACTACCGAGTGTCTCACTACCCAGTGTCTCACTACCCAGTGTCTCACTACACAGTGTTTCACTACCCGTGTCTCACTACCCAGTGTCTCACTACCCAGTGTCTCACTACCCCGTGTCTCACTGCCTCACTACCCAGTGTCTCACTACCCAGAGTCTCACTGTCTCACTACGCAGTGTCTCACTGTCTCACTATCCAGTGTCTCACTGCCTCACTACCCAGTGTCTCACTACCCAGTGTCTCACTACCCAATGTCTCACTACCCAGCGTCTCACTACCCAGCGTCTCACTACCCAGTGTCTCACTACCCCAGTGTCTCACTACCCCAGTGTCTCACTACCCAGTGTTTCACTACCAGTGTCTGACTAGCAGTGTCTTACTACCCAGGGTCTCACTACCCAGTGTCTCACTACCCAGTGTCTCACTGTCTCACTACCCAGAGTCTCACTGCCTCACTACCCAGTGTCTCACTACCCAGTGTCTCACTATCTCACTACCCAGAGTCTCGCTGTCTCACTACCCAGAGTCTCGCTGTCTCAGTACCCAGAGTCTCACTACCCAGTGTCTCACTGTCTCACTACCCAGTGTCTCACTGTCTCACTACCCAGAGTCTCACTGTCTCACTACCCAGTGTCTCACTGTCTCACTACCCAGAGTCTCACTGTCTCACTACCCAGTGTCTCACTACCCAGTGCCTCACTGTCTCATTACCCAGAGTCTCACTGTCTCACTACCCAGAGTCTCACTGTCTCACTACCCAGAGTCTCACTGTCTCACTACCCAGAGTCTCATTACCAGTGTTTCATTACCCAGTCTCTCACTACATGTATCACCATTCAGTGTCTCACTACCCAGTGTCTCACCATTCAGTGTCTCACTACCCAGTGTCTCACTAGCAGTGTCTGACTAGCAGTGTCTCACTACCCAGTGTCTCACTACCCAATGTCTCACTACCCAGTGTCTCACTACCCAGTGTCTCACTACCCAATGTCTCACTACCAGTGTCTGACTAGCAGTGTCTTACTACCCAGGGTCTCACTACCCAGTGTCTCACTACCCAGTGTCTCACTAGCAGTGTCTCACTACCCCCGTGTCTCACTACCCCAGTGTCTCACTACCCCAGTGTCTCACTACCCCAGTGTCTCACTACCCAGTGTCTCACTACACAGTGTTTCACTACCCGTGTCTCACTACCCAGTGTCTCACTACCCAGAGTCTCACTGTCTCACTACCCAGTGTCTCACTGTCTCACTACCCAGTGTCTCACTGCCTCACTACCCAGTGTCTCACTACCCAGTGTCTCACTGTCTCACTACCCAGAGTCTCGCTGTCTCACTACCCAGAGTCTCACTGTCTCACTACCCAGAGTCTCACTGTCTCACTACCCAGAGTCTCATTACCAGTGTTTCATTACCCAGTCTCTCACTACATGTGTCTCTCCATTCAGTGTCTCACTACCCAGTGTCTCACTAGCAGTGTCTGACTAGCAGTGTCTCACTACCCAGTGTCTCACTACCCAATGTCTCACTACCAGTGTCTGACTACCTGTGTCTCACTACCCCAGTGTCTCACTACCCCAGTGTCTCACTACCCCAGTGTCTCACTACACAGTGTCTCACTAGCAGTGTCTCACTACCGAGTGTCTCAATACCCAGTGTCTCACTACCCAGTGTCTCACTACACAGTGTTTCACTACCCGTGTCTCACTACCCAGTGTCTCACTACCCAGTGTCTCACTACCCAGTGTCTCACTGTCTCACTACCCAGAGTCTCACTGCCTCACTACCCAGTGTCTCACTACCCAGAGTCTCACTGTCTCACTACCCAGTGTCTCACTGTCTCACTACCCAGTGTCTCACTGCCTCACTACCCAGTGTCTCACTACCCAGTGTCTCACTGTCTCACTACCCAGAGTCTTGCTGTCTCACTACCCAGAGTCTCACTGTCTCACTACCCAGAGTCTCACTGTCTCACTACCCAGTGTCTCACTGTCTCATTACCCAGAGTCTCACTGTCTCACTACCCAGAGTCTCACTGTCTCACTACCCAGTGTCTCACTGTCTCACTACCTAGAGTCTCATTACCAGTGTTTCATTACCCAGTCTCTCACTACATGTGTCTCACCATTCAGTGTCTCACTACCCAGTGTCTCACTAGCAGTGTCTGACTAGCAGTGTCTCACTACCCAGTGTCTCACTACCCAATGTCTCACTACCCAGTGTCTCACTACCCAGTGTCTCACTACCCAATGTCTCACTACCCAGTGTCTTACTACCCAGGGTCTCACTACCCAGTGTGTCACTACCCCAGTGTCTCTCTACCCAGTGTCTCACTACCCAGTGTCTCACTACCCCAGTGTCTCACTACCCAGCGTCTGACTAGCAGTGTCTCACTACCGAGTGTCTCACTACCCAGTGTCTCACTACCCAGTGTCTCACTGCACAGTGTTTCACTACCCGTGTCTCACTAGCAGTGTCTCACTACCCCAGAGTCTCACTACCCCAGTGTCTCACTACCCAGTGTCTCACTAGCAGTGTCTCACTACCGAGTGTCTCACTACCCAGTGTCTCACTACCCAGTGTCTCACTACACAGTGTTTCACTACCCGTGTCTCACTACCCAGTGTCTCACTACCCAGTGTCTCACTACCCCGTGTCTCACTGTCTCACTACCCAGAGTCTCACTGCCTCACTACCCAGTGTCTCACTACCCAGAGTCTCACTGTCTCACTACGCAGTGTCTCACTGTCTCACTACCCAGTGTCTCACTGCCTCACTACCCAGTGTCTCACTACCCAGTGTCTCACTACCCAATGTCTCACTACCCAGCGTCTCACTACCCAGCGTCTCGCTACCCAGTGTCTCACTACCCCAGTGTCTCACTACCCCAGTGTCTCACTACCCAATGTCTCACTACCAGTGTCTGACTAGCAGTGTCTTACTACCCAGGGTCTCACTACCCAGTGTCTCACTACCCAGTGTCTCACTAGCAGTGTCTCACTACCCCCGTGTCTCACTACCCCAGTGTCTCACTACCCCAGTGTCTCACTACCCAGTGTCTCACTACACAGTGTTTCACTACCCGTGTCTCACTACCCAGTGTCTCACTACCCAGTGTCTCACTACCTCACTACCCAGTGTCTCACTACCCACCGTCTCACTGTCTCACTACCCAGTGTCTCACTGTCTCACTACCCAGTGTCTCACTGCCTTACTACCCAGTGTCTCACTACCCAGTGTCTCACTGTCTCACTACCCAGAGTCTCGCTGTCTCACTACCCAGAGTCTCACTGTCTCACTACCCAGAGTCTCACTGTCTCACTACCCAGTGTCTCACTGTCTCACTACCCAGAGTCTCACTGTCTCACTACCCAGTGTCTCTCTACCCAGTGCCTCACTGTCTCATTACCCAGAGTCTCACTGTCTCACTACCCAGAGTCTCACTGTCTCACTACCCAGAGTCTCATTACCAGTGTTTCATTACCCAGTCTCTCACTACATGTGTCTCACCATTCAGTGTCTCACTACCCAGTGTCTCACTAGCAGTGTCTGACTAGCAGTGTCTCACTACCCAGTGTCTCACTACCCAATGTCTCACTACCAGTGTCTGACTACCTGTGTCTCACTACCCAGTGTCTCACTACCCCAGTGTCTCACTACCCCAGTGTCTCACTACCCCAGTGTCTCACTACCCCAGTGTCTCACTACACAGTGTCTCACTAGCAGTGTCTCACTACCGAGTGTCTCACTACCCAGTGTCTCACTACCCAGTGTCTCACTACACAGTGTTTCACTACCCGTGTCTCACTACCCAGTGTCTCACTACCCAGTGTCTCACTACCCAGTGTCTCACTGTCTCACTACCCAGAGTCTCACTGCCTCACTACCCAGTGTCTCACTACCCAGAGTCTCACTGTCTCACTACCCAGTGTCTCACTGTCTCACTACCCAGTGTCTCACTGCCTCACTACCCAGTGTCTCACTACCCAGTGTCTCACTACCCAGAGTCTCGCTGTATCACTACCCAGAGTCTCACTGTCTCACTACCCAGAGTCTCACTGTCTCACTAGCCAGTGTCTCACTGTCTCATTACCCAGAGTCTCACTGTCTCACTACCCAGAGTCTCACTGTCTCACTACCCAGTGTCTCACTGTCTCACTACCTAGAGTCTCATTACCAGTGTTTCATTACCCAGTCTCTCACTACATGTGTCTCACCATTCAGTGTCTCACTACCCAGTGTCTCACTAGCAGTGTCTGACTAGCAGTGTCTCACTACCCAGTGTCTCACTACCCAATGTCTCACTACCCAGTGTCTCACTACCCAGTGTCTCACTACCCAATGTCTCACTACCCAGTGTCTTACTACCCAGGGTCTCACTACCCAGTGTCTCACTACCCCAGTGTCTCTCTACCCAGTGTCTCACTACCCAGTGTCTCACTACCCCAGTGTCTCACTACCCAGCGTCTGACTAGCAGTGTCTCACTACCGAGTGTCTCACTACCCAGTGTCTCACTACCCAGTGTCTCACTACACAGTGTTTCACTACCCGTGTCTCACTAGCAGTGTCTCACTACCCCAGAGTCTCACTACCCCAGTGTCTCACTACCCAGTGTCTCACTAGCAGTGTCTCACTACCCAGTGTCTCACTACCCAGTGTCTCACTACCCAATGTCTCACTACCCAGTGTCTCACTACCCAGTGTCTCACTACCCAATGTCTCACTACCCAGTGTCTTACTACCCAGGGTCTCACTACCCAGTGTCTCACTACCCCAGTGTCTCTCTACCCAGTGTCTCACTACCCAGTGTCTCACTACCCCAGTGTCTCACTACCCAGCGTCTGACTAGCAGTGTCTCACTACCGAGTGTCTCACTACCCAGTGTCTCACTACCCAGTGTCTCACTGCACAGTGTTTCACTACCCGTGTCTCACTAGCAGTGTCTCACTACCCCAGAGTCTCACTACCCCAGTGTCTCACTACCCAGTGTCTCACTAGCAGTGTCTCACTACCGAGTGTCTCTCTACCCAGTGTCTCACTACCCAGTGTCTCACTACACAGTGTTTCACTACCCGTGTCTCACTACCCAGTGTCTCACTACCCAGTGTCTCACTACCCCGTGTCTCACTGCCTCACTACCCAGTGTCTCACTACCCAGAGTCTCACTGTCTCACTACGCAGTGTCTCACTGTCTCACTATCCAGTGTCTCACTGCCTCACTACCCAGTGTCTCACTACCCAGTGTCTCACTACCCAATGTCTCACTACCCAGCGTCTCACTACCCAGCGTCTCACTACCCAGTGTCTCACTACCCCAGTGTCTCACTACCCCAGTGTCTCACTACCCAGTGTTTCACTACCAGTGTCTGACTAGCAGTGTCTTACTACCCAGGGTCTCACTACCCAGTGTCTCACTACCCAGTGTCTCACTGTCTCACTACCCAGAGTCTCACTGCCTCACTACCCAGTGTCTCACTACCCAGTGTCTCACTATCTCACTACCCAGAGTCTCGCTGTCTCACTACCCAGAGTCTCGCTGTCTCAGTACCCAGAGTCTCACTACCCAGTGTCTCACTGTCTCACTACCCAGTGTCTCGCTGTCTCACTACCCAGAGTCTCACTGTCTCACTACCCAGTGTCTCACTGTCTCACTACCCAGAGTCTCACTGTCTCACTACCCAGTGTCTCACTACCCAGTGCCTCACTGTCTCATTACCCAGAGTCTCACTGTCTCACTACCCAGAGTCTCACTGTCTCACTACCCAGAGTCTCACTGTCTCACTACCCAGAGTCTCATTACCAGTGTTTCATTACCCAGTCTCTCACTACATGTATCACCATTCAGTGTCTCACTACCCAGTGTCTCACCATTCAGTGTCTCACTACCCAGTGTCTCACTAGCAGTGTCTGACTAGCAGTGTCTCACTACCCAGTGTCTCACTACCCAATGTCTCACTACCCAGTGTCTCACTACCCAGTGTCTCACTACCCAATGTCTCACTACCAGTGTCTGACTAGCAGTGTCTTACTACCCAGGGTCTCACTACCCAGTGTCTCACTACCCAGTGTCTCACTAGCAGTGTCTCACTACCCCCGTGTCTCACTACCCCAGTGTCTCACTACCCCAGTGTCTCACTACCCCAGTGTCTCACTACCCAGTGTCTCACTACACAGTGTTTCACTACCCGTGTCTCACTACCCAGTGTCTCACTACCCAGAGTCTCACTGCCTCACTACCCAGTGTCTCACTACCCAGAGTCTCACTGTCTCACTACCCAGTGTCTCACTGTCTCACTACCCAGTGTCTCACTGCCTCACTACCCAGTGTCTCACTACCCAGTGTCTCACTGTCTCACTACCCAGAGTCTCGCTGTCTCACTACCCAGAGTCTCACTGTCTCACTACCCAGAGTCTCACTGTCTCACTACCCAGTGTCTCACTGTCTCACTACCCAGAGTCTCACTGTCTCACTACCCAGTGTCTCACTACCCAGTGCCTCACTGTCTCATTACCCAGAGTCTCACTGTCTCACTACCCAGAGTCTCACTGTCTCACTACCCAGAGTCTCATTACCAGTGTTTCATTACCCAGTCTCTCACTACATGTGTCTCTCCATTCAGTGTCTCACTACCCAGTGTCTCACTAGCAGTGTCTGACTAGCAGTGTCTCACTACCCAGTGTCTCACTACCCAATGTCTCACTACCAGTGTCTGACTAGCAGTGTCTTACTACCCAGGGTCTCACTACCCAGTGTCTCACTACCCCAGTGTCTCTCTACCCAGTGTCTCACTACCCAGTGTCTCACTAGCCAGTGTCTCACTACCCCAGTGTCTCACTACCCAGCGTCTGACTTGCAGTGTCTCACTACCGAGTGTCTCACTACCCCAGTGTCTCTCTACCCAGTGTCTCACTACCCAGTGTCTCACTACCCCAGTGTCTCACTACCCAGCGTCTGACTAGCAGTGTCTCACTACCGAGTGTCTCACTACCCAGTGTCTCACTACCCAGTGTCTCACTACACAGTGTTTCACTACCCGTGTCTCACTAGCAGTGTCTCACTACCCCAGAGTCTCACTACCCCAGTGTCTCACTACCCAGTGTCTCACTAGCAGTGTCTCACTACCGAGTGTCTCACTACCCAGTGTCTCACTACCCAGTGTCTAACTACAGTGTTTCCCTACCCGTGTCTCACTACCCAGTGTCTCACTACCCAGTGTCTCACTATAAAGTGTCTCACTGTCTCACTACCCAGAGTCTCACTGCCTCACTACCCAGTGTCTCACTACCCAGAGTCTCACTGTCTCACTACGCAGTGTCTCACTGTCTCACTACCCAGTGTCTCACTGCCTCACTACCCAGTGTCTCACTACCCAGTGTCTCACTACCCAATGTCTCATTACCCAGCGTCTCACTACCCAGCGTCTCACTACCCAGTGTCTCACTACCCCAGTGTCTCACTACCCCAGTGTCTCACTACCCAGTGTCTCACTACCAGTGTCTGACTAGCAGTGTCTTACTACCCAGGGTCTCACTACCCAGTGTCTCACTACCCAGTGTCTCACTGTCTCACTACCCAGAGTCTCACTGCCTCACTACCCAGAGTCTCACTGTCTCACTACCCAGAGTCTCACTGTCTCACTACCCAGTGTCTCACTGTCTCACTACCCAGAGTCTCACTGTCTCACTACCCAGTGTCTCACTACCCAGTGCCTCACTGTCTCATTACCCAGAGTCTCACTGTCTCACTACCCAGAGTCTCACTGTCTCACTACCCAGAGTCTCATTACCAGTGTTTCATTACCCAGTCTCTCACTACATGTGTCTCTCCATTCAGTGTCTCACTACCCAGTGTCTCACTAGCAGTGTCTGACTAGCAGTGTCTCACTACCCAGTGTCTCACTACCCAATGTCTCACTACCAGTGTCTGACTAGCAGTGTCTTACTACCCAGGGTCTCACTACCCAGTGTCTCACTACCCCAGTGTCTCTCTACCCAGTGTCTCACTACCCAGTGTCTCACTACCCAGTGTCTCACTACCCCAGTGTCTCACTACCCAGCGTCTGACTTGCAGTGTCTCACTACCGAGTGTCTCACTACCCCAGTGTCTCTCTACCCAGTGTCTCACTACCCAGTGTCTCACTACCCCAGTGTCTCACTACCCAGCGTCTGACTAGCAGTGTCTCACTACCGAGTGTCTCACTACCCAGTGTCTCACTACCCAGTGTCTCACTACACAGTGTTTCACTACCCGTGTCTCACTAGCAGTGTCTCACTACCCCAGAGTCTCACTACCCCAGTGTCTCACTACCCAGTGTCTCACTAGCAGTGTCTCACTACCGAGTGTCTCACTACCCAGTGTCTCACTACCCAGTGTCTAACTACACAGTGTTTCCCTACCCGTGTCTCACTACCCAGTGTCTCACTACCCAGTGTCTCACTACCCAGTGTCTCACTGTCTCACTACCCAGAGTCTCACTGCCTCACTACCCAGTGTCTCACTACCCAGAGTCTCACTGTCTCACTACGCAGTGTCTCACTGTCTCACTACCCAGTGTCTCACTGCCTCACTACCCAGTGTCTCACTACCCAGTGTCTCACTACCCAATGTCTCACTACCCAGCGTCTCACTACCCAGCGTCTCACTACCCAGTGTCTCACTACCCCAGTGTCTCACTACCCCAGTGTCTCACTACCCAGTGTCTCACTACCAGTGTCTGACTAGCAGTGTCTTACTACCCAGGGTCTCACTACCCAGTGTCTCACTACCCAGTGTCTCACTGTCTCACTACCCAGAGTCTCACTGCCTCACTACCCAGTGTCTCACTACCCAGTGTCTCACTATCTCACTACCCAGAGTCTCGCTGTCTCAGTACCCAGAGTCTCACTACCCAGTGTCTCACTGTCTCACTACCCAGTGTCTCACTGTCTCACTACCCAGAGTCTCACTGTCTCACTACCCAGTGTCTCACTGTCTCACTACCCAGAGTCTCACTGTCTCACTACCCAGTGTCTCACTACCCAGTGCCTCACTGTCTCATTACCCAGAGTCTCACTGTCTCACTACCCAGAGTCTCACTGTCTCACTACCCAGAGTCTCACTGTCTCACTACCCAGAGTCTCATTACCAGTGTTTCATTACCCAGTCTCTCACTACATGTCTCACCATTCAGTGTCTCACTACCCAGTGTCTCACCATTCAGTGTCTCACTACCCAGTGTCTCACTAGCATTGTCTGACTAGCAGTGTCTCACTACCCAATGTCTCACTACCCAGTGTCTCACTACCCAGTGTCTCACTACCCAATGTCTCACTACCAGTGTCTGACTAGCAGTGTCTTACTACCCAGGGTCTCACTACCCAGTGTCTCACTACCCCAGTGTCTCTCTACCTAGTGTCTCACTACCCAGTGTCTCACTAGCAGTGTCTCACTACCCCCGTGTCTCACTACCCAGTGTCTCACTACCCAGTGTCTCACTACCCCAGTGTCTCACTACCCCAGTGTCTCACTACCCAGTGTCTCACTACACAGTGTTTCACTACCCGTGTCTCACTACCCAGTGTCTCACTACCCAGTGTCTCACTACCTCACTACCCAGTGTCTCACTACCCAGAGTCTCACTGTCTCACTACCCAGTGTCTCACTGTCTCACTACCCAGTGTCTCACTGCCTCACTACCCAGTGTCTCACTACCCAGTGTCTCACTGTCTCACTACCCAGAGTCTCGCTGTCTCACTACCCAGAGTCTCACTGTCTCACTACCCAGAGTCTCACTGTCTCACTACCCAGTGTCTCACTGTCTCACTACCCAGAGTCTCACTGTCTCACTACACAAGTGTCTCACTACCCAGTGCCTCACTGTCTCATTACCCAGCGTCTCACTGTCTCACTACCCAGAGTCTCACTGTCTCACTACCCAGAGTCTCATTACCAGTGTTTCATTACCCAGTCTCTCACTACATGTGTCTCACCATTCAGTATCTCACTCCCCAGTGTCTCACTAGCAGTGTCTGACTAGCAGTGTCTCACTACCCAGTGTCTCACTACCCAATGTCTCACTACCAGTGTCTGACTACCTGTGTCTCACTACCCAGTGTCTCACTACCCCAGTGTCTCACTACCCCAGTGTCTCACTACCCCAGTGTCTCACTACACAGTGTCTCACTAGCAGTGTCTCACTACCCAGTGTCTCACTACCCAGTGTCTCACTACCCAGTGTCTCGCTACCCAGTGTCTCACTGCCCAGCGTCTCGTTACCCAGTGTCTCACTACCAAGTGTCTCACTACCCAGTGTCTCACTACCCAGTGTCTCACTACCCAGTGTCTCGCTACCCAGTGTCTCACTACCAAGTGTCTCAATACCCAGTGTCTCACTACCCAGTGTCTCACTACCCAGTGTTTCACTACCCAGTGTCTCAACACCAGTGTCTCACTACCCAGTGTCTCACTACCCAGTGTCTCGCTACCAAGTGTCTCACTACCAAGTGTCTCACTACCCAGTGTCTCACTACCCCGTGTCTCACTACCCAGTGTGTCACTACCCAGTGTCCCACTACCAGTGTCTCACTAGCCAGTGTCTCACTACCCAGTCTCACTACCCAGTGTCTCACTACCCAGTGTCTCACTACCCAGTGTCTCACTACCCAGTGTCTCGCTACCAGTGTCTCACAACGAGTGTCTCACTACCCAGTGTCTCACTACCCAGTGTCTCACTACACAGCGTCTCACTACCCAGCGTCTCACTACCCAGCGTCTCGCTACCCAGTGTCTCACTACCCAGTGTCTCACTACCCAGTGTCTCACTACCCAGTGTCTCGCTACCAGTGTCTCACTACCCAGTATCTCACTACCCATTGTCTCACTACCCAGCGTCTCACTACCCAGCGTCTCACTACCCAGTGTCTCACTACCGGTGTCTCACTACCCAGTGTCTCACTACCCAGTGTCTCACTACCCAGTGTCTCGCTACAAGTGTCTCACTACGAGTGTCTCACTACCCAGTGTCTCACTACCCATTGTCTCACTACCCAGCGTCTCACTACCCAGCGTCTCACTACCCAGTGTCTCACTACCGGTGTCTCACTACCCAGTGTCTCACTACCCAGTGTGTCACTACCCAGTGTCTCACTACCCAGTGTCTCACTACCCGTGTCTCACTACCCAGTGTCTCACTACCCAGTGTCTTCCGACCCAGTGTATCACTATCCAGTGTCTCACAACCCTGGCATCTTCATCTGCAAACGTGAACAACCAGTAGCATCTACATCTTCAGAACGTGAAAAACCAGTGGCATCTACATCTGTGGAATGTAAAGAACCAGTGGCATCTACATCTGCAGAAGCTGAAGAACCAGTGACATCTACATCTGAACAACGTGAAGAACCAGTGGCATCTTCATCTACAGAAGCTGAAGAACCAGTAGCATCTACGTCTGCAGAAGGTGAAAAACCAATGGCATCTACATCTGCAGAATATAAAGAACCAGTGGCATCTATTATTTGCAGAAAATGAAAAACCAGTGGCATCTACATCTTCAGAACGTGAAAAGCCAGTGGCATCCACACCTGCAGAACATGAAGAACCGGTGGCATCTACATCGGCAGAATATGAAGAACCAGTGGCATCTCCATCTGCAGAACGTGAAGAACCAGTGGTATCTACATTTGCAGAACGTGAAGAACCAGTGGCAACTACATCTGCAGCAGGTGAAGAACCAGTTGCATCTCCATCTGCAGAACGTGAAGAACCAGTGGTATCTACATTTGCAGAACGTGAAGAACCAGTGGCAACTACATCTGCAGCAGGTGAAGAACAAGTGACATCTTCATCTGCAAACGTGAACACCAGTGGCATCTACATCTGTGGAATGTAAAGAACCCGTGGCATCTATATATGCAGAAGGTGAAGAAACAGTGTCATCTACATCTGTAGAACATGAAGAACCATTTACATCTACATCTGCACAACGTGAATAACAAGTGGCATCTACGTCTGCAGAAGGTGAAAACCCAATGGCATCTACATCTGCAGAATATAAAGAACTAGTGGCATCTATCACCTGCAGAAAATGAAGAACCAGTGGCATCCACATCTGCAGAACGTGAAGAACCGGTGGCATCTACATCTGCAGAACGTGAAGAACCGTTGGCATCTACGTCTACAGGCGATTATACAACGTTTAACGCCATTCCCCGTGTTATTTGTACAGGCCATACAACATATATGGGGAGTCCCTGTACATTCAACAAGGCGGGGTAACAGCGATGGCAGCCCTGACAATGTTGAAATCCACCCCTGGTAACGATGGTCCATAACTCACACTCATACTTTGATGTGACTCGGACTTTACCACGAATATGGTTTTGCGCTGAGCTTCCTTTCATCCATCCCAGGCCCTCTGTGGGCCCTCTACACACATCGCACGTTGTGCCAGTTAACTCTAGGAAGCAACCCTGGGGGCTAAGGTCACGTGAGTATGCCACCTCGGGTGCTACAGTGGCTAAGAGATGTTAACTACCTTCCATGGTATACAGGAGGTCGTGAGTTCCATCCAGACCCTGACGATGCCTGCTGCTGCTGTATATTTGGAGTCTGTGTCTCTCTTTCATCATCACAGTGGAGATGTTACCTACCTCCCCTGGTATACAGGAGGTCGTGGGTTTGATCCCGACCCGTGATGATGCCTGCTGCTGCTGAATATTTGGAGTCTGCGTCTCTCTCTCATCATCACAGTGGTGAGGAGATTCCAGATTTGAAGCTTTCATGACTGCAAGGATCCATACTCTTTGGTTCTATTTGGTAAAGTCACGTAGGTAAAAAATAAAACAAAAAATAACGACGTTCCGGCCACAACACAAGTGGCCTTCATCAGGTGAAGGGACCGTACTGTACAGTGGACAGCGTTGGAGTGAAGACAGCCAAGCTCAGGTCGCGTCCTTTAAGCTGTGTGGGAGGAAACCAAACGCTTTGACAAAGGAATTAGCATAAAATGCTGTAGAGGACCGGCACGGGGAGGGGGGGGGGTTACAAATGTTGGTGTGAAGGGAAATACGCTGATGTGAAAGTTTAGGATACCACTACTTGAATAAATATACTGTACCATTGAAAATTAGTTTAATGTTTGGTATGATTTAGAACATCTTTCCAATGATTGCTTAATTTGAAACCATCTTCTCGGTTGAAATTGTGTCTGTGTTTGTAAATCTGAATTGCCTCGTGGACAAATCTCTGATAAAAACCCGTGGGTTTGCAGAGAACCTTGGTATCGGAGAAAACTATATCGTGATTACCCACAGCGTTGCAACAGTGATCAGCTATGGCAGAAGAATTCGTTCTGCCGTGTTTCAAGTCTGATTTGTGCTCGCGAATTCGGTCAGAGACATGTCGTTTCGTCTCCCCGATATAGCAATCACCACAGGTGCAGCTCAATTTGTAAACCCCGGGGGGTACTGTAAGTCATTGCTTTCACACTCACTTCTGCTGCTGTATCTTCACCGAATTCTAAACAGATTCTGTTTAAGGCCAGCCTATCTTTAATCTCAGAGAGGATAAGGCTACTCCGATTTGAACTCGATACTTTAGACAGGACGCTCCTACAAGCTCATTTAATGTTAATACAAAAAATGTCACCTTCTGATTGGAACCACGTAGACAACATGACTGCTTCTTCTGCTGATTCACTATCAGTCAAATGCAAAGCTAACCTGATTTCTAAATTCAACCACCTATCAAAGGAGAACCCAGTCCCACATATAACAAAACTAGACGTTAACAAAATCGTCATTAATCAGAGTAGCACCCCGATTTTGGACAATCTGAAAACAGTACTGGCTAAAGGGCTAAATTTTGCTGTCACCCCAAAACATATACCTGTAGATGATATCATCTCTCAGGTCGATGTAGCCCTCAAAGTCCTAGGACACATCCAAGCAGACGTTGTGAGAGCTGAAATAGCCACTATTCTTAAGAATGCTAAGAAACCCATTAGCAACATCAGCAAAAATGAACGCTCTGAACTCGCGAATTTAAAAAACAGAAATGATATAGTCATCCTCTCAGCCGACAAAGGCAACGCTACTGTAATTATGGATAAAGATTCATACAACAACAAAATCCAGAACCTGCTCAACGATGGAAGTTACTCAATAAATAAAAATGACCCTACTAATAGCCTAACGATAAAAACCAACAAGATCATCACAAGTTCGACCTCCCTAATCGAACAAACTAAACGTCCCTCCCTAAAACCTTCTGCTGCAAGACCCCCTAGATTATATGGTCTTCCCAAGATTCATAAAGAAGGCACCCCACTATGACCCATCGTATCCACGATCAACTCCCCTACCTATAGACTAGCCCATTTTCTGTCAGATACCTTGCTGCCTTTCACTGGCAAGACCTCCTCAGAAGTACTTAACTCAGCCCAATTGGTCTCTATGGTCAAAGACGTTGTACTGTCCCCTGACGATATCCTTGTCAGCTTCGATGTGGTCTCTCTGTTCACCAAGGTCCCAGTACCTGATACCATTGAAATAATTTAAAATTTGGTCAAACATGGACTAGACCCTGATACACCTGTGCTGGTTAGGCACTGCCTAAACAATACCTACTTTACTTGGAATGGCACATTCTACAAACAAAATGAGGGTTCCCTCATGGGTTCTCCCTTGTCACCAGTGATAGCCAATGTTTTCATGGAGAAATTTGAATCAGACGCCATCCAGACTTCCACCCTCAGACCTTCCCTGTGGAAGAGATATGTAGACGACACTTTCGTCATTTGGCCACTTGGCCTCCCAGCTTTGAACCTTTTCCTAGACCACATCAATTCCAGACATCCCACCATCAAATTCACCATGGAAGTGGAGAATGATGGAAAGCTACCATTCTTGGATGTTCTGTTTGAGAGGAGACCTGATGGCTCATTGGGACATTCTGTCTACAGGAAAACCTACCCACACAGATTCCTACTTGAAACCTGATTCCCACCACCACCCGACTCAAAAGAATTCTCTCATCAAAACGTTATACCACAGGGCTTATTGCATTTCGGACCAACACCACCTGACCAGTGAATTAAAACATGTACATTTGGCCCTCAAGAGGAACAGATACTCTGACCGTACCATCTGCCAAGCTGTTTCTCCCTCCATACAGAAACAACCACTTGATACTCTGATCAAAACCATCACACTACCATATATAGCAGGCGTTACTAAAAAGATCTCCAAAATTCTAAACAAACACAAGATCCTGGTCCGGTTCAATACAGTACACAAAATCCGTGACCTGATTCCATCCGTGAAGGATGTCATTCCTGACTTACAGTATCCCGGGGTTTACAAATTGAGCTGCACCTGTGGTGATTGCTATATTAGGGAGACGAAACGACATGTCTCTGACCGAATTCGCGAGCACAAATCAGACTTGAAACACGGCAGAACGAATTCTTCTGCCGTAGCTGATCACTGTTACAACGCTGTGGGTGATCACGATATAGTTTTCTCCGATACCGAGGTTCTCTGCAAACCCACGGGTTTTTATCAGAGATTTGTTCACGAGGTAATTCAGATTTACAAACACAGACACAATTTCAACCGAGAGGATGGTTTCAAATTAAGCAATTATTGGAAAGATGTTCTAAATCATACCAACATTAAACTAATTTTTAATGGTACAGTATATTGATTCAAGTAGTGGTATCCTAAACTTTCACAGCAGCTTATTTCCCTTCACACCAACATTTGTAAACTCCCCCCCCCCCTTCCCCCCCCCCCCCGTGCCGGTCCTCTACAGCATTTTATGCTAATTCCTTTGTCAAAGCGTTTGGTTTCCTCCCACACAGCTTAAAGGACGCGACCTGAGCTTGGCTGTCTTCACTCCAAAGCTGTCCTCTGGACAGTACGGTCCCTTCACCTGATGAAGGCCACTTGTGTTGTGGCCGAAACGTCGTGATTTTTTGTTGTTTTATTTTTTACCTACGTGACTTTACCGAATAGAACCAAATAGTATGGTGAAGAGATCTTAACTACCTCGCCTGGTATCCAGAAATTCATGGGTTCGATTCCAACCCTGATAATGCCTTCTGCTGTATATTTGAAGTCTGCGTCTGTCTCTCATCATCATCATCATCCTCACAGTGGCTAGGAGATATTAACTACCTCGCCTTGTATGCACGAAATCGTGGGCGCCACGGTGTCAAGGAGACGTTATGAACATCGCACGTGCCGCAATTAATTTTCGCGAGTCAATAATTTATGGCGGAATTGGTTCAACACTGGTCAAATTCTGGACAAGTTTCGACATTCCAGTGTCTCGTCATCAGCAGCATTTCTTTAACTTCCAGATGCTACAGACAAGGGCTCCCTCTCCCTCCTCCGCTCTCTGTCTCACTCTCTCAGATAGTGGGTCTTGGTTGGACGCAAATTTATTTAGTAGCACACAACACAAGACAACCATTAGCGTGGCTGCGGTGAATATGACAGCCTGAAAAAAAACACGCAGGCAACGCGTCCCCTTTGTAAGTGTGCGGCTCTCCATGCCTGTAGCCATCGTGGCTACAGGCATCGTCAAGGGAATGGATCGAACCCACGACCTCCTGTATACCAGGCAAGGTAGTTAACATCTCCGAGCCACAGTGATGATGATGAGAGAGACGCAGACTCCAAATATACAGCAGCAGGCATCGTCAGCGGTCGAGATCGAACCCACGACCTCCTAAATACCAGGCGAGGTAGGTAACATCTCTTAGCCACCGTGATGATGATGAGAGAGAGACAGACTCCAAATATACAGCAGCAGGCATCGTTAGCGGTCGAGATCGAACCCACGACCTCCTAAATACCAGGCGAGGTAGGTAACATCTCTTAGCCACCGTGATGATGATGAGAGAGAGACACAGACTCCAAATATACAGCAGCAGGCATCGTTAGCGGTCGAGATCGAACCGACGACCTCCTGCATACCAGGCGAGGTAGTTAACATCTCCTAGGCACCGCGGCGAAACCCGTAAGCCACAAGGCATCCCGGCGAGAAAGATGTATTTGCGTCGTGCATCGTGAATATTGTTATCACCACCATCATCGTTTCACATCAATTACGGCGTGTATGTGTGTGTGTGTGGTGAACGCAATACTTGGTGATGATGGTGCTGTGTCTCTTCGGTTTCCGAACTTACACCGGCGAAAAAAGTTACGTTCCATGAAAAACGTGTAACTAGTTTGGGGCTTCAGTTAACAGAGCGCGGAACGCTAAAAGCTCACCTGCAACGGAGTCTCTCTCGCACAGCGGAGAACAGAGACTCACACAGGAGCCCAGCGGAGGGGTGGAGGAGGCGGAAATAATGAGATGTTGAATCTTCGGTACGTCTCTCTCTCGCTCGACATCACCACCCCACCCGCCTGCACTCGGAAAGCCCTGATTACTCCCACATCACCACCTCCACCAACTCCACCCCGCCACTACCTCTCATCCCCACCACCACCACCCACCACCACCACCACCCCACCACCACCACCCCACCACCACCCCACCACCCCACCACTACCACCACCCCACCACCACCACCACCACCACCTCCCCACCACCACCACCTCCCCACCACCACCTCCCCACCACCACCTCCCCACCACCACCACCTCCTCACCACCACCTCCCCACCACCTCCCCACCACCTCTCCTCCCCACCACCACCACCCCACCACCACCTCCCCACCACCACCACCTCTCCTCCCCACCACCACCACCTCCCACCACCCCACCACCACCTCCGCTCCCCACCATCACCTCCCCTCCCCACTATCACCATCACCCCCACCACCCGACTACCACCCCACCACCACCACCTCCCCATGTTTCTTGGGGTCACGATGCAAACGATCTCGCAGTATCGGCGGCAGCCGTGCGTGACGGTGAGGCGAGGGATCGCGTCCCAGTCGACAGCGCTATGCAAAGTGCTGCCGAGGACATCAAAACATTGACACGTTGGGGGGCCCAACTGGTTCTTCCAGAACCAATGGGCACGTGAATGGACTTTGCAGGGAAAATAAACCATAACGCTGCACTATAATCCAGATGTTTGTCCACCCAGGCGGTGTGCCAAGATATGCATGAATGTGTGAAATAATATCATAACTCGAGAATCATTACATACATATTTACTACGCCACTGTACACTCAACTATACACTACGCTACTTACACTACACTGTACACTACACTACTATACACTTCACGACTATACACTATACTACTATACACTACTATACAATACACTACTATACACTACACACTACACTACTATACACTGCACTACTATACACTGCACTACTATACACTGCACTACTATACACTACTATACTCTACACTACTATACACTACACTACTATACACAACACTGCTAGATACTACACTACTATACACTACTATACTCTACACTACTATACACTACACTACTATACACTACACTATACACTATACCATACACTACACTATACACTACTATACACACACTCGACACTGCGGAATGCCACGTGCGATGTCTATCTTTGAGGAGGGAAGATCTCTCCAAGGAGAGGCCAAGCCACGTCTGTGGTCCTTCAATGAGAACGCGGTGGTCAGATGTATATCGAGCGCATCACTCCCGAGTCGAATCTTCTCCGAACATTAGACGGGTGATAAAAATAGCGGCCATTTCGGTGTAGGTGCACGCGGGAGCCGTCCCATTCCGACTCAGGGATGCTGACAGTGCGCTGTCTTTGAGTTGTACGCCTTGTGGTGTCATCTGGTCCAACACCAGTGGAGACTAGGCTCTAAGAAAAGCCGTCTCTCGGGTGTGGACCAATCAAATTCAAGGACAGTGCCATCATCATTATCAGAGTTGTCTCTTTTTGGTTGCATTTGACTGCTTGTGTTGTGGTTATTGCAAACATGATCCCTTGTATAAAGGTGTCAGTTTTTGTGCCAGATAAAAGGGTAAAAACCTATTACTGTATCTTGCTACTGGCAAAGGAGGTCTCATAGTGTAAAGGATTACCCCGAGCTCTCAATAACTCTGACAGTGCGCGTTTTTTTTTAGTTGTACGCCTTGTGGTGTCATCTGGTCTAACACCAGTGGAGACTAGGCTCTAAGAAAAGCTGTCTCGGGTGTGGACCAATCAAATTCAAGGACAGTGCCATCATCATTATCAGAGTTGTCTCTTTTTGGTTGCATTTTGACTGCTTGTGTTGTGGTTATTGCAAACATGATCCCTTGTATAAAGGTGTCAGTTTTTGTGCCAGATAAAAGGGTAAAAACCTATCACTATAGGCTAACGAGTCGTCGTCGAGGGCCCGGGGGGATGTCCATCCCACCGAGATGTAGACGGCCCTCGAATCGACGAAGAAAAGCCGTCCAATCTCCTCCCGCAGCAGTGAACTGACTTGCAGTTGGAACTTGGTGAACGATTTCCACCTTCTAGATTTGAAGCTTTCGTGACTGCAAGGATCCATACTCACATTAAACCAATTTTCAATGGTACAGTATATTTATTCAAGTAGTGGTATCCTAAAATTTCACAGCAGCTTATTTCCCTTCACACCAACATTTGTAACCCCCCCCCCCCCCCCCCGTGCCGGTCCTCTACAGCATTTTATGCTAATTCCTTTGTCAAAGCGTTTGGTTTCCTCCCACACAGCTTAAAGGACGCTGTATTCACTCCAACGCTGTCCTCTGGACAGTGCGGTCCCTTCACCTGATGAAGGCCACTTGTGTTTTGGCCGAAACGTCGTTATTTTTTGTTTTATTTTTTACCTACGTGACTTTACCGAATATAACCAAACAGTATGGATCCTTGCAGTCATGAAAGCTTCAAATCTAGAATCTCCTCACCACTGTGATGATGAGAGAGAGAGACGCAGACTCCAAATATTCAGCAGCAGCAGGCATCGTCACGGGTCGGGATCAAACCCACGACCTCCTGTATACCAGGCGAGGTAGGTAACATCTCCACTGTGATGATGAGAGAGAGACACATACTCCAAATATACAGCAGCAGCAGGCATCGTCAGGGTCTGGATGGAACTCACGACCTCCTGTATACCATGGAAGGTAGTTAACATCTCTTAGCCACTGTAGCACCCGAGGTGGCATACTGACGTGACCTTAGCCCCCAGGGTTGCTTCCTATAGTGACCTGGACAACGTGCGATGTGTGTAGAGGGCCCACAGAGGGCCTGGGATGGATGAAAGGAAGCTCAGCGCAAAACCATATTCGTGGTAAAGTCCGAGTCACATCAAAGTATGAGTGTGAGTTATGGACCATCGTGCCAGGGGTGGATTTCAACATTGTCAGGGCTGCCATTGCTGTTACCCCGCCTTGTTGAATGTACAGGGACTCCCCATATATGTTGTATGGCCTGTACAAAAAACACGGGGAATGGCGTTAAACGTTGTATAATCGCCTGTAGACGTAGATGCCAACGGTTCTTCACGCTCTGCAGATGTGGATGCCACTGGTTCTTCATTTTCTGCAGATGATAGATGCCACTGGTTCTTTATATTCTACAGATGTAGATGCCATTGGGTTTTCACCTTCTGCAGATGTAGATGCCACTTGTTATTCACGTTGTGCATATGTAGATGTAAATGGTTCTTCATGTTCTACAGATGTAGATGCCACTGTTTCTTCACCTTCTGCATATATAGATGCCACGGGTTCTATACATTCCACAGATGTAAATGCCACTGGTGTTCACGTTTCCTTTGTCAAACGTTTGGTTTCCTCCCACACAGCTTAAAGGACGCGACCTGGCTTGACTTTCTTTACTCCGACGCTGTCTTCGTGACAGCACGGTCCCCTTCACCTGATGAAGGCCACTTGTGTTGTGGCCGAAACGTCGTGAATTTTGTTATTTTGTCTTTTACCTTACGTGACTTTACCGAATAGAACCAAAGAGTAAGGATTTCCACCTTGAAAGATTGCGGGCTGCTGCGGCGCATGCCGATTCGACCCAGAATGGCGGACGAGTTAAGTTTTTTCAGTTTTTCAGTTTTATTTATTTTGGTATGGCCCTGTGAGCCATTCGGCTCTTGAATCGGAGTGCAACGGCAACAAAACAACTAAAACACATGAACAAGAAAAACATCTTCAAGTGACTACTGTGTGTTGACTGTGCGAAACAGAAAATCCATTAAAAAAACAGCAAAATATTCCTGAAAAAAGCACCGTGCACCAACGCTGTGTGCAAAAAAATCCCAGTGGGATGCAACTCAAACAACAACAACAGCAACCACAAGAAAGCTTAGATTAAGGCCATGAGTCTAACTCCGTACTACAACAAAACAAACATGTCCAAACCAAAAAAAAGTTTGCAAAATCACCAAAAAATAAAGCCATAATTGCAACGTAACAGCGAGCACAGGGACTATGACCGAATTTTTAACAATAAACTACGTAAATAACACGTAACACCAAAATCCTGTAGCCATAGCTGGCTGCATGAGTCACTCCACAACAACAGAAGCATCGGTCGGAGTATCAAATTTTTCAATGCCCTTCCCACCATTTCGGGGCTGCAAACCCCGAAATGGCGGGAAGGTCAGCGGCGGGAAGAGCGTGTTTGCCGTCCGGTAGAAGTCGCGGCAGTCATCCGCTCAAAGAGATGAGCGGCGGCCAACGGCCGACAGCAAACCCTCCCCCAGGTGACCCGGCGATGCCCAGCCCAGCTCCTGCGGAGGTGGCTTGGCTGGGCTCGCCGTGCACTCCCGAGCCGACTGGAGCACGTTCGTCGAGAGCGGGGCGCTCGAAGGGGGACGACGCCTTCCTTAGTTCGGCGTCGTCATCGGGTGACGCAACAGCTGGGTCATTACGTTTAAATCGCCGACTCGGGACATGACGGGCGAAGTGTTCGTTGGCACTTGTGGCACCAAATGTAGTGTCTTCGAAAAGTTGCTCACACCGACGCGTTGGAACAGTTCACCTGCTTACACTTTATTCGCCTATTCTTGCACCAGTTGTAGGCACACTTATAACTATCTATACGGTCACTTGTGTTTAACCTCTCCCCACTCTTGTTTACCTTTCACCTCGCTTATCCTGCACTCGGCAGCTCTGCTCTCAGCGTCTCCGCACACAGCGACTCTACATCTCCACCGCCGCCCTCACCTAGGCTCCCTCAGACCCGCTCAGACCGTCTGTGCCTTTACCTATGGCATCGGTCGTGCAAAAACAACTTAAACACCTCGATCATTGTACAACGATCATTTTTATTAACAGATATTGAAGCATTTACAGTATGCATACGTGACACTCCCCATTTTGCCTGGGATGTAGTGAGCAAAATTTATAGTCTTTGAAAGTGGAGGAAAGGTCTCCAGATGCACCACCATTCACATCACTCACTTCTTCTTCCTCCTCCTCCTCCTTCTGCCACCAAACCTCAAAGTGTTTAGCGAAAGTCTTCGGCCCTACTTCTCGTTAGGGTCTCCTTTTTGAACTGGATGCGCTGCTTCAACTTCGCATTAATTATGACTTCGTCATGCATGGGAGAAGATGACTTGCCTGCGTTTTCACTTGTGACTGCAGCAGATCCAATCTATGAACCCCCTCGCAAACATTTTCAACCTCTCACCTCACCAAACGTACATTTCCACTCGAGTGATAATCCGCTCGCATTCGTCCATTACGCACCTCCGATCAGCACGGTTGGCTACATACGGTGTGAAAGAAGGTCAACATACATGCATACATTGTATAAAAATGGCTACAAAAAGATCCGAATAATTATAGGCCAATATCTATTATTTTACCAGTAAGCTAAAATATTCCAGGGAATAAAAAGTTAAATCACAAATAAACTGCTGCCTAAAAAGTCACAATCTCCTGCGCAGTAAACAGGTTTTCGAGAGGATTCCTGCACCACCACAGCTACGATGGATGTATTATTATTGTTTTCTTCAGTACCCTGGATAAAGGCCACTACTGCTGTGCACTATTCTTTGACTTGGTAAAAGCCTTTGACACTGTTGACTAAGATATTCTAATCACAAGACTTGGCCAGCTAAAATGTTCAGACAGTACAATAAAATAATTCCTCAGAGTAACGCGAGCATATACGGCGATAGGAAAAGGTCCTTAAAATGAATGTAACAATATTCATACAAACAGTAATGAAGGAGCCTGTTCCTACAAGTGATAACCTCACGTCCACAAATATTAATATAGCAAAGGCTGTTCCACAGGGTTCCATGCTGGGCCCAATTCTGTTTTTATATTGAAACAATCTTGGACTAAACTTAAATCACTCAGAATTAAATCAATTTGCTGATGACACTTGTCATGCGGATATTTGATAAATCCCCAAACGAAGTCAAACAGAATCTCCAACATAATTTCGACTTAATTCAACATCAATTTTCATAAGTAAAATTGCCCCTAAAGCCCCCCAAAAAAACAAACATCGTTTCATTCCATTCACCTATTACAGATATGAGAAAGAACATCATTTAACAAACGGAGTGTTTAAAATACTTGGGTTTACTGATCGATTAAAAGCTTACATTCCAACCCCATATTGATCACATATGAAAGTAAATCTAATCAAAAATAGGGTTTTCACACGGGAAAAAAGTTGTCCCATCTATTGTGCCTGTAAATTGTGGAAGCTATCATTCTACCACTCCTTTTCAGCTACTACGACACGGCTTAAAGTATATCGACTAGTGCAACGCTAAACAGACTAACCGAAATTTCTAATTCTGCTCTTTGATTTCTACTGGATGTACCACACAGGACCCACCATTCTGACCGTAGGTACATAAAATAAATGAAAACTAAATTATTTACTTTATTTTACCTATGTGACTTTACGGAAAACACCAAAGAGTATGAATCCTTGCAGTCACGAATTCTCAAATCTAGACCTAAAATCAAATCTCACATCCCTCGACGCAAGAAGAAATCATCTAACATTAGGGCCCTGTTCGTCCATTAAATCCTTATTGGCAAATCTGCGCTACACTATTATTGAACTTCTTACATTCCATATGTAGCTAATTCATTAACCCCACTGTCAAACCCAATAAATCTGAGACATCCGTCTAATTGCCATTTTTAACGATCCCAAAGAACGAGAATTGGAATAGCTGACAAAGCTTTTACCATCGCAGCACCACCGTTTTGGAACAATCTCGTTCCCTTCAGCTTAACGTCGTAAATATTCCTTCAGCAAAATGATCATGAACCAGATTAGTGCTGAATACAGCAAGCACATTTGCAAATGAGGTTATTAACTTTTGACCCCTTTAACCGTGCATCATCGATAGTTACATTTTTAATGCGTATATTTTATTATAGGGATCTGCTACTTACTCTGTTGTTGTTGTTGTCTTGGCGTTGTCTGAGACTGTTGTTGTTGTTGTTGTCTCGGTGTGGTCTGGGACTGTTGTTATTGTATCGGTAGTGGGTAGTTTGCGATAAACTACTTCAGGGCGTGATGACCCTGCCTTACGCGAGTCCCAGGCACAGTTGGCCCGGCCGTCAGTACCTGGTAAGGGTTACGCGGTCTTCTCACTGCCTTGTGATCGTCTCGGGAGAGTCAATGGCTAAGGGAGCAAACCCCTACAGAAAATCAGGAGTGGGGCCCCTTAGGCGGTTTTGTGACGCAAAGCGGCACATTCCCGGCAGCCCCTGCAGCCAAACAGGTACCAAACGTCGTGCTACGCACTCGTATGAACATCGCCAGCAAGGCCGAGGGGGGGGATCCTGACGCATGGGCAACACCAGGATTTCCAGAGTAACCTGCCCGGGCTTTGCGCCAACACGAGGTGCAAGAATGGGGAGAGGACACTCCTTCTCGGCCACCTAACCGTGGCCAAGAAACACGGGCGGCAGCAGCTCACGGGTTATAAGCTCATTTTAGATTGGCGTAAAAAAATGGGCGCCATGGGTTTCCATCGTCAGTGGGAGGGGTCATTGCACCCTAGTGGATAGCTACCGCCGCCCGCCTCAAGCTGGGCAGCCTCCGGCCAACAAGCTGCTTTCCCGCCACGGCTCACCTGCTCCAGTGGGTGCTTGGAGCTTATGGTTCATTACCAGACAAGTGGGCTGCAACACCTGCACCAGACAAAAGCAAAACAAAACGAAAGAAGGTTCCAGCCCTTCATTTTGCAAGCTGGTAATGTAAGCACAGCGTGTTCTGGACTCTCCGGAGATCTATAGCAGATTGAGGACATCGGCAAGACTGCAGCTACCGACGGGGAGCTGGGCGAGACTCCGTGTGGATATTGTTGTCGGTTGTCTATCGCTACCCGAATGCGATCACTGTGCATATGCTATGCACTTCCTATGATTATTTCATTTAATCGAATATCTACCTTAACGCTGCTCATTGTTAAACTACTGGAACGTAGACTGCATACAATTGTAATAAAAGCACTTCCACGACAACTGTTGACTGGCATCTCTCTTTGAACACATTCCTGCGGAGGGGGCTGGTAGGAAATTTTGAAGTAATTGTGCACGGATATTTAAGCCAAACTTGTTAGGAGTCGTGCGCAGAAGAAAGCAAAATGAAAAGTGAGCAGAATTATAAAACGACGCCAGAAAGTTGCAGTGTAAAAGAGGTCTCACCAGAAAGTGCAGTGTTATAATCCCCTGCCTCCTGTGAAGAATTAATCCCGGTTGGGCTTCCAGTCCATATAAGGGCACCACGGGGTGACCAGCCCCTCCCCACCCAGACCCACCCCCACCCCTCCCACCCCCCACCCAACCCCTCCCACCCCCCACCCAACCCCACCCAGCCCCTCCCCACCCTCCCCACCCAGGCCCTCCCCACCCTCTCCACCCAGCCCCTCCCTACCCTCCCCTCTCCACCCAGCCCCACCCCTGCGACGTGGACAGACATCCACAGACATACACAATTAATCCCCTGCCTCCTGTGAATTAATCCCGGGTTGGGCTTCCAGTCCACTACGTTTCCTACCAGTATTATATGACTGCACAGCTCTGCTCTCTCTTTCTCTCTCCGGATGGCTCCACACTCTCTCACTCTCTCTGCCGTGACGCGCGCCTCCCTGCTCAACTGTCGTCGCGCGTCTCTCCCCCTCGCTCCCTGTCCACCGCTGGCTGACGGCGTGCCGGGAGGAGAGACGGCTACGCTGGAAGGACCGCCAGGTGGCCGGTGGCGAGTAGAGCGTGGCGATGACGCAGTCCGGGCTCCAGGCTTCCCACACCGACCCAGCGTCCTCTCACTGCCTCCCCTTATATTCCCCTCGGTGGAGCAAGCTCCGCCTCCGGACACGCCCCCTCGTAGAACCTTCTCGACCGTTCTCGTACGTACCCTCTAGCTCCGCCTCCGGACACGCCCCCTCGTAGAACCTTCTCGACCGTTCTCGCGCGTACTCTCTAGCTCCGCCTCCGGACACGCCCCCTCGTAGAACCTTCTCCACCGTTCTCGCGCGTACTCTCTAGCTCCGCCTCCGGACACGCCCCCTCGTAGAACCTTCTCGACCGTTCTCGCACGTACTCTCTAGCTCCGCCTCCGGACACACCCCTTTCGTAGAACTTTCTCGACCGTTCTCGTGTGTACTCTCTAGCTCCTCCCGTCACCTTTGGCCCAGATGGATCCCACACTTCCCATTGGGTATTAGTTACCAAGTGGTGGCTTATGCAGATACCCCTCGTCAACCCCTAGATGGCGCTCTCTCATTCCATCACCTCCCCCCTCCCCCCCCCCCCCTCGTGATGAAAAGACGAGCCGTCCCAGCTAGGAATGGACCCGAACAAGTAATGGAAAGAGCGACATAACCCTGGTGGCAACAAGCACAAGAGAGCATACATAATGAAGAATAGCGCACGAACGATTACGAACGCAAGAACAAGGAAGCAAGGTGAATACCCAACACAGGCAAAGGCACACACGAACGTTAACGGAATCGGGGCGTCTTTGAACGGGTCTGTGACGCCGTACCATCCCCTGCATCCGTATCCAGCCCTGCATGGGTTGGCTCGGCAGGAGGAAGGGCGGTCGGTCAGCGGAAGGGTGATGAAGTCCGTCGCTGCGGGGCTGGATCGTGCGGGGTCAGCGTCCGCAGCAGCAGCCAAGGGCTTCGCTGCCGCGGGCGGTAAAACAGAATCCCACGGGGGATCAATCTGCAAACCGCTCTGGCACGTCGGACACATCAGACCCTGGCAGGCCAATTGTTGGGGATGAAGAAGCAATGCCCGTAGGAAAGAATTGCGTCAACCGAAATGGGTGGACGAACCAACGACGGAGAGACCCCCGCCTCGAATGTGCACGCACTGTGGATGCCTAACCTCTACCACTTCAACAGGACCGTGCCATGGCCTGTGTAACTTGGGAGAGGTGCCCATCACCGACAGACCATGGCATGTCGCGGCCGGACCCGCGTGCACAACGCTCGTTGCGAGCCCGCGTTTTAGCGGCGTTGACCCGAGCCGCCTCCCGCGCCTCAGAAATCCGGCGCAGGGAGTCTCGGACGTGGTCAGGTAGGGTCCCCGTTCAGCGTCTCCATCAGTCGTGCCCAATTGGGTATCAATGGGGTGGCACGTTCTCCCTTCCGTACACGAGGGAAAACGGTGAGAATCCCGTGGAAGCGTGCGGGGCCATTCTATACACGGCGAGCACGCTCGGCGCGTGTAAATCCCAATCGGCCTGTTTTTCATTGACAGTGTGGCAAAGCATGACAGTCAGAGTACGATTCAGTCACGATAGAGTACGCCAATTGATCGGGCAAGGGCCATGCCATCGGCCACCGAGCAAAATATTCCACACCCACCAAAAGGTATTTGTTACCCCTGGGAGTGATCGGGAATGGGCCCAGGACATCAAGGGCCACCAGCTCGTTGATGCGCGTGACCGAAATGGATCGCAACAGCGGAAGACATCTTTGGTGCGGCGGTTTCCGCCAAGTGCCGTCAGGGCAGGAACGTGATGCCGGGGCGAAAAGTAATTCCATTGCAGCGTCAGCAAAGTTTTTTGAACGCCGAGGTGCAACAATTTATCCCCATGCACACGATTGAGATAAAACGGCGCCGATACCCATGTCGCTGGCGTCGGTGTCTTAATATAAACGGCAAGGAAAAATCTGGATATTCGAGCGTCGGTGCATCGGATAAGCGACTGCCAGGTGGCTGCGTGTCTGGCTGGGTGACTGGCTGGGTGATTGGCTGGGTGACTGGCTTGTTAACTGACTGGGTGACTGGCTTGGTAACTGGCTGGGTGACTGGTTGGGTAACTGGCTGGGTGACTGGCTGGGTAGCTGCGTGTCTGTCTGGGTAACTGGCTGGGTGACTGGCTGGGTGACTGGCCGGGTGACTGGCCGGGTGGCTGCGTGTCTGTCTGTGTAACTGGCTGGGTGACTGGCTGGGTGACTGGTTGGGCGGCTGTGTGTCTGGCTGGGTGACTGGCTGGGTGACTGGCCGGGTGGCTGCGTGTCTGTCTGTGTAACTGGCTGGGTGACTGGCTGGGTGACTGGTTGGGCGGCTGTGTGTCTGGCTGGGTGACTGGCTGGGTGACTGGCCAGGTGGCTGGTCGGGTGACTGCGTGGCTGGCTGGGTGACTTCTGTGTGTCTGGCTGGGTGACTGGCCGGGTTGCTGACTGGTTGGGTGACTGGCTGGGTCACTGGTTGGGTGTCTGGCTGGGTGGCTGTCTACGGGGCCGGTCTGGGCCAAGTCTCCCGCTTGAGGTGTCCCCCCCCCCCCTTCCCCCAAGGAGGCTCCCCGGTCACCTCGATGCAGCATGCTAGGTGGTCGTCGCGGCCGAAGGAGCGGAAGAGGTCCCTGCCGGTGGCCATCTTGGCGACGGTGCAGCCCAGGGAGCACGTGTCCGCGGCGCAGGTAACCGGGTAGCCCAGCAGCACCTCGGGGGCCACGTAAACGAGGGTGCCTTCTCTACGCTTGCGAAACGTGGACCCCCCTAATGGAACATCTTTGCCGGTTAGAAACATTTAGGTTGGCCTGCATATGATCCATCCTGGGTTTAACCAGGCTGGATTGTGTGAGGAGCTCACAAATCATTGAAAGATCTGGACAAAGTCCCATCGGTGAGCTCCTTTGACAGGCTAGGCTGCGTTGGCTGGGCCATGTAGCCCGCATGCCCAGCCACCGAATGCCTAAACAGCTTTTGTTCGGCCGGATCGAGGGGGCTAAACGGGCGCGGCACGGGCTAGAGAAGAGATGGAGTGACGTGGTACAGGAGGACGTGGAGCTGAGTGGACTTGCCGATGACTGGTAATAGCGTTGTAAAGATCAGCCTCTGTGGAGGAGGCTCGTGAAGGACGCTGCTGGGCAGTTGGAGGCAGTCGTCCTCCAACAACAACGTGCAGAGTGCCGGGTGGCTAAAGCACAGCAAGTTGGCACAGTAATGGGGCACAGGTGGTGCATCAGCCAGTCATCTCAGTCATCTCAGTCAGTCAACCCGTGGCACTTGGGTCTGCCCCGTGACCTCCTACCAGCGGGCGTTCGACACTTCACGTGGCTTCAAGGTCCACATGGCCTGGCACAAGCGTCGTGGTGATGCCACTGCCACTTAGTGGTGAATGGCGGTTGTTGTTGTGGGTGTCTGTGTGTGTCTGTGTGAGTCTGTTTATGTCTGTGTGTGTGTGTGTCTGTGTGCGTCTGTATCCGGTAAAACAATCCCCTACCTCCTCGTGGTGCCGGACGGGCAACGCTGTCGTGGACAGTGCTGTGGGGGGGAGGGCCAATTCCGATTGTCCTTTCTCCTCATGGCGTCTGTGACCACCACAGCAGCTAAATTGGGGCTCTGGACAGGTGCAAGGGGCTGGTAACCCCTCCACCTTCAATTAACTACCACTAAACCACGACCGAAAAATGTAATTAACAAGCTTGTGATGGAGGCCCCGGGGGAGACAGGCGTCTATGACGTCTCCTGGCCAAACCTCATTTGTCGGAGCCAGAAGACTGAATATTTACCCTCAGGGCTCCTCCAGAAACAAAAAGCCACTACGGATGGCCACGTGGAACACTCACTGCGGAGGAGAGGCTGCCACTCCTCTGTGGGGAGTTGGACCGGTACCGCCTGGATCTCTGTGGTATTAAGGAGGTCCGGGGGACCGGTTCTGGCTCCTGCCACCATGAGGGGTGGACAGTCCTATACCCGGGGCAGGAGACTGCCAAACAACAGGGAGTGGCTCTTCTTCTGAACAAAAGAATGAAGGGGTGTGGGAGAGTGGTGGTGAGGTGTGGGAAGCTGTAAGCCCCAGGCTACTTTGGGCTCGACTTCCCATCAACCGGAGGCGAGGAGTAGTGGTCGTGGTTACTTATGCCCCCACTGAAGACGAACAGCCGTGGAGGGATGCAGGCAAGGCTGAGGAGTCAGATGCCTTCTATGATGCTAGGTGCTAGCTAAGGTGGCCCCTCGGGACAGAGTCATCTTGTTGGGTGACTTTAATGTCCGAGTTGGTCATGATGGTGGCATCTGGTCTAAAGTGATTGGAAGGCATGGGACAGATCAGCTCAATAACAAAGGTAGGAGGCTGCTAGATTTTTATGCAGCCCATGGGCTTGTAATTACCAACACGCTGTTCCGGCATCAGCGCATCCATACATCATGGATGCATGCCGGGTCCAATTAAAAACATCTGCTGGACTACGTAGTGATGGAACAGCAGATGCGGGCCCATGTCCTTGACACCAGGACCTACCGTGGAGCTGATCTACCCTCTGACCATCGACTAGTTATCTGTAAGATGCGCCTGCCATTCTTCACTCGGGTGGTGGGTGTACACCCAGGACCCATTCAAACCTAAGGTAGCCTGGTCTCAGCTAGCTGATGAAAGTTGCAAGCGAGAATTTCATCATCGCTTGCAGCTACGGTTGGCATCGTCTCCCACTCCTCCAGATGTCGAGGGCAAATGGGTGAGGTTTAGGACTGCGACTCAGACAGCTGCAATGGCTGCTTTGGGTATGCGGTCCAAACCTCCCCAAAGACATTGGCTGACAGAGGTGTTCAAGCTGGCTGAGAAAAAGCGACAGGCCTACTCTCATCAGCTACAGCATCCCACGTCAGAGAATGAGGAGGCTTACCGCAGCCTTCGCTCGGAGGTTTGGAGAGCCGTGAGGCGCTGCAAGGATGGGTGGTGGTCGTGGGTTGCTGAGGAGATGGAATCTGCCTCAATGGCCCGCGATCACAAATCCCTATTTAACTCCATCAAAAAAGTAACCTGCAGTGCCACACCTATTACAATCATTAGGGGAAAGAACGGTGATCCAATCTCCGACCACCAGGAACATGTTTGCAGATTTGCTGAGCATTTCTGTGAGGTCCTGGGGGAGGGGGAATCCCTCATCCTGGAAAACATCATGAGACAAAGTGGGGATGACCCTGCTGAGGCTGCGGTGCCTCAAATATTGGAGGAGAAAGTCACCCCTGTGAGTGGCTGGCTGAAGTGCCATCCATTGAGGAAGTACTGAAGTTGATCCAGAGTCTTAGACCAGGAAAAGCACCGGGCAGAGATGATCCCCAAAGCGAAATGCTGAGGGAGGGTGGCGTTTGTGCCAGACTGCCCTACATGACATCATAACAACATTCTGGGCCACTGGACAGGTTCCGCAGGATTGGAAGGATGCCTTGGTGGTCCCCCTCTTTAGGAAGGGGGACCGCACAGACTTTAACAACTACAAGGGCATCTGACTCCTCAGTGTGCCGGGAAAGGTCCTAGCAAGGATTATTTAACATCACCTTCTAGGCACGCTGAGGAGAGGCTTGCGGAGCCCCAATGCGGTTTCAGGAAAGGGGGGTCCTGCACAGATGCCATATTTTCTGTCCGTCTGCTACAGCAGAGGTGTAGGGAATTCCAACAAGACCTACATCTCTGCTTTATTGACCTGGCCAAGGCCTATGATACCATCAGTAGGCCTGGGCTCTGGGTAGTTCTTCGTGCTTTCGGAGTCCCTGACCCTTTGCTCATGATCATTAAGGACCATCATGATGGTGAGCGGGCCCGGGTAAAACTATGTGGCAGGGAGTCGGAGCCATTCCCTGTTCACCTTGGGGTGCGACAGGGATGTCCTCTGGCTCCAACATTATTTGACATCCATTTCGACCATGTAGTTCGTGAAGCCTTCAGTAGCTGTACCGGAGGAATTTCCATCTGGTACAGATACAATGGGAGGCTGATCAATGCTGGGGTGCGGTCAAGGGATGGCTCCTTATTGGTCAACCACGTTATGTATTTCGATGACCTGGTAATTGCGGCTCACTCAGAGGAGGAGTTGAAGGCACTGCTGCTGAAACTGGAGCATGCCAATACGAGGTGGGGCCTTACCATCAGCCCAACCAAAACGAAGCACCTGCCTGGGTATTTTGTACCATCGGACACTCCACCCCCACAACTCCCAATTGGTGATGGAGCAGTTGTGGAGAGAGTGGAGAGTTTCCCATATCTGGGCAGTGTACTCATGAGGTCTCAATCAGAATCAGTCGAGCGGCATTATCTTTTCTTCGGTTGCATAACGCTGTGTGGAAGCTACCTGGTCTGTCGCTCCGCATGAAGCTTCGGGTCTTCTCGGCCACGGTCATTCCCTCCCTTCTCTACACTTGCGAAACGTGGACCCCCCTAATGGAACATTTTCGCCGGCTAGAAACATTTAGGCTGGCCTGCCTACGATCAATCCTGGATTTAACCAGGCTGGATTGTGTGAGGAGCTCACAAATCCTCAAAAGATCTGGACAAAGTCCCATCGGTGAGCACCTCCGTCAGGCAAGACTGCGTTGGCTGGGCCATGTAGCCCGCATGCCCAATCACCGCATGCCCAAACAGCTTTTGTTCAGCCGGATCGAGGGGGCTAAACGAGCACGGCACAGGCTAGAAAAGAGATGGAGTGATGTGGTACAAGAGGACGTGGAGCTGAGTGGACTTGCCGATGACTGGTACCAGCGGTGTCAAGATCGGCCTCAGTGGAGGAGGCTCGTGAAGGACGCTACTGGGCAGTTGGAGGCAGTCGCCCTCCAACAACAACGGAAGGCGGAGGAGCGACATTCACAACAACGAGCGGAGCGCCGGGTGGCTAAATCACAGCAAATTGGCACAGTAGGGGGCAAAGGTGGTGCATCAGCCAGTCATCTCAGTCAGTCAACCCGTGGCACCTGGGTCTGCCCCGTGACCTCCTGCCATCGGGCGTTCGACACTTCACGTGGCCTCAAGGTGCACATAGCCTGGCACAAGAGTCGTGGTGACGTCACCGCCACTTAGTGGCGAATGGCGGTTGTTGTTGTCGTCTGTGTGTGTTTCTGTGTGTGTCTGTGGGTGTGTCTGTGTGTGTCTGTGGGTGTGTGTGTCTGTGTGTGTGTCTGTGTGTGTCTGTGTGTGTATGTCTGTGTGTGTGTGTCTGTGTCTGTGTGTGTCTGTGGGTGTGTCTGTGGGTGTGTCTGTGTGTGTTTCTGTGTGGGTGTGTCTGTGTGTCTGTGTGTGTGTGTGAGTCTCACAAGGATGTAGTTGTTATCGTCGTCGTCATATCCCCCATTGGCGACGCCCCCTCGGCTTTCCTCCTCCCCCTCGTCCAAAGTAAAAAACCAAACCGCGTCCATGGCGGCGAGCTCCAGCTTCTGGCGCTTCGTCAGGGAAGTCTTGAAGATACGTTGGATCACTGCACACGTGACAACAACAACATCAGCCACAACAACTGAAGCTATCAACTAATTCTTTATACACCCACACCGCGTTATGCCCCCCCCCCAACCCGAAGTGGCTGGTGTCATCATCCTCATCATCATCATCCTCATGGTCATCATCATCATCATTGTCATCACCCCTTGGAAGCAAAATGCTCTAAACGCATTTTTCAACTCACTAGAAGAGACCCACATAGACTCGCAGAGACCCACAGAGACTCACAGAGACTCATAGAGACTCACAGAGACCCACAGAGACTCACAGAGACTCATAGAGACCCATGCTCATAGAGAACAACAGAGACCCACTGACACCCACAGAGATCCACAGAGACTCACAGAGACTCAAAGAGACCCATACTCATTTTTTACCATAGAGACCCACAGAGATCCACAGATACCCACACTCATAGAGAACAACAGAGACCCACTGGCCCCCCGCGGCACTCCACATGGACGCACCATCCGCCTTCATTAATAATCATGAGCAGGTGACGAATGTTAAACTTCTTTCGCACCGTACGTTGACAACCGTGCTAATGTATGGGTCTATATGGGTGTCTCTGTGGATCTATGGGGTCTCCATGGGTGCCTCTGTGTGTCTCGGTGTGTCTATGGGTGTCTGTGTGTGTCTATGGGTGTCTCTGTGGGTCTATGGGTGTCTCTGTGCATCTCTGTAGGGCTCTGTGGGTCTCTGTGTGAGTCTGTGAGTCTCTGTGTGAGTCTGTGGGTCTCTGTGAGCCTGTGGCTCTGTGTGAGTCTATGGGTCTCTGTGTGAGCCCGTGGGTCTCTGTGTGAGTCTGTGGGTCTCTGTGTGTGTATGTCTGTGTGTGTGTGTCTGTGTGTGTCTGTGGGTGTGTCTGTGGGTGTGTCTGTGTGTGTTTCTGTGTGGGTGTGTCTGTGTGTCTGTGTGTGTGTGTGTGAGTCTCACAAGGATGTAGTTGTTATCGTCGTCGTCATATCCCCCATTGGCGACGCCCCCTCGGCTTTCCTCCTCCCCCTCGTCCAAAGTAAAAAACCAAACCGCGTCCATGGCGGCGAGCTCCAGCTTCTGGCGCTTCGTCAGGGAAGTCTTGAAGATACGTTGGATCACTGCACACGTGACAACAACAACAACATCAGCCACAACAACTGAAGCTATCAACTAATTCTTTATACACCCACACCGCGTTATGCCCCCCCCCAACCCGAAGTGGCTGGTGTCATCATCCTCATCATCATCATCCTCATGGTCATCATCATCATCATCATTGTCATCACCCCTTGGAAGCAAAATGCTCTAAACGCATTTTTCAACTCACTAGAAGAGACCCACATAGACTCGCAGAGACCCACAGAGACTCACAGAGACTCATAGAGACTCACAGAGACCCACAGAGACTCACAGAGACTCATAGAGACCCATGCTCATAGAGAACAACAGAGACCCACTGACACCCACAGAGATCCACAGAGACTCACAGAGACTCAAAGAGACCCATACTCATTTTTTACCATAGAGACCCACAGAGATCCACAGATACCCACACTCATAGAGAACAACAGAGACCCACTGGCCCCCCGCGGCACTCCACATGGACGCACCATCCCCCTTCATTAATAATCATGAGCAGGTGACGAATGTTAAACTTCTTTCGCACCGTACGTTGACAACCGTGCTAATGTATGGGTCTATATGGGTGTCTCTGTGGATCTATGGGGTCTCCATGGGTGCCTCTGTGTGTCTCGGTGTGTCTATGGGTGTCTGTGTGTGTCTATGGGTGTCTCTGTGGGTCTATAGGTGTCTCTGTGCATCTCTGTAGGGCTCTGTGGGTCTCTGTGTGAGTCTGTGAGTCTCTGTGTGAGTCTGTGGGTCTCTGTGAGCCTGTGGCTCTGTGTGAGTCTATGGGTCTCTGTGTGAGCCCGTGGGTCTCTGTGTGAGTCTGTGGGTCTCTGTGTGAGCTTGTGGGTCTCTGTGTGAGTCTGTGGGTCTCTGTGTGAGACTATGGGTCTTTGTGCGAGCCTGTGGGTCTCTGTGTGAGACTGTAGGTCTCTGTGTGAGTCTATGGGTCTCTGTGTGAGCCTGTGGGTCTCTGTGTGAGCCTGTGTGTCTCTGTGTGTGTCTGTAGGTCTCTGTGTGAGTCTGTGCGCTAACCACTGCACCACCGCTCCCTACACACGCACAGTGCGCTAACCACTGCACCACCACTCCCTACACACACACACAGTGCGCTAACCACTGCAACCACCGCTCCCCACACACACACAGTGCGCTAACCACTGCACCACCGCTCCACAGACACAGTGCGCTAACCACTGCACCACCGCTCCCCACACACACACAGTGCACTAATCACTGCACCACCGCTCCCCACACACACACAGTGCGCTAACCAATGCACCACCGCTCCACAAACAGTGCGCTAACCACTGCACCACCGCTCCCCACAGAGACTCACCACACAGAGACCCACAGACTCATCACACAGAGACCCATAGACTCACCACACAGAGACCCACAGACTCACCACACAGACAGCCACAGACTCACCACACAGACACCCACAGACTCACCACACGGAGACCCACAGACTCACCACACAGAGACCCACAGACTCACCACACAGACACCCACAGACTCACAACAAAGAGACCCACAGACTCACCATACAGAGACCCAGACTCACCACACAGAGACCCACAGACTCACCACACAGACACCCACAGACTCACCACACAGACACCCACAGACTCACCACACAGAGACCGACAGACTCACCACACAGAGACCCACAGACTCACCACACAGAGACCGACAGACTCACCACACAGAGACCCACAGACTCACCACACAGAGACCCACACACTCACCACACAGACACCCACAGACTCACCACACAGAGACCGACAGACTCACCACACAGAGACCCACAGACTCACCACACAGACACCCACAGACTCACCACACAGAGACCCATAGACTCACCACACAGAGACCCACACACTCACCACACAGAGACCCACAGACTCACCACACGGAGACCCACAGACTCACCACATGGAGACCCACAGACTCACCACACAGAGACCCACAGACTCACCACACAGAGACCCACAGACTCACCACACAGAGACCCACAGACTCAACACACAGAGACCCAGACTCACCACAAGGAGACCCACAGACTCACCACAAGGAGACCCACAGACACACCACACAGAGGCCCACAGACTCACCACACAGAGACCCACAGACTCACCACACAGAGACCCACAGACTCACCACACAGAGGCCCACAGACTCACCACACAGAGACCCACAGACTCACCACACAGAGACCCACAGACTCACCACACAGAGACCCACAGACTCACCACACAGAGCCCCGTGTGGGCACCTTCAGGCTGAGTCGACCTTGAGGAGGCCCAGACAGGGTTCAGATTTTCCCGCCACCGCCTCCACTCGTCCCGACCCGGAAGCGGAAGTAGAATCTGTAGATTGAGGGGCGCCCGGCTGCCGGGGGCGTGGCCGCGTTATTTCACGTCACTCGGCAGGGGCGTGGCTCTGCGTGGGCGTGGCTAGGAGTGGGCGTGGTCACTTCCGTCGCACTGAACGTCATCGGTGACGTCACGCGACCACGTGGCTCGTCAGTTGGCGACGGACGTGAAGGAGGCGGCTGCTTTTTCGTCTTCAGCGTCGACATCTTCAGATTCTTCATCATCCTAATCGCCGAGCACCTTCTGCTGAAGCCATTGACGTGGTGAGTTGTGTGGGTCAGTGTTGTGGGTCTGTGGTGAGTTGTCTGGGTCCGTGGTGAGTTGTGTGGGTCTGTGTTGTGGATCCGTGGTGAGTTGTGTGGGTTCTTGGTGAGAGTGTTGGTTCGTGGTGAGTTGTGTGGGTCCTTATTGTGGCTTATTGGTGAGTGTGGGTGTCCGTGGTGAGGATTCATGGTGAGTTGTGAGAGTCCGTGGTGAGGATGTGGGTTCGTGGTGAGTTGTGTGGGTTCGTGGTGATGTGGGTTTGTGGTGAGTTGTGTGGGTTCGTGGTGAGGATGTGGGTTTGTGGCGAGTTGTGTGGGTTCGTGGTGAGGATGTGGGTTTGTGGTGAGTTGTGTGGGTTCGTGGTGAGGATGTGGGTTCTTGGTTTGTTGTGTGGGTTCGTGGTGAGGATGTGGGTTTGTGGTGAGTTGTGTGGGTCCGTGGTGAGGATGTGGGTTTGTGGTGAGTTGTGTGGGTTCGTGGTGAGGATGTGGGTTCTTGGTTTGTTGTGTGGGTTCGTGGTGAGGATGTGGGTTTGTGGTGAGTTGTGTGGGTCCGTGGTGAGGATGTGGGTTTGTGGTGAGTTGTGTGGGTTCGTGGTGAGGATGTGGGTTCTTGGTTTGTTGTGTGGGTTCGTGGTGAGGATGTGGGTTTGTGGTGAGTTGTGTGGGTCCGTGGTGAGGATGTGAGTTTGTGGTGAGTTGTGAGGGTTCGTGGTGAGGATGTGGGTTTGTGGTGAGTTGTGTGGGTCCGTGGTGAGGATGTGGGTTTGTGGTGAGTTGTGAGGGTTCGTGGTGAGGATGTGGGTTTGTGGTGAGTTGTGAGGGTTTGTGGTGAGGATGTGGGTTTGTGGTGAGTTATGAGGGTTCGTGGTGAGGATGTGGGTTCTTGGTGAGGGTTGGTGGGTTCGTGGTGAGGATGTGGGTTTGTGGTGCGTGAGTCCATGCTAACAATGTGGCTGCTTTTTCGTCTTCAGCGTCGACATCTTCAGATTCTTCATCATCCTAATCGCCGAGCACCTTCTGCTGAAGCCATTGACGTGGTGAGTTGTGTGGGTCAGTGTTGTGGGTCTGTGGTGAGTTGTCTGGGTCCGTGGTGAGTTGTGTGGGTCCGTGTTGTGGATCCGTGGTGAGTTGTGTGGGTTCTTGGTGAGAGTGTTGGTTCGTGGTGAGTTGTGTGGGTCCTTATTGTGGCTTATTGGTGAGTGTGGGTGTCCGTGGTGAGGATTCATGGTGAGTTGTGAGGGTTCGTGGTGAGGATGTGGGTTTGTGGTGCGTGAGTCCATGCTATCGCCCTCCACTGAACTCTGCCTGACTCTCCCCACCCTCCACTCTCCACGCAGAGTCACCGAGAGATTTACGGAGCACAGCAACGCCATGCAGGTAGGCGTGGCCCCCTCCACTCAACATATGAACACCACCCTAACTTACAAACACCACCCACACTTACAAACACCACCCACACTTACGAACACCACCCACACTTACAAACACCACCCACACCTACAAACACCACCCTAACTTACAAACACCACCCTAACTTACAAACACCACCCACACTTACAAACACCACCCACACTTACAAACACCACCCACACTTACGAACCCCACCCACACTTACAAACACCACTCACACTTACAAACACCACCCTAACTTACAAACACCACCCACACTTACAAACACCACCCACACTTACAAACACCATCCACACTTACAAACACCACTCACACTTACAAACACCACCCTCACTTACAAACACCACCCACACTTACAAACACCACCCACACTTACAAACACCACCCACACTTACAAACACCACAAACACCACTCACACTTACAAACACCACTCACACTTACAAACACCACCCACACTTGCAAACACCATCCACACTTACAAACACCACTCACACTTACAAACACCACCCACACTTACAAACACCACCCTCACTTACAAACACCACCCTCACTTACGAACACCACTCTCACTTACAAACACCACCCTCACTTACAAACACCACCCTCACTTACAAACGCCACCCTCACTTACAAACACCACCCTCACTTACAAACACCACCCTCACTTACGAACACCACCCTCACTTACAAACACCACCCTCACTTACAAACACCACCCACACTTACAAACACCACCAACACTTACAAACACCACTCACACTTACAAACACCATCCACTATTACAAACACCACCCACACTTACAAACACCACCCACACTTACAAACACCACCCACACTTACAAACACCACCCACACCTGTGAACACCACTCACACTTACAAACACCACCCATATATGTATACATATATATGTTTGTGTGTGTATATATGTATGTATGAATGTGTATGTGTGTGTGTGTATGAATGTGTATGTATGTGTGTATGTGTGTATATATATGTATCTATGAATGTGTATGTGTGTATGAATGTGTATGTATGTGTGTATGTGTGTGTATGTGTGTGTGTATGCGTGTATGTGTATATGTGTGTATATATGTATGTGTGTGTATGTGTGCGTATGTATGGATTTGTGTGCGTGTAGACGAGGCAAGCTGGACCGAGTGGGAGGCAGCCTCCGCCTATCACCAGGTGGAGTGCGCTGACCGCCAGCTCCATGTTAATCCGCAGCAAATCACCCAAAGGTAAGAACGAGAGAGGAGCAGGAGAATCATCAAAGTCTAAGAATGATGGCAGCTCAAATCAAAGCAGCTCAACCAAGTGGGCTGATATCATCGTCATCATCATCGTCGTCATCATCATCATCATCGTCGGCATCATCATTGTCGCTGTCGCGTGGAAATGCTTAGCAGCAGCCAAATAACACTTGGATTCAAGCGGGGTGATGTTGATAGAGACCCGACAAACCCACAGAGACACCCATAGACCCACAGAGACACTCATAGACACCCATAGACACTCATAGACACCCATAGACACCCATAGACACTCATAGACACACAGAGACAAACAGAGGCACCCGTAGACACACAAAGACCCACATAGACACCCAGACCCATAGAGACCCACAGATGCACCGATAGAGACCCTACAAACCCACAGAGACACCCATAGACCCACAGAGGCAACCACAGAGACCCCGTGGACCCACAGAGACAGCCATAGAGACCCATACATTAACACGGTTGGCAACGTACGGTGCAAAAAGAAGTTTAACTTTCGTAGATGCAACCTGTACCGCCACGTGGGTCTACATTAGCGTTGAAGGGTTCCCAACGACTCGGAGGTTTAGGGGCTTTCGCCGTAAGTTTACTCGAAGCTTATTTCAGTACACGAGGGTGTAACAACTTCCCCAGGGGTCCCGGGCTACGTCCCACTAGCCCCCCCGTCACAGCCGGCTGCCCCGTGCTGCCTCCTCTGCGTCCGACCGTGGGTTCAGCCAACCCGGCCGACCGAGGAGCGCGGTCACCTCCAGCCCTGTACGCTGTGCTATCCCCTACTCCTACCCTCTTGCCCCTGGCTCCCCCCGTTCCACCCTACTCTGAGCCCCGGCTCCAGCAACGACCCCGCCTACGTCACGGGGTTCCCCTTTTTATACCAAGGGGAGACGTGACGTCATGGAGCCGCCCGGCGCGCATGACGTCACGTTTCCATTTGACTCCTCTGCATTAGTAAAGGTCTCTGGTGAGTCTCTGTGAGTCTCTGTGGGTGTCAGTGGGTCTCTGTGGCTCTCTGTGGGTCTCTATTAGTCTCGGTGGGTCTCTTTGAGTCTCTGTGGGTCTCTTTGAGTCTGTAGAAAAATGCGTTTAGAGCATTTTTCTGCCACGTGGTGATGACGATGATGACGACGACGATGATGAGGATGATGACGACGGTGATGATTACGACGATGATGATGACACCAGCCACTTTGGGGGGGGGGGCATAACGCGGTGTGTGTGTATACAAAACAAGTTGATAGCTTCAGTTGTTGTGGCTGATGTTGTTGTTGTTGTCACTTGTGCAGCGATCCAGCGTATCTTCAAGACTTCCCTGACTAAGCGCCAGAAGCTGGAGCTCGCCGCCATGGACGCGGTTTGGTTTTTTACTTTGGACGAGGGGGAGGAGGAAAGCCGAGGGGGCGTCGCCAATGGAGGATATGACGACGACGATAACAACTACATCCTTGTGAGACTCACACACACAGACACACAGACACACACACACACAGACACACACACAGACACACACACACACAGACACACAGACACACACACACACAGACACACACACAGACACACACACACAGACACAGACACACAGACACAGACACACAGACACACACAGATACACAGACACACACAGACACACACACACAGACACACACACAGACACAGACACACACAGACACAGACACATACATACAAGCACAGACACACAGACACACACAGACACACACACAGACACACACACACAGACACACACACAACTACATCCCTGTGAGACTCACACACAAGACAAAGATCCCCTATATAGCCTTCACAGACTGTAGGGGCAAGTGCTGTTAGCGAGCACCTATGAAGGCCAGAACGTTACACGAGGGGGTGGGTGGCCAGCACCACGACCGACCGCCTTTGTCTCCCCAGTGGCGATGTTTACACACCGCACCAGCTACTCATTTGAGGCTGAGTCGACCTAGGGGAGGCCAGGGACCGGTTCAGATAATCGTCACTGTTGGTGTTGGCCGTGAGTGGGAATCGAACCCGGGTCGCCGGGTTCATAGCGCAGCGTAACGCTAACCGCTGCACCACCGCTCCCCACACACACAGACACACACAGACACACACAGACACACACAGACCCCCAATTTGACCTTCACCCTGATGCTTCCCGTGACCTCCCCGTGACCCCACTTTGACCTTCACCCTGACCACTCCGCGTGACCTCCCCCGTGACCCCTGCAAGGTCCAGAACGAGCACTTCCACTACCGCTTCGAGCTGAACAAGAAGATTGGGCATGGTGGACAGGGCGTGGTGGTGCAGTGTCTGGACCACAAGACTCGGACGATGGTGGCGCTCAAGATCCTCGCCTCGCCCTCCAAGTGAGTGGGCCCTGGTGCAGCGGTGCAGTCAACAGCAACAGCAGCACCAACAACAACAACAACAACGATGTCAACAACAACAATGGGCCAACTATGGGACTGCTGTTGAGTGTTAGCTCACAGTGACAACAATAACAAACTATGGCTGAAACAACCTTTACTTGACTCTCCCTCGCTCGAGCACCCACCACCATCACGACCACTACCACCACCATCACCACCACCACTGTCACCACCATCACCACCATCACACTACCACCACCCCTCTCTCCCTACCACCACCACCACCACCACCATCACGACCACTGCCACCACCATCACCATCACACTACCACCACCCCTCTCTCCCTACCACCACCACCACCATCACGACCAATGCCACCACCATCACCACCATCACACTACCACCACCACCATCACACTACCACCACCATCACGACCACTGCCACCACCCCTCTCTCTCTACCACCACCACACTACCACCATCACACTACCACCACCCCTCTCTCCCTACCACCACCACCACCATCACGACCACTGCCACCACCATCACGACCACTACCACCGCCCCTCTCTCCCTACCACCACCACCACCATCAGCACCATCACACTACCACCACCATCACACTGCCACCACTACCATCACGACCACTACCACCACCATCACACTACCACCACCATCACGAACACCACCACCATCACACTACCACCACCACCATCACACTACCACCAACACCACCATCACACTACCACCCCCACACTACTACCATCACGACCACTACCACCACCATCACACCACCACCATCACCATCACACTAACACCACCACCACCATCACCACCACTGCCACCACCCCTCTCTCACTTCCACCACCACCATCACCACCATCACACTACCACCACCATCACCATCACACTACCACCACCATCACCACCACTACCACCACCCCTCTCTCCCTACCCCCACCACCACCACCATCACCACCACCAGCACCACCATCCCCACACTACCACCACCACCCCCTCCCTACCACCACCCTTCCCCACCATCACCACCATCCCTCCTCTACGTTACGTCTAAACTCTCTGTCTCTGTGTCTCTGTGTCTCTCTCTGTGGACTCGCTCACTCGCTCGCAGCTCCAGGCAAGAGGACAACCAGCTGAGAGAGATCCAGATGTCTATGGAGCTGCAGAGCCAACGTAGCGACGTGGACTTCAACGTTGCAAAAGTCCTGGAGACTTTCTCCTTCCGAGGCCACAAATGCCTCGTCATGGAGCTGTTGAGGTACGAACAGCACCAGCACCAGCACCACTCACTCACTCACCATCACCACTACCGCCATCACCACCACTCACTCAACATCACCACCACCACTCACTCACCATCACCAGTACCACCATCACCACCACTCACTCACCATCACCACCACCACCACTCACTCACTTACCATCACCAGGACCACTACCACGACCACCACTCACTCACCATCACCATTACCACCATCACCAACACTCACTCACTCACTCAGCATCACCACCATCACCACCACCACCACCACTCACTCACCATTACCACTACCACCATCACCACCACCACTTACTCACCATCACCAATACCACCATCACCACCACTCACTCACTCACTATCACCACTACCACCACACCACCATCACCACCACCACAACCACTCACCATCACCACCACCACCACCACCACCACTCACTCACCATCACCACTACCACCATCACCACCATCACCACAACCACTCACTCACCATCACCACTACCACCATCACCACTCACTCACCATCACCACCACCACTCACTCACCATCACCACTACCACCATCACCACCACTCACTTAATCACCATCACAACTACCACCCCAGCACCAGCACCACCACCACTCACTCACCATCACCACTACCACCATCACCACCACCACTCACTCACTCACCATCACCACTACCATCACACCACCAGCACCACCACCACTCACCCACCATCACCACTACCACCATCACCACCACTCACTCACTCACTCACCATCACCACTACCACCATGACCACCACTCACTCACTCACTCACCAACACCACTACCACCACACCACCAGCACCACCACAACTCACTCACTCACCATCACCACTACCACCATCACCACCACTCACTCACCATCACCACCACTACTCACTCACCATCACCACTACCACCAGCACAACCACCACTCACTCACTCACTCACCATCACCACTACCACCATCACCACCACCACCATCACCACCACCACCACTCACTCACCATCACCCCTACCGCCATCACCACCACTCACTCACCATCACCACTACCACCACCACCACAACCACCATTCACTCACTCACTCACCATCACCACTACCACCACACCACCAGCACCACCACCACTCACACACTCACCATCACCACTACCACCACCACCACACCACCAGCAACACCAGCCACTCACTCACTCACCATAACCACTACCACCATCACCACCACTCACTCACTCACTCACCATCACCACTACCACCATCACCACCACTCACTCACCATCAGCACTACCACCATCACCACCATCAACACCACCACCACCACTCACTCACTCACCATCACCACTACCACCATCAGCACCACTAACCCACCAACACACTACCACCATCACCACCATCACCACCACCACTCACTCACCATCACCACTACCGCCATCACCACCACTCACTCACTCACCATCACCACTACCACCACCACTCACTCACTCACCATCACCACCACTCACCATCACCACTACCACCATCACCACCCACTCACCACCACCACACCACCACCCACAGAGACCCACAGAGAGGGGCATCGCTGACGCCTCTGTCTCCCCGTCACAGCACGAACCTCCATCGGCTACTCAGAGACATGGGGCAGGGGCACATCGACGAGGACATCGCGAGGGCCTACACCAGGGGCATCCTCCGCTTCCTCGCCTACGCCAAGTCCCGGGGCATCGTCCACGGGGACATCAAGCCGGTGAGCGGAGGGCAGGCTGGGGGCGCGGACGCTCGCTTTGACGCTCGGCACTCTGACAGATGTAGATGTCACTGGTTCTTCACGTTCTGTAGACGCAGATGCCACTGGTTCTTCACGTTCTGTAGACGCAGATGCCACTGGTTCTTCACGTTCTGTAGATGCCACTGGTTCTTCACGTTCTGTAGATGTAGATGCCACTGGTCCTTCACGTTCTGTAGATGCAGATGCCACTGGTTCTTCACATTCTGTAAATGTAGATGCCACTGGTTCTTCACGTTCTGTAGATGCCACTGGTTCTTCACGTTCTGTAGATGTAGATGCCACTGGTCCTTCACGTTCTGTAGATGTAGATGCCACTGGTTCTTCATGTTCCGTAGATGTAGATGCCACTGGTTCTTCACGTTCTGTAGATGTAGATGCCACTGGTTCTTCACATTCTGTAGACGCAGACGCCACTGGTTCTTCACCTTTTGCAGATGTAGATGCCACTGATTCTTCACGTTCTGTAGATGTAGACGCCACTGGTTCTTCACGTTCTATAGATTTAGATGTCACTAGTTCTTCACATTCTGTAGATGTAGATGCCACTGGTTCTTCATGTTCTGTAGATGTAGATGCCACTGGTTTTTCACGTTATGTAGATGTAGATGCCACTGGTTCTTCACGTTCTGTAGATGTAGATGCCACTGGTCCTTCACGTTCTGTAGAAGCAGATGCAACTGGTTCTTCACGTTCTGTAGATGTAGATGCCACTGGTTCTTCACATTCTGTAGACACAGATGCCACTGGTTCTTCATGTTCTGCAGATGTAGACGCCATTGGTTCTTCACGTTCTGTAGATGTAGATGCCACTGGTTCTTCACGTTCTGCAGATGTAGATGCCACTGGTTCTTCCCGTTCTGCAGATATCGATGGCACTGGTTCTTCACGTTCTGCAGATGTAGATGTCATTCGTTCTTCACGTTCTGCAGTTGTAGATGCCACTGGTTCTTCACGTTCTGCAGATGTAGATGCCACTGGTTCTTCACATTCAGCAGATGTAGATTGCCACTGGTTCTTCACGTTCTGTAGATGTAGACGCCACTGGTTCTTCACGTTCTGTAGATGTAGATGCCACTGGTTCTTCACGTTCTGTAGACGTAGATGCCACTGGTTCTTCACGTTCTGTAGATGTAGACGCCACTGGTTCTTCACGTTCTGTGATGTAGATGCCACTGGTCCTTCACGTTCTGTAGATTAGATGCCACTGGTTCTTCTCGTTCTGCAGATGTAGATGCCACTGGTTCTACACGTTCTGTAGATGTAGATGCCACTGGTTCTTCATGTTCTGTAGATGTAGACGCCACTGGTTCTTCACATTCTGTAGACGTACATGTCACTGGTCCTTCACATTCAGCAGATGTAGATTGCCACTGGATGTTCACGTTCTGCAGATGTAGATGCCACTATCGCCATCTATCGAACTTATGAACTCTCGGTTCTGAACAGCAGCAACTTGAGCGTACGGACTGGGTTTGGTTCGTATCTCTGAAAGTTCGCAAGCTGAACGTTCATAAGTAGAGGTAGTCACCGTACATAGACGTACAGTCCTAGAGAGTGCTCGCCGCCTTGACCCCGCTGAGTGTGAATCCTCTCTCTCCCTGCCGCTCGCTCCCCATCCAGCGCAACATTCTGGTGAAAAACATCGCGAGCCGCGTTGCCAGAGTCACCGACTTCGGCCTCAGCTTCTTTGTGGACCGTCCACGTGAGTGGTGACCCCCCTACACCTGCACGTGTGTGGGTGTGTGTGGGTGTGTGTGGGTGTGTGTGGGTGTGTGGGTGTGTGGGTGTCTGTGCGTGTGGGTGTCTGTGTGTGTGGGTGTGTGTGTGTGTGGGTGTCTGTGTGTGTGGGTGTGTGTGGGTGTGTGGGTGTGTGTGGGTGTCTGTGTGTGTGGGTGTCTGTGTGTGTGTGTGGGTGTCTGTGTGTGTGGGTTTCTCCACCCACCCACCCACCCACCACCACCCCCCACACACGCACGTACCCAGTCCACATTCACCATCACCGCCGCTGTCGCTTGCCGTCATCCACACAGCCCCGTGCGTGGGAGGCACCCTCGTCTACATGGCGCCCGAGGTGCTGCTGGGCTACCCGGTCACCTGCGCCGCGGACACGTGGTCCCTGGGCTGCACCGTCGCCAAGATGGCCACCGGCAGGGACCTCTTCCGCTCCTTCGGCCACGACGACCACCTGGCATGCTGCATCGAGGTGACCGGGGAGCCTCCTTGGGGGAAGGCGGGGGGGGACACCTCAAGCGGGAGACTTGGCCCAGACCGGCCCCGCAGACATCCACCCAGCCGGCCACCCAGCCAGTCACCCAGCCAGTCACCCAGCCAGTCACCCAGCCAGTCACCCAGTCAGACACCCAGCCAGTCACCTGGCCAGTCACCCAGCCAGTCACCCAGCCAGCCACCCAGTCAGACACCCAGCCAGTCACCCAGCCAGTCATGCAGCCAGTCCCGCAGCCAGCCACATGGCCAGTCACCCAGCCAGTCACGCAGCCAGTCACCCAGTCAGACACCCAGCCAGTCACCCAGCCAGTCACCCAGCCAGTCACCTAGCCAGTTATCCAGCCAGTCACCCAGCCAGACACGCAGCCAGTCACCCAGATAGTCACCCAGCCAGTCACCCAGCCAGTCACCCAGCCAGTCACGCAGCCAGCCACCTGGCCAGTCACCCAGCCAGTCACCCAGCCAGTCACGCAGCCAGTCACCCAGCCAGTCACCCAGTCAGACACCCAGCCAGTCACCCAGCCAGTCACCCAGCCAGTCACCTGGCCAGTTACCCAGCCAGTCACCCAGCCAGACACGCAGCCAGTCACCCAGCTAGTCACCTGGCCAGTTACACAGCCAGTCACCTAGCCAGTCACCCAGCCAGTCACCCAGCTAGCCACCTGGCCAGGTACCCAGCCAGTCACCTGGCCAGTCACCCAGCCAGTCACCCAGCCAGTCACACAGCCAGTCACCTAGCCAGTCACCCAGCCAGTCACCCAGCCAGTCACCTGGCCAGTTACCCACCGACTCGCCCACCCACTGACCGACCCACTCGCCCACTCACCCACCCACCTACCAACCTACGCCCCCACCTACCCACCCACCTACCTACCGACACACCCACCCACCTACCAACCCACCTATCTACCCACCGACCCACTCGCCCACCTACCAACCTACTGACCCACCTACCCACTCACCCACCCACCTACCAACCTACCCACCCATCTACCCACCTACGCACCCATAATGCTCGATGTGACAATGTCACAATGAGATCTTCTTCTGCCGTACGGCCGATGAGAAATAGCTACGCAGCTCTGTGGGCGCCTTACCTGGTTAAAGAAAAATAGTTTAGCTGTAGCGTGGGTCCCTTTGTAGGTCCCTGTCCTTCTACATGAGTCTCTAGATCTCCAAGGGGCTCTGTATGGGTCTCTGTGAGGCCCTATTGTTCTATGGAAGTCTGTGGGTCTCTATGGGTCTCTGTATGGGTTTTTGTGAGGCCCTATTGTTCTATGTAAGTCTATGGGTCTCTATGGGTGTCTGTATGGGTCTCTGTGAGGCCCTATTGTTCTATGTAAGTCTATGGGTCTCTATGGGTCTCTGTATGTGTCTCTGTGAGTCCCTATGGTTCTATGTGAGTCTCTGAATCTCTATGGGTCTCTGTATGGGTTTCTGTGAGGCCCTATTGTTCTATGTAAGTCTATGGGTCTCTATGGGTCTCTGTATGTGTCTCTGTGAGTCCCTATGGTTCTATGTGAGTCTCTGAATCTCTATGGGTCTCTGTATGGGTTTCTGTGAGGCCCTATTGTTCTATGTAAGTCTATGGGTCTCTGTATGGGTTTCTGTGAGTCCCTATGGTTCTATGTGAGTCTCTGAATCTCTGTGGGTCTCTATGGATCTATGTATGGGTCTCTAGGAGTCCCTATGTTTCTATATGTCTCTGAATCTCTATGGGTCTCTCCGTGTAACACGCATGTAACATGCGTGTAACACGCATGTAACATGCGTGTAACAAGCGTGTAACAAGCGTGTCTCTCTCTCTGTCTTGAAATGGTTGTGCAGATCATGGGCATGCCTCCGAAAGACATGTTGGAGAGATCTCGCAACAAAGAGTACTTCTTTGGTGAGTAGAAGGGTGGTGTGGTGGTGGTGCGGTGATGGTGCTGTGGTGGTGGCGATGGTGGTGGTGTCGTGGTGGGGGGGGGCCTGGGGGGATGGGGAGGGAGGAGGTGGTGGTTGGGGCTTGGGCCGACTCAGTAACGACCTGGGTTAGGGGCGATAAGTAACCAAAGCGGGGGTAGGTGGGTGGGTGGGTAGGTGGGTGGGAGTGTAGGTGTGGGTGGGTGAGTTGATATGTGGATGACGTGGTGGTTGGTGACACTGTGCGTGTGTCTCTCTCTCTCGTTCTCTCTCTCTGTGTGTCTCTCTCTTTATCTCTTTGTGTGTCTCTCTCTGTCTCTGCCTGTCTCCCTCTGTCTCTCGTTCTCTGTCTCTCTGTCTTTCTCTGTCTCTTTGTCTATATCACTCTCTCTCTCTCCCTGTCTCTCTATCCATCTCTGTCTCTCTTTGTGTGTCTCTGTCTCTCTCTCTGTCTCTGTCTCTCTGTCTTTCTGTCTCTCTGTCTGTCTCTCTGTCTCTGTGTCTCTCTCTGCCTATCTCTCTATCTCTCTCTCTCTCTGTGTCTCTCTCTGTGTCTCTCTGTGTGCGTCTCTGTCTCTCCATCTTTCTGTCTCTCTGTCTCTTTCTGTCTCTGTGTCTCTCTCTGCCTATCTCTCTATCTCTCTCTCTATCTGTGTCTCTCTCTGTCTCTCGTTCTCTGTCTCTCTGTCTTTCTCTGTCTCTTTGTCTCTATCACTCTCTCTCTCTCTCCCTGTCTCTCGATCCATCTCTTTCTCTCTCTCTCTCTGTCTCTCTCTGTCTCTCCTACTTTGTCTCTCTGTCTCTCTCTGTCTCTCTCTGCTTTTCTCTCTCTCTCTCTCCCTCCTGCAGACCATTTCGGCCATCCTCTCTGCCTGGGCAAGAAGCGTCACCCGGGAAGTATTCCCCTGCACTTCGTGCTGCGGGGATGTGGAGTTCAGCTCGTGCACTTTATCAGAAACTGCCTACAGTAAGAACACAGACAAAGATCCCCCGTGTAGCCTCTAGCAGGCTGTAGGGGAAAGTGCTGTTAGTTGTAGCGAGTAGCAGCACCTACACACAGACAAAGATCCCCCGTGTAGCCTCTAGCAGGCTGTAGGGGCAAGTGCTGTTACTAGTAGCGAGTAGCAGCACCTACACACAGATAAAGATCCCCCGTGTAGCCTCTAGCAGGTTGTAGGGGCAAGTGCTGTTAGCGAGTAGCGAGTAGCAGCACCTACACGCAGATAAAGATCCCCCGTGTAGCCTCTAGCAGGCTGTAGGGGCAAGTGCTGTTAGCGAGTAGCGAGTAGCAGCATCTATGAAGGCCGGCGCTGTGGCACACACAGAGGGCGTGGGTGGCCAGCACCACCACGCCCGGCCGCCTTTGTCTCCCGGGTGGCGATATTTACACACCGCACCAGGTACTCATTTGAGGCTGAGTCGACCGAGGGGAGGGCCAGGACCGGTTGCTCAGATAAACGCAGTCCCTGCTGTTGGCCGTGGTTTTTTTCGGTAAAGTCACGCAGGTAAAAAAAAGTAGAATAAAATAAATATAAAATATCACGACGTTTCCATCGCAACACCAAGCGGTCGTCCTCAGGTGGAAAAAAATTAATCCAGCAGGGGAACAGCTGAACCAGGAAGAAACACAGCGAGAGAGCTGTTACAACAACAAGACTTTATATATATGCGTTGTCGAAGGGCGAGCAGGCAGGGTCTGAGCTGGAAAGGAATTCCATCCCTGCATGCAAGCGCGTCAGTTGTGTTAATGGGGGAGATCAGGGAGAGAGAGAGAGATTAGGGAGAGAGATTAGCATGAACTGGGCTTCCGTCGCCGCATAAGAGTATCGCCCCTGCATATGCGCGCAACAGCCGCGTTAATGGGAGAGCATCACTATGTTGATGGGAGAGATTATGCAAGAGAGATTAGTGGGATGAGCAGGTTAATATATACACACACACTCACACACGTCCGCAACAATAACAACCGCCATTCGCCACTAAGTGGCGGTGACATCACCACGGCGCTTGTGCCAGGCCATGTGCACGTTGAGGCCAAAGTGAAGTGTCGAACGCTCGCTGGCAGGAGGTCACGGGGCAGATCCAGCAGGTGCCACGGGTCGACTGACTGAGATGACTGCTGGCTGATGCACCACCTGTGCCCCCTACTGTGCCAACCTGCTGTGCTTTGGCCACCCGGTGTTCCGCTCATTGTTGTGAGCGTCGCTCTAATGCCTTCCATTGTTGTTGGAGCGCGACTGCCTCCAATCGCCCAGTATCAGCGTCCTCCACAAGCCTCCTCCACAAGTACCCAGGCAGATGCTTAGTTTTGGTGGTGCTGATGGTAAGGCCCCAACTTTTAGTGGCATGCTCCTGTTTCAGCAGCAGTGCGTCCAACTCTTCCTCTGAGCATCTATTACCAAATCATTGGCATACGTAACATGGTTGACCAATAGGGAGCCATCCGTTGACCGTACCTGGGCATCGATCAGCCTCCCATTATATCTGTAGCCATCGAAGGCTTCACAAACTACGTGGTCGAAATAAATGTGAAATAATGTGGGAGGCAGAGGACATCCCTGTCGCACCCCAAGGTGAACAGGGAATGGCTCTGACTCCAGTCCACGTAGTTTTACCTGGGCCCGCTCACCAATATGAAGGTCCTTAATCATCGTGAGCAGAGAGTCAGGGACTCCGAAAGCACAAAGAACAACCCAGAGCCCAGGCCTACTGATGGTTTCATAGCTCTTGACCAGGTCAATAAAGCAGAGATGTAGGTCTTGTTGGAATTCCCTACACCTCTACTGTAACAAACGGACAGAAAATATGGCATCTGTGCAAGACCGCCCTTTCCTGAAATCACATTGGGGCTCCGCAAGCCTCCCCATCCAGTGGCCCAGACTGTTGTTATGATGTCATGTAGGGCAGTCTGTGCACAAACGCCACCCTCCCTCAGCATTTTGCTTGGGAGATCACCTCTGCCCGGTGCCTTTCCTGGTCTCAGACTCTGGATCGCCTTCAGTACTTCCTCAACAGATGACACCTCAGCCAGCCACTCACAGGGGGTGACAACCTCCTCCAATATTTGAGGCACCACAGCCTCAGCAGGGTCAACCCCACTTTGTCCCACGTTTTGCCAGGCTGAGGGATTCCCCCTTCCCCAGGACCTCACAGAAATGCTCAGCAAATCTGCAAACCCGTTCCTGGGGGTCGGAGATTGGATCACCGTTGTTTCCCCTAACGATGGTAATAGGTGTGGCGCTGCAGGTTACTTGTTTTGATGTAATTAAATAGAGATTTGTGATCGCAAGCCATTGAGGCAGACTCCATCTCCTCAGCAACCCACGACCACCACCCCTCACCCCCCTCTGTGCCCCCCCCTTTATCCCCCTCCGTGCCCCCCCTCACCCTAGCTGGGATCCAGAACGCCGCATGACACCGGAGCAGGCGCTGGCTCACGGCTGGCTCCAGAGCGACGACACCGCCAGCCCCAGCGACGACCTCCCCACCACCAGCCGGGCCCTCCCCACCACCAGCCGGGCCCTCCCCACCACCAGCCGGGCCCTCCCCACCACCAGCCGGGCCCTCCCCACCACCAGCCGGGCCCTCCCCAGAGCTGTGAAGCCACGGTGAGGCTCTCTCTGTGTGTATGGGTCTCTATGAGTATGGGTCTCTATGAGTATGGGTCTCTATGAGTATGGGTGTCTGTGGGTCTCTATGAGTATGGGTCTCTGTGGGTCTCTATGAGTATCGGTCTCTATGAGTATGGGTCTCTATGAGTATGGGTCTCTGCGGGTCTCTACTGAGTATGGTCTCTGTGAGTATGGGTCTCTATGAGTATGCGTCTCTGTGAATCTCTGTGGGTGTCTATGAGTATGGGTCTCTATGAGTATGGGTCTCTATGAGTATGGGTCTCTGTGAATCTCTGTGGGTGTCTATGAGTCTGTAGAAACTCGTGATGGGCAAGTCCACTCCTGGGGGTGGGGACCGACTGTGACCTCTGGCCGTAGTCGCGGGATGCTGACGTGGTGGTGCTGTGGTGCTGCTGCCTCTCTCTCCACAGAGCTCAGCCGGAGAAGAGGCTTCCATCATCATCATCATCATCCTCCTCCTCATCGGAGGAGAAGGAGGAGGAGAAGGATGAAGAGAAGATGGAGGAGAAGGAGGAGAAGATGGAGGAGAAGGAGGAGGAGAAGATGGAGGAGAAGGAGGAGGTGGAGGAGAAGGAGGAGGAGAAGATGGAGGAGAAGGAGGAGGTGGAGGAGAAGGAGGAGGAGAAGATGGAGGAGAAGGAGAAGGAGGTGGTGGTGGTGGCCGTGGTGCAAGAGGTCGAGACGAAGGAGTTGGAGGAGGAGACAGAAGAGAACAAGGAGAAGATGGAGAAGATGGAGGAGGTGGAGATGTGGCAACAGCAGAAGAAGGAGGAGGAGGAGGAAGAGGAGAAGAAGAAGAAGAAGAAGAGGAAGCGAGGGGGCTTGGCCCAACTGGGCAGGGCGCTCCGGTCGCTCTTCGGCCGCCTGCTGCTGTGTGGTGGACGGCCCACGGCAGAGTAGCTGCGTGGTGGTGGTGGTGGAGTCGGTGCCATCCACCACCACGAGCAGCACCACCACCGCAAGCACCACCCACCCACCCCATAACACCACACTCACCACACACACCCAGCCACACACACCCAGCCCACACACACACACTCACCCCACACACACACACTCATCCCACACACACTCGCCCCACACACACACTCACCACACTCACACCACACCAGACACTCACACACACCCAGCCACACACCACACAAGCCCCACACTCACCCCACACACCACATACATACACGCACCATACACTCGCCACACACACACTCACCACACACACACTCACCACACATACACTCACCCCACCCACACCGCACCACGCACCACACACACACCCAGCCACACATCACACACAATGATCCCACACACACACTTACCCTACATACACACTCACCCCACACACACACTCACCCCACACACACACTCACCCCACACACAAACACTCACACCACACTCTCCGCACCAGACACCACACACACACTGATCCCACACACATACTCACCACACACATATTCACCACACACACGCACCACACACACACTCACCCCACACACTCCCGTGGCAAATAGCTGTGGCAGAAGACGAAAGAGTGGAAACCCAGACATGGACTGGACACAGCCACTCTGACTGCACTCACCACACACTCAGCCCACCACACGCTCACCACACACTCAGCCCAGTAGCCTACCCAGGGCTCCCTTACCCCGGGACTCCAACCCATGCTGGTTTTCATCCGGTGGCAGTCCTCAAAGGAGGAGGATGAGGGAGGGAGTGACCTCGCCACACGGTTTCCAGGACATGGGGAGGGGGAAGGGAGGCCTGGTGCAGGCACTGGACGAGAAGCGTGCCTAGGCCCTGCCACGTGAAGTTTGTTAAGAAAAAAAGTTATAATTTAATCATATATAGCTCTGTACATAATATCGTAGTTTTGAATGTTTTTATTGTAAATATTATAATTATTGTAAGAATGTTGTGTTTTTCTAAGAGCGTTGTTATTGTGCATAAAGTCACCGGGACGTGAGATGACCTTGCGGACGTTGATTTTGTGGGGTTTGGTGCCGTCGATTGTCAGTGACGTGTGGGGTCTGGGTTCATCTTGGCCGTGTCACTGGGGTTTATAATGGGCAGGTAGGGTGGGTTTATAATGGACAGGTAGGGTGGGTTTATAATGGACAGGTAGGGTGGGTTTATAATGGGCAGGTAGGGTGGGTTCATCTTGGCCGTGTCACTGGGGTTTATAATGGGCAGGTAGGGTGGGTTCATCTTGGCCGCGTCACTGGGGTTTATAATGGGCAGGTAGGGTGGGTTTATAATGGACAGGTAGGGTGGATTTATAATGGGCAGGTAGAGTGGGTTTATAATGGGCAGGTAGGGTTGGTTTATAATGTGCACGTAGAGTGGGTTCATAATGGACAGGTGGAGTGGATTTATAATGGGCAGGTAGGGTGGGATGGCGATTGGATGCTTTCCCCACGTAAGATGGCGGTTAGGTGCCTTCCCTATGCAAGATGGCGGTTGGGCGCCTTCCCTTTGTCCCTTTCCAAATAGATTGGTCCCTTTCCACGTTAATGGGTCTCTTTGTGAGTCTGTAGGCGTATGTTGTGAGTCTTCCGGCGTCCGTTGTGAGTCTGTGGGTGTCCGTTGTGAGTCTGTGGGTGTCTGTTGTGAGTCTGTGGGTGTCTGTTGTGAGTCTTCCGGCGTCCGTTGTGAGTCTGCTTGTGTCTGTTGCGAGTCTGTGGGTGTCCGTTGTGAGTCTTCCGGCGTCCGTTGTGAGTCTGCTTGTGTCTGTTGCGAGTCTGTGGGTGTCCGTTGTGAGTCTGCTTGTGTCCGTTGTGAGTCTGTGGGTGTCCGTTGCGAGTCTGTGGGTATCCGTTGTGAGTCTGTGGGTGTCCATTGTGAGTCTGCGGGTGTCCATTGCGAGTCTGTGGGTGTCCGTTGTGAGTCTGTGGGCGAGTGCCTGTGTAAGTCTGTGGGTGTCCATTGTGAGTCTGTGGGTGTCCGTTGTGAGTCTGTGGGTGTCTGTTGTGAGTCTGCGGGTGTCCATTGTGAGTCTGTGGGTATCCGTTGTGAGTCTGTGGGTGTCCATTGTGAGTCTGTGGGTGTCCGTTGTGAGTCTGTGGGTGTCCGTTGTGAGTCTGCGGGTGTCCGTTGTGAGTCTGCGGGTGTCCATTGTGAGTCTGTGGGTGTCCATTGTGAGTCTGCGGGTGTCCGTTGTGAGTCTGTGGGCGAGTGGCTGTGTAAGTCTGTGGGTGTCCATTGTGAGTCTGTGGGTGTCCGTTGTGAGTCTGCGGGTGTCCATTGTGAGTCTGCGGGTGTCCGTTGCGAGTCTGTGGGCGAGTGCCTGTGTAAGTCTGCCGGTCCCCCATGCTACGTCGAATCTCCTTTCGCGCCCTGCACGCGAGCCGAGTCCGCGGTGCAACGTTCGGCGATGCGACGGGGGAATCGCCTCGCCCCGTGGAGGCGGGAACAGGTGGGGCCCCGGGCCTCTGTCGCCATTTCCCGGCATCTGCCTGTGCCTGCGGTGATCCACCAACCCTCGCCTGGTTTGCAGGCGCCTGTCCACCCCCTCGCCTTCCCCAAACCGCAACGGCACCAAACAAAGTCGCCTCGATTATTCCCTTACTCCCCGTCACGTCGACTTCTTCTTGACATCGGAAATAAAAGTTCCGTGTGTAATACTTTTTTTTATCTCTTTGGGGCCGTCCATAAATGACGTCACGCGATTTTTGACGATTTTTAACACCCCCCCCCTCAAATATGACGTCACAAAGCTCTGCCCCCCCCCCCACACACTCCCACCCTCCCCAAAAAAAAACATATTTCCATTTTGAAAATAAAACATGCTTCAAATCGCTTAAAATTATTGTCACTGTAGTGCGTGTTTAACGTGGCGCTGCACTCCGATGTTGTAGGAGAAAACGTTTATTAAAAAGTCTTTTTAATTAAGTAGAAAGTGTCGTCTGTATTTGTTGAAAGTTTTGATGTGACGTCACATTTCTCAAACCCCGCCCCCTCCCTCGTCACACATCGTCACAAATCTCTGACCCCTCCCCACCCCCCCCTTCTAGGTGCGTGACGTCATTTATGGACGGCCCCTTATTGAGCACCCCCATCAGCCAAAGGCGGCCGTTGTGGCACTTGTGCAGAATGTTTTGGAGTGCCGATTGCCCAGAGAGCTCCCCCTAGAAGTGGGCGACTTCTGTTGGCGCGCTTCCCTACCTAAGATGGCGGGTGGGCAACGTCCCTACCTAAAATGGCGGCCAGGAGTCTTCACTGCCTAAAATGGCGGTTGGGCGTCTTTCGTACCGAATATGGCGGTTGGTTGCCTTCAAACAAGATTATGCTGAAGGGAAACAATAAAATAATAAAATATATATAAAACAATAAAATTCTCACGACGTTTCGACTGCAACACAAGCAGTCATCATCGGGTGTGAAAACCAACGGCAGGAAACATTGAAAGAAGTGGCGGTGTGTATTTATTTATTTTTAAACGTTAGCACCACGGACAGCGATTTGGCAGTTTGTTTAAATGGACGAGTCCATCTATGTTCGGAAAAGAGGAGGGGGGAGACGAAAAATTAATGTATGCTGTCTGAAAGCCACCGTAAGCGTGAACAATCGATTAAGACCTGAAATGGTGTATCAAATCCTTCCAATGATTGCTAAGCCATAATCCATCTTTAAAAAAACGCCACTTTTTTCAAATTTTCTTGCTGTGGTTTTCACACCTGATGATGATTGCTTGTGTTGCGGTCGTAAACGTCGAGATAATTTTATTGTTTTAGATTTTTATTATTTTATTGTTTCCCTTCTACGTGGTGACTTTACCGAAAGAACCAAGAATATGAATCCCTGCAGTCACGAACGCTTTGAATCAAAATTTAAGATGGAAGATTTTCACCATTCCGACCTAAGCTGGCGGTTGGGTGCCTTCTTTACGCAAGATGGCGGCTGGGAGCCGGCACCTCACTCACCCACCCACTAATTTACCTACCCACCCACTTATTTACTCACCCACCCACTAACTCGCCCACACTCAATCATCTGTCCACCCACTCATTCACTCACCCACCCACTCGTTCACTCACCCACCCGCTCATTCACTCATCTGTCCACCCACTCATTCACTCACCCGTTCATTCACTCACCCACCCACTCATTCACTCACCCACTCATTCATTAACTCACCCACCCACTCATTCACTCACCCACCCGTTCATTCACTCACCCACCCACTCATTCACTCACCCACTCATTCACTCACCCACCCACTCATTCACTCACCCACTCATTCATTCACTCACCCACCCACTCATTCACTTACCTACCCGTTCATTCACTCACCCACCCACTCATTCACTCACCCACCCATTCACTAACCCACGCACTCATTCACTCACCTACACGCTCATTCATTCACCCATCCGCTCATTCACTCACTCACCCACTCATTAACTTACTCACCCACTCATTCACTCACCCACCCACTTATTCCCTCACCCACCCACTCATTCACTAACCCACCGACCTATTCACTCACCCACCCGTTCATTCACTAACTCACCCACCCACTCACTTATTCACTCACCCACCCACCAACTCATTCACTCACCCATCCACTCATTCACTCACCCACCCACTCATTCACTCACCCACCCACTTATTCCCTCACCCACCCACTCATTCACTAACCCACCCACCCACTCACTCACCCACCCACTCACTCACCCACCCACTCATTCACTAACCCACCGACCGACTCACTCACCCACCCACTCATTCACTCACCCACCCACCCACTCATTCAATCATCCACCCACTCACCTCCTTGCCCCTCCCCTCAACCCCCTCGCCCCCCCCACACCCCCACCCTCCCCAAAAAAAAACATATTTTCATTTTGAAAATAAAACATGCTTCAAATCGCTTAAAATTATTGTCACTGTAGTGCGTATTTAACGTGGCGCTGCACTCCGATGTTGTAGGAGAAAACGTTTATTAAAAAGTCTATTTAATTAAGTAGAAAGGGTCGTCTGTATTTGTTGAAAGTTCTGATGTGACGTCACATTTCTCAAACCCCGCCCCTTCCCTCGTCACACATCGTCACAAATCTCTGACCCCTCCCCACCCCCCCCTTCTAGGTGCGTGACGTCATTTATCGACGGCCCCTTTTTGAGCACCCCCATCAGCCACAGGCGGCCGTTGTGGCACTTGTGCAGAATGTTTGGGAGTGCCGATTTCCCAGAGAGCTCCGCCTAGAAGTGGGCGACTTCTGTTGGCGCGCTTCCGTACCTAAGATGGCGGGTGGGCAACGTCCCTACCTAAAATGGCGGCCAGGAGTCTTCACTGCCTAAAATGGCGGTTGGGCGTCTTTCGTACCGAATATGGCGGTTGGTTGCCTTCAAACAAGATTATGCTGAAGGGAAACAATAAAATAATAAAATATATATAAAACAATAAAATTCTCACGACGTTTCGACTGCAACACAAGCAGTCATCATCGGGTGTGAAAACCAACGGCAGGAAACATTGAAAGAAGTGGCGGTGTGTATTTATTTATTTTTAAACGTTAGCACCACGGACAGCGATTTGGCAGTTTGTTTAAATGGACGAGTCCATCTATGTTCGGAAAAGAGGAGGGGGGAGACGAAAAATTAATGTATGCTGTCTGAAAGCCACCGTAAGCGTGAACAATCGATTAAGACCTGAAATGGTGTATCAAATCCTTCCAATGATTGCTAAGCCATAATCCATCTTTAAAAAAACGCCACTTTTTTCAAATTTTCTTGCTGTGGTTTTCACACCTGATGATGGTTGCTTGTGTTGCGGTCGTAAACGTCGAGATAATTTTATTGTTTTAGATTTGTATTATTTTATTGTTTCCCTTCTACGTGGTGACTTTACCGAAAGAACCAAGAATATGAATCCCTGCAGTCACGAACGCTTTGAATCAAAATTTAAGATGGAAGATTTTCACCATTCCGACCTAAGCTGGCGGTTGGGTGCCTTCTTTACGCAAGATGGCGGCTGGGAGCCGGCACCTCACTCACCCACCCACTAATTTACCTACCCACCCACTTATTTACTCACCCACCCACTAACTCGCCCACACTCAATCATCTGTCCACCCACTCATTCACTCACCCACCCACTCGTTCACTCACCCACCCGCTCATTCACTCATCTGTCCACCCACTCATTCACTCACCCGTTCATTCACTCACCCACCCACTCATTCACTCACCCACTCATTCATTAACTCACCCACCCACTCATTCACTCACCCACCCGTTCATTCACTCACCCACCCACTCATTCACTCACCCACTCATTCACTCACCCACCCACTCATTCACTCACCCACTCATTCATTCACTCACCCACCCACTCATTCACTTACCTACCCGTTCATTCACTCACCCACCCACTCATTCACTCACCCACCCATTCACTAACCCACGCACTCATTCACTCACCTACACGCTCATTCATTCACCCATCCGCTCATTCACTCACTCACCCACTCATTAACTTACTCACCCACTCATTCACTCACCCACCCACTTATTCCCTCACCCACCCACTCATTCACTAACCCACCGACCTATTCACTCACCCACCCGTTCATTCACTAACTCACCCACCCACTCACTTATTCACTCACCCACCCACCAACTCATTCACTCACCCATCCACTCATTCACTCACCCACCCACTCATTCACTCACCCACCCACTTATTCCCTCACCCACCCACTCATTCACTAACCCACCCACCCACTCACTCACCCACCCACCCACTCACTCACCCACCCACTCATTCACTAACCCACCCACTCACTCACCCACCCACTCATTCACTCACCCACCCACCCACTCATTCACTCATCCACCCACTCACCTCCTTGCCCCTCCCCTCAACCCCCTCGCCCCCCCCACACCCCCACCCTCCCCAAAAAAAAACATATTTTCATTTTGAAAATAAAACATGCTTCAAATCGCTTAAAATTATTGTCACTGTAGTGCGTATTTAACGTGGCGCTGCACTCCGATGTTGTAGGAGAAAACGTTTATTAAAAAGTCTATTTAATTAAGTAGAAAGTGTCGTCTGTATTTGTTGAAAGTTCTGATGTGACGTCACATTTCTCAAACCCCGCCCCCTCCCTCGTCACACATCGTCACAAATCTCTGACCCCTCCCCACCCCCCCCCTTCTAGGTGCGTGACGTCATTTATGGACGGCCCCTTTTTGAGCACCCCCATCAGCCACAGGCGGCCGTTGTGGCACTTGTGCAGAATGTTTGGGAGTGCCGATTTCCCAGAGAGCTCCGCCTAGAAGTGGGCGACTTCTGTTGGCGCGCTTCCCTACCTAAGATGGCGGGTGGGCAACGTCCCTACCTAAAATGGCGGCCAGGAGTCTTCACTGCCTAAAATGGCGGTTGGGCGTCTTTCGTACCGAATATGGCGGTTGGTTGCCTTCAAACAAGATTATGCTGAAAGGAAACAATAAAATAATAAAATATATATAAAACAATAAAATTATCACGACGTTTCGACTGCAACACAAGCAGTCATCATCGGGTGTGAAAACCAACGGCAGGAAACATTGAAAGAAGTGGCGGTGTGTATTTATTTATTTTTAAACGTTAGCACGACGGACAGCGATTTGGCAGTTTGTTTAAATGGACGAGTCCATCTATGTTCGGAAAAGAGGAGGGGGGAGACGAAAAGTTAATGTATGCTGTCTGAAAGCCACCGTAAGCGTGAACAATCGATTAAGACCTGAAATGGTGTATCAAATCCTTCCAATGATTGCTAAGCCATAATCCATCTTAAAAAAACCGCCACTTTTTTCAAATTGTCTTGCTGTGGTTTTCACACCTGATGATGATTGCTTGTGTTGCGGTCGTAAACGTCGTGATAATTTTATTGTTTTATATTTTTATTATTTTATTGTTTCCCTTCTACGTGGTGACTTTACCGAAAGAACCAAGAATATGAATCCCTGCAGTCACGAACGCTTTGAATCAAAATTTAAGATGGAAGATTTTCACCATTCCGACCTAAGCTGGCGGTTGGGTGCCTTCTTTACGCAAGATGGCGGCTGGGAGCCGGCACCTCACTCACCCACCCACTAATTTACCTACCCACCCACTTATTTACTCACCCACCCACTAACTCGCCCACACTCAATCATCTGTCCACCCACTCATTCACTCACCCACCCACTCGTTCACTCACCCACCCGCTCATTCACTCATCTGTCCACCCACTCATTCACTCACCCGTTCATTCACTCACCCACCCACTCATTCACTCACCCACTCATTCATTCACTCACCCACCCACTCATTCACTCACCCACCCGTTCATTCACTCACCCACCCACTCATTCACTCACCCACTCATTCACTCACCCACCCACTCATTCACTCACCCATTCATTCACTCACCCACCCACTCATTCACTTACCTACCCGTTCATTCACTCACCCACCCACTCATTCACTCACCCACCCATTCACTAACCCACCCACTCATTCACTCACCTACACGCTCATTCATTCACCCATCCGCTCATTCACTCACTCACCCACTCATTAACTTACTCACCCACTCATTCACTCACCCACCCACTTATTCCCTCACCCACCCACTCATTCACTAACCCACCGACCTATTCACTCACCCACCCGTTCATTCACTAACTCACCCACCCACTCACTTATTCACTCACCCACCCACCAACTCATTCACTCACCCATCCACTCATTCACTCACCCACCCACTCATTCACTCACCCACGCACTTATTCCCTCACCCACCCACTCATTCACTAACCCACCCACTCACTCACCCACCCACCCACTCACTCACCCACCCACTCATTCACTAACCCACCCACCCACTCACTCACCCACCCACTCATTCACTCACCCACCCACCCACTCATTCACTCATCCACCCACTCACCTCCTTGCCCCTCCCCTCAACCCCCTCGCCCCCCCCACACCCCCACCCTCCCCAAAAAAAAACATATTTTCATTTTGAAAATAAAACATGCTTCAAATCGCTTAAAATTATTGTCACTGTAGTGTGTATTTAACGTGGCGCTGCACTCCGATGTTGTAGGAGAAAACGTTTATTAAAAAGTCTATTTAATTAAGTAGAAAGTGTCGTCTGTATTTGTTGAAAGTTCTGATGTGACGTCACATTTCTCAAACCCCGCCCCCTCCCTCGTCACACATCGTCACAAATCTCTGACCCCTCCCCACCCCCCCCTTCTAGGTGCGTGACGTCATTTATGGACGGCCCCTTTTTGAGCACCCCCATCAGCCACAGGCGGCCGTTGTGGCACTTGTGCAGAATGTTTGGGAGTGCCGATTTCCCAGAGAGGTCCGCCTAGAAGTGGGCGACTTCTGTTGGCGCGCTTCCCTACCTAAGATGGCGGGTGGGCAACGTCCCTACCTAAAATGGCGGCCAGGAGTCTTCACTGCCTAAAATGGCGGTTGGGCGTCTTTCGTACCGAATATGGCGGTTGGTTGCCTTCAAACAAGATTATGCTGAAAGGAAACAATAAAATAATAAAATATATATAAAACAATAAAATTATCACGACGTTTCGACTGCAACACAAGCAGTCATCATCGGGTGTGAAAACCAACGGCAGGAAACATTGAAAGAAGTGGCGGTGTGTATTTATTTATTTTTAAACGTTAGCACCACGGACAGCGATTTGGCAGTTTGTTTAAATGGACGAGTCCATCTATGTTCGGAAAAGAGGAGGGGGGAGACGAAAAATTAATGTATGCTGTCTGAAAGCCACCGTAAGCGTGAACAATCGATTAAGACCTGAAATGGTGTATCAAATCCTTCCAATGATTGCTAAGCCATAATCCATCTTAAAAAAAACCGCCACTTTTTTCAAATTGTCTTGCTGTGGTTTTCACACCTGATGATGATTGCTTGTGTTGCGGTCGTAAACATCGTGATAATTTTATTGTTTTATATTTTTATTATTTTATTGTTTCCCTTCTACGTGGTGACTTTACCGAAAGAACCAAGAATATGAATCCCTGCAGTCACGAACGCTTTGAATCAAAATTTAAGATGGAAGATTTTCACCATTCCAACCTAAGCTGGCGGTTGGGTGCCTTCTTTACGCAAGATGGCGGCTGGGAGCCGGCACCTCACTCACCCACCCACTAATTTACCTACCCACCCACTTATTTACTCAACCACCCACTAACTCGCCCACACTCAATCATCTGTCCACCCACTCATTCACTCACCCACCCACTCGTTCACTCACCCACCCGCTCATTCACTCATCTGTTCACCCACTCATTCACTCACCCGTTCATTCACTCACCCACCCACTCATTCACTCACCCACTCATTCATTCACTCACCCACCCACTCGTTCACTCACCCACCCGTTCATTCACTCACCCACCCACTCATTCACTCACCCACTCATTCACTCACCCACCCACTCATTCACTCACCCACTCATTAATTCACTCACCCACCCACTCATTCACTTACCTACCCGTTCATTCACTCACCCACCCACTCATTCACTCACCCACCCATTCACTCACCCACCCACTCATTCACTCACCTACCTGCTCATTCATTCACCCATCCGCTCATTCACTCACTCACCCACTCATTAACTTACTCACCCACTCATTCACTCACCCACCCACTTATTCCCTCACCCACCCACTCATTCACTAACCCACCGACCTATTCACTCACCCACCCGTTCATTCACTAACTCACCCACCCACTCATTCACTCACCCACCCACCAACTCATTCACTCACCCATCCACTCATTCACTCACCCACCCACTCATTCACTCACCCACCCACTTATTCCCTTACCCACCCACTTATTCACTAACCCACCCACCCACTCACTCACCCACCCACTCACTCACCCACCCACTCATTCACTAACCCACCCACCCACTCACTCACCCACCCACTCATTCACTCACCCACCCACCCACTCATTCACTCATCCACCCACTCACCTCCTTGCCCCTCCCCTCAACCCCCTCGCCCCCCCCCCACACCCCCACCCTCCCCAAAAAAAAAACATATTTTCATTTTGAAAATAAAACATGCTTCAAATCGCTTAAAATTATTGTCACTGTAGTGCGTATTTAACGTGGCGCTGCACTCCGATGTTGTAGGAGAAAACGTTTATTAAAAAGTATTTTTAATTAAGTAGAAAGTGTCGTCTGTATTTGTTGAAAGTTCTGATGTGACGTCACATTTCTCAAACCCCGCCCCTCCCTCGTCACACATCGTCACAAATCTCTGACCCCTCCCCACCCCCCCTTCTAGGTGCGTGACGTCATTTATGGACGGCCCCTTTTTGAGCACCCCCATCAGCCACAGGCGGCCGTTGTGGCACTTGTGCAGAATGTTTGGGAGTGCCGATTTCCCAGAGAGCTCCCCCTAGAAGTGGGCGACTTCTGTTGGCGCGCTTCCCTACCTAAGATGGCGGGTGGGCAACGTCCCTACCTAAAATGGCGGCACAGGAGTCTTCATTGCCTAAAATGGCGGTTGGGCGTCTTTTCTGCCGAATATGGCGGTTGGTTGCCTTCAAACAAGATTATGCTGAAGGGAAACAATAAAATAATAAAATATATATAAAACAATAAAATTCTCACGACGTTTCGACTGCAACACAAGCAGTCATCATCGGGTGTGAAAACCAACGGCAGGAAACATTGAAAGAAGTGGCGGTGTGTATTTATTTATTTTTTAATGTTAGCACCACGGACAGCGATTTGGCTGTTTGTTTAGATGGACGAGTCCATCTATTTTGATTTAAAGCTTTCGTGACTGCAGTAATTCATATTCTTAGTTTTTTCGGTAAAGTCACGTTGAAGAGAAACAACAAAATAACAAAATATATATAAAACAATAAAAACATTCTCACGACGTTTCGACCATAACTCAAACGGTCATCATCAGGTGTGTTGGTTTGCATAAATTTATTTTTAAACGGCAAATTTATTTATTTATAAAAAACGTTGGCGTCACGCGCAGCGATTGGCAGTTTGCCCAGGACTAGTCCATCTATTTTTTTGAAAAGAGGAGGGGGGAGACGAATTTTTTTATAATGTATGCTGTCTGAAAGCCACTGTAAGCGTGAACAATCAATCAAGAACTGAAATGATTTATCAAATCTTTCCAATGATTGCTAAGATAGAATCCATCTTCTCGGTTGAAATTGTCTCTGTGCTTGTATATGTGGATAGCCTCATGAACGAATCTCTCATGGAAGCCAGATGGCTTACAAAGAACCTCCGTCTTGGAAAATGGCATGTGAGCCATGTCTCGGACCGCATTCGTGAACATAAAGCAGACCTTAAACACGGTAGGACCAACACCTCGGCCGTAGCAGATCATTGTTCTAATTCAGTAGGCTCACATGCCATTGACTTTTCCAAGACAGAGGTTCTTTGTAAGCCATCTGGCTTCCATGAGAGATTCGTTCATGAGGCTATCCACATATACAAGCACAGAGACAATTTCAACCGAGAAGGTGGATTCTATCTTAGCAATCATTGGAAAGATTTGATAAATCATTTCAGTTCTTGATTTATTGTTCACGCTTACAGTGGCTTTCAGACAGCATACATTATAAAAAATTTCGTCTCCCCCCTCCTCTTTTCAAAAAAAAATAGATGGACTAGTCCTGGGCAAACTGCCAATCGCTGCGCGTGACGCCAACGTTTTTTTTATAAATAAATAAATTTGCCGTTTAAAAATAAATTTATGCAAACCAACACACCTGATGATGACCGTTTGAGTTATGGTCGAAACGTCGTGAGAATTTTTTTATTGTTTTATATATATTTTGTTATTTTGTTGTTTCTCTTCAACGTGACTTTACCGAAAAAACTAAGAATATGAGTCCATCTATGTTCGGAAAAGAGGAGGGGGGAGACGAAAAATTCATGTATGCTGTCTGAAAGCCACCGTAAGCGTGAACAATCGATTAAGACCCGAAATGGTGTATCAAATCCTTCCAATGATTGCTAAGCCATAATCCATCTTACAAAAAACGTCACTTTTTTCAAATTTTCTTGCTGTGGTTTTCACACCTGATGATGATTGCTTGTGTTGCGGTCGTAAACGTCGTGATAATTTTGTTGTTTTACATTTTTATTATTTTATTGTTTCCCTTCTACGTGGTGACTTTACCGAAAGAACCAAGAATATGAATCCCTGCAGTCACGAACGCTTTAAATCAAAATTTAAGATGGAAGATTTTCACCATTCCGACCTAAGCTGGCGGTTGGGTGCCTTCCTTACGCAAGATGGCGGCTGGGAGCCGGCACCTCACTCACCTACCCACTAATTTACCTACCCACCCACTTATTTACTCACCCACCCACTAACTCGCCCACACTCAATCATCTGTCCACCCACTCATTCACTCACCCACTCACTCGTTCACTCACCCATACGCTCATTCACTCATCCGTCCGCCCACTCATTCACTCACGCACTCATTCATTCACTCACCCACCCACTCATTCACTCACCCACCCGTTCATTCACTCACCCACCCACTCATTCACTCACCCACTCATTCACTCACCCACCCACTCATTCACTCACCCGCTCATTCATTCACTCACCCACCCACTCATTCACTTACCCACCCGTTCATTCACTCACCCACCCACTCATTCACTCACCTGCTCATTCATTCACTCACCCACCCACTCATTCACTTACCCACCCGTTCATTCACTCACCCACCCACTCATTCACTCACCCACTCATTCACTCACGCACCCACTCATTCACTCACCTACACGCTCATTCATTCACCCATCCGCTCATTCACTCACTCACCCACTCATTAACTTACTCACCCACTCATTCACTCATCCACCCACTTATTCCCTCACCCACCCACTCATTCACTAACCTACCCACCCACTCACTCACCCACCCGTTCATTCACTAACCCACCCACCCACTTACTCACCCACCCACTCATTCACTCACCCACTCATTCACTCACCCACCCACTCATTCACTCACCCATCCACTCATTCACTCACCCATCCGCTCATTCACTCACTCACCCACTCATTAATTTACTCAACAACAACAACAACAACCGCCATTCGCCACTAAGTGGCGGTGACGTCACCACGACGCTTGTGCCAGGCTATGTGCACCCTGAGGCCACGTGAAGTGTCGAACCCCCGCTGGCAGGAGGTCACGGGGCAGACCCAGGTGCCACGGGTCGACTGACTGAGATGAGTGGCTGATGCACCACCTGTGCCCCCTACTGTGCCAACCTGCCGTGCTTTAGCCACCCGGCGCTCCGCTCGCTGTTGTGAGCGTCGCTCCTCCGCCCTCCGTTGTTGTTGGAGGGCGACTGCCTCCAACTGCCCAGTAGCATCCTTCACGAGCCTCCTCCACAGAGGCCGATCTTGACACCGCTGGTACCAGTCATCGGCAAGTCCACTCAGCTCCACGTCCTCCTGTACCACATCACTCCATCTCTTCTCTAGCCCGTGCCGCGCCCGCTTAGCCCCCTCAATCCGGCCAAACAAAAGCTGTTTCGGCATGCGGTGGCTGGGCATGCGGGCTACATGACCCAGCCATCGCAGCCTTGCCTGCCGGAGGAGCTCACCGATGGGACCCTGCCCAGATCTTTCAAGGATTTGTGAGCTCCTCACACAATCCAGTCTGGTTAAACCCAGGATGGATCGTAGGCAGGCCAGCCTAAATGTTTCTAACCGGCGAAGATGTTCCATTAGGGGGGTCCACGTTTCGCAAGCGTAGAGAAGGGAGGGAATGACCGTGGCCGAGAAGACCTGAAGCTTAGTGCGGAGCGACAGACCAGGTAGCTTCCACACAGCGTTACGCAACCGATGAAAAGATATTGCCGCTCGACTGATTCGGAGTGAGACCTCTGCTGTTAAACTGGAGCCAGTCATAAGCACACTGCCCAGGTATGGGAGACTCTCCACTCTCTCCACAACTGCCCCATCACCGATTGGGAGTTGTGGGGGTGGAGTGTCCGATGGTACAAAATACCCAGGCAGGTGCTTAGTTTTGGTGGGGCTGATGGTAAGGCCCCACCTCTTAGTGGCACGCTCCACTCTCAGCAGCAGCGTCTCCAACTCCTCCTCTGACTGAGCAGCTATTACCAAATCATCAGCATACATAACGTGGTTGAGCAATAGGGAGCCATCCCTTGACCGCACCCGGGCATCGATTAGCCTCCCATTATGTCTGTACCATATGGAGATTCCCCCGGTACAGCTATTGAAGGCTTCAGGAACTACGTGGTCAAAATAGATGTTAAACAATGTGGGAGCCAGAGGACATCCCTGTCGCACCCTAAGGTGAACAGGGAATGGCTCTGACTCCCGGCCACGTAGGAAAACGGTTTCCTTTTCCTGCTGACGACCGATTGTGTTGCGATCGAAACGTCGTAGCCTTTTGTTATTTTGTATTTTGTTTGAACCTATCTCCGAGACTTTACCGAAAGACCCAAAGAATATGAATTCCTGCAGTCACGAAAGCTTTAAGTCACTGACTCGCTCACTCACTCACCAACTTGCTCACACACTCACTCACCCACTTACCCACTGACACACTCATACACTCACTCACCCACTAACCCATTCACTTACTTACTCACACACTCACTCACCCACTAACTCACTCACCGACCCGCTCACTCACCCAGAACACCCACTCAATCAGCCACTCACTCACGCATACACTCACTCACACACTCACTCACACACCCACACACTCACACACCCACACACTCACACATTCACTCACTCACACTCGCCCACCCACTTTCTCACTCACCCACCCACTCACTCACCCACCCACTCAATCACCAACCCACTCACTCACCCACTCACTTACTCATTCACTCACCCATTTACTCACCCACTCACACACTCACCCATTCATGCACTCACTCACCCACTCACCGACTCACTCATCCACTTACACACTCACTTACTCACCCACATACACACTCACCCACTCACTCACTCTCATGTGCTTACTCACCCACCCACTCACTCACACACCAACTCAGTCACACACTCACACATTCACTCACACACTCACTCACTCAACCATGCACTCACCCACCCACTTTCTCACTCACCCACTCTCTCAAGCACTCACCCACCCACACACTCACACACCCACATACTCACCCACCCTCACAATCACCCACACACTCACACACCCACACACTCACTCACACACCCACACACTCACACAACCACTCACTCACACACCCACTCACACACAACAACAACAACAAGCGCCATTCACCACTAAGTGGCGGTGACGTCACCACGATGCTTGTGCCAGGCTATGTGCACCCTGAGGCCACGTGAAGTGTCGAACGCCCGCTGGCAGGAGGTCACGGGGCAGACCCAGGTGCCACGGGTCGACTGAGATGACTGACTGATGCACCACTTGTGCCCCCTACTGTGCCAACCTGCTGTGCTTTAGCCACCCGGCGCTCCGCTCGTTGTTGTGAGCGTCGCTCCTCAACCCTCCGTTGTTGTTGGAGGGCGACTACCTCCAACTGCCCAGTAGCGTCCTTCACGAGCCTCGTCCACAGAGGCCGATCTTGACACCACTGGCACCAGTCATCGGCAAGTCCACTCAGCTCCACGTCCTCCCGTACCACATCACTCCATCTCTTTTCTAGCCCCTGCCGCGCCCATTTAGCCCCCTCAATCCGGCCAAATAAAAGCTGTTTCGGCATGCGGTGGCTGGGCATGCGGGCTACATGACCCAGCCATCGCAGCCTTGCCCGCCGGAGGAGCTCACTGATGGGACCTTGCCCAGATCTTTCAAGGATTTGTGAGCTCCTCACACAATCCAGTCTGGTTAAACCCAGGATTGATCGTAGGCAGGCCAGCCTAAATGTTTCTAACTGGCAAAGATGTTCCATTAGGGGGGTCCACGTTTCGCAAGCGTAGAGAAGGGAGGGAATGACCGTGGCCGAGAAGACCTGAAGCTTAGTGCGGAGCGACAGACCAGGTAGCTTCCACGCAGCGTCACGCAACCGATGAAAAGATATTGCCGCTCGACTGATTCGGAGTGAGACCTCTGCTGTTAAACTGGAGCCGGTCATAAGCACACTGGCCAGGTATGGGAAACTCTCCACTCGCTCCACAACTGCCCCATCACCGATTGGGAGTTGTGGGGGTGGAGTGTCCGATGGTACAAAATACCCAGGCAGGTGCTTAGTTTTGGTGGGGCTGATGGTAAGGCCCCACCTCTTAGTGGCACGCTCCAGTCTCAGCAGCAGCGTCTCCAACTCCTCCTCTGAATGAGCAGCTATTACCAAATCATCAGCATACATAACGTGGTTGAGCAATAGGGAGCAATCCCTTGACTGCACCCGGGCATCGATCAGCCTCCCATTATATCTATACCATATGGAGATTCCCCCGGTACATCTATTGAAGGCTTCACGAACTACGTGGTCAAAATAGATTATAAATAATGTGGGAGCTAGAGGACATCCCTGTCGCACCCCAAGGTGTACAGGGAATGGCTGTGACTCCCGGCCACGTAGTTTTACCCGGGCCCACTCACCATCATGAAGGTCCTTAATGATCATGAGCAGAGGGTCAGGTACTCCAATACCACGAAGAACAACCCAGAGCCCAGGCCTACTGATGGTATCATAGGCCTTGACCAGGTCAATAAAGCAGAGATGTAGGCCTTGTTGGAATTCCATACACCTCTGCTGTAGCAGACGGACAGAAAATATGGCATCTGTGCAGGACCGCCCTTTCCTGAAACCGCATTGGGGCTCTGCAAGCCTCTCCTCAGCCTGCCTGGCAAGGCGATGCTGAACAATCATTGCCAGGACCTTCCCCGGCACACTGAGGAGTGAGATGCCCCTGTAGTTGTTACAGTCTGCATGGTCCCCCTTCTTAAAAAGGGGGACCACCAGGGCATCCTTCCAATCCTGCAGAACCCATCCAGTGGTCCAGACTGTTGTTATGATGTCATATAGGGCAGTCTGTGCACAAACGCCACCCTCCCTCAGCATTTCGCTTGGGAGATCATCTCTGCCTGCTGCCTTTCCTGGTCTCAGACTCCGGATCGCCTTCAGTACTTCCTCAACAGATGGCACCTCAGCCAGCCACTCACAGGGGGTGACTTCTTCCAATATTTGAGGCACCGCAGCCTCAGCAGGGTCATCCTCACTATGTGCCACGATGTTTTCCTGGCTGAGGGATTTTCCCTCCCCCAGGACCTCACAGAAATGCTCAGCAAATCAGCAAACCTGTTCCTGCGGGTCGGAGATTGAATCACCGTTTTTTCCCCTAATGATGGTAATAGGTGTGGCGCTGCAGGTTACTTTTTTGATGGAGTTAAATAGAGATTTCTGATCGCGGGCCACTGAGGCAGACTCCATCTCCTCAGCAACCCGCAACCACCACCCATCCTTGCAGCGCCTCACGGCTCTCCGAACCTCCGAGCAAAGGCTGCGGTAAGCCTCCTCATTCTCTGACGTGGGATTCTGTAGCCGATGACAGTGGGCCTGTCGCTTTTTCTCAACCATCCTGAATACCCCCTCTGTCAGCCCGGGTCTCTGGCGGAGGTCTGGACCGCGTACCCAAAGCAACCATTGCAGCTGCATGAGTCACAGTCCTAAACCTCGCCCATTTACCCTTGACATCTAGAGGAGTCGGGGACGATGCCAATCCCAGCCGCAAGCGATGATGAAATTCTCGCTTGCAACTTTCATCAGATAACTAAGACCAGGCCACTTTAGGTTGGAATGGGGTCCTGGGTGTACACCCACCACCGGAATGGAAGAATGGCAGGTGCATCTTACAGATGACTAGTCGATGGTCAGAGGGCAGATCAGCTCCACGGTAGGTCCTGGTGTCAAGGCCATGGGCTCGCATCCGCTGGTCCGTCACTGTGTTGTCCAGTAGATGTTCTTACGACGTTTCGACCATAACACAAACGGTCGAAACGTCGTGAGAATTTTTATTGTTTTGTATATTTTTTTTTATTATTTTATTGTTTCCCTTCAACGCGGCTTTACCGAAAGAGCTAAGAATATGAATTACTGCAGTCTCGAAAGCTTTAAATAAAAATGTATTGTCACATTGTAGTTGCGTATTTAACGTGGCACTGCACTCTGATGTTGTAGGAGAACACATTTTTTCCTTAAAAAATCTATTTAATTATTGTTTTATATATATATTTTATCATTCTATTGTTTCCCTTCAACGTGACTTTACCGAAAGAACCACGAATATAAGTAGAACGTGCCGTGTCCATATTTACTTAAAGTTTTGCGCATTTCGATGTGACGTCACATTTCTCAAACCACGCCCCCCTCCTCGTCACGCATCGTCACAAATGTCTGACCCCTCCCCCCATCCCACCCCACCCCCTAGGTGCGTGACGTCATTCATGGACGGCCTCTTATCGTTTCACTCCTCATCACTGCCTGCAGCAGATTCGCGCAGGGCAGTGGCAACGTGCGACCCACCCCTTGTGACCTCAACGGGCTGTAGGGGGCAAGCGGGGTGGGTTGTCCAGCGCCACGCCCGACCGCCTTTGTCTCCCCCCAGTGGCGATATTTCACCACACACTTGAGGCTGAGTCTTCAGCGGGCGGGCGGGCGGGAATCGAGTTTGATTCCCTGGCCCGGCGTCCCTGCAATACAACAATGATCGATCCGTGATGAATTAAAAAAAAAAATAATAAAGGTTTTGATTTAAAGCTTTCGTGACTGCAGTAATTTATATTCTTAGCTCTTTCGGTAAAGTCACGTTGAAGGGAAACAATAAAATAATAAAATATATATAAAACAATTAAAAAATTCTCACGACGTTTCGACCATAACGCAAACGGTCATCATCAGGTGTGAAAAACTTCTTTCAAATGTTTTTTGCCGTTAGTTTTCACACCTGATGATGACCGTTTGCGTTATGGTCGAAACGTCGTGAGAATTTTTTTTATTGTTTTATATATATTGTATTATTTTATTGTTTCCCTTACATTAATTTTTCGTCTCCCCCCTCCTCTTTTCAGAACATAGATGGACTCGTCCTTCTAAACAAGCTGTCAAATCGCTGCGCATGGCACTGACGTTTTTATAAATAAATATATACACCGTTTAAAAATAAATAAATTAATGCGGACCGACACACCTGATGACGACCGTTTGTGTTTTGGTCGAAACGTCGTGAGAATGTTTTTTTATTGTTTTATATATATTTTATTATTTTATTGTTTCCCTTCAATGTGACTTTAGTCACGAAAGCTTTAAATCAAGATTTGAAGGCTGTTTTATATTATTATATTTTTGGGGGGGGAGGGGGGAGGAGCAGAGCTTTGTGACGTCATATTTGAGGGCGGGGGTGGGGGTCTGACTTTTTGTGACGCCACGTGACTAGGGGTGGGTGGGTGGATGGGGGGGGGGGGGATAAAAAACATTCATCCAAAATCGCGTGACGTCGCTTATGGACCCAGCCCCTTAATTCGCTGTTTCACCGACCTTGGCACGTGCCTACGACGAGATCATTCTCTAGGGGGGGGGGGGGTGTGGGGTGTGGGGATGGATTCGTAGGCAAATGAGCTCTCTCGCGGGACTGGTGCGGACGGGGATTGGGGATTTCCCCCGGCTGAGAGGTGACACTTTTCACGCACTCACCCGTGACGACTGCCAAGCTAATGATCAGCCAAGGGTGTTCAGTGGCGCGTTCGGACCGCGAGCGAGCGGTGGTGGAGCGGTTGGCGCAATGCCGCCGCTGCCGCCGCCGCCACCGCCGCCGCCACGACCTAGCGAGCAGCACCTATGAAGGCCGAAGCGGCTACACGAGGGGGTGGGTAGCCAGCACCACGCCCGGCCGCCTTTGTCTCCCCAGTGGCGATGCTTACACACCGCACCAGGTACTCATTTGAGGCTGAGTCGACCTAGGGGTGGCCCAGGACCGGTTCAGATAATCGTCAATGGTGTTGGCACACAAATACAAAGCACGGTTGTTGATTTACCCTATGAATAACCCAACCGGTTAATTGGTCAGCCATTATCATTTACGTGGCATACATTAACCAACACCTCCCCCACCCCTCTGGTTTTTGCACACCCTGATTGACCTACAAGTGAAGACACCACAATTACCACCTCCCCCATCTGCTTAAGACCCAGATAGGAGGAAGGATTCCTATGTAACTCTGTGGCTGTCTGCCTAATGATGCTGCTGCTGCTGGTCGTGGTTGCGTTTGTTCTTACCGGCGATAAGTGACCAGGGTTACTCGGATCGTGAATGATGTTGTGGGTTAACTCTCCAGAACACACACACGCACGCACCGGTGAGTGCTGAACAAAGTAACTAATAGTCCACGTTTTGTTAACGTGACACAAACTGCTTACTGATTGGGCTGTGTCGGGTGGTGGCGGGTTTAACGACACAGCATTTATAATTGGTCTGACACTGGTGAGAATAGACCCTAAAGAAGGATGTTGTGTCTGGTCTAGGCCAAATCAGATTCAAAGACAATGTGTCATATCTTATCAGAGCCATGTCTGTTTGCATGTTCACCACGAGTACCGTGTGTGTGGTTAACACGGTAACTTCATGCCTTGCAAAAGGTTTATTTTGGCGTTTGAACATCTTTACACAACTCCTGTGTTATTTCCGTAACATCTTCATCGTGATCAACAACAACAACAACAACACCATCAACACCATCAACATCATCAACAACAACACCATCAACACCATTAACATCATCAACAACACCATCAACATCATCAACAACAACACCATCAACATCATCAACAACAACACCATCAACATCAACAACAACACCATCAATACCATCAACATCATCAACAACAACATTATCAACATCATCAACAACAACAACAACACCATCAATGCCATCAACATCATCAACAACAACACCATCAACATCAACAACACCATCAATACCATCAACATCATCAACAACATCAACACCATCAAAATCAACAACAACACCATCAATACCATGAACATCATCAACAACAACACCATCAACATCATGAACAACAACAACACCATCAATACCATCAACATCATCAACGACAACACCATCAACATCATCAACAACACCATCAACATCAACAACACCATCAACACCATCAACATCATCAACAACAACACCATCAACATCATCAACAACAACACCATCAACAACATCATCAACATCCATAATCCAGGTACTGTTATGGGTTTGATTGCGTAATATTTAAACGTGTCGCTAAACCTGCCACCACCCGACACAGCCAATTAGTAAGCGGTTTGTCACGTGAACAGAACGTGCCAAAAACCGTTACTAGAGCAAAGCCACAACATTTGGAATCTGAGTACGACGTTTCACCGGTAATTACAACTAGCTTCATCAGGCAGCAGCCAGAATCGTGGGGAAATCCCCCTGTTTCCCTCCTTAAATAGAGGGGTAGATGTAACGACGTCACTTGTGTGCGCTTCTTGCGTGAAATTGAGTGGGGAGGGGGGAGTGTTAATGAATGCATATGAATGACAATGGGCATCTTTTGCCGCTAGGGTTATTTATATGGTAATCAATTATGATACATTATGCATGCGCGTTATGCAAGCCCATTTGTTATTGTACTTCCCGTTGGTTGTTGTGTACTAAAATAGCAGTACCGACGGTAATCCCGATTGAAGTTTGGTGACCTGTATAGGCATGCATTTAAACAATGTGTTATTTGATGGTCAGGTTAAAATAAAATTGTATTTATCTCAATTTCGATAGATTCTCAAATTAGTCGTCGCCAGTAGTAACTAGTTTTGCGCGGAACTTTAACATTATCAAAAGCAATTGAGTGTCCTTGTTGGCACGCGTGTTAATTTTAGTCTCGTGCTGATCATTCGTCTTGTTTTCCCTACATTGCATTTGCCACAAGTGTAAGTAATCCGGTACACACCTTCTGTCGATAACTTCGGTGATACATCTTTCGTACCAGATATCATTTTTTGTATTTTATGTGCTGTGCCAAATCTGACTCGGATGTTTTGTTTTTCCAAACATCTGGCTAGTTGATCAGTTACTCCCACAATGTAGGGTATTATTTTTTTAGTTTTAATGACTTGGTCAGTTTCAATGCTCGTGTTATTTTTATTTGGTTTCGGAATTCAATGCCCTGTTGATTTGTGCATCATTGTAACCGTTAAATTACAGCGCTTCATATACGTTTAATTTCACTTCTTAGACCATCACCATCTGACACTTCCTTAGCCCGATGTATGAGTGTCTTGATGAAAGCATATTTCTGCGAGCGATGATGGTGTGACTGCATTTAAGATAGGCGTCAGTGTGCATTTTCTCTTGGTAAATGCCGCGTGTTATTTTACCGTTTCGACCACGTCTGAGCAGAATATCCAGAAATGGGAGTTGTTCTGTCAGATTCAACTTCCATGGTGAACTAGATGGATGGGCTTTGCGAGTTGAGATGATTCAGACATTAGTTAAGTGTATCTTTGCCATGTGGCCAGACCCACCAATGTTGTCATCCACGTATCAAAACCAAGAAGAGGGGTTTAGTGCGCTTGAAAATACTGCTTTTGTTTCAGAATCTTCCGAGTACAAATTCGCTATCACAGGAGACAAAGAAGAGCCCATTGCTGCTCCTTCCTTTTGTTTATAGAAGTCACCTTGCCACAATAAGTAGGTGTTCTTTAGACAGTGTTCAGCTAATCGTGGGATATCTTTGGCTGAACCTGCGTTCGTCACCAGAGTGTCGAGTAATATAAATGACTCGTTGACCTAGACCCTTGACCAGAACCCTCGTGAACAGAGAAGTCACATCAAAACTTACGAGAATATCATTCGGGATAAGCGTTATATTTATAATTACATTTACGAGATGTTCAGAGCTTTTAATGAATGAAGAGGTCCTACCAATGTACGGTTGTATTTGTTTCATTACCTCATGTTACTCTTTGGTTCTATTCGGTAAAGTCACGTAGGTAAAAAATAAAACAACAAAAATCACGACGTTTCGGCCACAACACAAGCGTCCTTCATCAGGTGAAGGGACCAGGCTGTCTCGAGGACAGCGCTGGAGTGAAACACAGCCACGCTCAGACCGCGACCTTTAAGCTGTGTGCGAGGAAACAAGGTGCCTTGACAAAGGAATTAGCATAAACATTAGCAGTTGATTGGCCGACTTAGCATGATGAACGGTGTAGAGGTGGTGTACATGTGGGTGAACATGCCGGTTGGCACGGGGGGGGGGGGGGGAGGGGGAGTTTACCTATTGATGGTGTGAAAAGGGATTTTTTAAGAGCTGCGAAAGTTTGGGGTACCACTACTCGTGTTAATTTGTATGTGGCAGAGTCTATTTGACTAACTATGGGTCTTAATGGGACATCTGGTTTGTGAATCTTTGGTAGCTCATAAAGTCTCGGTCGTTTTGACGCCCTTGGTTTGATCAGGTATTGCTCTTCCTTAGGAATCGATTACTTGGCAATAATTGCCGTTGTTTAAACCTACCAAGGTGTTGGCTGGGTCTCGTTTAATTTTAATCGAGTAAATGTTTGAATTTATTATCATAGTCCTCACGGGACATCACAACAGTCCATCGGCCCTTATGAGCGGCAAGAATTTGATATCTTTATTTGCTCTCGATTCTCTTAAGGCTTTGCGTCACTGAAAATAATATATATTTTTTTGGAAATTTACTGTTCTTAATCATTTTGGCAACCTCATGCACAGTCATCTCAGTGTATGTGGGAAATGTCTAACTGCTGATTCCACATCAACAACGATCTCATCGACACGGATTTCATATGGGGCAACGGCAACGTTGAGACCTTTAGACAGCAATGAAACCATACCGCTGATTAATTCAACGTTCGTCATGTTCAGGGGCGGAGCCAGGATTTTCAGGCCGGGGTGACATGCAACAAATGTTAATTTCAAGAATGATTTAGAGAGAGTCAGGCTGTTGAACTTAGACGCCATCGGTTGGCGGACACACGCTCTTGACAACGCTGTTGCAACGGAGTCCGCCAGACCGAGTGTCGTACACTTACACGCAGAATGTCAACCCTCCTGTCACCCCCCCTGGCTCCGCCCCTGTGTGTGACGTGTGTGTATGACGTGTGTATGACTCGTGTATGACGTAGGTGTATGACGCGTGTATGACGTGTGTATGACGTGTGTGCATGACGCGTGTATGACGTGTGTATGGAGGGGCGGAGCCAGGATTTTCAGGCCGGGGTGACATGCAACAAATGTTAATTTCAAGAATGATTTAGAGAGAGTCAGGCTGTTGAACTTAGACGCCATCGGTTAGCGGACACACGCTCTGACAATGCAGTTGCAACGGAGTCCGCCAGACCGAGTATCGTACACTTACACGCAGAATGTCACTCCCTCCTGTCACCCCCCCCCCCCCTGGCTCCGCCCCTGGACTCTTGTTGATAACCGTTTTGTTTGTATGTGTAAAGGAGTTCCCGACGACTCACTCGGAGGCTAAGGTAAGTTAAGGGCCTTCGCCAAGGGTTTATTACAAATCTTTAACAATGCACAGGGGTTTAAAGCTTTCGTGACTGCAGTAATTCATATTCTTAGCTCTTTTGGTAAAGTCACGTTGAAGGGAAACAATAAAATATATATAAAACAATAAAAAATTCTCACGACGTTTCGACCATAACACAAACGGTCACCTGATGATGACCGTTTGTGTTATGGTCGAAACGTCGTGAGAATTTTTATTGTTTTATAAATATTTTATTGTTTCCCTTCAACGTGACTTCACCGAAAGAGCTAACAATATATAATACACAGGGGGTGAACAACTTCCCAGGGGTTAGGGGGGTCCCCGGGCTAGGTCCCGACACAGCTGGCTGCCCTGTGCTGTCTCCTCTGCGCCGGCTGTGGGATCAGCCAACACGGACGACCGAGGAGCCCAGCCACGTCTAGCCCTGGCACTGTGCCCTCTCCACTATCCCTACCCTCTAGCCCCTGGCTCCCCGTTCCACACCTTCTCCGACCCCACTCTCCAGCTACGACCCCGCCTACGTCACGCCCCCCCCCCCCCTTTTATCTTTGTGGAGCCGTGACGTCACTCTGCTGCCCCGAGCGCGTGACGTCACGTCATCGTCCTGGACGGCACAAGTGACGTCACGTCATCGCCCTGGACGGCACACGTGACCTCACGTCATCGCCCTGGACAGCACACGTGACGCCACTTCCCCATTCTACTCCTCTACATTTGTAGTGAGTTATTGGAGACGACTTGTAGACGCCACGTGTTTATTCAATAAACGCTTAACATAGTTTAATTTAGTTTCATTTATTTGGTATAGCCCTGTGAGCCATTCGGCTCTTGAATCGGGTGCAACCTCACCAAACAAAAAAACTAAAACATGAACAAGAAAACATCTTAAAGTGACTTTGCGTGCATGTGCAAAACAGAAAATTCATGGAAAAAAACATCAAAATATTCCTGAATTTGCACCGTACACCAACGCTGTGTGCAAAACTCCCAGTGGGATGCAAGTCAAACAACAACAACAAGAAAACTTAGTTTAAGGCCATCAGTCTAACTCCATACTACAATAAATAAAAAAAACATGGCCAAACCAACAGCAACATTCCCAGCCTTCACTAAGGCAACAGCCCGTTTTACTTATCACCTGGGGAGGTAACAGCCTCTGGACTCGCGCGTATTAACACCGGGCTAGAGCTCTTAGGTCCTCCGGCTACGAGCCCCGACCACTGGCCCACTCGGACCTGGGTGAGATCATCAGCCAGACCCAAAGCCCCCCGCTAAATTGGTTGATAAGCACTCTGTGAGACACTTCAGCACTCAGGCATTTACTAATGATGTGCTTCACTCGGATATTGACAACGTCTGTGATATCCCCAAACCTGACTACGGCTTGGGAGACCTTCAGTTACACGTTTATCCAAATTCTTATCAAACATGCTCCGTTGGTTAGATTTAAAATTAAAGGCAACCGCCCACCATAGTTTGATCCTTTGATTACAAAGCTCATGAAAACTAGGGACAAGGCTTGGGCATGTGCTCAGAAAAGTCATTTGGTCAATGACTGGCTAGAATACAGGATTTTCAGGAATAGATGCGTCAAAAAAATCAGGCATGCAAAAAATGCCTACTTTTCCTCCACTCTCCTGGAATCACATGGAAATGCCAGGCTCTTCTGGAAAACAATCAAATGTATCGACAAGGCATCTAACACAGATACTCTGCCTGTTGTGCTTAACCGAAATGGGGAATATTTTTCAGAGCCCCAAAAAATTGTCGACAATTTTAACCTTCATTTTTCTGAAGCTGGTAATCTTTTTGATAATGTACTGGGAGTCACCCCGGCTCATGCAATTTCCTAAACTCCTGCCCAAACATTAAACGAATTTAGTTTCCAGCCTATCCACGAAAGTAATGTTCTGAAACAACTGTCCTACCTCAAAGGGTCCTCCTCTATTGGAGCGGATAGTATTCCCGTCTTTGCTCTGCTAACTGTTGGTCACCTAATCTACAAACCTATGGCCCATATTTTCAATCTGTTCATCAAAGAAGCATCAGTACCTCTAGAATGGTAATATTCCTATATTCGTCCACTTCACAAAGGGGGCCCTAAAGATTATCCAAATAACTACGGACCTATCTCAATTTTGTCCCCATTGATGAAAATTCTTGAAAAATGTTTGAAATACCAAATAAGCAGTTTCCTGTCCGACAACAAACTATTACATCGAAACCAATCTGGGTTCCGAAAAAATACAGCACCACACCTGCTGCATTAAACTCTCTTAATCACATTTACAGTAGCCTTGATAATAAGCAGTACTGTGCCTGTCTTTTTCTTGACCTGTCCAAAGCTTTTGATACAGTCGACCACAACACCCTGCTTAGTAAACTAAGTTGCCTCCGTTTCTCCAAACACGCAGTAGAATGGTTAAAAAATTACCTCTCTTCTCGCACCCAAACTGTATTCGTAGATGGTTGGAGGTCAAACAGTGTTAAGATAACAAAAGGGGTTCCACAGGGTTCCATCCTTGGCCCCCTCTTGTTCTCTCTTTATGTCAATGACTTGGGCACTGACCTAGATTATTCCAGGGTAAATCTGTTTGCAGATGACACGATATTGATTACTGCTGGCCGCTCTCTGGATGACGTGATTGCTAATCTCCAGGGTGATTTCAACAAACTACAACATCAGCTAGTTGCTCTTAAACTAGTCCTGAATACCTCCAAAACCAAGGTGCTATGCTTCTCACCAGGACTAAATTGCAGGAAGATATTTTTCCCCAATTATATTTCTTAAATAATCATCAAATAGAGCAAGTCATGATCTATAAGTATCTTAGGGTCATCTTTGATTACAAACTGAATTTTCAAGATTACATTGATTATATTGGTAAAAAGACAAAATTTAAAATAGGTTTTCTGTATCGACACAAACACTGCTTCTCCCCAATGTTCCGTTTGGAAATGATAAAAGCTACCATACTGCCTCTACTTGATTACTGTGACATCGTGTACAAATCAGTCCCAAGTACTGTACTGAAGAAGCTTGAATCAATTTATTACTCGGCCTTGAGATTTGCATTGAACTGCCCCTACAGGACTCACCACTGCAATCTCTACATTGGGTCAAACTTAACATCTCTTAATGATCGACGGCTTGTGCACCAGATCTTATTTATTCACGATGTACTTACAAAAAAATCAACAGACTACCTGCTGGATCTCCTCTCTGTTTCAAAGAACAAATTTGACCTCATGTCTTCGCTCATTTACCAGCTTCACATTCCTTATTGCCGTACAAATACTGGAGGAAGGGCCTTTACTATTGATGCCCCCGGGTCTGGAATGATATCGCCAATAAACTGCAACTTGGATCACTACCTATGAGATCTTCACTCAAAACTTATCTAGAGTAGTTGTACACCCCTATCTGCCACTGCTATTCAAAATTGCCGGAAATAAATGTATCGTTCCGGATGACCGCTGCAAAGTATGATCTTGAGTTTTGACTAGAGTGTGCTGATCTTCAAAGGTTTATTGAAAAATGTGATGCTGCTACTGATACTCCTGCTGTTATGGAGTGACTCTTGCAGCCAGCTATGGCTGCAAAGTTTGGTCGTACATGTTATGTATATATCGTTTATTGTTAAATTTGAATGACAGTTCCTATGATTACTCATTGGTTTTTCGGTAAAGTCACGTATGTAGAAATACAATAAAATAATATTAAAACAAGAACCAATCACGACGTTTCGATCACAACGCAAGGGATCTTCATCAGGTGTCAAGAACAAATCACGGAGGTAAATACAACAAAAAGATGAGAGACGAGAATTCAACAAACCTGAAAAAAAACATTATGTGAAGCACATCCAGTCAGGCCAACACCACAGTTAGACACTTCCTGGCAGACCACGAATTTCAAAAGAGTGTTAAATTTCGTGTTCAACCTTTGGATTGCACATACCAGCATAGATAGAATGAAAAATACGAGGTACACGGTCAGTAGAAATACATATACAAGTCCACCAAGAGGTAAGGAGGGAGGAAAGACGGACAGGGAGGCAGGAAGTGTCTAACTGTGTTGTTGGCCTGACTGGATGTGCTTCACATAATGTTCTTTCAGGTTTGTTGAATTCTCGTCTCTCATCTTTTTGTTGTATTTACCTCCGTGATTTGTTCTTGACACCTGATGAAGATCGCTTGCGTTGTGATCGAAACGTAGTGATTGTTTTTTGTTTAAATATAATTTTATTGTATTTCTACATACGTGACTTTACCGAAAAAAACAATGAGTAATTTTATGCAGTCACGAAAGCTTTAATTACCTTATTAGTTCCTATGATCACTGTTGCAATGCTTTCACAGCTTTATTCTGGTGATTTTGAAAACATTTTGGTTTAGCCATGTATGTTTGTTGTAGTACAGAGTTAGCCTGATAACTTTCATCTGCATTGTCTTATTATGGTTGTTATTGTTTGACTTGCATCCCACTGGGATTTTTGCACACAGCGTTTGAAATACGGTGATTTTCTGGAAGACTTTGCTGTTTTTTCCTGTTTGTTTCTGTTGCGTGTAGTCACTTTAAGGTGTTTCTTGTTCATGTTTTTTTGCGGTTGCACCCGAGTGAAGAGCCGCATGGCTCACAGGGTTATACCTAATAAATGAAACTGAAAACTGAAAACACTACCACCACTCCAACTCAACACAAAGTCAACATCATCACCATCAACATCACCACCACCACTTAAAACTCAACACAAAGTCAACATCATCACCATCAACATCACCACCACCACTCTACACAAAGTTAACATCATCACCACCAACATCGCCACCACCACTCAACACAAAGTCAACATCATCACCATCAACATCACCACCACCACTCCACACAAAGTCAACATCATCACCATCAACATAACCACCACCACTCAACAAAAAGTCAACATCATCACCATCAACATCACCACCACCACTCCACACAAAGTCAACATCATCACCATCAACATCACCACCACCACTCAACACAAAGTCAACATCATCACCATCGACATCACCACCACCACTTCACACATAGTCAACATCATCACCATCAACATCACCACCGCCACTTCACACAATGTCAACATCATCACCATCAACATCACCACCACCACTCCACACAAAGTCAACATCATCACCATCAACATCACCACCACCACTCCACACAAAGTCAACATCATCACCAACAACATCACCACCACCTTTCCAACTCTACACGAAGTCAACATCATCACCATCAACATCACCACCACCACTCCACACAAAGTCAACATCATCACCATCAACATCACCACCACCACTTCACACATAGTCAACATCATCACCATCAACATCACCACCACCACTTCACACAATGTCAACATCATCACCATCAACATCACCACCACCACTCAACACAAAGTCAACATCATCAACATCAACATCACCACCACTACTCCACACAAAGTCAACATCATCAGCATCAACATCACCACTACTCCAACTCAACACAAAGTCAACATAATCGCCATCAACATCACCACCACTCCACACAAAGTCAACATCATCACCATCAACATCACCACCACCACTCAACACAAAGTCAACATCATGACCATCAACATCACCACCACCACTCCACACAAAGTCAAAATCATCACCATCAACATCACCACCACCACCACTCAACACAAAGTCAACATCATCACCATCAACATCACCACCACCACGCAACACAAAGTCAACATCATCACCATCAACATCACCATCACCACTCCACATAAAGTCAACATCATCACCATCAACATCACCACCACCACTCCACACAAAGTCAACATCATCACCATCAACATCACCACCACTCCAACTCCACACAAAGTCAACATCATCACCATCAACATCACCACCACCACTCCACACAACGTAAAGAAGACCACCTCCCACCAATGCAATTAGCAGAACCGTTTTCTTTTTATTATTTTTTTGTCTCCAATTTCCAGAACGAAGCTCACGCCCGAAACCTCGCGACACACGCGACTCCTGAACCCGAGCGAGCAATGCCGACGCCTAACTTGCTGTAGTTGTCTGTGTGTGGATATTTTTGCCATTGTCCCCCCCCCCAGCACCCCCTCGATCTCCCCTCACCCCCCATTCCTGCCTGGTATGAAGGAGGCCGTGGGTTCGATCCCGACCCAGAACGCCTGCTGTATATTTGGAGTTTGCGTGTCTCTCTCCATCTCTCATCATCACGGTGGCTAGGAGATGTTAACTACCTCGCTTGCTACGCAGGAGGTTGTGGGTTTGATCCTGACCCTAACACCTGCTGCTATATATTTGGAGTCTGCGTCTCCCTCTCATCATCATCACAGTGGCTAGGAGATGTTAACTACTTCGCCTGGTATACAGGAGGTCGTGGGTTTGATCCTGACTCTAACACCTGCTGCTGCTGTATATTTGGAGTCTGCGTCTCCCTTTCATCATCATCATGGTGGCTATGAGATGTTAACTACTTCGCCTGGTACACAGGAGGTCGTGGGTTATATCCAGACCCTAACACCTGCTTCTGCTGTATATTTGGAGTCTGTGTCTCTCTCTCATCATCACAGTGGAGATGTTACCTACTTCCCCTGGTATACAGGAGGTCGTGGGTTTGATCCTGACCCTAACACTTGCTGCTGCTGTATATTTGGAGTCTGCGTCTCCCTTTCATCATCATCATGGTGGCTATGAGATGTTAACTACTTCGCCTGGTACACAGGAGGTCGTGGGTTCTATCCAGACCCTAACACCTGCTTCTGCTGTATATTTGGAGTCTGCGTCTCTCTCTCATCATCACAGTGGAGATGTTACCTACTTCGCCTGGTATACAGGAGGTCGTGGGTTTGATCCTGACCCTAACACCTGCTGCTGTATATTTGGACTCTGTGTCTCTCTCCCCCTGGTGGGGTTTTTTTCCGGGTCTCCTAAGGGTTTTTTTCCTACCTCCACAATTCAGAATCGACATCGCCGAGCGTTTCGAGTTATTTCGGCCGAGGAATCCTTTAAAAAAAGAACAATGCAAGACATTATTACGACGATGATGATTATTATTATCATCATCGATGATGATTATTATCGTCATCATCATAAAAAAAATTCGCCTGTTGCATTGTTTCATCGCAAGCAATGACGACGCGTGGTGAATGCGAGACCTTGATAATGACGCTCTTTGTGGTTCTTTCGGTAAAGCCACGTAGTTAGAAATACAATGGAAACAAATCGCGACGTTTCGATGGCACCGCGAGCGACCTTCATCAGGTGGTAAAAGCGCAGCAAGGAAAACAACTGCTGAAGTGGGCGAGAGAGCTGCCGTGGCAAGAGGTTATATAGGCAAGAAGGGGGGAGGAGCAACGGGGGAGAGAGAGGGGGGAGGTGTGGGGTAGGGGGAGGGGTAGGGCCACTGCGTGAGCGCTAGGAGGAGTGAGGACGTGAGGCTGGGGGGGGGGGGCGGAGGAGTGGGCGGGGCTGGAAGTGAATGGCTGGGAAAGCTGAGGATGCGGCGGGGGGGAAATTAACTCGGAAAAATAGACAAGTACCCGGCAGATATGATGGATACAACCATAAACAGTTAAGGGTTTTGAATTCTTGGTTCTTTTGGTAAAGTCACGTAGAAGGGAAACAATGAAATAATAAAAATATAAAACTATTTTATTGTTTCCCTTCTACGTGGTGGTGACTTTACCGAAAGAACAAAGAATATGAATCCCTGCAGTCACGAAAGCTTTAAATCAAAAAGTTAAGGGTTTACCTGGTTAATAACATCCTTCCAATGATTGCTCAATTTGTATCCATCTTCCCGGTTGAAGTTATGCCTGTGTTTATATATGCGAATGGCTTTATGAACAAACCTTTGATAGTAGCCCAAAGGTTTTCAGAGTACCTTGGTCTCGGAAAAACACAATATCACACGAGCCCAAAGCGTTATAACAATGGTCAGCCACGGCAGAGGTATTGGTTCTGCCGTGTTTCAGATCTGCCTTGTGTTCGCGAACACGGTCCGAGACGTCGTTTCGTTTCCCCGATGTAACTGCTGCCGCAGGTACAACTCAGTTTGTAGGCTCCAGGGTATTGCATGTCAGGAATGACCTCCTTCACAGATGAGATTAGATCACGGATTTTTGTGTACTGTATTGAATCGGACCTGGATCCTGTGTTTGTTTAAGATTTTGTAAATCTTTTTGGTAACGCTGGCTATGTATGGTAACGTGATGGTTTTTATTCGGCCTCTCAGGGGGTTGTTTCTCCATGGTTGGAGAAACAGCTTTGCGATGAATGCGGTCCGAGTACCCGTTCATCTTGAGGGCCTGGTGTACGTGTTCCAGTTCACTGGCTAGGTGGTGTTGGTCGGAAATGCAGTGGGCCCTATGGTGTAGTGTTTTAATGAGGGAATTCTTCTGTGCCGGATGGTGGTGGGAATCAGTTTTTTTTTATCTTGTTGTGGTTTTACCACCTGATGAAGATTGCTTGTGTTGCAATCGAAACGTCGTGATTTCTACCTACGTGACTTTACCGAAAGAACCAAAGAGTATGGATTCCTGCAGTCACGAAAGCTTCAAATCAAGATTGATGATGATACTTTGATGTTATTGTTGTTTTCTGTTTTATTAAACAGAAACACACACACACAGGTTATTGGTGAACTAAGTAACTAATTGCCACGTTTTATTTACGTGACACAACCCTTCCTGATTGTAAATGCTGTAGGGAATTTACTCTCCAACACGCACATGTTAGTACTGAACTAAGTAACGAATTGGCCACGTCGTGATTACGTGACAACCCCTTACTGATTGTAAATGTCATAGTGGGTTTACTCTCCAACACAGACACCGGGTAGTGCTGAACTAAGTAACTAATTGTCCACGTTTTGTTTATTTGAACAAACCTTTACTGATTGTAAATGTTGTGGTGGGTTTACTCTCCAAAACACACACACACACCGGATAGTGCTGGACTAAGTAACTAATTGTCCACGTTTTGTTTATTTGAACAAACCTTTACTGATTGTAAATGTTGTAGTGGATTTACTCTCCAACATACACACACACACACACCGGATAGTGCTGAACTAAGTAACGAATTGTCCACGTTTTGTTTATTTGAACAAACCTTTACTGATTGTAAATGTTGTAGTGAGTTTACTCTCCAACACACACACACACACACCGGATAGTGCTGGACTAAGTAACTAATTGTTCACGTTTTGTTTATTTGAACAAACCTTCACTGATTGTAAATGTTGTAGTGGGTTTACTCTCCAGCATACACACACACACCGGATAGTGCTGAACTAAGTAACTAATTGTCCACGTTTTGTTTATTTGAACAAACCTTTACTGATTGTAAATGTTGTAGTGAGTTTACTCTCCAACACACACACACCGGATAGTGCTGGACTAAGTAACTAATTGTCCACGTTTTGTTTATTTGAACAAACCTTTACTGATTGTAAATGTTGTAGTGGGTTTACTCTCCAACACACACACCGGATAGTGCTGAACTAAGTAACTAATTGTCCACGTTTTGTTTATTTGAACAAACTTTTACTGATTGTAAATGTTGTAGTGAGTTTACTCTCCAACACACACACACACCGGATAGTGCTGGACTAAGTAACTAATTGTCCACGTTTTGTTTATTTGAACAAACCTTTACTGATTGTAAAAGTTGTAGTGGGTTTACTCTCCAACACACACACACACTGGATAGTGCTGGACTAAGTAACTAATTGTCCACGTTTTATTTATTTGAACAAACCTTCACTGATTGTCAATGTTCTCGTGGGTTTACTCTCCAACACACACACCGGATAGTGCTGAACTAAGTAACTAATTGTCCACGTTTTGTTTATTTGAACAAACCATTACTGATTGTAAATGTTGTAGTGGGTTTACTCTCCAACACACACACACCGGATAGTGCTGAACTAAGTAACTAATTGTCCACGTTTTGTTTATTTGAACAAACCTTTACTGATTGTAAATGTTGTAGTGGGTTTACTCTCCAACACACACACCGGATAGTGCTGGACTAAGTAACTAATTGTCCACGTTTTGTTTATTTGAACAAACCTTTACTGATTGTAAATGTTGTAGTGGGTTTACTCTCCAACACACACACCGGATAGTGCTGGACTAAGTAACTAATTGTTCACGTTTTGTTTATTTGAACAAACCTTTACTGATTGTAAATGTTGTAGTGGGTTTACTCTCCAACATACACACACACACACCGGATAGTGCTGAACTAAGTAACTAATTGTCCACGTTTTGTTTATTTGAACAAACCTTTACTGATTGTAAATGTTGTAGTGAGTTTACTCTCCAACACACACACACACACACCGGATAGTGCTGGACTAAGTAACTAATTGTCCACGTTTTGTTTATTTGAACAAACCTTTACTGATTGTAAATGTTGTAGTGGGTTTACTCTCCAACACACACACCGGATAGTGCTGAACTAAGTAACTAATTGTCCACGTTTTGTTTATTTGAACAAACCTTTACTGATTGTAAATGTTGTAGTGAGTTTACTCTCCAACACACACACACACACCGGATAGTGCTGGACTAAGTAACTAATTGTCCACGTTTTGTTTATTTGAACAAACCTTTACTGATTGTAAATGTTGTAGTGGGTTTACTCGCCAACACACACACACACACCGGATAGTGCTGGACTAAGTAACTAATTGTCCACGTTTTGTTTATTTGAACAAACCTTTACTGATTGTACATGTTGTAGTGAGTTTACTCTCCAACACACACACACACACCGGATAGTGCTGAACTAAGTAACTAATTGTCCACGTTTTGTTCATTTGAACAAACCTTCACTGATTGTAAATGTTGTAGTGGGTTTACTCTACGACACACGCACACCCATTAGTGCTGAAATAAGGAACTATTTGGCCACGTCTTGTTTGTGTCAACACCCGTACTAAATTGGGCTGTGCGTAGTGGCAGCAGTGGTGAGTTTTAACGACATGCCATTATACACTTCGCGTGATCTAACCCCAAGGAAAAGCACAGAAACCTCCATCATCATCGTGGGTGAGGAGTTTTTTTAACGAAGCGCATTGAATGCACGGGGAACAGATTTAAGTGTTGGGCACGGACTCACGCCATTTCTGCTCGCGCATGCACGCAGGGTGCGTGTATGCACGAGCGAAAGGTTGTTGTTATTTGACTTGCATCCCACTGGGATTTTTTTGCACACAGCGTTGGTGTACGGTGCTATTTCAGGAATATTTTGATGGTTTTTTTCCATGGATTTTCTGTTTGCACAGTCACACACAAAGTCACTTTAAGATGTTTTTCTTGTTCATGTTTTTTTTTTGTTGCGGTTGCACCCGATTCAAGAGCCGAATGGCTCACAGGGCTATACCAAATAAATGAAACTATGAACTATGATGCGAACGGGCGGGCATGCGAACGGGCGGGCATGCGAACGAACGAAGGAACGGGCGCGCGTTATTGTACGTCGCCCATCGTGTTGTTGAAAAATCTCCGGAGCTTCCACGCCCTGGCGAAGACCCCCCACTCCGCCTGGCCCCCGCAACGGGAGCCCGACTCGTAGATGCCCACCACGTACCACTTGCCGTCCTCTTGCTTGCACATCAGAGCAGCAGAGGCGTTCGACTTCGGAGGGGAGTGAAATGCCAACGACACAAAAACACGCGTGGGTATATATGCGAGTGTGTGTGTGAGTGTTTGTGGGGAGCGGTGGTGTAGCGGTCGGCGCTACGCTGCACTACGAACCCGGCAACCCGGGTTCTATCCCAGCTCACGGCCAACAGCACCAGTGACGATTATCTGAACCAGTCTCGGGCCTCCCCTTGGTCGACTCAGCCTCAAATGAGTACCCAGGTGCGGTGTAGGAATATCACCACTGGGGAGACAAAGGCGGTCGGGCGTGGTGCTGGCAACCCACCCCCTTGTGTGCTGTTCCGGCCTTCATAGGTGCTCGCTAACAGCACTTGTGTGAGTGTATGAGTGAGTGTGTATGAGTGAGTGTGTGTATGACAGTGCTGTGGGGGGAGGTCCAATTTCGATTGGCTCCTCCCCTCATTGCATCTGTGTCCACCACAGGGGCTAAACGGGGGCTCTGGACGGGTGCGAGGGGCTGGTAACCCCTCCACCGTCAATTAATTACCACTAAACCGCGAATTAAGTATATATCTAATAAGCTTGTGCCGGAAGCCCCGGAGGGCCAGGCGTCTATGACGTCTCCTGGCCAAACCCCAATTGGCGGAGCCAGGAGATTGAATATCTACCCTCGGGGCTCCTCCAGAAACAAGGAAAAACCACTACGGGTGGCGACGTGGAATGTTCGAACGCTCACTGCGGAGGAGAGCCTGCCACTCCTCTGTCAGGAGCTGGACCGGTACCGCCTGGATCTATGTGGCAGTCAGGAGGTCCGGTGGACCGGTTCTGGCTCCTGCCACCATGAGGGGTGGACAGTCCTCTACTCGGGGCAGCAGAGTGCCAAACAACAGGGTGTGGCTCTTCTTTTGAATAAAAGAATGAAGGGGGCGTGGGAGCGTGGCGGTGAGGTGTGGGCAAGCTGTAAGCCCCAGGCTACTTTGGGCTCGCCTTCCCATCAACCGCAGGTGAGGAATGGTGGTCGTGGTCACTTATGCCCCCACCGAAGATGAACATCCGTGGAGGGATACAGGCAAAGCCGATGAGTCAGATGCCTTCTATGACCTCCTGTCACAGGTGCTGGCTAAAGTGGCCCCTCGGAATAGAGTCATCATGTTGGGTGACTTCAATGCCCGAGTTGGTCATGGTGCTGGCACCTGGTCTGGAGTGATTGGAGGGCATGGGCAAGATCAGCTCAATAACAATGGTAGGAGGCTGCTAGATTTTTGTACAGCCCATGGGCTTGTAATTACCAACACGCTGTTCCGGCATCGGCGCATCCACACAACATCATGGATGCATGCCAGGTCCAAGCAAGAACATCTGCTGGACTGCATAGTGACGGACCAGCGGATGCGAGCCCATGTCCTTGACACCAGGACCTACCGTGGAGCTGATCTGCCCTCTGACCATCGACTAGTCATCTGTAAGATGCACCTGCCATTCTTCCACTCCGGTGGTGGGTGTACACCCAGGACCCCATTCCAACCTAAAGTGGCCTGGTCTCAGCTATCTGATGAAAGTTGCAAGCGAGAATTTCATCATCGCTTGCGGCTGGGATTGGCATCGTACCCGACTCCTCCTGATGTCGAGGGTAAATGGGTGAGGTTTAGGACTGTGACTCATGCAGCTGCAATGGCTGCTTTGGGTACGCGGTCCAGACCTCCCCAGAGACCCTGGCTGACAGAGGACGTGTTCAGGATGGTTGAGAAAAAGCGACAGGCCCACTGTCATCGGCTACAGAATCCCACGTCAGAGAATGAGGAGGCTTACGCAGCCTTCGCTCGGAGGTTCGGAGAGCCGTGAGGCAATGCAAGGATGGGTGGTGGTCGCGGGTTGCTGAGGAGATGGAGTCTGCCTCAGTGGCCCGTGATCACAAATCTCTATTTAACTCCATCAAAAAAGTAACCTGCAGCGCCACACCTATTACCATCATTAGGGGAAAAAATGGTGATCCAATCTCCGACCCCCAGGAACAGGTTTGCAGATTTGCTGAGCATTTCAGTGAGGTCCTGGGGGAGGGAAAACCCCTCAGCCAGGAAAACATCGTGGCACAAAGTGAGGATGACCCTGCTGAGGCTGCGGTGCCTCAAATATTGGAAGAAGTCACCCCCTGTGAGTGGCTGGCTGAGGTGCCATCTGTTGAGGAAGTACTGAAGGCTATCTGGAGTCTGTGACCAGGAAAGGCAGCGGGCAGAGATGATCTCCCAAGCGAAATGCTGAGGGAGGGTGGCGTTTGTGCACAGACTGCCCTATATGACATCATAACAACAGTCTGGACCACTGGACGAGTTCTGCAGGATTGGAAGGATGCCCTGGTGGTCCCCCTTTTTAAAAAGGGGGACCGCACAGACTGTAACAACTACAGGGGCATCTCACTCCTCAGTGTGCCGGGAACGGTCCTGGCAAGGATTATTCAGCATCGCCTTGCCAGGCACGCTGAGGAGAGGCTTGCAGAGCCCCAATGCGGTTTCAGGAAAGGGTGGTCCTGCACAGATGCCATATTTTCTGTCCGTCTGCTCCAGCAGAGGTGTAGGGAATTCCAACAAGACCTACATCTCTGCTTTATTGACCTGGGCAAGGCCTATGATACCATCAGTAGGCCTGGGCTCTGGGTTGTTCTTCGTGCTTTTGGAGTACCTGACCCTCTGCTCACGATCATTAAGGACCTTCATGATGGTGAGCGGGCCCAGGTAAAACTACGTGGCCGGGAGTCAGAGCCATTCCCTGTACACCTTGGGGTGCGACAGGGATGTCCTCTGGCTCCCACATTATTTAACATCTATTTTGACCACGTAGTTCGTGAAGCCTTCAATAGCTGTACCGGGAGAATCTCCATATGGTATAGATATAATGGGGGGTTGTCGATGCCCGGGTGCGGTCAAGGGATGGCTCCCTATTGCTCAACCACGTTATGTATGCTGATGATTTGGTAATAGCTGCTCATTCAGAGGAGGAGTTGGAGACGCTGCTGCTGAGACTGGAGCGTGCTACTAAGAGATGGGGCCTTACCATCAGCCCCACCAAAACTAAGCACCTGCCTGGGTATTTTGTACCATCGGACATTCCACCCCCACAACTCCAAATCGGTGATGGGGCAGTGTGTAGCGTAGTGTATAGTGTAGTGTGATGTGTAGTAGTGTAGTGTATAGTGAAGTGTATAGTGTAGTTTATATTTTAGTATATAGTGTAGTGTACAGTGTATTGTATAGTAGTGTATACTGTAGTATTTAGTAATGTAGTCTATAGTAGTGTAGTGTATAGTAGTGTAGTGTATAGTGTAGTGTGTAGTGTAGTGTATAGTGTAGTATATTTTAGTGTATAGTGTAGTATATATATAGTAGTGTATAGTGTAGTGTGTAGTGTATAGTGTAGTGTATACTGTAGTGTATAGTAGTGTAGTGTATAGTAGTGTATAGTAGTGTAGTGTATCGTAGTGTATAGTAGTGTATAGTAGTGTAGTGTATAGTAGTGTATAGTAGTGTATAGCAGTGTAGTGTATAGTAGTGAAGTGTATAGTGTAGTGTATAGTAGTGTAGTGTATAGTAGTGTGGTGTATAGTAGTGTATATTGTAGTGTGTAGTGTAGTGTATAGTAGCGTAGTGTATAGTAGTGTATAGTGTAGTGTATAGTAGTGTATAGTAGTGTAGTGTATAGTGTAGTGTATTGTGTAGTGTATAGTAGTGTAGTGTATAGTAGTGTATAGTAGTGTAGTGTGTAGTGTTTAGTAGTGTAGTGTGTAGTGTATAGTAGTGTAGTGTGTAGTGTATAGTAGTATAGTGTATAGTGTAGTGTATAATGTAGTGTATAGTAGTGTAGTGTATAGTTGTGTATAGTAGTGTATAGTGTAGTGTATAGTGTAGTGTATAGTGTAGTGTATAGTGTAGTGTACACTATTCTAGACTCACCGGCAATGGCACCACGCAGCTCCTAGGAGGCTGGGTGCAGATCTTTTGGCTTGAGATGCTGGAAACTCCGCAGCTGCCCTCCGTGGCCATCTGCACCTGCATCTGCCTCTGGTCGAGTGCTGGCCAACGCGAAGGGAGGGCAGAGAATCGAACAAAAATGTTTCAAATGTTACCCGGCCGAGGTGAAGCGAGAGCGCCGATGATCCTGGCTTTGAATACCCCCCCAAGTCGTTACCAACGCACGGGCAGCAGCGGCGGCGGAAGCAATGGGAGGGGACGGGAAGGGGAAGGGAGACGGAAGGGGAAGGGAGCGGAGGCTTCACCGACACGTCCCCGGAGCGCCGGTCCTGCGGTAAAGCGGAGACGGTGGCTCGCCGATACGCGGGGCGCAAGAGCCTGGACTCGCTGTGTTCAAGGTCCCTGAGAAAACATCCTCCTAAGGTTCAGCCTCCACTTCTCCCCAACGGTCCTCTCATCTTCGGATACCCGAAGGGCGACGGACCCCAACATCTTCAGGGGCCCTGTCAACGTGCTCGTCGGCCACGCCAAGCTCGCCGTGCACAGGGCGAGGAAGGTGGCCCTGGAGGGGAAACGTCCGGCCAAGCGGCCTGGGCTTCTTCCGCGCGCTCCGACCAGAGCCAGGGTGTGTGGGCCGGAGTTCCGCCGTGCGCGGCTGACCCACGCCGTGCCGGCCCTTCAAGGAGCGGTGGGCGCTGGAGGAGGGCCGTGTGGCTCGGTGGCAGATGACGGTAGAGAGCTCTGCGTGCAGATTGTGAGCTACCCGTCGGAGACCGTAGCACTGCGGGAAGGGCAGCGTGCCGATGCAGCACTTGTCGTAGTTAAAAATACATAATAATATTACAAATATTAAATATAAAACATAGGGGGAACAAAGACATGGAGCAGAGAGAGAGGGGGTAGGTAGAGAGAGGGGGTAGGTAGAGAGAGAGGGTAGAGAGAGAGGGGGTAGAGAGAGGGGGTAGGTAGAGAGAGGGGGTAGGTAGAGATAGGGGGTAGGTAGAGAGAGGGGGGTAGGTAGAGAGAGAGGGTAGAGAGAGAGGGGGTAGAGAGAGGGGGTAGGTAGAGAGAGGGGGTAGGTAGAGAAAGGGGGTAGGTAGAGAGAGGTGGTAGAGAGAGGGAGTAGAGAGAGAGGGAAGAGGTAAGGAGAGCAGAGCTTGAAATCTTTCGTGAAATCTTTCATTTCAAACGGGCGGGTGGGGGGGGGGGGTTTACATAAAGCAGAGCATTAAACAAGAAAACGAAATGATAAACGAAGCAAAGTGCCGACTACACCGAGCATCTTCTTGTTTCCTCTTATCGTAAAAAAAGGAAAAGAGGGTAGGGGAGGGGAAGGGAGGGAAGGAGAGGGGATGAGAGGAGAGGGTAGCGGAGGGAGAAAGCGAGTAGGCGGGATCACCTTCAATGAAGCAGGTCTTCCCGGAGTAGTGCGTAGGCCGCTGGTAGTCTGGCAGGCAGGCCGGGCTCCTGTTGGTCACGGGAGTGGCGACCTTCAGCAGTGCTGCGTTGTACCGGTCGTGAACGGTGTAGCTCAGCACCCGCAGGTCCACGCCACCGCTCAGCCGGACACTCGGGGGCTGCGGGTCGCTCCTGAAATCGGCGGCAGCCAACGACGTCTTTATTCGCGGCGAACTTTTGGTGCCGTGCAGCGGTGGCTGGGGAGACGTTGACGACCTCGCCTGGTGTGCTAGAGGTCGTGGGTACGATCCTGAGCCCTGATGTATATTTGTAATCTGCGTCTCTTTCTCTCTTCTCACGGTCTCGTTTGTTGTGTTTAGTTCCCCCGGCGCACCTCCGATTAGCCACGGTTGGCTACGTACAAAAAAAGTTCAACGTACATACATAGACTCACAGCAGAGAACCATAGACTCACACAGAGACCCATAGACTCAAACAGAGACCCATAGACTCACACAGGGACCCATAGACTCACACAGAGACCCATAGACTCACACAGAGACCAGTAGACTCCCACAGAGACCCATAAACTCACACAGAGACCCATAGACTCACACAGGGACCCATAGACTCACACAGAGACCCATAGACTCAGACAGAGACCAGTAGACTCACACAGAGACACATAGACTCACACAGAGACCCATAGACTCAGACAGAGACCAGTAGACTCACACAGAGACCCATAGACTCACATCAGAGACCCATAGACTCACACAGTGACCAGTAGACTCACACAGAGACCCATAGACTCACATCAGAGACCCATAGACTCACACAGAGACCCATAGAATCACACAGAGACCAGTAGACTCACACAGTGACCCATAGACTCACATGGACACCCATAGACTCACACAGACACCCATAGACTCACACAGAGACCCATAGACTCACATCAGAGCCCCATAGACTAACACAGAGACCAGTAAACTCACACAGAGACCCATAGACTCACATCAGAGACCCATAAACTCACAGAGACCATTAAACTCACACAGAGACCCATAGACTCACACAGAGACCCATAGAATCACACAGAGACACAGAGACTCATACAGAGACCCATAGACTCACACAGAGATCCAAAGACTCACACAGAGACCCATAGACTCACACAGAGACCCATAGACTCACATAGAGCCCCACAGACTTACACAGAGCCCCATAGACTCATACAGCAGAGACCCATAGACTCGCAAAGAGCCACATAGACTCACACAGAGACCCATAGACTCACACAGACACCAGTAGACTAACACAGAAACACATAGACTCACACAGCAGAGACCCATGGACTCACCACACTGAGACCAATAGACTCACAGAGACCCACAGACTTACGTAAACAGAAACTCATAGACTCACACAGAGATCAGTAGACTCACACAGAAACACAGACTCACACAGAGCCACATAGACTCACACAAAGACACAGACTCACACAGAGCCCCATAGACTCACACAGGGACCCATAGACTCACACGGAGACCCATAGACTCACACAGAGACGTATAGACTCACACGGAGACCCATAGACTCACACAGAGACTCAGACTCACACAGAGACACATAGACTCACACAGAGCCCCATAGACTCACACAGGGACCCATAGACTCACACAGAGACCCATAGACTCACACAGAGACCAGTAGACTCACACAGAGACCCATAGACTCACACAGAGTCCAGTAGACTCACACAGAGACCCATAGACTCACACAGAGACCCGTAGACTCACACAGAGACACATAGACTCTCACAGAGCCCCATAGACTCACACAGAGCCCCATAGACTCACACAGAGCCCCATAGACTCACACAGAGCCCCAACGACTCACACAAAGACCCATAGACTCAAACAGGGACACATAGACTCACACAGAGACCCATAGACTCACAAAGAGACCCATAGACTCACACAAAGACCAGTAGACTCACATAGAGACCCATAGACTCACACAGAGACCCATAGACTCACACGGAGACTCATAGACTCACATGGAGACCCATAGACTCACACGGAGACCCATAGACTCGCACAGAGACACAAAAACTGACACAGAGACCCATAGACTCACACAGAGACCCATAGACTAACACAGAGACCCATAGAGTCACACAGAGCCCCTTAGACTCACATAGAGCCCCATAGACTCACACAGGGACCCATCGACTCACACGGAGACCCATAGACTCACACGGAGAAACAAAGACCCACACAGAGACCCATAGACTCACACAGGGATCCATAGACTCACACGGAGACCCATAGACTCACACAGAGACCCATAGCTGCTCACAAAGACCAGTAGACTCACACAGAGACCCATAGACTCACACAAAGACCGGTAGACTCACACAGAGACCAGTAGACTCACACAGAGACCCACAGACTCACACAGAGACCCATAGACTCACACAGAGACCCATAGACTCACATCAGAGACCCATAGACTCACACAGAGACCCATAGAATCACACAGAGACCAGTAGACTCACACAGTGACCCATAGACTCACATGGACACCCATAGACTCACACAGACACCCATAGACTCACACAGAGACCCATAGACTCACATCAGAGCCCCATAGACTAACACAGAGACCAGTAAACTCACACAGAGACCCATAGACTCACATCAGAGACCCATAGACTCACAGAGACCATTAAACTCACACAGAGACCCATAGACTCACACAGAGACCCATAAAATCACACAGAGACACAGAGACTCATACAGAGACCCATAGACTCACACAGAGATCCAAAGACTCACACAGAGACCCATAGACTCACACAGAGACCCATAGACTCACATAGAGCCACACAGACTTACACAGAGCCCCATAGACTCATACAGCAGAGACCCATAGACTCGCAAAGAGCCACATAGACTCACACAGAGACCCATAGACTCACACAGAGACCAGTAGACTCCCACAGAGACCCATAAACTCACACAGAGACCCATAGACTCACACAGGGACCCATAGACTCACACAGAGACCCATAGACTCAGACAGAGACCAGTAGACTCACACAGAGACACATAGACTCACACAGAAACCCATAGACTCAGACAGAGACCAGTAGACTCACACAGAGACCCATAGACTCACATCAGAGACCCATAGACTCACACAGTGACCAGTAGACTCACACAGAGACCCATAGACTCACATCAGAGACCCATAGACTCACACAGAGACCCATAGAATCACACAGAGACCAGTAGACTCACACAGTGATCCATAGACTCACATGGACACCCATAGACTCACACAGACACCCATATACTCACACAGAGACCCATAGACTCACATCAGAGCCCCATAGACTAACACAGAGACCAGTAAACTCACCAAGAGACCCATAGACTCACATCAGAGACCCATAGACTCACAGAGACCATTAAACTCACACAGAGACCCATAGACTCACACAGAGACCCATAGAATCACACAGAGACACAGAGACTCATACAGAGACCCATAGACTCACACAGAGATCCAAAGACTCACACAGAGACCCATAGACTCACACAGAGACCCATAGACTCACATAGAGCCCCACAGACTTACACAGAGCCCCATAGACTCATACAGCAGAGACCCATAGACTCGCAAAGAGCCACATAGACTCACACAGAGACCCATAGACTCACACAGACACCAGTAGACTAACACAGAAACACATAGACTCACACAGCAGAGACCCAAGGACTCACCACACTGAGACCAATAGACTCACAGAGACCCACAGACTTACGTAAACAGAAACTCATAGACTCACACAGAGATCAGTAGACTCACACAGAAACACAGACTCACACAGAGCCACATAGACTCACACAAAGACACAGACTCACACAGAGCCCCATAGACTCACACAGGGACCCATAGACTCACACGGAGACCCATAGACTCACACAGAGACGTATAGACTCACACGGAGACCCATAGACTCACACAGAGACTCAGACTCACACAGAGACACATAGACTCACACAGAGCCCCATAGACTCACACAGGGACCCATAGACTCACACAGAGACCCATAGACTCACACAGAGACCAGTAGACTCACACAGAGACCCATAGACTCACACAGAGTCCAGTAGACTCACACAGAGACCCATAGACTCACACAGAGACCCGTAGACTCACACAGAGACACATAGACTCTCACAGAGCCCCATAGACTCACACAGAGCCCCATAGACTCACACAGAGCCCCATAGACTCACACAGAGCCCCAACGACTCACACAAAGACCCATAGACTCAAACAGGGACACATAGACTCACACAGAGACCCATAGACTCACAAAGAGACCCATAGACTCACACAAAGACCAGTAGACTCACATAGAGACCCATAGACTCACACAGAGACCCATAGACTCACACGGAGACTCATAGACTCACATGGAGACCCATAGACTCACACGGAGACCCATAGACTCGCACAGAGACACAAAAACTGACACAGAGACCCATAGACTCACACAGAGACCCATAGACTAACACAGAGACCCATAGAGTCACACAGAGCCCCTTAGACTCACATAGAGCCCCATAGACTCACACAGGGACCCATCGACTCACACGGAGACCCATAGACTCACACGGAGAAACAAAGACCCACACAGAGACCCATAGACTCACACAGGGATCCATAGACTCACACGGAGACCCATAGACTCACACAGAGACCCATAGCTGCTCACAAAGACCAGTAGACTCACACAGAGACCCATAGACTCACACAAAGACCGGTAGACTCACACAGAGACCAGTAGACTCACACAGAGACCCACAGACTCACACAGAGACCCATAGACTCACACAGAGACCCATAGACTCACATCAGAGACCCATAGACTCACACAGAGACCCATAGAATCACACAGAGACCAGTAGACTCACACAGTGACCCATAGACTCACATGGACACCCATAGACTCACACAGACACCCATAGACTCACACAGAGACCCATAGACTCACATCAGAGCCCCATAGACTAACACAGAGACCAGTAAACTCACACAGAGACCCATAGACTCACATCAGAGACCCATAGACTCACAGAGACCATTAAACTCACACAGAGACCCATAGACTCACACAGAGACCCATAAAATCACACAGAGACACAGAGACTCATACAGAGACCCATAGACTCACACAGAGATCCAAAGACTCACACAGAGACCCATAGACTCACACAGAGACCCATAGACTCACATAGAGCCACACAGACTTACACAGAGCCCCATAGACTCATACAGCAGAGACCCATAGACTCGCAAAGAGCCACATAGACTCACACAGAGACCCATAGACTCACACAGAGACCAGTAGACTCCCACAGAGACCCATAAACTCACACAGAGACCCATAGACTCACACAGGGACCCATAGACTCACACAGAGACCCATAGACTCAGACAGAGACCAGTAGACTCACACAGAGACACATAGACTCACACAGAAACCCATAGACTCAGACAGAGACCAGTAGACTCACACAGAGACCCATAGACTCACATCAGAGACCCATAGACTCACACAGTGACCAGTAGACTCACACAGAGACCCATAGACTCACATCAGAGACCCATAGACTCACACAGAGACCCATAGAATCACACAGAGACCAGTAGACTCACACAGTGATCCATAGACTCACATGGACACCCATAGACTCACACAGACACCCATATACTCACACAGAGACCCATAGACTCACATCAGAGCCCCATAGACTAACACAGAGACCAGTAAACTCACCAAGAGACCCATAGACTCACATCAGAGACCCATAGACTCACAGAGACCATTAAACTCACACAGAGACCCATAGACTCACACAGAGACCCATAGAATCACACAGAGACACAGAGACTCATACAGAGACCCATAGACTCACACAGAGATCCAAAGACTCACACAGAGACCCATAGACTCACACAGAGACCCATAGACTCACATAGAGCCCCACAGACTTACACAGAGCCCCATAGACTCATACAGCAGAGACCCATAGACTCGCAAAGAGCCACATAGACTCACACAGAGACCCATAGACTCACACAGACACCAGTAGACTAACACAGAAACACATAGACTCACACAGCAGAGACCCAAGGACTCACCACACTGAGACCAATAGACTCACAGAGACCCACAGACTTACGTAAACAGAAACTCATAGACTCACACAGAGATCAGTAGACTCACACAGAAACACAGACTCACACAGAGCCACATAGACTCACACAAAGACACAGACTCACACAGAGCCCCATAGACTCACACAGGGACCCATAGACTCACACGGAGACCCATAGACTCACACAGAGACGTATAGACTCACACGGAGACCCATAGACTCACACAGAGACTCAGACTCACACAGAGACACATAGACTCACACAGAGCCCCATAGACTCACACAGGGACCCATAGACTCACACAGAGACCCATAGACTCACACAGAGACCAGTAGACTCACACAGAGACCCATAGACTCACACAGAGTCCAGTAGACTCACACAGAGACCCATAGACTCACACAGAGACCCGTAGACTCACACAGAGACACATAGACTCTCACAGAGCCCCATAGACTCAGACAGAGACCAGTAGACTCACACAGAGACCCATAGACTCACATCAGAGACCCATAGACTCACACAGTGACCAGTAGACACACACAGAGACCCATAGACTCACATCAGAGACCCATAGACTCACACAGAGACCCATAGAATCACACAGAGACCAGTAGACTCACACAGTGACCCATAGACTCACATGGACACCCATAGACTCACACAGACACCCATAGACTCACACAGAGACCCATAGACTCACATCAGAGCCCCATAGACTAACACAGAGACCAGTAAACTCACACAGAGACCCATAGACTCACATCAGAGACCCATAGACTCACAGAGACCATTAAACTCACACAGAGACCCATAGACTCACACAGAGACCCATAGAATCACACAGAGACACAGAGACTCATACAGAGACCCATAGACTCACACAGAGATCCAAAGACTCACACAGAGACCCATAGACTCACACAGAGACCCATAGACTCACATAGAGCCCCACAGACTTACACAGAGCCCCATAGACTCATACAGCAGAGACCCATAGACTCGCAAAGAGCCACATAGACTCACACAGAGACCCATAGACTCACACAGACACCAGTAGACTAACACAGAAACACATAGACTCACACAGCAGAGACCCAAGGACTCACCACACTGAGACCAATAGACTCACAGAGACCCACAGACTTACGTAAACAGAAACTCATAGACTCACACTGAGATCAGTAGACTCACACAGAAACACAGACTCACACAGAGCCACATAGACTCACACAAAGACACAGACTCACACAGAGCCCCATAGACTCACACAGGGACCCATAGACTCACACGGAGACCCATAGACTCACACAGAGACGTATAGACTCACACGGAGACCCATAGACTCACACAGAGACTCAGACTCACACAGAGACACATAGACTCACACAGAGCCCCATAGACTCACACAGGGACCCATAGACTCACACAGAGACCCATAGACTCACACAGAGACCAGTAGACTCACACAGAGACCCATAGACTCACACAGAGTCCAGTAGACTCACACAGAGACCCATAGACTCACACAGAGACCCGTAGACTCACACAGAGACACATAGACTCTCACAGAGCCCCATAGACTCACACAGAGCCCCATAGACTCACACAGAGCCCCATAGACTCACACAGAGCCCCAACGACTCACACAAAGACCCATAGACTCACACAGGGACACATAGACTCACACAGAGACCCATAGACTCACAAAGAGACCCATAGACTCACACAAAGACCAGTAGACTCACATAGAGACCCATAGACTCACACAGACACCCATAGACTCACACAGAGACCCATAGACTCACATCAGAGCCCCATAGACTAACACAGAGACCAGTAAACTCACACAGAGACCCATAGACTCACATCAGAGACCCATAGACTCACAGAGACCATTAAACTCACACAGAGACCCATAGACTCACACAGAGACCCATAAAATCACACAGAGACACAGAGACTCATACAGAGACCCATAGACTCACACAGAGATCCAAAGACTCACACAGAGACCCATAGACTCACACAGAGCCCCATAAACTCACACAGAGCCCCATAGACTCACACAGAGCCCCAACGACTCACACAAAGACCCATAGACTCACACAGGGACACATAGACTCACACAGAGACCCATAGACTCACAAAGAGACCCATAGACTCACACAAAGACCAGTAGACTCACATAGAGACCCATAGACTCACACAGAGACCCATAGACTCACACGGAGACTCATAGACTCACATGGAGACCCATAGACTCACACGGAGACCCATAGACTCGCACAGAGACACAAAAACCGACACAGAGACCCATAGACTCACACAGAGACCCATAGACTAACACAGAGACCCATAGAGTCACACAGAGCCCCTTAGACTCACATAGAGCCCCATAGACTCACACAGGGACCCATCGACTCATACGGAGACCCATAGACTCACACGGAGAAACAAAGACCCACACAGAGACCCATAGACTCACACAGGGATCCATAGACTCACACGGAGACCCATAGACTCACACAGAGACCCATAGCCGCTCACAAAGACCAGTAGACTCACAGAGAGACCCATAGACTCACACAAAGACCGGTAGACTCACACAGAGACCAGTAGACTCACACAGAGACCCACAGACTCACACAGAGACCCATAGACTCACACAGAGACCCATAGACTCACATCAGAGACCCATAGACTCACACAGAGACCCATAGAATCACACAGAGACCAGTAGACTCACACAGTGACCCATAGACTCACACAGAGACCCATAGACTCACATCAGAGCCCCATAGACTAACACAGAGACCAGTAAACTCACACAGAGACCCATAGACTCACATCAGAGACCCATAGACTCACAGAGACCATTAAACTCACACAGAGACCCATAGACTCACACAGAGACCCATAAAATCACACAGAGACACAGAGACTCATACAGAGACCCATAGACTCACACAGAGATCCAAAGACTCACACAGAGACCCATAGACTCACACAGAGACCCATAGACTCACATAGAGCCACACAGACTTACACAGAGCCCCATAGACTCATACAGCAGAGACCCATAGACTCGCAAAGAGCCACATAGACTCACACAGAGACCCATAGACTCACACAGAGACCAGTAGACTCCCACAGAGACCCATAAACTCACACAGAGACCCATAGACTCACACAGGGACCCATAGACTCACACAGAGACTCATAGACTCAGACAGAGACCAGTAGACTCACACAGAGACACATAGACTCACACAGAGACCCATAGACTCAGACAGAGACCAGTAGACTCACACAGAGACCCATAGACTCACATCAGAGACCCATAGACTCACACAGTGACCAGTAGACTCACACAGAGACCCATAGACTCACATCAGAGACCCATAGACTCACACAGAGACCCATAGAATCACACAGAGACCAGTAGACTCACACAGTGACCCATAGACTCACATGGACACCCATAGACTCACACAGACACCCATAGACTCACACAGAGACCCATAGACTCACATCAGAGCCCCATAGACTAACACAGAGACCAGTAAACTCACACAGAGACCCATAGACTCACATCAGAGACCCATAGACTCACAGAGACCATTAAACTCACACAGAGACCCATAGACTCACACAGAGACCCATAGAATCACACAGAGACACAGAGACTCATACAGAGACCCATAGACTCACACAGAGATCCAAAGACTCACACAGAGACCCATAGACTCACACAGAGACCCATAGACTCACATAGAGCCCCACAGACTTACACAGAGCCCCATAGACTCATACAGCAGAGACCCATAGACTCGCAAAGAGCCACATAGACTCACACAGAGACCCATAGACTCACACAGACACCAGTAGACTAACACAGAAACACATAGACTCACACAGCAGAGACCCAAGGACTCACCACACTGAGACCAATAGACTCACAGAGACCCACAGACTTACATAAACAGAAACTCATAGACTCACACAGAGATCAGTAGACTCACACAGAAACACAGACTCACACAGAGCCACATAGACTCACACAAAGACACAGACTCACACAGAGCCCCATAGACTCACACAGGGACCCATAGACTCACACGGAGACCCATAGACTCACACAGAGACGTATAGACTCACACGGAGACCCATGGACTCACACAGAGACTCAGACTCACACAGAGACACATAGACTCACACAGAACCCCATAGACTCACACAGGGACCCATAGACTCACACAGAGACCCATAGACTCACACAGAGACCAGTAGACTCACACAGAGACCCATAGACTCACACAGAGTCCAGTAGGCTCACACAGAGACCCATAGACTCACACAGAGACCCGTAGACTCACACAGAGACACATAAACTCTCACAGAGCCCCATAGACTCACACAGAGCCCCATAGACTCACACAGAGCCCCATAGACTCACACAGAGCCCCAACGACTCACACAAAGACCCATAGACTCACACAGGGACACATAGACTCACACAGAGACCCATAGACTCACAAAGAGACCCATAGACTCACACAAAGACCAGTAGACTCACATAGAGACCCATAGACTCACACAGACACCCATAGACTCACACAGAGACCCATAGACTCACATCAGAGCCCCATAGACTAACACAGAGACCAGTAAACTCACACAGAGACCCATAGACTCACATCAGAGACCCATAGACTCACAGAGACCATTAAACTCACACAGAGACCCATAGACTCACACAGAGACCCATAAAATCACACAGAGACACAGAGACTCATACAGAGACCCATAGACTCAGACAGAGACCAGTAGACTCACACAGAGACCCATAGACTCACATCAGAGACCCATAGACTCACACAGTGACCAGTAGACTCACACAGAGACCCATAGACTCACATGGACACCCATAGACTCACACAGACACCCATAGACTCACACAGAGACCCATAGACTCACATCAGAGCCCCATAGACTAACACAGAGACCAGTAAACTCACACAGAGACCCATAGACTCACATCAGAGACCCATAGACTCACAGAGACCATTAAACTCACACAGAGACCCATAGACTCACACAGAGACCCATAAAATCACACAGAGACACAGAGACTCATACAGAGACCCATAGACTCACACAGAGATCCAAAGACTCACACAGAGACCCATAGACTCACACAGAGACCCATAGACTCACATAGAGCCACACAGACTTACACAGAGCCCCATAGACTCGTACAGCAGAGACCCATAGACTCGCAAAGAGCCACATAGACTCACACAGAGACCCATAGACTCACATAGAGACCAGTAGACTCACACAGAGACACATAGACTCACACAGAGACCCATAGACTCAGACAGAGACCAGTAGACTCACACAGAGACCCATAGACTCACATCAGAGACCCATAGACTCACACAGTGACCAGTAGACTCACACAGAGACCCATAGACTCACATCAGAGACCCATAGACTCACACAGAGACCCATAGAATCACACAGAGACCAGTAGACTCACACAGTGACCCATAGACTCACATGGACACCCATAGACTCACACAGACACCCATAGACTCACACAGAGACCCATAGACTCACATCAGAGCCCCATAGACTAACACAGAGACCAGTAAACTCACACAGAGACCCATAGACTCACATCAGAGACCCATAGACTCACAGAGACCATTAAACTCACACAGAGACCCATAGACTCACACAGAGACCCATAGAATCACACAGAGACACAGAGACTCATACAGAGACCCATAGACTCACACAGAGATCCAAAGACTCACACAGAGACCCATAGACTCACACAGAGACCCATAGACTCACATAGAGCCCCACAGACTTACACAGAGCCCCATAGACTCATACAGCAGAGACCCATAGACTCGCAAAGAGCCACATAGACTCACACAGAGACCCATAGACTCACACAGACACCAGTAGACTAACACAGAAACACATAGACTCACACAGCAGAGACCCAAGGACTCACCACACTGAGACCAATAGACTCACAGAGACCCACAGACTTACGTAAACAGAAACTCATAGACTCACACAGAGATCAGTAGACTCACACAGAAACACAGACTCACACAGAGCCACATAGACTCACACAAAGACACAGACTCACACAGAGCCCCATAGACTCACAGAGGGACCCATAGACTCACACGGAGACCCATAGACTCACACAGAGACGTATAGACTCACACGGAGACCCATAGACTCACACAGAGACTCAGACTCACACAGAGACACATAGACTCACACAGAGCCCCATAGACTCACACAGGGACCCATAGACTCACACAGAGACCCATAGACTCACACAGAGACCAGTAGACTCACACAGAGACCCATAGACTCACACAGAGTCCAGTAGACTCACACAGAGACCCATAGACTCACACAGAGACCCGTAGACTCACACAGAGACACATAGACTCTCACAGAGCCCCATAGACTCACACAGAGCCCCATAGACTCACACAGAGCCCCATAGACTCACACAGAGCCCCAACGACTCACACAAAGACCCATAGACTCACACAGGGACACATAGACTCACACAGAGACCCATAGACTCACAAAGAGACCCATAGACTCACACGGAGACTCATAGACTCACATGGAGACCCATAGACTCACACGGAGACCCATAGACTCGCACAGAGACACAAAAACCGACACAGAGACCCATAGACTCACACAGAGACCCATAGACTAACACAGAGACCCATAGAGTCACACAGAGCCCCTTAGACTCACATAGAGCCCCTTAGACTCACACAGGGACCCATCGACTCACACGGAGACCCATAGACTCACACGGAGAAACAAAGACCCACACAGAGACCCATAGACTCACACAGGGATCCATAGACTCACACGGAGACCCATAGACTCACACAGAGACCCATAGCCTCTCACAAAGACCAGTAGACTCACACAGAGACCCATAGACTCACACAAAGACCGGTAGACTCACACAGAGACCAGTAGACTCACACAGAGACCCACAGACTCACACAGAGACCCATAGACTCACACAGAGACCCATAGACTCACATCAGAGACCCATAGACTCACACAGAGACCCATAGAATCACACAGAGACCAGTAGACTCACACAGTGACCCATAGACTCACATGGACACCCATAGACTCACACAGACACCCATAGACTCACACAGAGACCCATAGACTCACATCAGAGCCACATAGACTAACACAGAGACCAGTAAACTCACACAGAGACCCATAGACTCACATCAGAGACCCATAGACTCACACAGAGACCCATAGACTCACAGAGACCATTAAACTCACACAGAGACCCATAGACTCACACAGAGACCCATAGAATCACACAGAGACACAGAGACTCATACAGAGACCCATAGACTCACACAGAGATCCAAAGACTCACACAGAGACCCATAGACTCACACAGAGACCCATAGACTCACATAGAGCCCCACAGGCTTACACAGAGCCCCATAGACTCATACAGCAGAGACCCATAGACTCGCAAAGAGCCACATAGACTCACACAGAGACCCATAGACTCACACAGACACCAGTAGACTAACACAGAAACACATAGACTCACACAGCAGAGACCCAGGGACTCACCACACTGAGACCAATAGACTCACAGAGACCCACAGACTTACGTAAACAGAAACTCATAGACTCACACAGAGATCAGTAGACTCACACAGAAACACAGACTCACACAGAGCCACATAGACTCACACAAAGACACAGACTCACACAGAGCCCCATAGACTCACACAGGGACCCATAGACTCACACGGAGACCCATAGACTCACACAGAGACGTATAGACTCACACGGAGACCCATAGACTCACACAGAGACTCAGACTCACACAGAGACACATAGACTCACACAGAGCCCCATAGACTCACACAGGGACCCATAGACTCACACAGAGACCCATAGACTCACACAGAGACCAGTAGACTCACACAGAGACCCATAGACTCACACAGAGTCCAGTAGACTCACACAGAGACCCATAGACTCACACAGAGACCCGTAGACTCACACAGAGACACATAGACTCTCACAGAGCCCCATAGACTCACACAGAGCCCCATAGACTCACACAGAGCCCCATAGACTCACACAGAGCCCCAACGACTCACACAAAGACCCATAGACTCACACAGGGACACATAGACTCACACAGAGACCCATAGACTCACAAAGAGACCCATAGACTCACACAAAGACCAGTAGACTCACATAGAGACCCATAGACTCACACAGAGACCCATAGACTCACACGGAGACTCATAGACTCACATGGAGACCCATAGACTCACACGGAGACCCATAGACTCGCACAGAGACACAAAAACCGACACAGAGACCCATAGACTCACACAGAGACCCATAGACTAACACAGAGACCCATAGAGTCACACAGAGCCCCATAGACTCACATAGAGCCCCATAGACTCACACAGGGACCCATCGACTCACACGGAGACCCATAGACTCACACGGAGAAACAAAGACCCACACAGAGACCCATAGACTCACACAGGGATCCATAGACTCACACGGAGACCCATAGACTCACACAGAGACCCATAGCCTCTCACAAAGACCAGTAGATTCACACAGAGACCCATAGACTCACACAAAGACCGGTAGACACACACAGAGACCAGTAGACTCACACAGAGACCCACTGACTCACACAGAGACCCATAGACTCACACAGAGACCCATAGACTCACACCGCGGCCTGCACCCCGACCTGTTTACGAGCAGGTTGACGCAGCCGGCGGTCGCGAGGAACCAGGAGGGCTTGACAAGTGTCGCGTGGCACAGCGTCGCGTTGTACTGCACCACCGCAGCCGCCCAGGGAGCCGGTGACTGGAACCCCTTCACACCGCAGGCTGCAGACAGCAGACGGCAGATGGCAGGTTTACTGTAACCAGGTTTAACATAACCAGGTTTACCATAACCAAGTTTACCATAACCAGGTTTACTCTAACCAAGTTTAACATAACCAGGTTTAACATAACCAGGTTTACCATAACCAAGTTTACCATAACCAGGTTTACCGTAACCAAGTTTAACATAACCAGGTTTACCATAACCAAGTTTACCATAACCAGGTTTACCGTAACCAGGTTTACCGTAACCAGGTTTAACATAACCAGGTTTAACATAACCAGGTTTACTGTAACCAGGTTTAACATAACCAGGTTTAACATAACCAGGTTTACTGTAACCAGGTTTAACATAACCAAGTTTAACTTAACCAGGTTTACCGTAACCAAGTTTAACATAACCAGGTTTACTCTAACCAGGTTTAACATAACCAGGTTTACCATAACCAGGTTTACCGTAACCAAGTTTAACATAACCAGGTTTACCGTAACCAAGTTTAACATAACCAGGTTTACTGTAACCAGGTTTAACATAACCAGGTTTACCGTAACCAGGTTTAACATAACCAGGTTTACCGTAACCAGGTTTAACATAACCAGGTTTACTGTAACCAGGTTTAACATAACCAGGTTTACCATAACCAGGTTTAATGTTCAGGTTTACTGTAACCAGGTTTAACATAACCAGGCTTACCATAACTAAGTTTAACATAACCAGGTTTACCGTAACCAGGTTTAATGTTCAGGTTTACCATAACCAAGTTTAACATAACCAGGCTTACCGTAACCAAGTTTAACATAACCAGGTTTACCGTAACCAAGTTTACCATAACCAGGTTTACTTTAACCAAGTTTAACATAACCAGGTTTACTGTAACCAAGTTTAACATAACCAGGTTTACTGTTACCAGGTTTAATGTTCAGGTTTACCCTAACCAAGTTTCCATAACCAGGTTTACCTAACCAAGTTACCATAACCAAGTTTACCATAACAAATTAACCAGGTTACCGTAACCAGGTTACCGTAACCAAGTTACCATAACCAAGTTTACCATAACCAAGGTTACCGTAACCAGGTTACCATAACCAAGTTTACCGTAACAAAGTAACCAGGTTAATGTAACCAGGTTACCATAACCAAGTTTACCGTAACCACGTTACCATAACCAAGTTTACCGTAACAAAGTAACCAAGTTACAGTGACCAAGTTACCACAACCAAGTTACCGTAACCAGGTTACCGTAACCAGGTTACCGTAACCAAGTAAAACTAAAAAATGACCCCCACTGAGACCGCGACATGAAGGTGTCTCTGCTCGTCGAGACTCACCCTTGGTGCTCGTGACGGGCCTCACGCTCCAATAGTTGATGCAGAAGCCCTTTCCTGAAAGAACAACAATGTCGAGATGCGGGGCGGACGGGCGGGAAATCAGCGGTCAGTGGAGATGTAAACAGCCGCACGAGTCGGGTACCAGAGGTCTGTGTTTGTAAGTTGATCTGTTTGCAAGTCTCAAATTTACTATTGTACATTGTACACTCTTTTACATACCACTACACTACCACAAAACTATATATGACTACACTACATTTTATACTACTACGATACATTACATACTACACGATTATATACGACACTACTATATACTACTACACTACATTATATACTACTACACTACGTTATATACTACTACACTACATTATATACTACTACACTACTTTATATACTACTACACTACTCAAAACTATATATGACTACACTGCATTATATACTACTATGCTACATGATACACTACTACACTACATTATATACTACTACACTACATTATATACTACGACACTACATTATATACTACTACGCTACATTATATACTACACTACTATATACTACTACACTACATTACAAACTACTACACTACATTGTATACTACTACACTACATTATATTCTACTACGATACATTATATACTACACTACTATATACTACTACGCTACATTACATACTACTACACTAGATTATATACTACTACACTACTCAAAACTATATATGACTACACTGCATTATATACTACTACGCTACATGATATACTACTACACTACAATATATACTACACTACTATATACTACTACGCTACATTACATACTACTACACTACATTGTATACTACTACACTACTACAAAACTATATATGACTACACTACATTATATTCTACTACGCTACATTGTAAACTACACTACAATATGCTACTATGCTACATTACATACTACTACACTACATTATATACTACTACACTACATTATATACTACACTACATTATATACTACTACACTACATTATATACTACTACACTACTATAAACTACTACATACTAGGCGAGGTAGTTAACATCTCCTAGCCACTATGATGATGAGAGAGAGAGAAACACAGCCTCCAAATATACATCAGCATTAATTGTCAGGCTTGGGTCGAATTCACGACCTCCTGCATACCAGGCGAGGTAGTTAACATCTCCCAGCCACCGTGGTGCTAGCGTAGGCTGTGGCAGTGGTGTGGAGAGAAATAACCTGGAGACAAATGCACGTGACCACGGGCAGCACATGCTATTTAGTTTAACACGTATTTGTAGTAGTAAGGGAGAGGCTTTCGCTAACCAATATTATCCATGATAGAGGGTTGTTTTTTTGGGTTAGATTACGTACGTATAAACGCTGTGTCGTTGAACCGACCACCACCGCCCCGAAACAGCCTCATTTGTGTAGGGGTTGTCACTTAAACAAAACGTGACCAATTAGTTCATTAAAACCAGCCTCATATGGCTAACCGCCTGATGAAGCTGCTGATTGTGATTACCAGCGAAACGTCACGTTAACTTGAATTGTAAACGTTGTTGTGGGTTTACTCCCCAACACACACCAGTTAGTGCTGAACTAAGTAAATAATTGGCCACGTTTTGTTTACGTGATGAACCCTTACTGTTTGGTTGTGTCGGGTGGTGGTAGGATTAACGACACATTTATACTTACACGACCTAACCCAAACAAAAAACACCTCTTATTCTTGGTTCTTTCGGTAAAAATCACGTAGAAGGGAAACAATAAAATAATAAAAATATAAAACAATAAAATTCTCACGACGTTTCGACTGCAACACAAGCAATCATCATCAGGTGTGAAAACCACAGCAAGAAAATTTGAAACTGTGGTTTTCACACCTGATGATGATTGCTTGTGTAGCAGTCGAAACGTCGTGAGAATTTTATTGTTTTATATTTTTATCATTTTATTGTTTCCCTTCTACGTGGTGGTGACTTTACCGAAAGAACCAAGAATAATAATTTAATTGTTTTACAATAATTTTATTGTTTTATATTTTTATTATTTTAATGTTTCCCTTCTACGTGGTGGTGACTTTACCGAAAGAACCAAGAATAATAATTTTATTGTTTTACAATAATTTTATTGTTTTATATTTGTATTATTTTATTGTTTCCCTTCTACGTGGTGGTGACTTTACCGAAAGAACCAAGAATAATAATTTAATTGTTTTACAATAATTTTATTGTTTTATATTTTTATTTTAATGTTTCCCTTCTACGTGGTGGTGACTTTACCGAAAGAACCAAGAATAATAATTTTATTGTTTTACAATAATTTTGTTTTATTATATTTTTATTATTTTATTGTTTCCCTTCTACGTGGTGGTGACTTTACCGAAAGAACCAAGAATATGAATCCCTGCAGTCACGAAAGCTTTAAATAAAAAAATAAAACACCTCTATTATGTTTCATGGTTCTTTCGGTAAAGTCACGTAGATAGAAAAAAACGTGATTAAAAATATCACGACACTTTTATCGCAACACAAGCGGCCGTCATCAGGAACAGGGAGGTTAGCCTCTGAGAGAAACCTGTTTATAAAGGTTTAGAGCTAATGTTAATGTAGGAGAAAGCTCCGACACGGGCAGTAGGTCTACACCAATCAGAGAGCTGCTTATAAAGGTTTAGAAATGGGCGGAGCAGCTAATGTTAATGTAGGAGAGGGCTCTGACACCGGCAGTAGGTCTACACCAATCAGAGAGCTGCTCATAAAGGTTTAGAGATGGGCGGGGCAGCTCATGTTAAATGTAGGTGAGGGCACCGACACCGGCAGTAGGTCTACACCAATCAAAGAGCTGTTTATAAAGGTTTAGAGATGGGCGGGGCAGCTAATGTTAATGTAGGAGAGGGCTCTGACACCGGCAGTAGGTCTACACCAATCAGAGAGCTGTTTATAAAGGTTTAGAGATGGGCGGGGCAGCCAATGTTAATGTAGGAGAGGGCACCGACACCGGCAGTAGGTCTACACCAATCAAAGAGCTGCTTTAAAGGTTTAGAGATGGGCGGGGCAGCTAATGTTAATGTAGGAGAGGGCTCCAACACCGGCAGTAGGTCTACACCAATCAAAGAGCTGTTTATTAAGGTTTAGAGATGGGCGGGGCAGCTCATGTTAATGTTGAAGAGGGCACCAACACTGGCAGGAGGTCTACACCAATCAGAGAGCTGCTTATAAAGGTTTAGAGATGGGCGGGGCAGCTCATGTTAATGTTGGAGAGGGCTCCAACACCGGCAGTAGGTCTACACCAATCAGAGAGCTGCTTATAAAGGTTTAGAGATGGGCGGGGCAGCCAATGTTAATGTAGGAGAGGGCTCCAACACCGGCAGTAGGTCTACACCAATCAGAGAGCTGTTTATTAAGGTTTAGAGATGGGCGGGGCAGCTCATGTTAATGTAGAAGAGGGCACCAACACTGGCAGGAGGTTTACACCAATCAGAGCATTGCACCTCGCTCCACACACCCACACTGCTGACGGTGGAGGTTGACAAGAAAACACAAATCAAGTCACGAACCAAAGTGGTTGATGACATCTTTCCAATGATTGCTGGGCTCATAACCATCCTCTCGGTTGAAATTGTGCCTGTACATATGGCTGGCTTCACCCCTATTATGGATATCGGTCGCGAAAGCCTCCTACTACCACTACTACAACGTGTTAAGCAGCCAGCAAACTTAGAAGTTACATCTTTGTTGACCATTGCCAAACGTTTGTCTGGTACCCGAGTACTAATCTTTAGGAGACGATTCACACTCAAAATGTAACTTCTGCTCATCGGAAAACAAGAAAACGAGGGATAATCCTCATCGGGCCTCGCCGTGTGAGGTGCAGCCCTCTGCGGTGTGCCGGGAATGCCTCTCCAAGTGACGACGACGACAATAATAACGTTTCATCATTAGACCTCCTTTGCCGGTACCAAAATATAATAACAGGGTTTTTCCCCTTTTTCTGGCAACAAAACTGAAGCCTTTTTTTACAAGGATTCATGTTACTACATTAGCCACAATACCTGCAGTCAAAATGCGAACAAAAACATACTATGATAATATATGATGCATTGTCCTTGAAACTGATTGGTCCACACCAAGGGACGACTTTCTTTTGAGCATCGACCCAATTGGTGCTCGACCAGATGACGCCAGAAGGCGTCACACAGCTCAAAGACAATGCCACTATCAAAGTAATGAGGGCTCGGGGTGAGCATCTACATCATTAGACCTCCTTTGCCAGTACCAAAATGTAATAATAATAGGGGGTTTTCCCCTTTGTTCTGGCAACAAAACTGAAGCCTTTTTTTACAAGGATTCATGTTACTGCATTAGCCACAATACCTGCAGTCAAAATGCGAACAAAAACATACTACGATAATATATGCATTTCGATTTAAAGCTTTCGTGACTGCAAGGATTCATCTTCTTTGGGTCTTTTGGTAAAGTCACCACGTAGAATGAAAATAAAATAATAAAATAACACACGTCGTGAGAATTTTATTGCGTTATTTTATTATTTTATTCTCATTCTACGTGATTTTACCGAAAGAACCAAAGAAGATGAATATATGCATTGTCCTTGAAACTTATAGTGCATTGTCTTTGAGCTGTGTAACGCCTTTTGGCGTCATGTGGTTGAGCACCAATTGGGTCGAGGCTCCAAAGAAAGCCGTCCCTTGGTGTGGACCAATAAGTTACAAGGACAATGCATCATATAATCATAGTATGTTTTTTATATTCTTGGTTCTTTCGGTAAAGTCACGTGTTTTATGTTTTTATTATTGTATTGTTTCCCTTCTACGTGGTGACTTTACCGAAAGAACCAAGAATATGAAACCCTGCAGTCACGAAAGCTTTAAATAAAAATTTAGTATGTTTTTTTGTTTGCATTTTGACTGCAGGTATTGTGGTTAATGCAGACATGAATCCGTGTAAAAAGGTTTCAGTTGTGTTGCCAGAAAAAAGGGGAAACCCCCTATTGTTATTATATTAATGATGTTCGTTGCGTTGATCGAAAGCACTTTGTTTACGTGACACAGCGGCTGGGTAAATGTTTAACTACCTCGCCTGGTGTACACGAGGTAGTGGATTCGATCCCGACCCTGATAATGCCTGCTGCTGTATATTTTGAGTGTGCATGTATCTCTCTCCCCGTGGTCACGTGGATTTTCCTCCTAGGTCATCCGGGTTTTTCTCATTCCGCACTCAGAATAGATGAGTATCTGGCTGCGGCTATAGATGACCACGTGATGATGATGATGACGACGAGCCACTTTGTTTAGCAGCTATCATTTGTGATGGGCCGGTCGCTTCTGTGCAATGTCTTACACCACTGCTGTTGGGGCGCCACGGTGGCTAAGATATGTTAACTACCTCGCCTGGTATACAGGAGGTCTATGTGGAGTCTGTGTCTCTCTCTCATCATCACGGTGGCTAGGAGATGTTAACTACCTCGCCTGGTATACAGGAGGTCTATGTGGAGTCTGTGTCTCTCTCTCATCATCACGGTGGCTAGGAGATGTTAACTACCTCGCCTGGTATATAGGAGGTATATGTGGAGTCTGTGTCTCTCTCTCATCATCACGGTGGCTAGGAGATGTTGACTACCTCGCCTGGTATACAGGAGGTATATGTGGAGTCTGTGTCTCTCTCTCATCATCACGGTGGCTAGGAGATGTTGACTACCTCGCCTGGTATACAGGAGGTATATGTGGAGTCTGTGTCTCTCTCTCATCATCACGGTGGCTAGGAGATGTTAACTACCTCGCCTGGTATACAGGAGGTCGTGGGTTCGATCCCGACCCTGATGATACCTGCTGCTGCTGCTGCTGTGTATTTGGAGTCTGTGTTTCTTTCTCTCATCATCACAGTGGCTAGGATATGTTAACTACCTCGCCTGGTATAGAGGAGGTCGTGGGTTCGAACCCGACTCTGACGATGCCTGCTGCTGTATATTTGGAGTCTGTGTCTCTATCTCTCATCACCACGGTGGCTAAGAGATGTTAACTACCTCGCCTGGTATACAGGAGGTCGTGGGTTCCATCTAGACCAGTGGTTCTTACCCTGGGTTCGATCGAACCCCAGGGGTTCGGTGAGTCGATCTCAGGGGTTCGGCAGAGCCCCCGCCACGGAGGTCCGGACACTTGAATTATTGTGTAAATTTGTGATGACACACACGGCCCGCTTGGCCATCACTGGCTGCAGATGATCATGCTACACTGCTTGGCCAATCAGCGCTGCGGGGAATTTAGTGCGTACTCAGTAGTCAACGTGTGACTGTTGTTGTCGTACGTCGTGTGATTTCTTTAATATTTTATCCATACTAACTATGTCGGGCAAAAGAAGAAAGTGGTCGGACGAATATGTACAACATGGATTCTCATGTATCACGGAACGTGATGGGAGTGAGCGTCCTATCTGCATGATTTGCAACGCCAAGTTGAGCAACTCTAGTCTTGCACCGGCAAAACTAAAGGAACACTTCTTGAAGCTGCATGGAGACGGGGAATACAAGAACACAACACTTGCTGAATTCAGGGTGAAGAGAGCCAGATTCGATGAAAGGGCCACTCTGCCTGCTCTTGGATTTGTACCTGTTAACAAACCGATCCTGACAGCATCGTACGAAGTTGCTTACCTGATCGCAAAGCAGGGCAAGCCACACACCATTGGTGAAACACTTGTGAAACCAGCTGCATTAAAGATGGCGAATCTGATACTCGGAACAGCGGCCGAAGGTAAATTATCCCAAATTCCCCTTTCAAATGACACCGTCAGTGACAGAATAGAAGACATGAGTAAAGACATCTTGGCTCAAGTAGTCGCGGATCTGATTTCAAGCCCGGCAAAATTCAGCCTTCAACTCGACGAAACCACAGACGTTTCTGATCTAAGCCAGCTTGCTGTTTTTGTACGCTATGTGAAAGACATGATAAAAGAGTTTTTATTTTGTAAGCCTCTTACAACAACAACGAAGGCAGCTGATGTGAAGAAGCTTGTGGATGACTTCTTCAGAGACAACAATCTTTCATGGGATATGGTTTCTGCAGTTTGTACGGACGGAGCTCCAGTCATGCTGGGAAGAAAGTCTGGTTTTGGTGCGCTAGTAAAGGCTGATGCACCACACATCATTGTGACGCATTGTATTCTGCACAGGCATGCGTTGGCAACAAAAACCTTACCTCCAAAAATGGCAGAAGTATTAAAAACTGTGGTGGAATGTGTGAACTATGTGCGAAAAAGTGCTCTGAGGCACCGCATCTTCAGTGAGCTGTGTAAAGAAATGGGCTCTGAATTTGAGGTACTTCTGCTCCATTCTAATATTCGGTGGTTATCCCGGGGACAGGTGCTGAATCGTGTTTTTGCCATGCGTGTGGAATTAGCCCTGTTTTTGCAAGAGCACCAACACTGCCATGCAGATTGCTTCAAAAATCCTGAGTTCATTCTCATTTTAGCGTACATGGCTGATATATTCGCAGCTCTCAATCATCTCAATCAGCAGATGCAGGGTGGTGGAGTCAATATCATGGAAGCGGAAGAACACCTGAAGGCTTTTCAAAAAAAGCTACCGTTATGGAAACGACGAACAGAGAACAATAACTTCGCAAACTTCCCGCTTCTGGACGACTGTGCAAGTAAGATCGAAGATGTGTCTGGAATCGGAGATATTTCTGTATCCACGGAACTGAAGCAAACAATTGCCACGCACTTAGATGAGCTTGCAAAGTCTCTCGACGGATATTTCCCTACAAGAGAGTCATATCCAGCATGGGTGAGACAGCCGTTCACGTTTGCTGTTGAAACAGCAGATGTCAATGATGAATTCCTCGACGAAATCATTGAAATTCAGCAGAGCCAGGTTCAACAGCAACTCTTCAGAACAACAACGCTCTCAACGTTTTGGTGTCGACAAATGAACAAGTATCCAGTTATTGCTAAGAAAGCCCTGGATTTTTTTTATACCATTTGTTACAACATATCTTTGTGAGCAATCCTTTTCGAGGATGCTGGACATAAAAACGAAGAAAAGGAACAGACTTTGCTGTGAAAATGACATGAGAGTGGCACTTGCCAAGGTGAAGCCACGCATATCTGAACTGATCTCTCAAAGGCAACAGCAGAAGTCACATTGATTTCCAGGTATGTAATTTGTTGTGAGTTTATGCATTGTGTTGGTTTTATTCTTTGAACAAGGTAATGTTCATGCACGGCTCATTTTGTGTACCAGTAAAAAACATATCTATGTCTTGAATTTGAAAAAAATCACATTTTATTTTTCACTAAAGAGGGGTTCGGTGAATGCGCATATGAAACTGGTGGGGTTCGGTACCTCCAACAAGGTTAAGAACCACTGATCTAGACCCTAACACCTGCTGTTGTATATTTGGAGTCTGAGTCTACAGTTCTATGTGTGAGTCTACGGGTCCCTCTGTGAGTCTACGGGTCTCTCTGTGATTCTCTGTATCTGTGTGAGTCTATGTATCTCTGTGTGAGTCTACGGGTCTCTGTGTGAGTCTAAAGGTCTCTGTGTGAGTCTACGGGTCTCTGTGTGAGTCTATGGGTCTCTGTGTGAGTCTACGGGTCTCTGTGTGGTCTATGGGTCTCTGTGTAAGTCTTCGCGTCTCTGTGTGAGTCTATGGGTCTCTGTGTGAGTCTACGGGTCTCTGTGTGAGTCTACGGGTCTCTGTGTGAGTCTACGGGTCTCTGCTGTGTGAGTCTACGGGTCTCTGTGTGAGTCTACGGGTCTCTCTGTTATTCTCTGTATCTGTGTGAGTCTATGTATCTCTGTGTGAGTCTACGGGTCTCTGTGTGAGTCTATGGGCCTCTCTGTGATTCTCTGTGTCTGTGTGAGTCTATGTATCTCTGTGTGAGTTTACGGATTTCTGTGTGAGTCTACATGTCTCTGTGTGAGTCTATGGATCTCTGTGTGAGTCTATGGGTCTATGTGTGAGTCTGTGTGTCTCTGTGTGAGTCTATGTATCTCTGTGTGAGTCTATGTATCTCTGTGTGAGTCTACGGGTCTCTGTGTGCGTCTACGGGTCTCTCTGTGATTCTCTGTATCTGTGTGAGTCTATATATCTCTGTGTGAGTCTATGTATCTCTGTGTGAGTCTACATGTCTCTGTGTGCGTCTACGGGTCTCTGTGTGAGTCTATGTATCTCTGTGTGAGTCTATGTATCTCTGTGTGAGTCTACATGTCTCTGTGTGCGTCTTCGGGTCTCTGTCTGATTCTCCCTCTCTCTGTGTGAGTCTACGGGTCTCTGTGTGAGTCTACAGATCTCTGTGTGAGTCTATGTATCTCTGTGTGAGTTTACGGATTTCTGTGTGAGTCTACATATCTCTGTGTGAGTCTATGGATCTCTGTGTGAGTCTATGGGTCTATGTGTGAGTCTGTGTGTCTCTGTGTGAGTCTATGTATCTCTGTGTGAGTCTATGTATCTCTGTGTGAGTCTACGGGTCTCTGTGTGCGTCTACGGGTCTCTCTGTGATTCTCTGTATCTGTGTGAGTCTATGTATCTCTGTGTGAGTCTATGTATCTCTGTGTGAGTCTACATGTCTCTGTGTGCGTCTACGGGTCTCTGTGTGAGTCTATGTATCTCTGTGTGAGTCTATGTATCTCTGTGTGAGTCTACATGTCTCTGTGTGCGTCTACGGGTCTCTGTGTGAGTCTATGTATCTCTGTGTGAGTTTATGGGTCTCTGTGTGAGTCTACGGGTCTCTGTGTGAGTCTATGGGTCTCTGTGTGAGTCTACGGGTCTCTGTGTGATTCTCTCTCTCTCTCTGTGTGAGTCTACGGGTCTCTGTGTGAGTCTACAGATCTCTGTGTGAGTCTATGGGTCTCTGTGTGAGTCTATGGGTCTCTGTGTGAGTCTATGGGTCTCTGTGTGAGTCTACGGGTCTCTGTGTGAATCTCTCTATCTCTGTGTGAGTCTACGGGTCTCTGTGTGAGTCTACAGATCTCTGTGTGAGTCTATGGGTCTCTGGGTGAGTCTATGGTCTCTGTGTGAGTCTACGGATTTCTGTGTGAGTCTATGGGTCTCTGTGTGGTCTATGGGTCTCTGTGTAAGTCTTCGAGTCTCTGTGTGAGTCTATGGGTCTCTGTGTGAGTCTACGGGTCTCTGTGTGGTCTATGGGTCTCTGTGTAAGTCTTCGCGTCTCTGTGTGAGTCTTTGGGTCTCTGTGTGAGTCTACGGGTCTCTGTGTGAGTCTACGGGTCTCTGTGTGAGTCTAGGGGTCTCTGCTGTGTGAGTCTACGGGTCTCTGTGTGAGTCTACGGGTCTCTGCTGTGTGAGTCTACGGGTCTCTGTGTGCGTCTTCGGGTCTCTGTTTGATCCTCCCTCTCTCTGTGTGAGTCTACGGGTCTCTGTGTGAGTCTACAGATCTCTGTGTGAGTCTATGGGTCTCTGTGTGAATCTGTGGGTCTCTCTGTGAGTCTACGGATCTCTGCTGTGTGAGTCTACGGGTCTCTGTGTGAGTCTACAGATCTCTGTGTGAGTCTATGGGTCTCTGTGTGAGTCTATGGGTCTCTGTGTGAGTCTACGGATTTCTGTGTGAGTCTATGGATCTCTGTGTGGTCTATGGGTCTCTGTGTAAGTCTTCAGGTCTCTGTGTGAGTCTATGGGACTTTGTGTGAGTCTACAGGTCTCTGTGTGAGTCTACGGGTCTCTGTGTGAGTCTACGGGTCTCTATGTGTGAGTCTACGGGTCTCTCTGTGATTCTCTGTATCTGTGTGAGTCTATGTATCTCTGTGTGAGTCTATGTATCTCTGTGTGAGTCTACATGTCTCTGTGTGCGTCTACGGGTCTCTGTGTGAGTCTATGTATCTCTGTGTGAGTCTATGTATCTCTGTGTGAGTCTACATGTCTCTGTGTGCGTCTACGGGTCTCTGTGTGAGTCTATGTATCTCTGTGTGAGTTTATGGGTCTCTGTGTGAGTCTACGGGTCTCTGTGTGAGTCTATGGGTCTCTGTGTGAGTCTACGGGTCTCTGTGTGATTCTCTCTCTCTCTCTGTGTGAGTCTACGGGTCTCTGTGTGAGTCTACAGATCTCTGTGTGAGTCTATGGGTCTCTGTGTGAGTCTATGGGTCTCTGTGTGAGTCTATGGGTCTCTGTGTGAGTCTACGGGTCTCTGTGTGAATCTCTCTATCTCTGTGTGAGTCTACGGGTCTCTGTGTGAGTCTACAGATCTCTGTGTGAGTCTATGGGTCTCTGGGTGAGTCTATGGTCTCTGTGTGAGTCTACGGATTTCTGTGTGAGTCTATGGGTCTCTGTGTGGTCTATGGGTCTCTGTGTAAGTCTTCGAGTCTCTGTGTGAGTCTATGGGTCTCTGTGTGAGTCTACGGGTCTCTGTGTGGTCTATGGGTCTCTGTGTAAGTCTTCGCGTCTCTGTGTGAGTCTTTGGGTCTCTGTGTGAGTCTACGGGTCTCTGTGTGAGTCTACGGGTCTCTGTGTGAGTCTAGGGGTCTCTGCTGTGTGAGTCTACGGGTCTCTGTGTGCGTCTTCGGGTCTCTGTTTGATCCTCCCTCTCTCTGTGTGAGTCTACGGGTCTCTGTGTGAGTCTACAGATCTCTGTGTGAGTCTATGGGTCTCTGTGTGAATCTGTGGGTCTCTCTGTGAGTCTACGGATCTCTGCTGTGTGAGTCTACGGGTCTCTGTGTGAGTCTACAGATCTCTGTGTGAGTCTATGGGTCTCTGTGTGAGTCTATGGGTCTCTGTGTGAGTCTACGGATTTCTGTGTGAGTCTATGGATCTCTGTGTGGTCTATGGGTCTCTGTGTAAGTCTTCAGGTCTCTGTGTGAGTCTATGGGACTTTGTGTGAGTCTACAGGTCTCTGTGTGAGTCTACGGGTCTCTGTGTGAGTCTATGGGTCTCTATGTGAGTCTCCGGGTCTCTGTGGTCTATGGGTCTCTGTGTAAGTCTTCGCGTCTCTTTGTGAGTCTATGGGTCTCTGTGTGAGTCTACGAGTCTCTGTGTGAGTCTACGGGTCTCTGTGTGAGTCTACGGGTCTCTGCTGTGTGAGTCTACGGGTCTCTGTGTGAGTCTACGGGTCTCTGTGTGAGTCTACGGGTCTCTGCTGTGTGAGTCTACGGGTCTCTGTGTGATTCTCTCTCTCTGTGTGAGTCTACGGGTCTCTGTGTGAGTCTACAGATCTCTGTGTGAGTCTATGGGTCTCTGTGTGAGTCTATGGGTCTCTGTGTGAGTCTACGGATCTCTGCTGTGCGAGTCTACGGGTCTCTGTGTGAGTCTACGGGTCTCTGTGTGAGTCTATGGTCTCTGTGTGAGTCTACTCGTCTCTTTGTGAGTCTACAGGTCTCTGTGTGAGTCTACGGGTCTCTGTGTGAGTCTATGGGTCTCTGTGTGAGTCTACGGGTCTCTGTGTGGTCTATGGGTCTCTGTGTAAGTCTTCGGGTCTCTGTGTGAGTCTATGGGTCTCTGTGTGAGTCTACGGGTCTCTGTGTGAGTCTATGGGTCTCTGTGTGAGTCTACAGATCTCTGTTGTGTGAGTCTACGGGTATCTGTGTGAGTCTACGGGTCTCTGTGTGAGTCTACGGGTCTCTGTGTGAGTCTATGGGTCTCTGTGTGAGTCAATGGGTCTCTGTGTGAGTCTACGGGTCTCTGTGTGAGTCTATGGGTCTCTGTGTGTCTATGGATCTCTGCTGTGTGAGTCTACGGGTCTCTGTGTGAGCCTACGGGTCTCTGTGTGAGTCTACGGGTCTCTGTGTGAGTCTTTGGGTCTCTGTGTGAGTCTACAGGTCTCTGTGTGAGTCTACGGGTCTCTGTGTGAGTCTATGGGTCTCTGTGTGAGTCTCCGGTCTCTGTGTGGTCTATGGGTCTCTGTGTAATTCTTCGAGTCTCTGTGTGAGTCTATGGGTCTCTGTGTGAGTCTACGGGTCTCTGTGTGAGTCTACGGGTCTCTCTGTGATTATCTTTATCTGTGTGAGTCTATTTATCTCTGTGTGAGTCTATGGATCTATGTGTAAGTCTATTGGTCTCTGTGTGAGTCTATGCATCTCTGTGTGAGTCTACGGGTCTCTGTGTGAGTCTACGGGTCTCTGTGTGAGTCTACGGCTCTCTGTGTGAGTCTACGGGTCTCTGTGTGAGTCTACGGGTCTTTGCTGTGTGAGTCTACGGGTCTCTGTGTGAGTCTACGGGTCTCTGCTGTGTGAGTCTACGGGTCTCTGTGTGAGTCTACGGGTCTCTGCTGTGTGAGTCTACGGGTCTCTGTGTGAGTCTACGGGTCTCTGCTGTGTGAGTCTACGGGTCTCTGTGTGTGAGTCTACGGGTGTCTGCTGTGTGAGTCTACGGGTTTCTGTGTGAGTCTACGGGTCTCTGTGTGAGCCTACGGGTCTCTGTGTGAGTCTACGGGTCTCTGTGTGAGTCTACGGGTCTCTGTGTGAGTCTATGGGTCTCTGTGTGAGTCTACGGGTCTCTGTGTGATTCTCTCTCTCTCTCTGTGTGAGTCTACGGGTCTCTGTGTGAGTCTACAGATCTCTGTGTGAGTCTATGGGTCTCTGTGTGAGTCTATGGGTCTCTGTGTGAGTCTATGGGTCTCTGTGTGAGTCTACGGGTCTCTGTGTGAGGCTATGTGTCTCTCTAAGTATACGGGTATCTGTGTGAGTCTACGGGTCTCTGCTGTGTGAGTCTACGGGTCTCTGCTGTGTGAGTCTACGGGTCTCTGTGTGTGTGTTGAATTCCGCTCGCACCGTGCCCAATCAGAGGCGCGGCTGTCGGGAACTTAAACACGACGCTTCCTCTCTACCTTCCAGGGAGTCATTGGCTCGGAGGGCCAGCGTGAGGCTGCTGCCCGTGGACACGATGCTCTGCTTCCCCGTGGAGCCCAGGGGCGTCGAGCAGAGCAGGGCCAGACTCTCGGCGGCCAGCGAGGCTCCGTCGAGCACCTCCACGCTGTCGATGGCGCACGGCTCGGAGGCGCTCAGCCTGCCATCGTCAGCAAATAACGATTCACCGCGCGCAGGTCTGAACGTCGCACACGTAGGTAAGCAATGCAATTCAAACGAGTCTACGGGTCTCTGTGCGATTCTCTCTATCTCTGTGTGAGTCTAAGCGTCTCTGTGTGAGTCTACGGGTATCTGTGTGAGTCTACGGGTCTCTGTGTGAGTCTACGGGTCTCTGTGTGAGTCTACGGGTCTCTCTGTGATTTTCTCTATCTCTGTGTGAGTCTACGGGTCTCTGTGTGAGTCTACGGGTCTCTGTGTGAGTCTACGGGTCTCTGTGTGAGTCTACGGGTCCCTCTGTGTGATTCTCTCTATCTCTGTGTGAGTCTACGGGTTTCTGTGTGAGTCTACGGGTCTCTGTGTGAGTCTACGGGTCTCTGTGTGAGTCTACGGGTCTCTGTGTGAGTCTACGGGTCTCTCTGTGTGATTCTCTCTATCTCTGTGTGAGTCTACGGGTTTCTGTGTGAGTCTACGGGTCTCTCACACAGAGAGGAAAAAAAGGCGTACAAGTAGTGCAAGAAACTTCCATTTCGATGTTTGATCCTAATAACAATCGTAACGCAATACAGAGTGAAATTTTAAGGCGCAAATCCGTACTAAATAAATAAATAACGGGCCAACTCTTTGGGTTTTTTCGGTAAAGTCACGCAGAAATAATACAAAATAAAATTAGCATACGAGGTTTCTATCGCAACACAAGCAATCAACATCAGGTAGAGGAAACACATAACCGCAGATATACCTGATGATGATTGCTTGGGTTGCGATCGAAACGTCGTATGCTATTATATCATTTTATTTTTTATTATTTCCACGTGACTTTACAGTAAAGAAAACAAAGAGTAATTCCTGCAGTCACAAAAGCGCCTAATCAAAATCGGGCCAAACCAAGCCCCTCTAAAACTTTCTAAAAACAATGCTACGTACAACAGCGTGACACTTTTCCCAACAAACGTCATTAAAACTTTACAATAGCGACGCACGTAAACACACATCACACACACACATCACACACACACACGCCACTGAACCAAGCGTCCTTCGCTAGATGCATAAGTCAATCCATAACAGCCGGATTAACAAGAGCAGAAGCAGCAGCGCAACTATAATCGGGGAGGGCAGAGAGGCGTTCGGGGCAGACGCGTGCGTGCGGACGGACGGACGTGTGGGTTGGTGGGTGACCAAGATGATTAGATCTTCCGGTGAAAGATCAGGTGTACGTGTATGGATGGGGGGTTGGTGGGTGTGTTAACCAAGGTGGTTCAATGTCGCGATCGTGGCTCACCAATGCGATGCGCAAATTACGCCGGCTCACTCACTCACCTACTCACTCACTCACTGACTCACTCACTCACTCACTGATTCACTCACTCATCCACTCACTCATCCACTCACTCACTCACTGACTCACTCACTCACTGACTCACCCACTCACGCACTCACCGACTCACTCATCCACTCACTCACTGAATCACCCACTCACTGACTCACTCACTCACTGACTCACCCACTCACTGATTCACCCACTCACCGACTCACTCACTCACTAACTCACTCACTCACCGACTCACGCACTCACTGACTCACTCACTGACTCACTCACTAACTCACGCACTCACTGACTCACTCACTGACTCACTCACTAACTCACGCACTCACTGACTCACTCACTCACCGACTCACGCACTCACTCGCTCACTCACTGACTCACTTACTCACTAACTCACCCACTCACCGACTCACGCACTCACTCACCGACTCACGTACTCACTGACTCACTCACTCACCTACTCACTCACAAACTCACTCACTAACTCACCCACTCACTGACTCACCCACTCACTCACTCACCTACTCACTCACTCACACACTCACTGACTCACTCACTCACCTACTCACTCATCCACTCACTCACTGACTCACTCACTAACTCACACACTCACTGACTCACTCACTCACCTACTCACTCATCCACTCACTCACTGACTCACTCACTAACTCACGCACTCACTGACTCACTCACTCACTTACTCACTCATCCACTCACTCACTGACTCACTCACTAACTCACCCACCCACTCACTCACCTACTCACTCATCCACTCACTCACTGACGTTGATTCTAAATGTGGAGTGAAAAACCGGAGGACCTGGAAAAAATTCAATGCGACCACGTGGAGAGAGAGATATACGGTGGAGAGGAGATGTTCACTACCTCGCCTAGTATACAGGAGGTCGTGGGTTCCATCCAGACCCTGACGATGCCTGCTGCTGCTGTATATTTGGAGTCTGCGTCTCTCTCTCTCATCATCACGGTGGCTAGGAGATGTTAACTTCCTCGCCTGGTCTACAGGAGGTCTATGTGGAGTCTGTGTCTCTCTCTCATTATCATGGTGGCTAGGAGATGTTAACTACCTCGCCTGGTATGCAGGAGGCCGTGGGTTCGATTCCGACCCTGACGATGCCTGCTGCTGTATATTTGTAGTCTGTGTGTCTCTCTATCTCATCATCATCACGGTGGCTAGGAGATGTTGACTACCTCGCCTGGTATACAGGAGGTCTATGTGGAGTCTGTGTCTCTCATCATCACGGTGGCTAGGAGATGTTAACTACCTCGTCTGGTATACAGGAGGTCTATGTGGAGTCTGTCTCTCTCTCATCATTACGTTGGCTAGGAGATGTTAACTACCTCGCCTAGTATACAGGAGGTCGTGGATTCCATCCCGACCCTGACGATGCCTGCTGCTGCTGTATATTTGGAGTCTGCGTCTCTCTCTCTCTCTCATCATCACGGTGGCTAGGAGATGTTAACTACCTCGCCTGGTATACAAGAGGTCTATGTGGAGTCTGTGTCTCTCTCATCATCACGGTGGCTAGGAGATGTTAACTACCTTGCCTGGTCTACAGGAGGTCGTGGGTTCCATCCCGACCCTAACACCTGCTGCTGTATATTTGGAGTTTGCATGTCTCTCTCATCATCACGGTGGCTAGGAAATGTTAACTACCTCGCCTGGTATGCAGGAGGTCGTGGGTTCTATCCCGACCCTGACGATGCCTGCTGCTGTATATGTGGAGATTGTGTGTGTCTCTCTCTCTCATCATCACGGTGGCTAGGAGATGTTAACTACCTGGCCTGGTATACAGGAGGTCGTGGGTTCCATCCCGACCCTGAAGATGCCCGCTGCTGCTGTATATTTGAAGTCTGCGTCTCTCTCTCATCATCATCTATGGGTCTGTATGGGTCTCTATGCGTCTCTATGGGTCTCTATGCGTCTCTATGGGTCTCTATTGGTCTCTATGTATCACAATGGATCTCTATGATTATCTATGGGTCTCTATAGGTCTTTATGTATCTCAATGGATCTCTATGTATATCTATGGGTCTCTATGGGACTCTATGTATCTCTATGGGTCTCTATGTAGCTCAATGCATCTCTATGTATATCTATGGGGCTCTATGTATATCTATGGGTCTCTATGTATATTTATGGGTCTCTATGCGTCTCTATGGGTCTCTATTGGTATCTATGTATCTCAATGAATCTCTATGGGTCTCTATGTAAATCTATGGGTCTCTATGCATATCTATGGGTCTCTATGTATATCTATGGGTCTCTATGGGTCTCTATGTATCTCAATGGATCTCTATGTATCTCTATGGGTCTCTATGGGTCTCTATGTATATGGGTCTCTATGTATCTCTATGTATCTCTATGTATATGTATGGGTCTCTATGCATTTCTATGCATCTCTATGCGTCTCTATGGGTCTATATGCTTATATATGGCTCTCTTTGTATCTCTATGTGTAGCTACGTATCTCTATGGGTCTCTATGGATCTATATGGGTCTCTATGAGTCTCTATGAGTGTCTGGGTCTTCATGGGTCTCTATGGGTCTCTATGGGTCAGTGTGTATCTCAATGGATCTCTATGTATATCCATGGGTTCTATGTATCTCAATGCATCTCTATGTATATCTATGGGTCTCTATGGGGCTCTATGTATCTCTATGGGTCTCTATGTATCTCAATGCATCTCTATGTATATCTATGGGGCTCTATGTATATCTATGGATCTCTATGTATATCTATGGGTCTCTATGTATTTCTATGGGTCTCTATGGGTCTCTAACTATCTCAATGGATCTCTATGTATATCTATGGGTCTCTATGTATCTCAATGCATCTCTATGTATATCTATGGGTCTCAATGGGACTCTATGTATCTCTATGGGTCTCTATGTATCTCAATGCATCTGTATGTACACCTATGGGTCTCTATGAATATCTATGGGTCTGTATGGGTCTCTATGGGTCTCTATGCGTCTATATGCGTCTCTATGCGTCTCTATGGGTCTCTATTGGACTCTATGTATCTCAATGGATCTCTATCTATCTCTATGGGTCTCTATGTATATCTATGCGTCTCTATGGGTCTCTATGTATCTCAATGGATCTCTATGTATCTCTATGGGTCTCTATGGGTCTCTATGTATATATATGGGTCTCTATGTATCTCTATGGATCTCTATGTATATTTATCAGTCTCTATGCATTTCTATGCATCTCTATGCGTCTCTATGGGTCTATATGCTTATAAACGGCTCCCTTTGTATCTCTACGTGTAGCTACGTATCTCTATGGGTCTCTATGGGTCTATATAGGTCTCTATGTATATCTATGGGTCTCTATGGGTCTCTATGTATCTCAATTGATCTCTATGAGTCTCTATGAGTGTCTGGGTCTTCATGGGTCTCTATGTATATCTATGGGTCTCTATATCTTTGTATCTATATGGGTATCTACGTATTTCTATGGGTCTCTATGTATCTCTGTGGGTCTCTATGCATCTATATGGGTCTCTATATGTCTCTGTGTGTCTCTATGATTCTCTGTGTGTCTCTATGAGTCTCTGTGTGTCTCTATGAGTCTCTGTGTGTCTCTATGCATTTTCACTTATGTCTGTGTGTCTCTATGCGTCTCTATGGGTCTCTATGTATCTCTGTGGGTCTTTATGTGTCTCTATGGGTCTCTATGTATCTCTGTGGGTCTCTATGCATCTATATGGGTCTCTATGCGTCTCTGTGTGTCTCTATGAGTCTCTGTGTGTCTCTATGAGTCTCTGTGCGTCTCTATGCATTTTCACTCATGTCTATGGGTCTCTATGCATCTATATGGGAATCGATGAGTCTCTGTGTGTCTCTATGAGTCTCTGTGCGTCTCTATGCATTTTCACTTATGTCTGTGGGTATCTATGCATCTACATGGGTCTCTATGCATCTCTGTGTGTCTATATGAGTCTCTGTGCGTCTTTATGCATTTTCACTCATGTCTGTGGGTCTCTATGCATTAATTATGCATCTACATAATTAATCGATTCACTCATGATTCATCGATTCACTAATAATTCGTCGATTCCCTCAGCATTCAATCACCATTCACTCATCACTCATCATTCCATCATAATTCACTCATCACTCATCATTCACTCATCTTTCACTCATCATTCAATAATAACTAATCATTCACTCATAATTAATCGATGCACTCATAATTCCTACAGAGCAGCAGGGGTGGTGTGGGGTGGGTGTCTTACCCTGCTGGTGAACATATAAATTGCAGGTTTCGTTTATCTCGGGGCTGCTGAGTGGGTGATGAGCGTGGGTGAGTGTGGGTGAGTGTGGGTGAGGAGCATGGGTGAGGGTGAGCATGGGTGAGGGTGAGCGTGGGTGAGGGTGTGGGTGAGCGTGGCTGAGGGTGTGGGTGAGCGTGGGTGAGGTTATGGGTGAGGAGCATGGGTGAGGGTGTGGGTTTTGGTGTGGGTGAGCGTGGCTGAGGGTGTGGGTGAGCGTGGGTGAGGTTATGTGTGAGGAACATGGGTGAGGGTGTGGGTTTTGGTGTGGGTGAGTGTGGGTGAGCGTGGGTGAGTGTGGGTGAGGTTATGGGTGAGGAGCATGGGTGAGGGTGTGGGTGAGGAGCGTGGATGAGTATGGTTGAGGGTGTAGCTGAGTGTGGGTGAGGGTGTGGGTGAGTGTAGGTGAGCGTGGGTGAGCGTGGGTGAGGTTATGGGTGAGGAGCGTGAGTGAGGGTGTGGGTGAGTGAGTGTGGGTGAGCGTGGGTGAGGGTGTGGGTGAGCGTGGGTGAGTGTGGGTGAGGGTATGGGTGAGTGTGAGTGTGGGTGAGCGTGGGTGACCAATCGCTCTTTAATTTCATCAAAAAAGTAACCTGCAGCGCCACGCCTGTTACCATCATTCGGGGAAGGAACGGCGATCCAATCTCTGACCCCCAGGAACAGGTTTGAAGATTTGCTGAGCATTTCTGTGAGGTCCTGGGGGAGAAGAAATCTCTCAGCCTGGAAAACAACGTGGGACAAAGTGGGGATGCCCCTGCCGAGGCTGCGGTGCCTCATATATTGGAGGAAGAAGTCACCCCCTGTGAGTGGCTGGCTGAGGTGCCATCTGTTGAGGAAGTACTGAAGGCGATCCAGAATCTGAGACCAGGAAAGGCAGCGGGCAGAGATGATCTCCCAAGCAAAATGCTGAGGGAGGGTGGCGTTTGTGCACAGACTGCCCTACATGACATCATAACAACAGTCTGGACCTACTGGATGGGTTCCGCAGGATTGGAAGGATGCCCTGGTGGTCCCCCTCTTTAAGAAGGGGGACCGCACAGACTGTAACAACTACAGGGGCATCTCACTCCTCAGTGTACCGGGAAAGGTCCTGGCAAGGATTATTCAACATCGCCTCGCCAGGCACGCTGAGGAGAGGCTTGCGGAGCCCCAATGCGGTTTCAGGAAAGGGCAGTCCTGCACAGATGCCATATTTTCTGTCCGTCTGCTACAGCAGAGGTGTAGAGAATTCTAACAAGACCTACAGCTCTGCTTTATTGACCTTGTCAAGGCCTATGATACCATCAGTAGGACTGGGCTCTGGGTTGTTTTTCGTGCTTTTGGAGTCCCTGACCTGCTGCTCACGATCATTAAGGACCTTCATGATGGTGAGCGGGCCCAGGTAAAACTACGTGGACGAGAGTCGGAGCCATTCCCTGTACACGTTGGGGTGCGACAGGGATGTCCTCTGGCTCCCACATTATTTAACATTTATTTCGACCACGTAGTTCGTGAAGCCTACTATAGCTGTAGCGGATAAATTTCCATCTGATGCAGATACAATGGGAGGTTGATTGATGCCCGGGTGCGGTCAAAGGATGGCTGCTCCCTATTGCTCAACCACGTTATGTATGCCGATGATCTGCTAATTGCTGCTCACTCAGAGGAGAAGTTGGAGGCGCTGCTGCTGAACCTGGAGCGTGCCACTAAGAGGTGGGGCCTTACCATCAGCCCCACCAAAACTAAGCACCTGCCTGGGTATTTTGTACCATCGGACACTCCACCCCCACAACTCCCAATTGGTGATAGCGGAGTTGTGGAGAGAGTGGAGAGTGTCCCATACCTTGGAAGTGTGCTCATGACCGGCTCCGGTTTAGCAGCAGAGATCTCCGAATCAGTCGAGCGGCAATATCTTTTGATCAGTTGCGTAACACTGTGTGGAAGCTACCTGGTCTGTCGCTCCGCATGAAGCTTCAGGTCTTCTCTGCCACGGTCATTCCTTCCCTTCTCTACGCATGCGATACGTGGACCCCCCTAATGGAACATCTTCGCCGGTTAGAAACATTTAGGCTGGCCTGCCTACAATCCATCCTGAGTTTAACCATGCTGGATTGTGTGAGGAGTTCACAAATCCTTGAAAAAAAGTCCCATCGGCGAGCTCCTCTGGCAGGCAATGCTGCGTTGGCTGGGTCATGTAGCCCGCATGCCCAGCCACCGCATGCCTAAACAGCTTTTGTTCGGCCGGATCGAGGGGGCTAAATGGGCGCGGCACGGGCTAGAGAAGAGATGGAGTGATGTGGTACAGGAGGACGTGGAGCTGAGTGGACTTGCCGATGACTGGTACCGGCAGTGTCAAGATCGGCCTCAGTAGAGGAGGCTCGTGAAGGACGCTACTGGGCAGTTGGAGGTAGTCGCCCTCCAACAACAACGGAGGGCGGAGGAGCGACGCTCACAACAACGAGCGGAGCGCCAGGTGGCTGAAGCACAGCAGGTTGGCACAGTAGGGTGCACAGGTGGTGCATCAGCCAGTCATCTCAGTCATCTCAGTCAGTCGACCCGTGGCACTTGGGTCTGCCCCGTGACCTCCTGCCAGCGGGCGTTCGACACTTCACGTGGCCCCAACGTGCGCATGGCCTAGCACAAGCGTCGTGGTGACATCACCACCACTTAGTGGCGAATGGCGGTTGTTGTTGAGTGTGGGTGATGGTGTGGGTAAGCATGGGTGAACGTGGATGAGGGTATGGGTGAGCGTGGGTGAGGGTGTGGGTGAGAGCGTGGGTGAGAGTGGGTGACGAGCGTGGGTGAGCACCCACCTCGTGCTAACGAAGCGAAGTTTGATGATGAAGGAGTAGCCGGTGGTGATGGTGAAGATGACCTCCTGTGAGGTCGTGTTGTCCGTGAACCCCGGGGAGCAGAAGTTTCCGCTCGTGCCGGAGAACGCTGCCGAGACAGAGACAGACGCAGAGAGACAGAGAGAGACATAGAGAGACAGAGAGACACAGAGACACAGAGAGATAGAGACAGAGAGATACACAGAGAGACAGAAAGACACAGAGAGAGAGACACACAGAGAGACGCAGAGATAGAGAGAGACACAGAGAGACAGAGAGACACAGAGAGACAGAGATAGACACAGAGCTAGAGAGAGACTAAGAGAGACAGAGAGACGCAGAGAGACAGAGAGACACAGAGAGACAGAGAGATACAGAGAGAGAGACACAGAGAGACAGAGAGACGCAGAGAGATAGAGAGATAAAGAGAGAGACAAAGAGAGAGACAGAGACACAGAGACAGAGAGACACAGAGAGACAGAGAGACACAGAGAGACAGAGAGATAGAGAGAGAGACAGAGAGAGACAGAGAAACAGAGAGGCACAGAGAGAGAGGCAGAGAGAGACAGAGAGAGATAGGCATAGAGACAGAATAACAACAACAAAATCCAGAAAAACGCATGTCAAAAATGTTACAAATTGATTCGCATTTTAATGAGGGAATTAAGTATTTGACCCCTCTGCAAAACATGACTTAGTACTTGGTGGCAAAACCCTTGCTGGCAATCACAGAGGTCAGACGTTTCTTGAAGTTGGCCACCAGGTTTGCACACATCTCAGGAGAGATTTTGTCCCACTCCTCTTTGCAGATCTTCTCCAAGTCATTAAAGTTTCGAGGCTGACGTTTGGCAACTCGAACCTTCAGCTCCCTCCACAGATTTTCCATGGGATTAAGGTCTGGAGACTTGCTAGGCCACTCCAGGACCTTAATGTGCTTCTTCTTGAGCCATTCCTTTGTTGCCTTGGCCGTGTGTTTTGGGTCATTGTCATGCTGGAATACCCATCCACGACTCATTTTCAATGCCCTGGCTGAGTGAAGGAGGCTCTCACCCAAGATTTGATGGTACATAGCCCCGTCCATCGTCCCTTTAATGCGGTGAAGTTGTCCTGTCCCCTTAGCAGAAAAACACCCCCAAAGCATAATGTTTCCACCTCCATGTTTGACGGTGGGGATGGTGTTCTTGGGGTCATAGGCAGCATTCCTCCTCCTCCAAACACAGCGAGTTGAGTTGATGCCAAAGAGCTCCATTTTGGTCTCATCTGACCACAACACTTTCACCCAGGTGTCCTCTAAATCATTCAGATGTTCATTGGCAAACTTCAGACGGGCATATATATGTGCTTTCTTGAGCAGGGGGACCTTGCGGGCGCTGCAGGATTTCAGTCCTTCACGGCATAGTGTGTTACCAATTGTTTTATTGGTGACTATGGTCCCAGCTGCCTTGAGATCATTGACAAGATCCTTCCTTGTAGTTCTGGGCTGATTCTTCACCGTTCTCATGATCATTGCAACTCCACGAGGTGGGATCTTGCATGGAGGCCAAGGCCGAGGGAGATTGACAGTTCTTTTGTGTTTCTTCCATTTGCGAATAATCGCACCAACTGTTGTTACCTTCTCACCAAGCTGCTTGGCAATGGTCTTGTAGCCCATTCCAGCCTTGTGTAGGTCTACAATCTTGTCCCTGACATCCATGGAGAGCTCTTTGGTCTTGGCCATGGTGGAGAGTTTGGAATCTGATTGATTGATTGCTTCTGGGGTCAGGTGTATTTTATACAGGTAACAAGCTGAGATTAGGAGCACTCCCTTTAAGAGAGTGCTCCTAATCTCAGCTTATTACCTGTATAAAAATCACCTGGGAGCCAGAAATCTTTTTGCTTGAGAGGGGGTCAAATACTTTTTTCCCTCATTAAAATGCAAATCAATTTATAACATTTTTGACATGCATTTTTCTGGATGTATTTGTTGTTATTCTGTCTCTCACTGTTCAAATAAACCTACCATTAAAATTATAGACTGATCATTTTTTGTCAGTGGGCAGACGTACAAAATCAGCAGGGGATCAAATACTTTTTTCCCTCACTGTATAGTGCAGTGTATAGTGTAGTGTTTAGTGAAGTGTATAATGTAGTGCATAGTGTAGTGTATAGTAGTGTATAGTGTAGTGTATAGTGTAGTGTATAGTAGTGTATAATGCAGTGTATAGTGTAGTGTATAGTGTAGTAGCGTATAGTGTAGTGTATAGTAGTGTACAGTGTAGTGTATAGTGTAGTGTACAGTGTATTGTATAGTAGTGTATAGTGTAGTGTATAGTGGTGTAGTGTATAGTGTACTGTATAGTAGTGTATAGTGGTGTAGTGTATAGTGTAGTGTATAGTGTAGTGTATAGTAGTGTATAGTGTAGTGTATAGTGTGTAGTGTATAGTGTAGTATATAGTAGTATTAGTAGCTTAGTGTATAGTGTAGTGTATAGTATTGTGTAGTGTATAGTATTGTATAGTGTAGTGTGTAGTGTTTAGTGTAGTATAGTGTGTAATGTAGTGTATAGTGTAGTGTATAGTGTAGTGTACAGTGTAGTGTATAGTGTAGTGTATAGTGTAGTGTATAGTGTATTGTACAGTGTAGTGTGTAGTGTATAGTGTAGTGTATAGTGTAGTGTATAGTGTAGCGTAAAGTGTAGTGTATAGTGTAGTGTATAGTGTAGTGTATAGTAGTATATTGTATAGCGTAGTGTGTAGTGTAGTGTACAGTGTAGTGTATGTTGTAGTGTATAGTGTAGTTTATAGTGTAGTGCAGTGTATAGTGTAGTGTACAGTGTATAGTGTAGTGTACAGTGTAGTGTATAGTGTAGTGTATAGTAGTGTATAGTGTAGTGTACAGTGTAGCGTATAGTAGTGTATAGTGTAGTGTATAGTGTAGTGTATAGTGTAGTGTATAGAAGTGTAGTGTATAGTAGTGTAGTGTATGGTGTAGTGTATCGTAGTGTATAGTAGTGTAGTGTATAGTGTAGTGTATCGTAGTGTATAGTGTAGTGTATAGTGTAGTGTACAGTGTCGTGTACAGTGTAGTGTGTATCGTAGTGTATAGTGTAGTGTATAGTGGTGTAGTGAATAGTGTAGTGTATAGTGTAGTGTATAGTAGTGTAGTGTATAGTGTAGTGTATAGTAGTGTATAGTGTAGTGTATAGTGTAGTGTATAGTGTAGTGTATAGTAGTGTAGTGTATAGTAGTGTAGTGTATAGTGTAGTGTATAGTAGTGTATAGTGTAGTGTATAGTGTAGTGTATACATTGCACCACTGCACGTAGCCACACCGTGTCTAACCGCGGGGGTGGGGGGGGTGATAGAAGACCAACATCCACTCACGGATATTGTAGCTCGTGGGCACTTGCGACGGAGGAGCACTCGTTCTCGTCGTCGGTGACATCATCCGTGACGTCGTCGATGACGTCATCGGTGACGTCGTCGGTGACGTCGTCGGCGGCAGAGGCGTCGTAGCAACGGTCGGAAATCCTGAAGCAACCGATTTTAAAAATAGATATATTTTAGCAAACAGAACGATGTGCGCATTCCATTTTAGCAACGACCACAGAATGGGAACCTTTATCAAGGCTTTCAGGAGGAATGCGATGAGCTTCGAAGCTCTTTTTCACCGATGTCCAGTGTAGTGTATTACAATGTAATGCCTCGTGTATAGTAGCGCGGTGTTTCATAGCGTCGTGTATTGCAGCGTAGCGTATAGTGCTGTACGTATGTAATGTGTACCCCCCAAGGGGTCTGTGTACCCCCAGGGGTCTGCGTACTCCCCAGGGGGTCTGTGTACCCCTAGGGGTCTGTGTACCCCCTAGGGGTCTGTGTACCCCTAGGGGTCTGTGTACCCCTAGGGGTCTGTGTACCCCCTAGGGGTCTGTGTACCCCCAGGGGTCTGTGTACCTCCTAGGGGTCTGTATACCCCTAGGGGTCTGTGTACCCCCTAGGGGTCTGTGTACCCCCTAGGGGTCTGTGTACCCCCAGGGGTCTGTGTACCTCCTAGGGGTCTGTATACCCCTAGGGGTCTGTGTACCCCCAGGGGTCTGTGTACCCCCTAGGGGTCTGTGTACCCCCAGGGGTCTGTGTACCCCTAGGGGTCTGTGTACCCCCTAGGGGATCTGTGTACCCCTAGGGGTCTGTGTACCCCCAGGGGTCTGTGTACCCCTAGGGGATCTGTGTACCCCCAGGGGTCTGTGTACCCCCTAGGGGTCTGTGTACCCCTAGGGGTCTGTGTACCCCTAGGGGTCTGTGTACCCCCAGGGGTCTGTGCACCCCTAGGGGTCTGCGTACCCCTAGGGGTCTGTGTAATCCCAGGGGTCTGTGCACCCCTAGGGGTCTGCGTACCCCTAGGGGTCTGTGTACCCCCAGGGGGTCTGTGTACCCCCAGGGGGTCTGTGTACCCCCAGGGGTCTGCGTACCCCTAGGGGTCTGTGTACTCCCCGGGGGGTCTGTGTACTCCCTAGGGGTCTGTGTACCCCCTAGGGGTCTGTGTACCCCCTAGGGGGTTTGTGTACCCCCAGGGGTCTGCGTACCCTATAGGGGGTCTGTGTATCCCCTAGGGGTCTGCGTACCCCCTAGGTGTCTGCATACCCCCTAGGGGTCTGCGTACCTCCAGGGGGTCTGTGTACCCCTAGGGGATCTGTGTACCCCTAGGGGATCTGTGTACCCCTAGGGGATGTGTGTACCCCTAGGGGTCTCTGTACCCCTAGGGGATCTGTGTACCACTGCTAGTCTATGGCACACCGCCGAGACGTCTGTAAGAAAGTGTTGGGCAGGCCTCACGACTTCTCCTACATTGAGGGCAGTGCATAATCGGATGTTTGAAGCAGAATCGGAGCATTTATAGAATCCGAAGAGCTGTAAAGTCCTTTTGTCACGGATGTCCAGTTCAGGGGCCATGGGGTAAGGACGTTACAACAACAACAACATACAGTTCAATTTTGATTGAAAGCTTTCGTGACTGCAGTAATTTATATTCTTAGCTCTTTCGGTAAAGTCACGTTGAAGGGAAACAATAAAATAATAAAATATATATAAAACAATAAAAATTCTCACGACGTTTCGACCACAACACAAACGGTCGTCATCAGGTTTGCGTTATGGTCGAAACGTCGTGAGAATTTTTATTGTTTTATATATATTTTATTCTGTTATTGTTTCCCTTCAACGTGACTTTACCGAAAGAGCTAAGTATATACCATACAGTTCTACGCACAAACACGATAGATAGTAAGCTTATCACGTAGGCTTTCGTGACCAATATCCATAATGTAAGGTTTTTTTGGGGGGGGGTGGGTTATATCGTGTAAATATATAAATGTGTCGGTAAACCAGCCACCACCCGACCACACCACCAACTAAGCAAGGGTTTTCATTTTGATTTAAAGCTTTCGTAACTGCAGTAATTCATATTCTTAGCTCTTTCGGTAAAGTCACGTTGAAGGGAAACAATAAAATAATAAAATATATATTGAATTTTTTTATTGTTCTATATATATTTTATTATTTTATTGTTTCCCTTCAACGTGACTTTACCGAAAGAGCTAAGGATATAAGGGTTTTCACGCAAACAGAATGCGGCCAAGTCGTTACTCGCACAGCGCGATAACCGGTTGTGTGTTCGAGAGCCAAGCGACAACGTTTACAAACCGAGTAACGACGTTTCGCCAGTGATTGCAACCAGCTTCATCAGGCGACAGCCAGATCCGTGGAGAAGCCCACCGGTTTCGTCGCTTAAAAATGACGACGACAATGTACGTTGAATTTTGATTCTAAAGCTTTCGTGACTGCGGTAATTCATATTCTTAGCTCTTTCGCTAAAGTCACGTTGAAGGGAAACAATAAAATAATAAAATATATAAAACAATTAAAATTCTCACGACGTTTAATTTTTATTATTTTATTATTTCCCTTCTACGTGGTGATGACTTTACCGAAAGAACCAAGAATATGAATCCCTGCATTCACGAAAGCTTTAAATCTAATAACTTAACAATAACCAAATGTTTATCATTCAGTCTTATCACTTTACTACCAAACACACACAAATATGCATCCTTGTACTGGCTGTGAAAGGCTGTGGGTTTTAAGTTAATGTAACAACTTAACAAGATCGACAATCGAGGATTTTGGGTTAGATCGTGTAAATACAAAATGTTGTGTCGTGTCAACGTTTGCGTGACAAACCCTTCCTGATTGTAAATATTGTAGTGGGTTTACTCTCCAACACACACACACACAGGTTAGTGAACAACTAAGAAACTAATTGTCACGTTCTATTTACTTGACAAACCCTTCCTAATTGTAAATATTGTAGTGGGTTTACTCTCCAACAAACACACACACACAGTTTAGTGAAGAACTAAGAAACTTATTGTCACGTTCTGTTTACTTGACAAACCCTTCCTGATTGTAAATGTTGTAGTGGGTTTACTCTCAAACACGAACACACAGGTTAGTGAAGAACTAATAAACTAATTGTCACGTTCTGTTTACTTGACAAACCCTTCCTGATTGTAAATATTGAAGTGGGTTTACTCTCCAACACACACACACAGGTTAATGAAGAACTAATAAACTAATTGTCACGTTCTATTTACTTAACGAACCCTTCCAGATTGTAAATATTGAAGTGGGTTTACTCTCCAACACACACAGGTTAGTGAACAACTAAGAAACTTATTGTCACGTTCTGTTTACTTGACAAACCCTTCCTAATTTTAAATATTGTAGTGGGTTTACTCTCCAACACACACACAGGTTAGTGAAGAACTAATAAACTAATTGTCACGTTCTGTTTACTTGACAAACCCTTCCTGATTGTAAATATTGAAGTGGGTTTACTCTCCAACACACACACAGGTTAGTGGAGAACTAAGAAACTTATTGTCACGTTCTGTGTACTTGACAAATCCTTCCTAATTGTAAATATTGATGTGGGTTTACTCTCCAACACACACACACAGGTTAGTGAACAACTAAGAAACTAATTGTCACATTCTGTTTGCTTGACAAACCCTTCCTGATTGTAAATATTGAAGTGGGTTTACTCTCCAACACACACACACACACAGGTTAGTGAACAACTAAGAAACTTATTGTCACGTTCTGTTTAATTGACAAACCCTTCCTGATTGTAAATATTGTAGTGGGTTTACTCTCCAACACACACACACAGGTTAGTGAAGGACTAGGAAACTAATTGTCACGTTCTGTTACTAGACAAACCCTTCCTGATTGTAAATATTGAAGTGGGTTTACTCTCCAACACACACACACACAGGTTAGTGAAGAACTAAGGAACTAATTGTCACGTTCTATTTACTTGACAAACCCTTCCTGATTGTAAATATTGTAGTGGGTTTACTCTCCAACACACACACACACAGGTTAGTGAACAACTAAGAAACTTATTGTCACGTTCTGTTTACTTGGCAAACCCTTCCTAATTGTAAATATTGAAGTGGGTTTACTCTCCAACACACAAACGCACACAGGTTAGTGAACAACTAAGAAACTAAATGTCACGTTCTGTTTACTTGACAAACCCTTCCTGATTGTAAATATTGTAGTGGGTTTACTCTCCTACACACACACTGGTTAATGAAGAACTAATAAACTAATTGTCACGTTCTATTTACTTAACGAACCCTTCCTGATTGTAAATATTGAAGTGGGTTTACTCTCCAACACACACAGGTTAGTGAACAACTAAGAAACTTATTGTCACGTTCTGTTTACTTGACAAACCCTTCCTAATTTTAAATATTGTAGTGGGTTTACTCTCCAACACACACACACAGGTTAGTGAAGAACTAATAAACTAATTGTCACGTTCTGTTTACTTGACAAACCCTTCCTGATTGTAAATATTGAAGTGGGTTTACTCTCCAACACACACACACAGGTTAGTGGAGAACTAAGAAACTTATTGTCACGTTCTGTGTACTTGACAAATCCTTCCTAATTGTAAATATTGATGTGGGTTTACTCTCCAACACACACACACAGGTTAGTGAACAACTAAGAAACTAATTGTCACATTCTGTTTGCTTGACAAACCCTTCCTGATTGTAAATATTGAAGTGGGTTTACTCTCCAACACACACACAGGTTAGTGAACAACTAAGAAACTTATTGTCACGTTCTGTTTAATTGACAAACCCTTCCTGATTGTAAATATTGTAGTGGGTTTACTCTCCAACACACACACACACACAGGTTAGTGAAGGACTAGGAAACTAATTGTCACGTTCTGTTTACTAGACAAACCCTTCCTGATTGTAAATATTGAAGTGGGTTTACTCTCCAACACACACACACACAGGTAAGTGAAGAACTAAGGAACTAATTGTCACGTTCTATTTACTTGACAAACCCTTCCTGATTGTAAATATTGTAGTGGGTTTACTCTCCAACACACACACACACAGGTTAGTGAACAACTAAGAAACTTATTGTCACATTCTGTTTACTTGGCAAACCCTTCCTAATTGTAAATATTGAAGTGGGTTTACTCTCCAACACACAAACGCACACAGGTTAGTGAACAACTAAGAAACTAAATGTCACGTTCTGTTTACTTGACAAACCCTTCCTGATTGTAAATATTGTAGTGGGTTTACTCTCCTACACACACACTGGTTAATGAAGAACTAATAAACTAATTGTCACGTTCTATTTACTTAACGAACCCTTCCTGATTGTAAATATTGAAGTGGGTTTACTCTCCAACACACACAGGTTAGTGAAGAACTAATAAACTAATTGTCACGTTCTGTTTACTTGACAAACCCTTCCTGATTGTAAATATTGAAGTGGGTTTACTCTCCAACACACACACACAGGTTAGTGGAGAACTAAGAAACTTATTGTCACGTTCTGTGTACTTGACAAATCCTTCCTAATTGTAAATATTGATGTGGGTTTACTCTCCAACACACACACACAGGTTAGTGAACAACTAAGAAACTAATTGTCACATTCTGTTTGCTTGACAAACCTTCCTGATTGTACATATTGAAGTGGGTTTACTCTCCAACGCACACACACTCAGGTTAGTGAACAACTAAGAAACTTATTGTCACGTTCTGTTTAATTGACAAACCCTTCCTGATTGTAAATATTGTAGTGGGTTTACTCTCCAACACACACACACACAGGTTAGTGAAGGACTAGGAAACTAATTGTCACGTTCTGTTTACTAGACAAACCCTTCCTGATTGTAAATATTGAAGTGGGTTTACTCTCCAACACACACACACACACAGGTTAGTGAAGAACTAAGGAACTAATTGTCACGTTCTATTTACTTGACAAACCCTTCCTGATTGTAAATATTGTAGTGGGTTTACTCTCCAACACACACACACAGGTTAGTGAACAACTAAGAAACTTATTGTCACGTTCTGTTTACTTGGCAAACCCTTCCTAATTGTAAATATTGAAGTGGGTTTACTCTCCAACACACAAACGCACGCAGGTTAGTGAACAACTAAGAAACTAAATGTCACGTTCTGTTTACTTGACAAACCCTTTCTGATTGTAAATATTGTAGTGGGTTTACTCTCCTACACACACACGGTTAATGAAGAACTAATAAACTAATTGTCACGTTCTATTTACTTAACGAACCCTTCCTGATTGTAAATATTGAAGTGGGTTTACTCTCCAACACACACAGGTTAGTGAACAACTAAGAAACTTATTGTCACGTTCTGTTTACTTGACAAACCCTTCCTAATTTTAAATATTGTAGTGGGTTTACTCTCCAACACACACACACACACGCACCGGTTCGTGCTGAACTAAGTAACGAATTGTCACGTGTTGTTTAAGTGACAAACCTGTCACTGATTGGCTGCGGCGGGTTTAACGACACAACATTAATATTCATGTGATCTAACCCAACAAAACCTCCTCTCTTATGGATGACAGAGGATCATCGACCATTCCCAAATGCACCGCTTCACTTTTTTCCCATACAACAGGTAAGTAGCTAGGAAATGTTAACTACCTCGCTAGGTATACAGGAGAGCGTGGGTTCGATCCAGACACCTGACGATGCCCGCCGCAGCTGTATATTTGAAGTCTATGTGTGTCTCTCTCATTACCAGTGGCTAAGATACGGTACGCAGGAAGTTCGTGGGTTTGATCCAGACCGTGATGATGCCTGCCGCTGCTGTATATTTGAACTCTGTGTGTGTCTCTCTCATTACAGTGGCTAATATATGGTATGCAGGAAGTTCGTGGGTTCGATCCAGACCCTGATGATGCCTGCCGCTGCTGTATATTTGAACTCTGTGTGTGTCTCTTTCATTACAGTGGCTACGATACGGTACGCAGGAAGTTCGTGGGTTCGATCCAGACCCTGATGATGCCTGCCGCTGTATATTTGAAGTCTGTGTGTGTGTCTCTCTCATTACAGTGGCTAAGATATGGTATGCAGGAAGTTCGTGGGTTCGATCCAGACCCTGATGATGCCTGCCGCTGCATATTTGAACTCTGTGTGTGTGTGTCTCTCTCATTACTGTGGCTAAGATACGGTACGCAGGAAGTTCGTGGGTTCGATCCCGACAGCTGACGATGCCCGCTGCTGTATATTTGAAGTCTGTGTGTGTCTCTCTCATTACAGTGGCTAAGATACGGTATGCAGGAAGTTCGTGGGTTCGATCCAGACCCTGATGATGCCTGCCGCTGTATATTTGAAGTCTGTGTGTGTGTCTCTCTCATTACCAGTGGCTAAGATACGGTATGCAGGAAGTTCGTGGGTTCGATCCAGACCCTGATGATGCCTGCCGCTGCTGTATATTTGAACTCTGTGTGTGTGTCTCTCTCATTACAGTGGCTAAGATACGGTATGAAGGAAGTTCGTGGGTTCGATCCCGACAGCTGACGATGCCCGCCGCTGCTGTATATTTGACGTCTGCCCCTCTCTCTCTCTATCTCTCCCTCTCCCCATGCCCTTCCATTCTTCCTTTCGTAAACGTTTCAAAATGTCACACCTTGCTGGTGTTGCTGCTGCTGCTGCTACCGTCCGAGCCACTATTGAGGCATTCACCTGCGCACACCACGTGCAAGGCGCCACTGCCCGGGCACTTGTCCTGGCCGCCGAGTTTGCAGTCGAATACGCTACTCTCGTCACCCCGACAGGAGAGCCCAATGGGTCGGGCTGACGAGGAGGTCGAGGAGTTGGCCATCGAAGGTCGGGAGTCGACGATGCTCCAAGCTCCGCTGCCGCACCCAAGCAGACGGCAGACCACGTCGGCCGTGAGGTTCGCGGTTGTGGAGGTGGTGGAGGATGGGGTGGTGGTGGTGTCGGCCGTGAGGTTCGAGGTGGAGGATGATGTGGTGGTGGCGGTGGTGTTGGTGGTGGTGGCGGTGGTGGTGGAGTTTTCGGCCGTGAGGTTCGAAGTGGAGGATGATGAGGTGGAGGATGATGAGGTGGTGGTGGTGGAGTTTTCAGCCGTGAGGTTCGAGGTGGAGGATGATGAGGTGGAGGATGATGAGGTGGTGGAGGTGATGGTGGAGTTTTCGGCCGTGAGGTTCGAGGTTGTGGAGGTGGTAGTGGTGGAGGATGGGGTGGTGGTGGTGGTGGTGGTGTTGGTGGTGGTGGAGGATGGGGTGGTGGCGGTGTTGGTGGTGGTGGTGTTGTCGGCTGTGAGGTTCGAAGTGGAGGATGATGTGGTGGTGGCGGTGGTGGTGGAGTTTTCAGCCGTGAGGTTCGAGTTGGAGGATGATGAGGTGGAGGATGATGAGGTGGTGGCGGTGGTGGTGGAGTTTTCGGCCGTGAGGTTCGAGGTTGTGGAGGTGGTAGTGGTGGAGGATGGGGTGGTGGCGGTGGTGTTGGTGGTGGTGGCGGTGGTGGTGGAGTTTTCGGCCGTGAGGTTCGAGGTTGTGGAGGTGGTGGAGGAGGTGGATGATGATGATGAGGTGGTGGTGGCGGTGGTGGTGGTGGAGTTTTCGGCCGTGAGGTTCGAGGAGGAGGCGCCGGTGGGTGAGGAGGTGGAGACGGGTGATGAGGTGGTGGTGGTCGTGGAGTTTTCGGCCGTGAGGTTCGAGGTGGTGGTGGTGGTGGGAGGTGTGGAGGGGTAGGAAGAGGTGTAGGAGGACGTGGAGGAGAAGGAGGAGGAGGGAGTGGAGGAGGAGGCACAGACGTCGTGCCAAGAGCCGTTGGAGAAATACTGCACGGAGCCCGAGCAAGTGCCAGGGTCACCGGAGAGACGGAGCACGGCGCCTGTGGGGAGGATAGAGAAGGCGATGGGAGACAACAGTAGCAGCAGCAGCAGCAGCGTCAACAACATCAACATTAATTAATAGCGTCAACAACATCAGCACCAACGTAATAAATAGCGTCAACGACGTCAGCATCATCAACAACAACGTCAACAGCATCGGTATGCATCATCACCAACATACACCCGCCAGCATCATCACCGTCATCAACATCATCAACAGCATCATCAACAGCATCATCAACAACATCATCAACATCACCCATCGCCATCATCGACAACAACATCGGCATCAACATCATCATCGCGTGGGAATTATCACAGCCGATGTAGATGCGGAGCAAGGTCCAGCAATGTCATTGTACTCAGGGCCTAACTACTGCTGCTACTACTGTGCTATGTGGGGTGTGCATCGTGGCGTGGTCTTCTTGCTTGCTGGAGCTTTGTCCAAGCTTGCAAAATCGAACATCCTAACCCTAGCCACCAAACCCCACCCAGAAAACCCACCACACCCATCCCAGCCACCCTACCCACCCTCGCCACCCCACAACAGCCTACCCACCCTAGCCACCCCACAACACCCTACCCACCCTAGCCACCCAACAACACCCTGCCCACTCTAGCCACCCCACTGCACCCTACCCACCCGACCACACCCACCCAACCCCACCGCAACCCAATCCACCCCAGCCCTAGCCCAACAAAATGAACCCCAATCCTACCCCACCCACTCCACCAAACTCAACCCCACCCACCCCACCCACCCCACCCACTCCACCAAACTCAACCCCACACACCCCACCCACCCCACCCACGCCACCCACTCCACCAAACTCAACCCCACCCCACCCCCACCCACGCCCCCACCCCCACCGCGACCCCCACCCCAACGTTCGTTCACCCGTGCACTGGACGATCGCCGCGCCGCCTCCGCCGCCGCCGCCGCCGCAATCTGCCCCCGCCGACGTCACAGCGCAGTGGGTGGGCGCCGGCTGCCACCGGGCGCAGGAGATGCTCCACCACGCCACGGGCGCCACGCCGATGCCTCCGCCGGCGTCGCTGCCGTTGAGCAGGCGGCCCAAGCGGCCGCAGCCGAGCTTAAGGCAGGCGACGTCGGCCAGCGCCGGGAGGCGCTCGCCGCAGACGGTGCCCCACGAGCCGCCGTGGAGCAGCTCCAGGAGGCCCTGGCACGGCGTCGCGCTGCCGCTGCCGCTGAGTCGAACCTGGGGGTCTTCGTGGACGGTTCGCGGGGGGGGGGGGTCCGGGGAGATCAGGGGTCGGCGGGTTGAGACAGAGGCGGCGCGGTGATTCGGCGAGACGAGAAGTTCAAACGCACACACATCGCACGCGGAGACCCGCGCTGAGACTCGTAGACTCACACACAGACCCATAGCCTATCACATACAGACCCATAGACTCACGCGGAGACCCATAGACTCACACAGAGACCCACAGACTCACACAGAGACCCACAGACTCACACAGAGACCCATAGACTCACACAGAGACGTGTAGACTCACGCAGAGACTCGTAGACTCACGCAGAGACCCATAGACTCATGCAGAGCCCCATAGACTCACACAGATACCCAAAGACTCCTCACACTAGGATCCACAGACTCACACCGAGATTTACAGCCTCACAGAGACACATAGACTCACACAGAGACTTGTAGACTCACACAGAGACCCATAGACTCACACAGAAACCCATAGCCTCTCACATACAGACCCATAGACTCACACAGAGACCCACAGACTCACACACAGACCCATAGACTCACACAGAGATCCATAGACTCACAGAGACCTATAGACTCACACAGAGACCCATAGACTCACACAGAGTCCCATAGACTCACACAGAGGCCCATAGACTCACACAGAGACCCATAGACTCACACAGAGACCCATAGACTCACACAGAGACCCATAGACTCACACAGAGACCTATAGACTCACACAGAGACCCATAGACTCACACAGAGACCCATAGACTCACGCAGAGACCCATAGACTCACACAGAAACCCATAGACTCACGCGGAGACCCATAGACTCACACAGAGACCCATAGACTCAGACAGAAACCCATAGACTCACGTGGAGACCCATAGCCTTACGCGGAGACCCATAGATTCAGGCAGACCCATAGACTCCCCACACTGAGATCCATAGACTCACACAGAGGCTTACAGCCTCACAGAGACTCATAGACTCACACAGAGACTCACACAGAGACCCAGACTCACACAAAGACCCATAGACTCACACAAATACCAGTAGGCTCACACAGAGACTCGAAGACTCACGCAGAGACTCATAGACTCACACATAGACCAGTAGACTCACGCAGAGACTCATAGACTCACACATCGACCAGTAGACTCACACAGAGATCCATAGACTCACACAGAGACTCGGAGACTCACACAGAGACTCGTAGACTCACACAGAGACCCATAGACTCACACAGAGACTCGGAGACTCACACAGAGACTCGTAGACTCACAGAGATAGCCATAGACTCACACAGAGACCCATAGACTCACACAAAGACCCATAGACTCACGCAGAGACTCGTAGACTCACGCAGAGACCCATAGACTCACACAGAGACCCATAGACTCACGCAGAGACTCGTAGACTCACGCAGAGACCCATAGACTCACGCAGAGACCCATAGACTCACACAGAGACCCATAAACTCACACAGAGACTTGTAGACTCACGCAGAGACTCGTAGACTCACGCAGAGACCCATAGACTCATGCAGAGCCCCATAGACTCACACAGATACCCATAGACTCCTCACACTAGGACCCACAGACTCACACAGAGACGTACAGCCTCACAGAGACTCATCGACTCACACAGAGACTCGTAGACTCACACAGAGACCCATAGACTCACACAGAAACCCATAGCCTCTCACGTACAGACCCATAGACTCACACAGAGACCCACAGACTCACACACAGACCCATAGACTCACACAGAGACCCATAGACTCACAGAGACCTATAGACTCACACAGAGACCCATAGGCTCACATAGAGACCTATGGACTTACTCGGAGACCCATAGACTCACACAGAGACCCATAGACTCACACAGAGACCCATAGACTCACACAGAGACCCATAGGCTCACACAGAGGACCCATAGACTCACGCAGAGACCCATAGACTCACACAGAGACCCATAGACTCACACAGAGACCCATAGACTCACGCAGAGACCCATAGACTCACACAGAAACCCATAGACTCACGCGGAGACCCATAGCCTCACGCGGAGACCCATAGATTCAGGCAGACCCATAGACTACTCACACTGAGATCCATAGACTCACACAGAGGCTTACAGCCTCACAGAGACTCATAGACTCACACAGAGACCCAGACTCACACAAAGACCCATAGACTCACACAAAGACCAGTAGGCTCACACAGAGACCCATAGACTCACACAGAGACCCATAGACTCACACACAGACCCATAGACTCAAACAGAGACCCATAGACTCACACAGAGACCCATCGACTCACGCAGAGACCCATAGACTCACACAGAAACCCATAGACTCACGCGGAGACCCATAGACTCACGCAGAGACCCATTGATTCAGGCAGACCCATAGACTCCCCACACTGAGATCCATAGACTCACACAGAGGCTTACAGCCTCACAGAGACTCATAGACTCACACAGAGACTCATAGACTCACACAAAGACCCAGACTCACACAAAGACCCATAGACTCACACAAAGACCCATAGTTTGTTGTCCCTCCCCCGAACCTCAGATTAGCCATGCTTGGCCACGTCCGGTGCGAAAGGGGTTCAACACACATACACATCTTCTTGGTTCTTTCGGTAAAGTCAAGTAGAAGGGAAATAATAAAATAATCAAAATATAAAACATAATAAAAGGAAATTCTCACGACATTGGAGCGCCGTCTTCCCGACAGCTCTGTTTCTTCACCTGAGGACGGCTGCTTGCGTTGTGGCCGAAACGTCGTGAGAATTTTATGTTATTAATGTTTTATATTTGTATCATTTTATTACTCCCCTTCTACGTGGTGGCGACTTTACTGAAAGAACCAAGAAGATGAATCCCTGCAGTCGCGAAAGCTTTAAATCGACACTCACACACGCGTACATACAACGGTCACTGTTTCTTATTCTTAACATCTCTCGAGGTTTTGCTTTCTGGCTCAAGGCGTGGCGAGAGGCGACTCACTCCAGTCCCAACTCGCGACGGTCGATAGAACAGCGGGAGCAGTGGTCGGCATTGAGGTATCTGAACAACAACAACAACAATATCAGTAGCAGCAACAGATTAAACTAAAACGATGTTGATATTTAACCAGGTGAGGACACCATCGAGCCGCTGTGTAGTCGCTCTTTATCAGAAGCGACCTGGCTTTCACAAATGATAGCTCAATGAAGTGGGCTTCATCATCATCATCGCTGTCATCATCGCGTGGAAACCCTCTCAACGCGTAGCGACGTTGATTCTAAATGTGGAAGGGAAAAACCGGAGGAGACCCGGGGAAAAATCCACGCGACCACCGGGAGAGAGAGACACACAAACTCCATATATACAGCAGCAGCAGGCATCGTCAGGGTCGGGATCGAACCCACGGCCTCCTGTATACCAGGCGAGGTAGTTAACATCTCTTAGCCACCGTGGTGATGAGAGAGAGACACAAAGACTCCACATATACAGCAGCAGCAGGCAGCGTCAGGGTCGGGATCGAACCCACGACCTCCTGCATACCAGGCGAGGTAGTTAACATCTCCTAGCCACCGTGGTGATGAGAGAGACACACACAAACTCCACATATACAGAAGCAGCAGGCATCGTCAGGGTCGGGATCGAACCCACGACCTCCTGTATACCAGGCGAGGTAGTTAACGTCTCCTACCCACCGTGATGATGAGAGAGAGACACACACAGACTCCACATATACAGCAGCAGCAGGCATCGTCAGGGTCGGGATCGAACCCACGACCTCCTGTATACCAGGCGAGGTAGTTAACATCTCATAGCCACCGTGATTATGAGAGAGAGAAACACACAGACTCTACATAAACAGCAGCAGCAGGCATCGTCAGGGTCGGGATCGAACCCACGACCTCCTGCATACCAGGCGAGGTAGTTAACATCTTCTAGCCATTATTATCGTCGTCGTCGTCATCGTCACATGAGGCACTGGGATGCTGCTGGATGCTTTTCGATGCTACTCGGTCTTTTTTGAGGCCCGGCGTTACGCATCGTCTCACGCACTATAGCGGTCTGTGCTCTGTATCCCACCCTAGATTATATTCATCACAAGAAGGCCACTTGTGTTGTGGCCGAAACGTCGTGAGAATTTTATTGTGTTATTTTTTTTATTATCAATTAATTATTTCATTCTCATTCTACGTGACCTTACCGAAAGAACCGAAGAAGATGAATCCTTGCAGTCACGAAAGCTTAAAATCGAAAAAAAAAACATACTATGATAATATATGTGGCATTGTCCTTGAAACTGATTGATCCACACCAAGGGACGGCTTATCTTTTGAGCCTCGACCCAATTGGTGCTCGACCAGACGGTCGAGCAAGAAAGTGCTCAACATTGGGCGGGCTCATCCCACGTTCTACAGCGTGCATGGGGGACGTTTTGGCCAAATAGTCTTCACCATTTCCTTGCAGGATCCATAATACAGGGTTTTTTTTGGGGGGGTTATATCACGTAAATGTAAATGTCTCATAAAATCATAGGGGTTTCCCCCTTTCTTCCGGCAACAAAACTGAAACCTTGGTGCGAGGAATCATGTTACTGCATTAACCACAATACTTGTGGTCAAAATACAAACAACAAAAAACATACTATGATAATATGCGATGCATTGTCCTTGAAACCGATTGGTCCACAACCAGAGACGGCTCCCTTTCGAGCCTCGTCTCAACCGGGGTTAGACCAGAGGACGCCAAAAAAGGCGAACAGCTAAAAAGACAACGCCACTATCAGAGTAATGAGCTGTTCGCCTTGTGGCGTCCTTCTGGCATAACACCGTTTGAGACGAGGCTCGAAAGAAAGCCGTCTCTGGTGTGGACCAATCAGTTTCAAGGACAATGCATTTATTACATTTTGATTTAAAGCTTTCGTGACTGCAGGGATTCATATTCTTGGTTCTTTCGGTAAAGTCACCACCACGTAGAAGGGAAATAATAAAATAATAAAAATATAAAACAATACAATTATTGTAAAACAATAAAATTATTATTCTTGGTTCTTTCGGTAAAGTCACCACCGCGTAGATAGGGAAACACTAAAATAATAAAAATATAAAACGATAGAATTATTGTAAAACAATAAAATTATTATTCTTGGTTCTTCCGGTAAAGTCACCACCACGTAGAAGGGAAACAATAAAATAATAAAAAAATATAAAACAATACAATTATTGTAAAACAATAAAATTATTATTCTTGGTTCTTCCGGTAAAGTCACCGCGTAGAAGGGAAACAATAAAATAATAAAAATATATAACAATAAAATTATTATTCTTGGCTCTTCTGGTAAAGTCACCACGTAGAAGGGAAACAATAAAATAATAAAAAAGTATAAAACGATAAAATTATGACGACGTTTACGACTGCAACACAAAGCAGCAATCACCATCGGGTGTGAAAACGACAGCAAAGAAAATCCTTTCAATTTTTCTTGCTGTGCTTTTCACACCTGATGATGATTGCTGCTTGTGTTGCAGTCGAAACGTCGTGAGAATTTTATTGTTATATTTTTTGTTATTATTTTATTGTTTCCTTTATACGTGACTTTACCGAAAGAACCAACAATATAATGCATTCGAGATTTAAATTCTAGATTTAAAGCTTCCGCGACTGCAAGGATCCATACTCTTTGGCTCTATTCGGTAAAGTCACGTAAAAAACAACAAATTAAAAAAAAATAATAAAAAAATATAAATAAATAAAATACAAAATAAAAACAAATACTTTTAAAAAAATGAAATTTTATTTTTATTTTAAAAAAATATAATGCATATATTATCAGTGTTTTTTGTCTGCATTCAGACCACGAGTATTGTTGTTAATGCAGTGACATGATTCCTTGCAAAAAGGTTTCAGTTCCGTTGCCAGAAAAAAGAGGGGGAAAAACCCTATTGTTATATTGTGGCACTGGCAAAGGAGGTGCCATGATCGAGACAGGGCGTCGTTTGTAGCAATAAACGGAGACGGCCTCCGGCCCGCATTCGTGTGCCCGGCGTCGATGCGGGAAGCCGCTCGTCGACAATGAGTCGCTGGCACTTACTCGGCGACAGAGCCTCACCGGTGGTGGTGCCGTTGGCGGTGTTGGTGGTGGTGCCGTTGGCGGTGGTGCCGTTGGCGGTGGTGTTGGTGGTGGCAGTGTTGGCGGTGGTGTTGGCGGTGGTGTTGGTGGTGGCAGTGTTGGCGGTGGTGGTGTTGGCGGTGCTGTTGGTGGCGGTGTTGGTGGTGCCGTTGGCGGTGTTGGTGGCGGTGGTGTTGGTGGTGGCAATGTTGGCGGTGGTGGCAGTGTTGGCAGTGTTGGCGGTGGTGGTGGTGTTGGCGGTGGGGTTGGTGGCAGTGTTGGTGGCAGTGTTGGCGGTGGTGTTGGTGGTGCCGTTGGCGGCGGCGGCGTTGGCGGTGGTGTTGGTGGCGGTGTTGGCGGCGGCGGTGTTGGTGGTGTTGGTGGTGGTGTTGGTGGCGGTGTTGGTGGCGGTGTTGGTGGCGGTGTTGGCGGTGGTGGTGGTGGTGGTGGTGGTGGCGGTGTTAGCGGTGGTGTTGGTGGCAGTGTTGGCGGTGGTGTCGGCGGTGGTGTTGGTAGTGGTGTTGGCGGCAGTGTTGGCGACAGTGTTGGTGGTGGTGTTGGCGGTGGTGGTGGTGGTGGTGGTGGTGGCGGTGTTAGTGGTGGTGTTGGTGGCGGTGTTAGCGGTGGCGGTGTTGGCGGTGTTGGCGGTGGTGGTGGTGTTGGCGGTGGTGTTTGCGGCGGTGTTGGTGGTAGTATTGGTGGCAGTGTTGGTGGTGGTGTTGGTGGCGGTGTTGGTGGCAGTGTTGGTGGTGGTGTTGGTGGTGATGTTGGTGGTGTTGTTGGCGGTGTTGGTGGTGGCGCTGTTGGCGGTGATGTTGGCGGTGTTAGCGGTGGTGTTGGCGGCGGTGTTGGTGGCGGTGTTGGCGGTGTTGGCGGTGTTGGCGGTGGCGGTGGTGGTGGCAGTGTTGGTGGCAGTGTTGGCGGTGGCGGTGTTGGCGGTGGCGGTGTTGGCGGCGGTGTTGGCGGCGGTGTTGGCGGTGTTGGCGGCGGTGTTGGTGGCGGCGGTGTTGGTGGCGGTGCTGTTGGTGGTGATGTTGGCAGCGGTGTTGGCGGCGGTGTTGGCGGTGTTGGCGGCGGTGGTGGTGTTGGCGGCGGTGTTGGCGGCGGTGATGGCGGCGGTGGTGTTGGCGGTGGTGGTGTTGGTGGTGGCGATGTTGGTGGCGGTGTTGGCGGTGGTGGTGGTGTTGGCGGCGTCGGTGTTGGCGGCGGTGTTGGCGGCGGTGGTGTCGGCCAGGCTCTCGTTGACGACTGAAATGAGAATGGAGAGAGCAGCAGTTGATGTCCGTGGGGCATTCTATTTTGTTGTGCCCAGTATGAAAGTTATGAAACAAGAACAATGAAAATAATGATGGGTATCATGAGACCCATTTTTTTTGGCAGTTCCAAAGTAACAAAAGGTTTGCACCCTTTCTGGCAATACAACAAGAGTGGTTTTGAGGTGTTCAAACACCAACATAGATGATAACCTTTCGCAATAAATCAAGAAACAACATTAACCTCACACGGTACTTGTGGTGAACACGCAAACAAACACATGGCTATGAGAGTAATAATGTTATATGCAGAGACAACAGCAGACCAGTGTCTCACTACCCAGAATCTCACTGTCTCACTACCCAGAGTCTTACTGCCTCACTACCCAGTGTCTCACTACCCAGAGTGGCACTACCCAGTGTCTCACTGTCTCACTACCCAGAGTCTTACTGCATCACTACCCAGTGTCTCACTACCCAGAGTCGCACTGTCTCACTACCCAGTGTCTCACTGTCTCACTACCCAGCGTCTCACTGTCTCACTATCCCAGTGTCTCACTACCCAGTGTCTCACTACCGTAGTGTCTCACTACCCAGTGTCTCACTACCCAGTGTCTCACTACCCAGTGTCTCACTACCCCAGTGTCTCACTACCCAGTGTCTCACTACCCTAGTGTCTCACTACCCAGTGTCTCACTACCCAGTGTCTCACTACCCCAGTGTCTCACTACCCAGTGTCTCACTACCCAGTGTCTCACTACCCTAGTGTCTCACTACCCAGTGTCTTACTGCCCAGTGTCTCACTACGCAGAGTCTCACTGTCTCACTACCCAGAGTCTCACTGTCTCACTACCCAGTGTCTCACTACCCAGTGTCTCACTGTCTCACTACCCAGAGTCTCACTGCCTCACTACCCAGTGTCTCACTACCCAGTGTCTCACTGTCTCATTACCCAGAGTCTCACTGCCTCACTACCCAGTGTCTCACTACCCAGTGTCTCACTGTCTCACTACCCAGAGTCTCACTGTCTCACTACCCAGAGTCTCACTGTCTCACTACCCAGAGTCTCACTGTCTCACTACCCAATGTCTCAGTGTCTCACTACCCAGAGTCTCACTGTCTCACTACCCAGTGTCTCATTAACCAGTGTCTCACTGCCTCATTACCCAGAGTCTCACTGTCTCACTACCCAGAGTCTCACTGTCTCACTACCCAGTGTCTCACTGTCTCACTACCTAGAGTCTCATTACCAGTGTTTCATTACCCAGTCTCTCACTACATGTGTCTCACCATTCAGTGTCTCACTACCCAGTGTCTCACTAGCAGTGTCTGACTAGCAGTGTCTCACTACCCAGTGTCTCACTACCCAGTGTCTCACTACCCAGTGTCTCACTACCCAATGTCTCACTACCCAGTGTCTTACTACCCAGGGTCTCACTACCCAGTGTCTCACTACCCCAGTGTCTCTCTAACCAGTGTCTCACTACCCAGTGTCTCACTACCCCAGTGTCTCACTACCCAGCGTCTGACTAGCAGTGTCTCACTACCGAGTGTCTCACTACCCAGTGTCTCACTACCCAGTGTCTCACTACAGTGTTTCACTACCCGTGTCTCACTACCCAGTGTCTCACTACCCAGTGTCTCACTACCCCGTGTTTCACTGTCTCACTACCCAGAGTCTCACTGCCTCACTACCCAGTGTCTCACTACCCAGAGTCTCACTGTCTCACTACGCAGTGTCTCACTGTCTCACTACCCAGTGTCTCACTGCCTCACTACCCAGTGTCTCACTACCCAGTGTCTCACTACCCAATGCCTCACTACCCAGCGTCTCACTACCCAGCGTCTCACTACCCAGTGTCTCACTACCCCAGTGTCTCACTACCCCAGTGTCTCACTACCCAGTGTCTCACTACCAGTGTCTGACTAGCAGTGTCTTACTACCCAGGGTCTCACTACCCAGTGTCTCACTACCCAGTGTCTCACTGTCTCACTACCCAGAGTCTCACTGCCTCACTACCCAGTGTCTCACTACCCAGTGTCTCACTACCTCACTACCCAGAGTCTCGCTGTCTCACTACCCAGAGTCTCGCTGTCTCAGTACCCAGAGTCTCACTACCCAGTGTCTCACTGTCTCACTACCCAGTGTCTCACTGTCTCACTACCCAGAGTCTCACTGTCTCACTACCCAGTGTCTCACTGTCTCACTACCCAGAGTCTCACTGTCTCACTACCCAGTGTCTCACTACCCAGTGCCTCACTGTCTCATTACCCAGAGTCTCACTGTCTCACTACCCAGAGTCTCACTGTCTCACTACCCAGAGTCTCACTGTCTCACTACCCAGAGTCTCATTACCAGTGTTTCATTACCCAGTCTCTCACTACATGTCTCACCATTCAGTGTCTCACTACCCAGTGTCTCACCATTCAGTGTCTCACTACCCAGTGTCTCACTAGCAGTGTCTGACTAGCAGTGTCTCACTACACAGTGTCTCACTACCCAATGTCTCACTACCCAGTGTCTCACTACCCAGTGTCTCACTACCCAATGTCTCACTACCAGTGTCTGACTAGCAGTGTCTTACTACCCAGGGTCTCACTACCCAGTGTCTCACTACCCCAGTGTCTCTCTACCCAGTGTCTCACTACCCAGTGTCTCACTAGCAGTGTCTCACTACCCCCGTGTCTCACTACCCAGTGTCTCACTACCCAGTGTCTCACTACCCCAGTGTCTCACTACCCCAGTGTCTCACTACCCAGTGTCTCACTACACAGTGTTTCACTACCCGTGTCTCACTACCCAGTGTCTCACTACCCAGTGTCTCACTACCTCACTACCCAGTGTCTCACTACCCAGAGTCTCACTGTCTCACTACCCAGTGTCTCACTGTCTCACTACCCAGTGTCTCACTGCCTCACTACCCAGTGTCTCACTACCCAGTGTCTCACTGTCTCACTACCCAGAGTCTCGCTGTCTCACTACCCAGAGTCTCACTGTCTCACTACCCAGTGTCTCACTGTCTCACTACCCAGTGTCTCACTGCCTCACTACCCAGTGTCTCACTACCCAGTGTCTCACTGTCTCACTGCCCAGAGTCTCGCTGTCTCACTACCCAGAGTCTCACTGTCTCACTACCCAGAGTCTCACTGTCTCACTACCCAGTGTCTCACTGTCTCACTACCCAGAGTCTCACTGTCTCACTACCCAGTGTCTCACTACCCAGTGCCTCACTGTCTCATTACCCAGAGTCTCACTGTCTCACTACCCAGAGTCTCACTGTCTCACTACCCAGAGTCTCACTACCAGTGTTTCATTACCCAGTCTCTCACTACATGTGTCTCACCATTCAGTGTCTCACTACCCAGTGTCTCACTAGCAGTGTCTGACTAGCAGTGTCTCACTACCCAGTGTCTCACTACCCAATGTCTCACTACCAGTGTCTGACTACCTGTGTCTCACTACCCAGTGTCTCACTACCCCAGTGTCTCACTACCCCAGTGTCTCACTACCCCAGTGTCTCACTACCCCAGTGTCTCACTACACAGTGTCTCACTAGCAGTGTCTCACTACCGAGTATCTCACTACCCAGTGTCTCACTACCCAGTGTCTCACTACACAGTGTTTCACTACCCGTGTCTCACTACCCAGTGTCTCACTACCCAGTGTCTCACTACCCAGTGTCTCACTGTCTCACTACCCAGAGTCTCACTGCCTCACTACCCAGTGTCTCACTACCCAGAGTCTCACTGTCTCACTACCCAGTGTCTCACTGTCTCACTACCCAGTGTCTCACTGCCTCACTACCCAGTGTCTCACTACCCAGTGTCTCACTGTCTCACTACCCAGAGTCTCGCTGTCTCACTACCCAGAGTCTCACTGTCTCACTACCCAGAGTCTCACTGTCTCACTACCCAGTGTCTCACTGTCTCATTACCCAGAGTCTCACTGTCTCACTACCCAGAGTCTCACTGTCTCACTACCCAGTGTCTCACTGTCTCACTACCTAGAGTCTCATTACCAGTGTTTCATTACCCAGTCTCTCACTACATGTGTCTCACTACCCAGTGTCTCACTACCCAGTGTCTCACTACCTCACTACCCAGTGTCTCACTACCCAGAGTCTCACTGTCTCACTACCCAGTGTCTCACTGTCTCACTACCCAGTGTCTCACTGCCTCACTACCCAGTGTCTCACTACCCAGTGTCTCACTGTCTCACTACCCAGAGTCTCGCTGTCTCACTACCCAGAGTCTCACTGTCTCACTACCCAGAGTCTCACTGTCTCACTACTCAGTGTCTCACTGTCTCACTACCCAGAGTCTCACTGTCTCACTACCCAGTGTCTCACTACCCAGTGCCTCACTGTCTCATTACCCAGAGTCTCACTGTCTCACTACCCAGAGTCTCACTGTCTCACTACCCAGTGTCTCACTGTCTCATTACCCAGAGTCTCACTGTCTCACTACCCAGAGTCTCACTGTCTCACTACCCAGTGTCTCACTGTCTCACTACCTAGAGTCTCATTACCAGTGTTTCATTACCCAGTCTCTCACTACATGTGTCTCACCATTCAGTGTCTCACTACCCAGTGTCTCACTAGCAGTGTCTGACTACCTGTGCCTCACTACCCAGTGTCTCACTACCCCAGTGTCTCACTACCCCAGTGTCTCACTACCCCAGTGTCTCACTACCCCAGTGTCTCACTACACAGTGTCTCACTAGCAGTGTCTCACTACCGAGTGTCTCACTACCCAGTGTCTCACTACCCAGTGTCTCACTACACAGTGTTTCACTACCCGTGTCTCACTACCCAGTGTCTCACTACCCAGTGTCTCACTACCCAGTGTCTCACTGTCTCACTACCCAGAGTCTCACTGCCTCACTACCCAGTGTCTCACTACCCAGAGTCTCACTGTCTCACTACCCAGTGTCTCACTGTCTCACTACCCAGTGTCTCACTGCCTCACTACCCAGTGTCTCACTACCCAGTGTCTCACTGTCTCACTACCCAGAGTCTCGCTGTCTCACTACCCAGAGTCTCACTGTCTCACTACCCAGAGTCTCACTGTCTCACTACCCAGTGTCTCACTGTCTCATTACCCAGAGTCTCACTGTCTCACCACCCAGAGTCTCACTGTCTCACTACCCAGTGTCTCACTGTCTCACTACCTAGAGTCTCATTACCAGTGTTTCATTACCCAGTCTCTCACTACATGTGTCTCACCATTCAGTGTCTCACTACCCAGTGTCTCACTAGCAGTGTCTGACTATCAGTGTCTCACTACCCAGTGTCTCACTACCCAGTGTCTCACTACCCAGTGTCTCACTACCCAATGTCTCACTACCCAGTGTCTTACTACCCAGGGTCTCACTACCCAGTGTCTCACTACCCCAGTGTCTCTCTACCCAGTGTCTCACTACCCAGTGTCTCACTACCCCAGTGTCTCACTACCCAGCGTCTGACTAGCAGTGTCTCACTACCGAGTGTCTCAATACCCAGTGTCTCACTACCCAGTGTCTCACTACACAGTGTTTCACTACCCGTGTCTCACTAGCAGTGTCTCACTACCCCAGAGTCTCACTACCCCAGTGTCTCACTACCCAGTGTCTCACTAGCAGTGTCTCACTACCGAGTGTCTCACTACCCAGTGTCTCACTACCCAGTGTCTCACTACACAGTGTTTCACTACCCGTGTCTCACTACCCAGTGTCTCACTACCCAGTGTCTCACTACCCCGTGTCTCACTGTATCACTACCCAGTGTCTCACTACACAGAGTCTCACTGTCTCACTACGCAGTGTCTCACTGTCTCACTACCCAGTGTCTCTCTGCCTCACTACCCAGTGTCTCACTACCCAATGTCTCACTACCCAGCGTCTCACTACCCAGCGTCTCACTACCCAGTGTCTCACTACCCCAGTGTCTCACTACCCCAGTGTCTCACTACCCAGTGTCTCACTACCAGTGTCTGACTAGCAGTGTCTTACTACCCAGGGTCTCACTACCCAGTGTCTCACTACCCAGTGTCTCACTGCCTCACTACCCAGTGTCTCACTACCCAGTGTCTCACTGTCTCACTACCCAGAGTCTCGCTGTCTCACTACCCAGAGTCTCACTGTCTCACTACCCAGAGTCTCACTGTCTCACTACCCAGTGTCTCACTGTCTCACTACCCAGAGTCTCACTGTCTCACTACCCAGTGTCTCACTACCCAGTGCCTCACTGTCTCATTACCCAGAGTCTCACTGTCTCACTACCCAGAGTCTCACTGTCTCACTACCCAGAGTCTCACTACCAGTGTTTCATTACCCAGTATCTCACTACATGTGTCTCACCATTCAGTGTCTCACTACCCAGTGTCTCACTAGCAGTGTCTGACTAGCAGTGTCTCACTACCCAGTGTCTCACTACCCAATGTCTCACTACCAGTGTCTGACTACCTGTGTCTCACTACCCAGTGTCTCACTACCCCAGTGTCTCACTACCCCAGTGTCTCACTACCCCAGTGTCTCACTACCCCAGTGTCTCACTACACAGTGTCTCACTAGCAGTGTCTCACTACCGAGTATCTCACTACCCAGTGTCTCACTACCCAGTGTCTCACTACACAGTGTTTCACTACCCGTGTCTCACTACCCAGTGTCTCACTACCCAGTGTCTCACTACCCAGTGTCTCACTGTCTCACTACCCAGAGTCTCACTGCCTCACTACCCAGTGTCTCACTACCCAGAGTCTCACTGTCTCACTACCCAGTGTCTCACTGTCTCACTACCCAGTGTCTCACTGCCTCACTACCCAGTGTCTCACTACCCAGTGTCTCACTGTCTCACTACCCAGAGTCTCGCTGTCTCACTACCCAGAGTCTCACTGTCTCACTACCCAGAGTCTCACTGTCTCACTACCCAGTGTCTCACTGTCTCATTACCCAGAGTCTCACTGTCTCACTACCCAGAGTCTCACTGTCTCACTACCCAGTGTCTCACTGTCTCACTACCTAGAGTCTCATTACCAGTGTTTCATTACCCAGTCTCTCACTACATGTGTCTCACTACCCAGTGTCTCACTACCCAGTGTCTCACTACCTCACTACCCAGTGTCTCACTACCCAGAGTCTCACTGTCTCACTACCCAGTGTCTCACTGTCTCACTACCCAGTGTCTCACTGCCTCACTACCCAGTGTCTCACTACCCAGTGTCTCACTGTCTCACTACCCAGAGTCTCGCTGTCTCACTACCCAGAGTCTCACTGTCTCACTACCCAGAGTCTCACTGTCTCACTACTCAGTGTCTCACTGTCTCACTACCCAGAGTCTCACTGTCTCACTACCCAGTGTCTCACTACCCAGTGCCTCACTGTCTCATTACCCAGAGTCTCACTGTCTCACTACCCAGAGTCTCACTGTCTCACTACCCAGTGTCTCACTGTCTCATTACCCAGAGTCTCACTGTCTCACTACCCAGAGTCTCACTGTCTCACTACCCAGTGTCTCACTGTCTCACTACCTAGAGTCTCATTACCAGTGTTTCATTACCCAGTCTCTCACTACATGTGTCTCACCATTCAGTGTCTCACTACCCAGTGTCTCACTAGCAGTGTCTGACTACCTGTGCCTCACTACCCAGTGTCTCACTACCCCAGTGTCTCACTACCCCAGTGTCTCACTACCCCAGTGTCTCACTACCCCAGTGTCTCACTACACAGTGTCTCACTAGCAGTGTCTCACTACCGAGTGTCTCACTACCCAGTGTCTCACTACCCAGTGTCTCACTACACAGTGTTTCACTACCCGTGTCTCACTACCCAGTGTCTCACTACCCAGTGTCTCACTACCCAGTGTCTCACTGTCTCACTACCCAGAGTCTCACTGCCTCACTACCCAGTGTCTCACTACCCAGAGTCTCACTGTCTCACTACCCAGTGTCTCACTGTCTCACTACCCAGTGTCTCACTGCCTCACTACCCAGTGTCTCACTACCCAGTGTCTCACTGTCTCACTACCCAGAGTCTCGCTGTCTCACTACCCAGAGTCTCACTGTCTCACTACCCAGAGTCTCACTGTCTCACTACCCAGTGTCTCACTGTCTCATTACCCAGAGTCTCACTGTCTCACCACCCAGAGTCTCACTGTCTCACTACCCAGTGTCTCACTGTCTCACTACCTAGAGTCTCATTACCAGTGTTTCATTACCCAGTCTCTCACTACATGTGTCTCACCATTCAGTGTCTCACTACCCAGTGTCTCACTAGCAGTGTCTGACTATCAGTGTCTCACTACCCAGTGTCTCACTACCCAGTGTCTCACTACCCAGTGTCTCACTACCCAATGTCTCACTACCCAGTGTCTTACTACCCAGGGTCTCACTACCCAGTGTCTCACTACCCCAGTGTCTCTCTACCCAGTGTCTCACTACCCAGTGTCTCACTACCCCAGTGTCTCACTACCCAGCGTCTGACTAGCAGTGTCTCACTACCGAGTGTCTCAATACCCAGTGTCTCACTACCCAGTGTCTCACTACACAGTGTTTCACTACCCGTGTCTCACTAGCAGTGTCTCACTACCCCAGAGTCTCACTACCCCAGTGTCTCACTACCCAGTGTCTCACTAGCAGTGTCTCACTACCGAGTGTCTCACTACCCAGTGTCTCACTACCCAGTGTCTCACTACACAGTGTTTCACTACCCGTGTCTCACTACCCAGTGTCTCACTACCCAGTGTCTCACTACCCCGTGTCTCACTGTCTCACTACCCAGTGTCTCACTACACAGAGTCTCACTGTCTCACTACGCAGTGTCTCACTGTCTCACTACCCAGTGTCTCTCTGCCTCACTACCCAGTGTCTCACTACCCAATGTCTCACTACCCAGCGTCTCACTACCCAGCGTCTCACTACCCAGTGTCTCACTACCCCAGTGTCTCACTACCCCAGTGTCTCACTACCCAGTGTCTCACTACCAGTGTCTGACTAGCAGTGTCTTACTACCCAGGGTCTCACTACCCAGTGTCTCACTACCCAGTGTCTCACTGTCTCACTACCCAGAGTCTCACTGCCTCACTACCCAGTGTCTCACTACCCAGTGTCTCACTATCTCACTACCCAGAGTCTCGCTGTCTTACTATCCAGAGTCTCGCTGTCTCAGTACCCAGAGTCTCACTACCCAGTGTCTCACTGTCTCACTACCCAGTGTCTCACTGTCTCACTACCCAGAGTCTCACTGTCTCACTACCCAGTGTCTCACTGTCTCACTACCCAGAGTCTCACTGTCTCACTACCCAGTGTCTCACTACCCAGTGCCTCACTGTCTCATTACCCAGAGTCTCACTGTCTCACTACCCAGAGTCTCACTGTCTCACTACCCAGAGTCTCACTGTCTCACTACCCAGAGTCTCATTACCAGTGTTTCATTACCCAGTCTCTCACTACATGTCTCACCATTCAGTGTCTCACTACCCAGTGTCTCACCATTCAGTGTCTCACTACCCAGTGTCTCACTAGCAGTGTCTGACTAGCAGTGTCTCACTACACAGTGTCTCACTACCCAATGTCTCACTACCCAGTGTCTCACTACCCAGTGTCTCACTACCCAATATCTCACTACCAGTGTCTGACTAGCAGTGTCTTACTACCCAGGGTCTCACTACCCAGTGTCTCACTACCCCAGTGTCTCTCTACCCAGTGTCTCACTACCCAGTGTCTCACTAGCAGTGTCTCACTACCCCCGTGTCTCACTACCCAGTGTCTCACTACCCAGTGTCTCACTACCCCAGTGTCTCACTACCCCAGTGTCTCACTACCCAGTGTCTCACTACACAGTGTTTCACTACCAGTGTCTCACTACCCAGTGTCTCACTACCCAGTGTCTCACTACCTCACTACCCAGTGTCTCACTACCCAGAGTCTCACTGTCTCACTACCCAGTGTCTCACTGTCTCACTACCCAGTGTCTCACTGCCTCACTACCCAGTGTCTCACTACCCAGTGTCTCACTGTCTCACTACCCAGAGTCTCGCTGTCTCACTACCCAGAGTCTCACTGTCTCACTACCCAGAGTCTCACTGTCTCACTACCCAGTGTCTCACTGTCTCACTACCCAGAGTCTCACTGTCTCACTACCCAGTGTCTCACTACCCAGTGCCTCACTGTCTCATTACCCAGAGTCTCACTGTCTCACTAACCAGAGTCTCACTGTCTCACTACCCAGAGTCTCATTACCAGTGTTTCATTACCCAGTCTCTCACTACATGTGTCTCACCATTCAGTGTCTCACTACCCAGTGTCTCACTAGCAGTGTCTGACTAGCAGTGTCTCACTACCCAGTGTCTCACTACCCAATGTCTCACTACCAGTGTCTGACTACCTGTGTCTCACTACCCAGTGTCTCACTACCCCAGTGTCTCACTACCCCAGTGTCTCACTACCCCAGTGTCTCACTACCCCAGTGTCTCACTACACAGTGTCTCACTAGCAGTGTCTCACTACCGAGTGTCTCACTACCCAGTGTCTCACTACCCAGTGTCTCACTACACAGTGTTTCACTACCCGTGTCTCACTACCCAGTGTCTCACTACCCAGTGTCTCACTACCCAATGTCTCACTGTCTCACTACCCAGAGTCTCACTGCCTCACTACCCAGTGTCTCACTACCCAGTGTCTCACTGTCTCACTACCCAGAGTCTTGCTGTCTCACTACCCAGAGTCTCACTGTCTCACTACCCAGAGTCTCACTGTCTCACTACCCAGTGTCTCACTGTCTCATTACCCAGAGTCTCACTGTCTCACTACCCAGAGTCTCACTGTCTCACTACCCAGTGTCTCACTGTCTCACTACCTAGAGTCTCATTACCAGTGTTTCATTACCCAGTCTCTCACTACATGTGTCTCACCATTCAGTGTCTCACTACCCAGTGTCTCACTAGCAGTGTCTGACTAGCAGTGTCTCACTACCCAGTGTCTCACTACCCAATGTCTCACTACCCAGTGTCTCACTATCCAGTGTCTCACTACCCAATGTCTCACTACCCAGTGTCTTACTACCCAGGGTCTCACTACCCAGTGTCTCACTACCCCAGTGTCTCTCTACCCAGTGTCTCACTACCCAGTGTCTCACTACCCCAGTGTCTCACTACCCAGCGTCTGACTAGCAGTGTCTCACTACCGAGTGTCTCACTACCCAGTGTCTCACTACCCAGTGTCTCACTGCACAGTGTTTCACTACCCGTGTCTCACTAGCAGTGTCTCACTACCCCAGAGTCTCACTACCCCAGTGTCTCACTACCCAGTGTCTCACTAGCAGTGTCTCACTACCAAGTGTCTCACTACCCAGTGTCTCACTACCCAGTGTCTCACTACACAGTGTTTCACTACCCGTGTCTCACTACCCAGTGTCTCACTACCCAGTGTCTCACTACCCCGTGTCTCACTGTCTCACTACCCAGAGTCTCACTGCCTCACTACCCAGTGTCTCACTACCCAGAGTCTCACTGTCTCACTACGCAGTGTCTCACTGTCTCACTACCCAGTGTCTCACTGCCTCACTACCCAGTGTCTCACTACCCAGTGTCTCACTACCCAATGTCTCACTACCCAGCGTCTCACTACCCAGCGTCTCGCTACCCAGTGTCTCACTACCCCAGTGTCTCACTACCCCAGTGTCTCACTACCCAATGTCTCACTACCAGTGTCTGACTAGCAGTGTCTTACTACCCAGGGTCTCACTACCCAGTGTCTCACTAGCAGTGTCTCACTACCCCCGTGTCTCACTACCCCAGTGTCTCACTACCCCAGTGTCTCACTACCCAGTGTCTCACTACACAGTGTTTCACTACCCGTGTCTCACTACCCAGTGTCTCACTACCCAGTGTCTCACTACCTTACTACCCAGTGTCTCACTACCCAGAGTCTCACTGTCTCACTACCCAGTGTCTCACTGTCTCACTACCCAGTGTCTCACTGCCTTACTACCCAGTGTCTCACTACCCAGTGTCTCACTGTCTCACTACCCAGAGTCTCGCTGTCTCACTACCCAGAGTCTCACTGTCTCACTACCCAGAGTCTCACTGTCTCACTATCCAGTGTCTCACTGTCTCACTACCCAGAGTCTCACTGTCTCACTACCCAGTGTCTCACTACCCAGTGCCTCACTGTCTCATTACCCAGAGTCTCACTGTCTCACTACCCAGAGTCTCACTGTCTCACTACCCAGAGTCTCATTACCAGTGTTTCATTACCCAGTCTCTCACTACATGTGTCTCACCATTCAGTGTCTCACTACCCAGTGTCTCACTAGCAGTGTCTGTCTAGCAGTGTCTCACTACCCAGTGTCTCACTACCCAATGTCTCACTACCAGTGTCTGACTACCTGTGTCTCACTACCCAGTGTCTCACTACCCCAGTGTCTCACTACCCCAGTGTCTCACTACCCCAGTGTCTCACTACCCCAGTGTCTCACTACACAGTGTCTCACTAGCAGTGTCTCACTACCGAGTGTCTCACTACCCAGTGTCTCACTACCCAGTGTCTCACTACACAGTGTTTCACTACCCGTGTCTCACTACCCAGTGTCTCACTACCCAGTGTCTCACTGTCTCACTACCCAGAGTCTCACTGCCTCACTACCCAGTGTCTCACTACCCAGAGTCTCACTGTCTCACTACCCAGTGTCTCACTGTCTCACTACCCAGTGTCTCACTGCCTCACTACCCAGTGTCTCACTACCCAGTGTCTCACTGTCTCACTACCCAGAGTCTCGCTGTCTCACTACCCAGAGTCTCACTGTCTCACTACCCAGAGTCTCACTGTCTCACTAGCCAGTGTCTCACTGTCTCATTACCCAGAGTCTCACTGTCTCACTACCCAGAGTCTCACTGTCTCACTACCCAGTGTCTCACTGTCTCACTACCTAGAGTCTCATTACCAGTGTTTCATTACCCAGTCTCTCACTACATGTGTCTCACCATTCAGTGTCTCACTACCCAGTGTCTCACTAGCAGTGTCTGACTAGCAGTGTCTCACTACCCAGTGTCTCACTACCCAATGTCTCACTACCCAGTGTCTCACTACCCAGTGTCTCACTACCCAATGTCTCACTACCCAGTGTCTTACTACCCAGGGTCTCACTACCCAGTGTCTCACTACCCCAGTGTCTCTCTACCCAGTGTCTCACTACCCAGTGTCTCACTACCCCAGTGTCTCACTACCCAGCGTCTGACTAGCAGTGTCTCACTACCGAGTGTCTCACTACCCAGTGTCTCACTACCCAGTGTCTCACTGCACAGTGTTTCACTACCCGTGTCTCACTAGCAGTGTCTCACTACCCCAGAGTCTCACTACCCCAGTGTCTCACTACCCAGTGTCTCACTAGCAGTGTCTCACTACCAAGTGTCTCACTACCCAGTGTCTCACTACCCAGTGTCTCACTACACAGTGTTTCACTACCCGTGTCTCACTACCCAGTTTCTCACTACCCAGTGTCTCACTACCCCGTGTCTCACTGTCTCACTACCCAGAGTCTCACTGCCTCACTACCCAGTGTCTCACTACCCAGAGTCTCACTGTCTCACTACGCAGTGTCTCACTGTCTCACTACCCAGTGTCTCACTGCCTCACTACCCAGTGTCTCACTACCCAGTGTCTCACTACCCAATGTCTCACTACCCAGCGTCTCACTACCCAGCGTCTCGCTACCCAGTGTCTCACAACCCCAGTGTCTCACTACCCCAGTGTCTCACTACCCAATGTCTCACTACCAGTGTCTGACTAGCAGTGTCTTACTACCCAGGGTCTCACTACCCAGTGTCTCACTAGCAGTGTCTCACTACCCCCGTGTCTCACTACCCCAGTGTCTCACTACCCCAGTGTCTCACTACCCAGTGTCTCACTACACAGTGTTTCACTACCCGTGTCTCACTACCCAGTGTCTCACTACCCAGTGTCTCACTACCTCACTACCCAGTGTCTCACTACCCAGAGTCTCACTGTCTCACTACCCAGTGTCTCACTGTCTCACTACCCAGTGTCTCACTGCCTTACTACCCAGTGTCTCACTACCCAGTGTCTCACTGTCTCACTACCCAGAGTCTCGCTGTCTCACTACCCAGAGTCTCACTGTCTCACTACCCAGAGTCTCACTGTCTCACTACCCAGTGTCTCACTGTCTCACTACCCAGAGTCTCACTGTCTCACTACCCAGTGTCTCACTACCCAGTGCCTCACTGTCTCATTACCCAGAGTCTCACTGTCTCACTACCCAGAGTCTCACTGTCTCACTACCCAGAGTCTCATTACCAGTGTTTCATTACCCAGTCTCTCACTACATGTGTCTCACCATTCAGTGTCTCACTACCCAGTGTCTCACTAGCAGTGTCTGTCTAGCAGTGTCTCACTACCCAGTGTCTCACTACCCAATGTCTCACTACCAGTGTCTGACTACCTGTGTCTCACTACCCAGTGTCTCACTACCCCAGTGTCTCACTACCCCAGTGTCTCACTACCCCAGTGTCTCACTACCCCAGTGTCTCACTACACAGTGTCTCACTAGCAGTGTCTCACTACCGAGTGTCTCACTACCCAGTGTCTCACTACCCAGTGTCTCACTACACAGTGTTTCACTACCCGTGTCTCACTACCCAGTGTCTCACTACCCAGTGTCTCACTGTCTCACTACCCAGAGTCTCACTGCCTCACTACCCAGTGTCTCACTACCCAGAGTCTCACTGTCTCACTACCCAGTGTCTCACTGTCTCACTACCCAGTGTTTCACTGCCTCACTACCCAGTGTCTCACTACCCAGTGTCTCACTGTCTCACTACCCAGAGTCTCGCTGTCTCACTACCCAGAGTCTCACTGTCTCACTACCCAGAGTCTCACTGTCTCACTAGCCAGTGTCTCACTGTCTCATTACCCAGAGTCTCACTGTCTCACTACCCAGAGTCTCACTGTCTCACTACCCAGTGTCTCACTGTCTCACTACCTAGAGTCTCATTACCAGTGTTTCATTACCCAGTCTCTCACTACATGTGTCTCACCATTCAGTGTCTCACTACCCAGTGTCTCACTAGCAGTGTCTGACTAGCAGTGTCTCACTACCCAGTGTCTCACTACCCAATGTCTCACTACCCAGTGTCTCACTACCCAGTGTCTCACTACCCAATGTCTCACTACCCAGTGTCTTACTACCCAGGGTCTCACTACCCAGTGTCTCACTACCCCAGTGTCTCTCTACCCAGTGTCTCACTACCCAGTGTCTCACTACCCCAGTGTCTCACTACCCAGCGTCTGACTAGCAGTGTCTCACTACCGAGTGTCTCACTACCCAGTGTCTCACTACCCAGTGTCTCACTACACAGTGTTTCACTACCCGTGTCTCACTAGCAGTGTCTCACTACCCCAGAGTCTCACTACCCCAGTGTCTCACTACCCAGTGTCTCACTAGCAGTGTCTCACTACCCAGTGTCTCACTACCCAGTGTCTCACTACCCAATGTCTCACTACCCAGTGTCTCACTACCCAGTGTCTCACTACCCAATGTCTCACTACCCAGTGTCTTACTACCCAGGGTCTCACTACCCAGTGTCTCACTACCCCAGTGTCTCTCTACCCAGTGTTTCACTACCCAGTGTCTCACTACCCCAGAGTCTCACTACCCAGCGTCTGACTAGCAGTGTCTCACTACCGAGTGTCTCACTACCCAGTGTCTCACTACCCAGTTTCTCACTGCACAGTGTTTCACTACCCGTGTCTCACTAGCAGTGTCTCACTACCCCAGAGTCTCACTACCCCAGTGTCTCACTACCCAGTGTCTCACTAGCAGTGTCTCACTACCGAGTGTCTCACTACCCAGTGTCTCACTACCCAGTGTCTCACTACACAGTGTTTCACTACCCGTGTCTCACTACCCAGTGTCTCACTACCCAGTGTCTCACTACCCCGTGTCTCACTGCCTCACTACCCAGTGTCTCACTACCCAGAGTCTCACTGTCTCACTACGCAGTGTCTCACTGTCTCACTACCCAGTGTCTCACTGCCTCACTACCCAGTGTCTCACTACCCAGTGTCTCACTACCCAATGTCTCACTACCCAGCGTCTCACTACCCAGCGTCTCACTACCCAGTGTCTCACTACCCCAGTGTCTCACTACCCCAGTGTCTCACTACCCAGTGTCTCACTACCAGTGTCTGACTAGCAGTGTCTTACTACCCAGGGTCTCACTACCCAGTGTCTCACTACCCAGTGTCTCACTGTCTCACTACCCAGAGTCTCACTGCCTCACTACCCAGTGTCTCACTACCCAGTGTCTCACTATCTCACTACCCAGAGTCTCGCTGTCTCACTACCCAGAGTCTCGCTGTCTCAGTACCCAGAGTCTCACTACCCAGTGTCTCACTGTCTCACTACCCAGTGTCTCACTGTCTCACTACCCAGAGTCTCACTGTCTCACTACCCAGTGTCTCACTGTCTCACTACCCAGAGTCTCACTGTCTCACTACCCAGTGTCTCACTACCCAGTGCCTCACTGTCTCATTACCCAGAGTCTCACTGTCTCACTACCCAGAGTCTCACTGTCTCACTACCCAGAGTCTCACTGTCTCACTACCCAGAGTCTAATTACCAGTGTTTCATTACCCAGTCTCTCACTACATGTCTCACCATTCAGTGTCTCACTACTCAGTGTCTCACCATTCAGTGTCTCACTACCCAGTGTCTCACTAGCAGTGTCTGACTAGCAGTGTCTCACTACCCAGTGTCTCACTACCCAATGTCTCACTACCCAGTGTCTCACTACCCAGTGTCTCACTACCCAATGTCTCACTACCAGTGTCTGACTAGCAGTGTCTTACTACCCAGGGTCTCACTACCCAGTGTCTCACTACCCAGTGTCTCACTAGCAGTGTCTCACTACCCCCGTGTCTCACTACCCCAGTGTCTCACTACCCCAGTGTCTCACTACCCCAGTGTCTCACTACCCAGTGTCTCACTACACAGTGTTTCACTACCCGTGTCTCACTACCCAGTGTCTCACTACCCAGAGTCTCACTGCCTCACTACCCAGTGTCTCACTACCCAGAGTCTCACTGTCTCACTACCCAGTGTCTCACTGTCTCACTACCCAGTGTCTCACTGCCTCACTACCCAGTGTCTCACTACCCAGTGTCTCACTGTCTCACTACCCAGAGTCTCGCTGTCTCACTACCCAGAGTCTCACTGTCTCACTACCCAGAGTCTCACTGTCTCACTACCCAGTGTCTCACTGTCTCACTACCCAGAGTCTCACTGTCTCACTACCCAGTGTCTCACTACCCAGTGCCTCACTGTCTCATTACCCAGAGTCTCACTGTCTCACTACCCAGAGTCTCACTGTCTCACTACCCAGAGTCTCATTACCAGTGTTTCATTACCCAGTCTCTCACTACATGTGTCTCACCATTCAGTGTCTCACTACCCAGTGTCTCACTAGCAGTGTCTGACTAGCAGTGTCTCACTACCCAGTGTCTCACTACCCAATGTCTCACTACCAGTGTCTGACTAGCAGTGTCTTACTACCCAGGGTCTCACTACCCAGTGTCTCACTACCCCAGTGTCTCTCTACCCAGTGTCTCACTACCCAATGTCTCACTACCCAGTGTCTCACTACCCCAGTGTCTCACTACCCAGCGTCTGACTTGCAGTGTCTCACTACCGAGTGTCTCACTACCCCAGTGTCTCTCTACCCAGTGTCTCACTACCCAGTGTCTCACTACCCCAGTGTCTCACTACCCAGCGTCTGACTAGCAGTGTCTCACTACCGAGTGACTCACTACCCAGTGTCTCACTACCCAGTGTCTCACTACACAGTGTTTCACTACCCGTGTCTCACTAGCAGTGTCTCACTACCCCAGAGTCTCACTACCCCAGTGTCTCACTACCCAGTGTCTCACTAGCAGTGTCTCACTACCGAGTGTCTCACTACCCAGTGTCTCACTACCCAGTGTCTAACTACACAGTGTTTCCCTACCCGTGTCTCACTACCCAGTGTCTCACTACCCAGTGTCTCACTACCCAGTGTCTCACTGTCTCACTACCCAGAGTCTCACTGTCTCACTACGCAGTGTCTCACTGTCTCACTACCCAGTGTCTCACTGCCTCACTACCCAGTGTCTCACTACCCAGTGTCTTACTACCCAATGTCTCACTACCCAGCGTCTCACTACCCAGCGTCTCACTACCCAGTGTCTCACTACCCCAGTGTCTCACTACCCCAGTGTCTCACTACCCAGTGTCTCACTACCAGTGTCTGACTAGCAGTGTCTTAGTACCCAGGGTCTCACTACCCAGTGTCTCACTACCCAGTGTCTCACTGTCTCACTACCCAGAGTCTCACTGCCTCACTACCCAGTGTCTCACTACCCAGTGTCTCACTATCTCACTACCCAGAGTCTCGCTGTCTCAGTACCCAGAGTCTCACTACCCAGTATCTCACTGTCTCACTACCCAGTGTCTCACTGTCTCACTACCCAGAGTCTCACTGTCTCACTACCCAGTGTCTCACTGTCGCACTACCCAGAGTCTCACTGTCTCACTACCCAGTGTCTCACTACCCAGTGCCTCACTGTCTCATTACCCAGAGTCTCACTGTCTCACTACCCAGAGTCTCACTGTCTCACTACCCAGAGTCTCACTGTCTCACTACCCAGAGTCTCATTACCAGTGTTTCATTACCCAGTCTCTCACTACATGTCTCACCATTCAGTGTCTCACTACCCAGTGTCTCACCATTCAGTGTCTCACTACCCAGTGTCTCACTAGCATTGTCTGACTAGCAGTGTCTCACTACCCAATGTCTCACTACCCAGTGTCTCACTACCCAGTGTCTCACTACCCAATGTCTCACTACCAGTGTCTGACTAGCAGTTTCTTACTACCCAGGGTCTCACTACCCAGTGTCTCACTACCCCAGTGTCTCTCTACCTAGTGTCTCACTACCCAGTGTCTCACTAGCAGTGTCTCACTACCCCCGTGTCTCACTACCCAGTGTCTCACTACCCAGTGTCTCACTACCCCAGTGTCTCACTACCCCAGTGTCTCACTACCCAGTGTCTCACTACACAGTGTTTCACTACCCGTGTCTCACTACCCAGTGTCTCACTACCCAGTGTCTCACTACCTCACTACCCAGTGTCTCACTACCCAGAGTCTCACTGTCTCACTACCCAGTGTCTCACTGTCTCACTACCCAGTGTCTCACTGCCTCACTACCCAGTGTCTCACTACCCAGTGTCTCACTGTCTCACGACCCAGAGTCTCGCTGTCTCACTACCCAGAGTCTCACTGTCTCACTACCCAGAGTCTCACTGTCTCACTACCCAGTGTCTCACTGTCTCACTACCCAGAGTCTCACTGTCTCACTACACAAGTGTCTCACTACCCAGTGCCTCACTGTCTCATTACCCAGCGTCTCACTGTCTCACTACCCAGAGTCTCACTGTCTCACTACCCAGAGTCTCATTACCAGTGTTTCATTACCCAGTCTCTCACTACATGTGTCTCACCATTCAGTGTCTCACTCCCCAGTGTCTCACTAGCAGTGTCTGACTAGCAGTGTCTCACTACCCAGTGTCTCACTACCCAATGTCTCACTACCAGTGTCTGACTACCTGTGTCTCACTACCCAGTGTCTCACTACCCCAGTGTCTCACTACCCCAGTGTCTCACTACCCCAGTGTCTCACTACACAGTGTCTCACTAGCAGTGTCACACTACCCAGTGTCTCACTACCCAGTGTCTCACTACCCAGTGTCTCGCTACCCAGTGTCTCACTGCCCAGCGTCTCGTTACCCAGTGTCTCACTACCAAGTGTCTCACTACCCAGTGTCTCACTACCCAGTGTCTCACTACACAGTGTCTCGCTACCCAGTGTCTCACTACCAAGTGTCTCAATACCCAGTGTCTCACTACCCAGTGTCTCACTACCCAGTGTTTCACTACCCAGTGTCTCAACACCAGTGTCTCACTACCCAGTGTCTCACTACCCAGTGTCTCGCTACCAAGTGTCTCACTACCAAGTGTCTCACTACCCAGTGTCTCACTACCCCGTGTCTCACTACCCAGTGTGTCACTACCCAGTGTCCCACTACCAGTGTCTCACTAGCCAGTGTCTCACTACCCAGTCTCACTACCCAGTGTCTCACTACCCAGTGTCTCACTACCCAGTGTCTCACTACCCAGTGTCTCGCTACCAGTGTCTCACAACGAGTGTCTCACTACCCAGTGTCTCACTACCCAGTGTCTCACTACACAGCGTCTCACTACCCAGCGTCTCACTACCCAGCGTCTCACTACCCAGTGTCTCACTACCCAGTGTCTCACTACCCAGTGTCTCGCTACCAGTGTCTCACTACCCAGTATCTCACTACCCATTGTCTCACTACCCAGCGTCTCACTACCCAGCGTCTCACTACCCAGTGTCTCACTACCGGTGTCTCACTACCCAGTGTCTCACTACCCAGTGTCTCACTACCCAGTGTCTCGCTACAAGTGTCTCACTACGAGTGTCTCACTACCCAGTGTCTCACTACCCATTGTCTCACTACCCAGCGTCTCACTACCCAGCGTCTCACTACCCAGTGTCTCACTGCCTCACTACCCAGTGTCTCACTACCCAGTGTCTCACTGTCTCACGACCCAGAGTCTCGCTGTCTCACTACCCAGAGTCTCACTGTCTCACTACCCAGAGTCTCACTGTCTCACTACCCAGTGTCTCACTGGCTCACTACCCAGAGTCTCACTGTCTCACTACACAAGTGTCTCACTACCCAGTGCCTCACTGTCTCATTACCCAGCGTCTCACTGTCTCACTACCCAGAGTCTCATTACCAGTGTTTCATTACCCAGTCTCTCACTACATGTGTCTCACCATTCAGTGTCTCACTCCCCAGTGTCTCACTAGCAGTGTCTGACTAGCAGTGTCTCACTACCCAGTGTCTCACTACCCAATGTCTCACTACCAGTGTCTGACTACCTGTGTCTCACTACCCAGTGTCTCACTACCCCAGTGTCTCACTACCCCAGTGTCTCACTACCCCAGTGTCTCACTACACAGTGTCTCACTAGCAGTGTCACACTACCCAGTGTCTCACTACCCAGTGTCTCACTACCCAGTGTCTCGCTACCCAGTGTCTCACTGCCCAGCGTCTCGTTACCCAGTGTCTCACTACCAAGTGTCTCACTACCCAGTGTCTCACTACCCAGTGTCTCACTACACAGTGTCTCGCTACCCAGTGTCTCACTACCAAGTGTCTCAATACCCAGTGTCTCACTACCCAGTGTCTCACTACCCAGTGTTTCACTACCCAGTGTCTCAACACCAGTGTCTCACTACCCAGTGTCTCACTACCCAGTGTCTCGCTACCAAGTGTCTCACTACCAAGTGTCTCACTACCCAGTGTCTCACTACCCCGTGTCTCACTACCCAGTGTGTCACTACCCAGTGTCCCACTACCAGTGTCTCACTAGCCAGTGTCTCACTACCCAGTCTCACTACCCAGTGTCTCACTACCCAGTGTCTCACTACCCAGTGTCTCACTACCCAGTGTCTCGCTACCAGTGTCTCACAACGAGTGTCTCACTACCCAGTGTCTCACTACCCAGTGTCTCACTACACAGCGTCTCACTACCCAGCGTCTCACTACCCAGCGTCTCACTACCCAGTGTCTCACTACCCAGTGTCTCACTACCCAGTGTCTCACTACCCAGTGTCTCGCTACCAGTGTCTCACTACCCAGTATCTCACTACCCATTGTCTCACTACCCAGCGTCTCACTACCCAGCGTCTCACTACCCAGTGTCTCACTACCGGTGTCTCACTACCCAGTGTCTCACTACCCAGTGTCTCACTACCCAGTGTCTCGCTACAAGTGTCTCACTACGAGTGTCTCACTACCCAGTGTCTCACTACCCATTGTCTCACTACCCAGCGTCTCACTACCCAGCGTCTCACTACCCAGTGTCTCACTACCGGTGTCTCACTACCCAGTGTCTCACTACCCAGTGTGTCACTACCCAGTGTCTCACTACCCAGTGTCTCACTACCCGTGTATCACTACCCAGTGTCTCACTACCCAGTGTCTTCCGACCCAGTGTATCACTATCCAGTGTCTCACAACCCTGGCATCTTCATCTGCAAACGTGAACAACCAGTAGCATCTACATCTTCAGAACGTGAAAAACCAGTGGCATCTACATCTGTGGAATGTAAAGAACCAGTGGCATCTACATCTGCAGAAGCTGAAGAACCAGTGACATCTACATCTGAACAACGTGAAGAACCAGTGGCATCTTCATCTACAGAAGCTGAAGAACCAGTAGCATCTACGTCTGCAGAAGGTGAAAAACCAATGGCATCTACATCTGCAGAATATAAAGAACCAGTGGCATCTATTATTTGCAGAAAATGAAAAACCAGTGGCATCTACATCTTCAGAACGTGAAAAGCCAGTGGCATCCACACCTGCAGAACATGAAGAACCGGTGGCATCTACATCGGCAGAATATGAAGAACCAGTGGCATCTACATCTGCAGAACGTGAAGAACCATTGGCATCTACATCTGCAAAACGTGAAGAACCAGTGGCATCTACATCTGCAGAAGGTGAAGAACCAGTTGCATCTCCATCTGCAGAACGTGAAGAACCAGTGGTATCTACATTTGCAGAACGTGAAGAACCAGTGGCAACTACATCTGCAGCAGGTGAAGAACAAGTGACATCTTCATCTGCAAACGTGAACACCAGTGGCATCTACATCTGTGGAATGTAAAGAACCCGTGGCATCTATATATGCAGAAGGTGAAGAAACAGTGTCATCTACATCTGTAGAACATGAAGAACCATTTACATCTACATCTGCACAACGTGAATAACAAGTGGCATCTACGTCTGCAGAAGGTGAAAACCCAATGGCATCTACATCTGCAGAATATAAAGAACTAGTGGCATCTATCACCTGCAGAAAATGAAGAACCAGTGGCATCCACATCTGCAGAACGTGAAGAACCGGTGGCATCTACATCTGCAGAACGTGAAGAACCGTTGGCATCTACGTCTACAGGCGATTATGCAACGTTTAACGCCATTCCCCGTGTTTTTTGTACAGGCCATACAACATATATGGGGAGTCCCTGTACATTCAACAAGGCGGGGTAACAGCGATGGCAGCCCTGACAATGTTGAAATCCACCCCTGGTAACGATGGTCCATAACTCACACTCATACTTTGATGTGACTCGGACTTTACCACGAATATGGTTTTGCGCTGAGCTTCCTTTCATCCATCCCAGGCCCTCTGTGGGCCCTCTACACACATCGCACGTTGTGCCAGTTAACTCTAGGAAGCAACCCTGGGGGCTAAGGTCACGTGAGTATGCCACCTCGGGTGCTACAGTGGCTAAGAGATGTTAACTACCTTCCATGGTATACAGGAGGTCGTGAGTTCCATCCAGACCCTGACGATGCCTGCTGCTGCTGTATATTTGGAGTCTGTGTCTCTCTTTCATCATCACAGTGGAGATGTTACCTACCTCCCCTGGTATACAGGAGGTCGTGGGTTTGATCCCGACCCGTGATGATGCCTGCTGCTGCTGAATATTTGGAGTCTGCGTCTCTCTCTCATCATCACAGTGGTGAGGAGATTCCAGATTTGAAGCTTTCATGACTGCAAGGATCCATACTCTTTGGTTCTATTCGGTAAAGTCACGTAGGTAAAAAATAAAACAAAAAATAACGACGTTCCGGCCACAACACAAGTGGCCTTCATCAGGTGAAGGGACCGTACTGTACAGTGGACAGCGTTGGAGTGAAGACAGCCAAGCTCAGGTCGCGTCCTTTAAGCTGTGTGGGAGGAAACCAAACGCTTTGACAAAGGAATTAGCATAAAATGCTGTAGAGGACCGGCACGGGGAGGGGGGGGGGGTTACAAATGTTGGTGTGAAGGGAAATACGCTGATGTGAAAGTTTAGGATACCACTACTTGAATAAATATACTGTACCATTGAAAATTAGTTTAATGTTTGGTATGATTTAGAACATCTTTCCAATGATTGCTTAATTTGAAACCATCTTCTCGGTTGAAATTGTGTCTGTGTTTGTAAATCTGAATTGCCTCGTGGACAAATCTCTGATAAAAACGCGTGGGTTTGCAGAGAACCTTGGTATCGGAGAAAACTATATCGTGATTACCCACAGCGTTGCAACAGTGATCAGCTATGGCAGAAGAATTCGTTCTGCCGTGTTTCAAGTCTGATTTGTGCTCGCGAATTCGGTCAGAGACATGTCGTTTCGTCTCCCCGATATAGCAATCACCACAGGTGCAGCTCAATTTGTAAACCCCGGGGGGTACTGTAAGTCATTGCTTTCACACTCACTTCTGCTGCTGTATCTTCACCGAATTCTAAACAGATTCTGTTTAAGGCCAGCCTATCTTTAATCTCAGAGAGGATAAGGCTACTCCGATTTGAACTCGATACTTTAGACAGGACGCTCCTACAAGCTCATTTAATGTTAATACAAAAAATGTCACCTTCTGATTGGAACCACGTAGACAACATGACTGCTTCTTCTGCTGATTCACTATCAGTCAAATGCAAAGCTAACCTGATTTCTAAATTCAACCACCTATCAAAGGAGAACCCAGTCCCACATATAACAAAACTAGACGTTAACAAAATCGTCATTAATCAGAGTAGCACCCCGATTTTGGACAATCTGAAAACAGTACTGGCTAAAGGGCTAAATTTTGCTGTCACCCCAAAACATATACCTGTAGATGATATCATCTCTCAGGTCGATGTAGCCCTCAAAGTCGTAGGACACATCCAAGCAGACGTTGTGAGAGCTGAAATAGCCACTATTCTTAAGAATGCTAAGAAACCCATTAGCAACATCAGCAAAAATGAACGCTCTGAACTCGCGAATTTAAAAAACAGAAATGATATAGTCATCCTCTCAGCCGACAAAGGCAACGCTACTGTAATTATGGATAAAGATTCATACAACAACAAAATCCAGAACCTGCTCAACGGTGGAAGTTACTCAATAAATAAAAATGACCCTACTAATAGCCTAACGATAAAAACCAACAAGATCATCACAAGTTCGACCTCCCTAATCGAACAAACTAAACGTCCCTCCCTAAAACCTTCTGCTGCAAGACCCCCTAGATTATATGGTCTTCCCAAGATTCATAAAGAAGGCACCCCACTATGACCCATCGTATCCACGATCAACTCCCCTACCTATAGACTAGCCCATTTTCTGTCAGATACCTTGCTGCCTTTCACTGGCAAGACCTCCTCAGAAGTACTTAACTCAGCCCAATTGGTCTCTATGGTCAAAGACGTTGTACTGTCCCCTGACGATATCCTTGTCAGCTTCGATGTGGTCTCTCTGTTCACCAAGGTCCCAGTACCTGATACCATTGAAATAATTTAAAATTTGGTCAAACATGGACTAGACCCTGATACACCTGTGCTGGTTAGGCACTGCCTAAACAATACCTACTTTACTTGGAATGGCACATTCTACAAACAAAATGAGGGTTCCCTCATGGGTTCTCCCTTGTCACCAGTGATAGCCAATGTTTTCATGGAGAAATTTGAATCAGACGCCATCCAGACTTCCACCCTCAGACCTTCCCTGTGGAAGAGATATGTAGACGACACTTTCGTCATTTGGCCACTTGGCCTCCCAGCTTTGAACCTTTTCCTAGACCACATCAATTCCAGACATCCCGCCATCAAATTCACCATGGAAGTGGAGAATGATGGAAAGCTACCATTCTTGGATGTTCTGTTTGAGAGGAGACCTGATGGCTCATTGGGACATTCTGTCTACAGGAAAACCTACCCACACAGATTCCTACTTGAAACCTGATTCCCACCACCACCCGACTCAAAAGAATTCTCTCATCAAAACGTTATACCACAGGGCTTATTGCATTTCGGACCAACACCACCTGACCAGTGAATTAAAACATGTACATTTGGCCCTCAAGAGGAACGGATACTCTGACCGTACCATCTGCCAAGCTGTTTCTCCCTCCATACAGAAACAACCACTTGATACTCTGATCAAAACCATCACACTACCATATATAGCAGGCGTTACTAAAACAAACACAAGATCCTGGTCCGGTTCAATACAGTACACAAAATCCGTGACCTGATTCCATCCGTGAAGGATGTCATTCCTGACTTACAGTATCCCGGGGTTTACAAATTGAGCTGCACCTGTGGTGATTGCTATATTAGGGAGACGAAACGACATGTCTCTGACCGAATTCGCGAGCACAAATCAGACTTGAAACACGGCAGAACGAATTCTTCTGCCGTAGCTGATCACTGTTACACCGCTGTGGGTGATCACGATATAGTTTTCTCCGATACCGAGGTTCTCTGCAAACCCACGGGTTTTTATCAGAGATTTGTTCACGAGGTAATTCAGATTTACAAACACAGACACAATTTCAACCGAGAGGATGGTTTCAAATTAAGCAATTATTGGAAAGATGTTCTAAATCATACCAACATTAAACTAATTTTTAATGGTACAGTATATTGATTCAAGTAGTGGTATCCTAAACTTTCACAGCAGCTTATTTCCCTTCACACCAACATTTGTAAACTCCCCCCCCCCCTTCCCCCCCCCCGTGCCGGTCCTCTACAGCATTTTATGCTAATTCCTTTGTCAAAGCGTTTGGTTTCCTCCCACACAGCTTAAAGGACGCGACCTGAGCTTGGCTGTCTTCACTCCAAAGCTGTCCTCTGGACAGTACGGTCCCTTCACCTGATGAAGGCCACTTGTGTTGTGGCCGAAACGTCATGATTTTTTGTTGTTTTATTTTTTACCTACGTGACTTTACCGAATAGAACCAAATAGTATGGTGAAGAGATCTTAACTACCTCGCCTGGTATCCAGAAATTCATGGGTTCGATTCCAACCCTGATAATGCCTTCTGCTGTATATTTGAAGTCTGCGTCTGTCTCTCATCATCATCATCATCATCCTCACAGTGGCTAGGAGATGTTAACTACCTCGCCTTGTATGCACGAGATCGTGGGCGCCACGGTGTCAAGGAGACGTTATGAACATCGCACGTGCCGCAATTAATTTTCGCGAGTCAATAATTTATGGCGGAATTGGTTCAACACTGGTCAAATTCTGGACAAGTTTCGACATTCCAGTGTCTCGTCATCAGCAGTATTTCTTTAACTTCCAGATGCTACAGACAAGGGCTCCCTCTCCCTCCTCCGCTCTCTGTCTCACTCTCTCAGATAGTGGGTCTTGGTTGGACGCAAATTTATTTAGTAGCACACAACACAAGACAACCATTAGCGTGGCTGCGGTGATTATGACAGCCTGAAAAAAAACACGCAGGCAACGCGTCCCCTTTGTAAGTGTGCGGCTCTCCATGCTTGTAGCCATCGTGGCTACAGGCATCGTCAAGGGAATGGATCGAACCCACGACCTCCTGTATACCAGGCAAGGTAGTTAACATCTCCGAGCCACAGTGATGATGATGAGACGCAGACTCCAAATATACAGCAGCAGGCATCGTCAGCGGTCGAGATCGAACCCACGACCTCCTAAATACCAGGCGAGGTAGGTAACATCTCTTAGCCACCGTGATGATGATGAGAGAGAGACACAGACTCCAAATATACAGCAGCAGGCATCGTTAGCGGTCGAGATCGAACCGACGACCTCCTGCATACCAGGCGAGGTAGTTAACATCTCCTAGGCACCGCGGCGAAACCCGTAAGCCACAAGGCATCCCGGCGAGAAAGATGTATTTGCGTCGTGCATCGTGAATATTGTTATCACCACCATCATCGTTTCACATCAATTACGGCGTGTATGTGTGTGTGTGTGGTGAACGCAATACTTGGTGATGATGGTGCTGTGTCTCTTCGGTTTCCGAACTTACACCGGCGAAAAAAGTTACGTTCCATGAAAAACGTGTAACTAGTTTGGGGCTTCAGTTAACAGAGCGCGGAACGCTAAAAGCTCACCTGCAAGGGAGTCTCTCTCGCACAGCGGAGAACAGAGACTCACACAGGAGCCCAGCGGAGGGGTGGAGGAGGCGGAAATAATGAGATGTTGAATCTTCGGTACGTCTCTCTCTCGCTCGACATCACCACCCCACCCGCCTGCACTCGGAAAGCCCTGATTACTCCCACATCACCACCTCCACCAACTCCACCCCGCCACTACCTCTCATCCCCACCACCACCACCCACCACCACCACCCCCACCCACCACCCACCACCCCCACCCACCACCCACCACCACCACCCACCACCACCACCACCACCCCACCACCACCACCCCACCACCACCCCACCACCCCACCACCACCACCACCCACCACCACTACCACCACCCCACCACAACCACCACCCCACCACCACCACCACCCCACCACCACCACCTCCCCACCACCACCTCCCCACCACCACCACCTCCTCACCACCACCTCCCCACCACCTCCCCACCACCTCCCCACCACCACCACCCCACCACCACCTCCCCACCACCACCACCTCTCCTCCCCACCACCACCACCTCCCACCACCCCACCACCACCTCCGCTCCCCACCATCACCTCCCCTCCCCACTACCACCATCACCCCCACCACCCGACTACCACCCCACCACCACCACCTCCCCATGTTTCTTGGGGTCACGATGCAAACGATCTCGCAGTATCGGCGGCAGCCGTGCGTGACGGTGAGGCGAGGGATCGCGTCCCAGTCGACAGCGCTATGCAAAGTGCTGCCGAGGACATCAAAACATTGACACGTTGGGGGGCCCAACTGGTTCTTCCAGAACCAATGGGCACGTGAATGGACTTTGCAGGGAAAATAAACCATAACGCTGCACTATAATCCAGATGTTTGTCCACCCAGGCGGTGTGCCAAGATATGCATGAATGTGTGAAATAATATCATAACTCGAGAATCATTACATACATATTTACTACGCCACTGTACACTCAACTATACACTACGCTACTTACACTACACTGTACACTACACTACTATACACTTCACGACTATACACTATACTACTATACACTACTATACACTACACACTACACTACTATACACTGCACTACTATACACTGCACTACTATACACTGCACTACTATACACTACTATACTCTACACTACTATACACTACACTACTATACACTACACTACTAGATACTACACTACTATACACTACTATACTCTACACTACTATACACTACACTACTATACACTACACTATACACTATACCATACACTACACTATACACTACTATACACACACTCGACACTGCGGAATGCCACGTGCGATGTCTATCTTTGAGGAGGGAAGATCTCTCCAAGGAGAGGCCAAGCCACGTCTGTGGTCCTTCAATGAGAACGCGGTGGTCAGATGTATATCGAGCGCATCACTCCCGAGTCGAATCTTCTCCGAACATTAGACGGGTGATAAAAATAGCGGCCATCTCGGTGTAGGTGCACGCGGGAGCCGTCCCATTCCGACTCGGGGATGCTGACAGTGCGCTGTCTTTGAGTTGTACGCCTTGTGGTGTCATCTGGTCCAACACCAGTGGAGACTAGGCTCTAAGAAAAGCCGTCTCTCGGGTGTGGACCAATCAAATTCAAGGACAGTGCCATCATCATTATCAGAGTTGTCTCTTTTTGGTTGCATTTTGACTGCTTGTGTTGTGGTTATTGCAAACATGATCCCTTGTATAAAGGTGTCAGTTTTTGTGCCAGATAAAAGGGTAAAAACCTATTACTGTATCTTGCTACTGGCAAAGGAGGTCTCATAGTGTAAAGGATTACCCCGAGCTCTCAATAACTCTGACAGTGCGCGTTTTTTTTTAGTTGTACGCCTTGTGGTGTCATCTGGTCTAACACCAGTGGAGACTAGGCTCTAAGAAAAGCTGTCTCGGGTGTGGACCAATCAAATTCAAGGACAGTGCCATCATCATTATCAGAGTTGTCTCTTTTTGGTTGCATTTTGACTGCTTGTGTTGTGGTTATTGCAAACATGATCCCTTGTATAAAGGTGTCAGTTTTTGTGCCAGATAAAAGGGTAAAAACCTATCACTATAGGCTAACGAGTCGTCGTCGAGGGCCCGGGGGGATGTCCATCCCACCGAGATGTAGACGGCCCTCGAATCGACGAAGAAAAGCCGTCCAATCTCCTCCCGCAGCAGTGAACTGACTTGCAGTTGGAACTTGGTGAACGATTTCCACCTTCAAGATTTGAAGCTTTCGTGACTGCAAGGATCCATACTCACATTAAACCAATTTTCAATGGTACAGTATATTTATTCAAGTAGTGGTATCCTAAACTTTCACAGCAGCTTATTTCCCTTCACACCAACATTTGTAACCCCCCCCCCCCCCCCCGTGCCGGTCCTCTACAGCATTTTATGCTAATTCCTTTGTCAAAGCGTTTGGTTTCCTCCCACACAGCTTAAAGGACGCTGTATTCACTCCAACGCTGTCCTCTGGACAGTGCGGTCCCTTCATGGGTTCGATCCCAACCCTGATGATGCCTTCTGCTGTATATTTGAAGTCTGCGTCTGTCTCTCATCATCATCATCATCCTCACAGTGGCTAGGAGATGTTAACTACCTCGCCTTGTGTGCACGAGATCGTGGGCGCCACGGTGGCAAGGAGACGTTATGAACATCGCACGTGCCGCAATTAATTTTCGCGAGTCAATAATTTACGGCGGAATTGGTTCAACACTGGTCAAATTCTGGACAAGTTTTGACATTCCAGTGTCTCGTCATCAGCGGTATTTCTTTAACTTCCAGATGCTACAGACAAGGGCTCCCTCTCCCTCCTCCGCTCTGTCTCACTCTCTCAGATAGTGGGTCTTGGTTGGACGCAAATTTATTTAGTAGCACACAACACAAGACAACCATTAGCGTGGCTGCGGTGGATATGACAGCCTAAAAAAAAACACGCAGGCAACGCGTCCCCTTTGTAAGTGTGTGGCTCTCCATGCCTGTAGCCACACGCAAACTCCAAATATACAGCAGCAGGCATCGTCAGCGGTCGAGATCGATCCCACGACCTCCTAAATACCAGGCGAGGTAGGTAACATCTCTTAGCCACCGTGATGATGATGAGAGAGAGACACAGACTCCAAATATACAGCAGCAGGCATCGTTAGCGGTCGAGATCGAACCCACGACCTCCTGCATACCAGGCGAGGTAGTTAACATCTCATAGGCACCGCAGCGAAACCCGTCAGCCACAAGGCATCCCGGCGAGAAAGATGTATTTGCGTCGTGCATCGTGAATATTGTTATCACCATTATCATCGTTTCACATCAATTACGGCGTGTATGTGTGTGTTTGTGGTGAACACAAGACTTGGTGATGATGGTGCTGTCTCTTCGGTGTCCGAACTTACACCGGCGAAAAAAGTTACGTTCCATGAAAAACGTGTAACTAGTTTGGGGCTTCAGTTAACAGAGCGCGGAACGCTAAAAGCTCACCTGCAACGGAGTCTCTCTCGCACGGCGGAGAACAGAGACTCACACAGGAGCCCAGCGGAGGGGTGGAGGAGGCGGAAATAATGAGATGTTTAATCTTCGGTACGTCTCTCTCTCGCTCGACATCACCACCCCACCCGCCTGCACTCGGAAAGCCCTGATTACTCCCACATCACCACCTCCACCAACTCCACCCCGCCACTACCTCTCATCCCCACCACCACCCACCACCACCACCCACCACCACCACCCCCACCCACCACCACCACCACCCCCACCCACCACCCACCACCCCCACCCACCACCCACCACCACCACCCACCACCACCACCCCACCACCACCACCCCACCACCACCCCACCACCCCACCACCACCACCACCCCACCACCACCACCACCCCACCACCACCACCTCCCCACCACCACCACCTCCCCACCACCACCTCCCCACCACCACCTCCCCACCACCACCACCTCCTCACCACCACCTCCCCACCACCTCCCCACCACCTCTCCTCCCCACCACCACCACCCCACCACCACCTCCCCACCACCACCACCTCTCCTCCCCACCACCACCACCTCCCACCACCCCACCACCACCTCCGCTCCCCACCATCACCTCCCCTCCCCACTACCACCATCACCCCCACCACCCGACTACCACCCCACCACCACCACCTCCCCATGTTTCTTGGGGTCACGATGCAAACGATCTCGCAGTATCGGCGGCAGCCGTGCGTGACGGTGAGGCGAGGGATCGCGTCCCAGTCGACAGCGCTATGCAAAGTGCTGCCGAGGACATCAAAACATTGACACGTTGGGGGGCCCAACTGGTTCTTCCAGAACCAATGGGCACGTGAATGGACTTTGCAGGGAAAATAAACCATAACGCTGCACTATAATCCAGATGTTTGTCCACCCAGGCGGTGTGCCAAGATATGCATGAATGTGTGAAATAATATCATAACTCGAGAATCATTACATACATATTTACTACGCCACTGTACACTCAACTATACACTACGCTACTTACACTACACTGTACACTACACTACTATACACTTCACGACTATACACTATACTACTATACACTACTATACACTACACACTACACTACTATGCACTGCACTACTATACACTGCACTACTATACACTGCACTACTATACACTACTATACTCTACACTACTATACACTACACTACTATACACTACACTACTAGATACTACACTACTATACACTACTATACTCTACACTACTATACACTACACTACTATACACTACACTATACACTATACCATACACTACACTATACACTACTATACACACACTCGACACTGCGGAATGCCACGTGCGATGTCTATCTTTGAGGAGGGAAGATCTCTCCAAGGAGAGGCCAAGCCACGTCTGTGGTCCTTCAATGAGAACGCGGTGGTCAGATGTATATCGAGCGCATCACTCCCGAGTCGAATCTTCTCCGAACATTAGACGGGTGATAAAAATAGCGGCCATCTCGGTGTAGGTGCACGCGGGAGCCGTCCCATTCCGACTCGGGGATGCTGACAGTGCGCTGTCTTTGAGTTGTACGCCTTGTGGTGTCATCTGGTCCAACACCAGTGGAGACTAGGCTCTAAGAAAAGCCGTCTCTCGGGTGTGGACCAATCAAATTCAAGGACAGTGCCATCATCATTATCAGAGTTGTCTCTTTTTGGTTGCATTTTGACTGCTTGTGTTGTGGTTATTGCAAACATGATCCCTTGTATAAAGGTGTCAGTTTTTGTGCCAGATAAAAGGGTAAAAACCTATTACTGTATCTTGCTACTGGCAAAGGAGGTCTCATAGTGTAAAGGATTACCCCGAGCTCTCAATAACTCTGACAGTGCGCGTTTTTTTTTAGTTGTACGCCTTGTGGTGTCATCTGGTCTAACACCAGTGGAGACTAGGCTCTAAGAAAAGCTGTCTCGGGTGTGGACCAATCAAATTCAAGGACAGTGCCATCATCATTATCAGAGTTGTCTCTTTTTGGTTGCATTTTGACTGCTTGTGTTGTGGTTATTGCAAACATGATCCCTTGTATAAAGGTGTCAGTTTTTGTGCCAGATAAAAGGGTAAAAACCTATCACTATAGGCTAACGAGTCGTCGTCGAGGGCCCGGGGGGATGTCCATCCCACCGAGATGTAGACGGCCCTCGAATCGACGAAGAAAAGCCGTCCAATCTCCTCCCGCAGCAGTGAACTGACTTGCAGTTGGAACTTGGTGAACGATTTCCACCTTCAAGATTTGAAGCTTTCGTGACTGCAAGGATCCATACTCACATTAAACCAATTTTCAATGGTACAGTATATTTATTCAAGTAGTGGTATCCTAAACTTTCACAGCAGCTTATTTCCCTTCACACCAACATTTGTAACCCCCCTCCCCCCCCCCCCCCCCCGTGCCGGTCCTCTACAGCATTTTATGCTAATTCCTTTGTCAAAGCGTTTGGTTTCCTCCCACACAGCTTAAAGGACGCTGTATTCACTCCAACGCTGTCCTCTGGACAGTGCGGTCCCTTCACCTGATGAAGGCCACTTGTGTTTTGGCCGAAACGTCGTTATTTTTTGTTTTATTTTTTACCTACGTGACTTTACCGAATAGAACCAAACAGTATGGATCCTTGCAGTCATGAAAGCTTCAAATCTAGAATCTCCTCACCACTGTGATGATGAGAGAGAGAGACGCAGACTCCAAATATTCAGCAGCAGCAGGCATCGTCACGGGTCGGGATCAAACCCACGACCTCCTGTATACCAGGCGAGGTAGGTAACATCTCCACTGTGATGATGAGAGAGAGACACATACTCCAAATATACAGCAGCAGCAGGCATCGTCAGGGTCTGGATGGAACTCACGACCTCCTGTATACCATGGAAGGTAGTTAACATCTCTTAGCCACTGTAGCACCCGAGGTGGCATACTGACGTGACCTTAGCCCCCAGGGTTGCTTCCTATAGTGACCTGGACAACGTGCGATGTGTGTAGAGGGCCCACAGAGGGCCTGGGATGGATGAAAGGAAGCTCAGCGCAAAACCATATTCGTGGTAAAGTCCGAGTCACATCAAAGTATGAGTGTGAGTTATGGACCATCGTGCCAGGGGTGGATTTCAACATTGTCAGGGCTGCCATCGCTGTTACCCCGCCTTGTTGAATGTACAGGGACTCCCCATATATGTTGTATGGCCTGTACAAAAAACACGGGGAATGGCGTTAAACGTTGTATAATCGCCTGTAGACGTAGATGCCAACGGTTCTTCACGCTCTGCAGATGTGGATGCCACTGGTTCTTCATTTTCTGCAGATGATAGATGCCACTGGTTCTTTATATTCTACAGATGTAGATGCCATTGGGTTTTCACCTTCTGCAGATGTAGATGCCACTTGTTATTCACGTTGTGCATATGTAGATGTAAATGGTTCTTCATGTTCTACAGATGTAGATGCCACTGTTTCTTCACCTTCTGCATATATAGATGCCACGGGTTCTATACATTCCACAGATGTAAATGCCACTGGTGTTCACGTTTCCTTTGTCAAACGTTTGGTTTCCTCCCACACAGCTTAAAGGACGCGACCTGGCTTGACTTTCTTTACTCCGACGCTGTCTTCGTGACAGCACGGTCCCCTTCACCTGATGAAGGCCACTTGTGTTGTGGCCGAAACGTCGTGAATTTTGTTATTTTGTCTTTTACCTTACGTGACTTTACCGAATAGAACCAAAGAGTAAGGATTTCCACCTTGGAAGATTGCGGGCTGCTGCGGCGCATGCCGATTCGACCCAGAATGGCGGACGAGTTAAGTTTTTTCAGTTTTTCAGTTTTATTTATTTTGGTATGGCCCTGTGAGCCATTCGGCTCTTGAATCGGAGTGCAACCGCAACAAAACAACTAAAACACATGAACAAGAAAAACATCTTCAAGTGACTACTGTGTGTTGACTGTGCGAAACAGAAAATCCATTAAAAAAACAGCAAAATATTCCTGAAAAAAGCACCGTGCACCAACGCTGTGTGCAAAAAAATCCCAGTGGGATGCAATTCAAACAACAACAACAACAACCACAAGAAAGCTTAGATTAAGGCCATGAGTGTAACTCCGTACTACAACAAAACAAACATGTCCAAACCAAAAAAAAGTTTGCAAAATCACCAAAAAATAAAGCCATAATTGCAACGTAACAGCGAGCACAGGGACTATGACCGAATTTTTAACAATAAACTACGTAAATAACACGTAACACCAAAATCCTGTAGCCATAGCTGGCTGCATGAGTCACTCCACAACAACAGAAGCATCGGTCGGAGTATCAAATTTTTCAATGCCCTTCCCACCATTTCGGGGCTGCAAACCCCGAAATGGCGGGAAGGTCCAGCGCTCCGGTCGCCTCGGTTATGACAGCGGCGGGAAGAGCGTGTTTGCCGTCCGGTAGAAGTCGCGGCAGTCATCCGCTCAAAGAGATGAGCGGCGGCCAACGGCCGACAGCAAACCCTCCCCCAGGTGCCCCGGCGATGCCCAGCCCAGCTCCTGCGGAGGTGGCTTGGCTGGGCTCGCCGTGCACTCCCGAGCCGACTGGAGCACGTTCGTCGAGAGCGGGGCGCTCGAAGGGGGACGACGCCTTCCTTAGTTCGGCGTCGTCATCGGGTGACGCAACAGCTGGGTCATTACGTTTAAATCGCCGACTCGGGACATGACGGGCGAAGTGTTCGTTGGCACTTGTGGCACCAAATGTAGTGTCTTCGAAAAGTTGCTCACACCGACGCGTTGGAACAGGTCACCTGCTTACACTTTATTCGCCTATTCTTGCACCAGTTGTAGGCACTCTTATAACTATCTATACGGTCACTTGTGTTTAACCTCTCCCCACTCTTGTTTACCTTTCACCTCGCTTATCCTGCACTCGGCAGCTCTGCTCTCAGCGTCTCCGCACACAGCGACTCTACATCTCCACCGCCGCCCTCACCTAGGCTCCCTCAGACCCGCTCAGACCGTCTGTGCCTTTACCTATGGCATCGGTCGTGCAAAAACAACTTAAACACGTTGATCATTGTACAACGATCATTTTTATTAACAGATATTGAAGCATTTACAGTATGCATACGTGACACTCCCCATTTTGCCTGGGATGTAGTGAGCAAAATTTATAGTCTTTGAAAGTGGAGGAAAGGTCTCCAGATGCACCACCATTCACATCACTCACTTCTTCTTCCTCCTCCTCCTCCTTCTGCCACCAAACCTCAAAGTGTTTAGCGAAAGTCTTCGGCCCTACTTCTCGTTAGGGTCTCCTTTTTGAACTGGATGCGCTGCTTCAACTTCGCATTAATTATGACTTCGTCATGCATGGGAGAAGATGACTTGCCTGCGTTTTCACTTGTGACTGCAGCAGATCCAATCTATGAACCCCCTCGCAAACATTTTCAACCTCTCACCTCACCAAACGTACATTTCCACTCGAGTGGTAATCCGCTCGCATTCGTCCATTACGCACCTCCGATCAGCACGGTTGGCTACATACGGTGTGAAAGAAGGTCAACATACATGCATACATTGTATAAAAATGGCTACAAAAAGATCTGAATAATTATAGGCCAATATCTATTATTTTACCAGTAAGCTAAAATATTCGAGGGAATAAAAAGTTAAATCACAAATAAACTGCTGCCTAAAAAGTCACAATCTCCTGCGCAGTAAACAGGTTTTCGAGAGGATTCCTGCACCACCACAGCTACGATGGATGTATTATTATTGTTTTCTTCAGTACCCTGGATAAAGGCCACTACTGCTGTGCACTATTCTTTGACTTGGTAAAAGCCTTTGACACTGTTGACTAAGATATTCTAATCACAAGACTTGGCCAGCTAAAATGTTCAGACAGTACAATAAAAGAATTCCTCAGAGTAACGCGAGCATATACGGCGATAGGAAAAGGTCCTTAAAATGAATGTAACAATATTCATACAAACAGTAATGAAGGAGCCTGTTCCTACAAGTGATAACCTCACGTTCACAAATATTAATATAGCAAAGGCTGTTCCACAGGGTTCCATGCTGGGCCCAATTCTGTTTTTATATTGAAACAATCTTGGACTAAACTTAAATCACTCAGAATTAAATCAATTTGCTGATGACACTTGTCATGCGGATATTTGATAAATCCCCAAACGAAGTCAAACAGAATCTCCAACATAATTTCGACTTAATTCAACATCAATTTTCATAAGTAAAATTGCCCCTAAAGCCCCCCAAAAAAACAAACATCGTTTCATTCCATTCACCTATTACAGATATGAGAAAGAACATCATTTAACAAACGGAGTGTTTAAAATACTTGGGTTTACTGATCGATTAAAAGCTTACATTCCAACCCCATATTGATCACATATGAAAGTAAATCTAATCAAAAATAGGGTTTTCACACGGGAAAAAAGTTGTCCCATCTATTGTGCCTGTAAATTGTGGAAGCTATCATTCTACCACTCCTTTTCAGCTACTACGACACGGCTTAAAGTATATCGACTAGTGCAACGCTAAACAGACTAACCGAAATTTCTAATTCTGCTCTTTGATTTCTACTGGATGTACCACACAGGACCCACCATTCTGACCGTAGGTACATAAAATAAATGAAAACTAAATTATTTACTTTATTTTACCTACGTGACTTTACGGAAAACACCAAAGAGTATGAATCCTTGCAGTCACGAATTCTCAAATCTAGACCTAAAATCAAATCTCACATCCCTCGACGCAAGAAGAAATCATCTAACATTAGGGCCCTGTTCGTCCATTAAATCCTTATTGGCAAATCTGCGCTACACTATTATTGAACTTCTTACATTCCATATGTAGCTAATTCATTAACCCCACTGTCAAACCCAATAAATCTGAGACATCCGTCTAATTGCCATTTTTAACGATCCCAAAGAACGAGAATTGGAATAGCTGACAAAGCTTTTACCATCGCAGCACCACCGTTTTGGAACAATCTCGTTCCCTTCAGCTTAACGTCGTAAATATTCCTTCAGCAAAATGATCATGAACCAGATTAGTGCTGAATACAGCAAGCACATTTGCAAATGAGGTTATTAACTTTTGACCCCTTTAACCGTGCATCATCGATAGTTACATTTTTAATGCGTATATTTTATTATAGGGATCTGCTACTTACTCTGTTGTTGTTGTTGTCTTGGCGTTGTCTGAGACTGTTGTTGTTGTCTCGGTGTGGTCTGGGACTGTTGTTATTGTATCGGTAGTGGGTAGTTTGCGATAAACTACTTCAGGGCGTGATGACCCTGCCTTACGCGAGTCCCAGGCACAGTTGGCCCGGCCGTCAGTACCTGGTAAGGGTTACGCGGTCTTCTCACTGCCTTGTGATCGTCTCGGGAGAGTCAATGGCTAAGGGAGCAAACCCCTACAGAAAATCAGGAGTGGGGCCCCTTAGGCGGTTTTGTGACGCAAAGCGGCACATTCCCGGCAGCCCCTGCAGCCAAACTGGTACCAAACGTCGTGCTACGCACTCGTATGAACATCGCCAGCAAGGCCGAGGGGGGGGATCCTGACGCATGGGCAACACCAGGATTTCCAGAGTAACCTGCCCGGGCTTTGCGCCAACACGAGGTGCAAGAATGGGGAGAGGACACTCCTTCTCGGCCACCTAACCGTGGCCAAGAAACACGGGCGGCAGCAGCTCACGGGTTATAAGCTCATTTTAGATTGGCGTAAAAAAATGGGCGCCATGGGTTTCCATCGTCAGTGGGAGGGGTCATTGCACCCTAGTGGATAGCTACCGCCGCCCGCCTCAAGCTGGGCAGCCTCCGGCCAACAAGCTGCTTTCCCGCCATGGCTCACCTGCTCCAGTGGGTGCTTGGAGCTTATGGTTCATTACCAGACAAGTGGGCTGCAACACCTGCACCAGACAAAAGCAAAACAAAACGAAAGAAGGTTCCAGCCCTTCATTTTGCAAGCTGGTAATGTAAGCACAGCGTGTTCTGGACTCTCCGGAGATCTATAGCAGATTGAGGACATCGGCAAGACTGCAGCTACCGACGGGGAGCTGGGCGAGACTCCGTGTGGATATTGTTGTCGGTTGTCTATCGCTACCCGAATGCGATCACTGTGCATATGCTATGCACTTCCTATGATTATTTCATTTAATCGAATATCTACCTTAACGCTGCCCATTGTTAAACTACTGGAAAGTAGACTGCATACAATTGTAATAAAAGCACTTCCACGACAACTGTTGACTGGCATCTCTCTTTGAACACATTCCTGCGGAGGGGGCTGGTAGGAAATTTTGAAGTAATTGTGCACGGATATTTAAGCCAAACTTGTTAGGAGTCGTGCGCAGAAGAAAGCAAAATGAAAAGTGAGCAGAATTATAAAACGACGCCAGAAAGTTGCAGTGTAAAAGAGGTCTCACCAGAAAGTGCAGTGTTATAATCCCCTGCCTCCTGTGAAGAATTAATCCCGGTTGGGCTTCCAGTCCATATAAGGGCACCACGGGGTGACCAGCCCCTCCCCACCCAGACCCACCCCCACCCCTCCCACCCCCCACCCAACCCCTCCCACCCCCCACCCAACCCCACCCAGCCCCTCCCCACCCTCCCCACCCAGGCCCTCCCCACCCTCTCCACCCAGCCCCTCCCTACCCTCCCCTCTCCACCCAGCCCCACCCCTGCGACGTGGACAGACATCCACAGACATACACAATTAATCCCCTGCCTCCTGTGAATTAATCCCGGGTTGGGCTTCCAGTCCACTACGTTTCCTACCAGTATTATATGACTGCACAGCTCTGCTCTCTCTTTCTCTCTCCGGATGGCTCCACACTCTCTCACTCTCTCTGCCGTGACGCGCGCCTCCCTGCTCAACTGTCGTCGCGCGTCTCTCCCCCTCGCTCCCTGTCCACCGCTGGCTGACGGCGTGCCGGGAGGAGAGACGGCTACGCTGGAAGGACCGCCAAGTGGCCGGTGGCGAGTAGAGCGTGGCGATGACGCAGTCCGGGCTCCAGGCTTCCCACACCGACCCAGCGTCCTCTCACTGCCTCCCCTTATATTCCCCTCGGTGGAGCAAGCTCCGCCTCCGGACACGCCCCCTCGTAGAACCTTCTCGACCGTTCTCGTACGTACCCTCTAGCTCCGCCTCCGGACACGCCCCCTCGTAGAACCTTCTCGACCGTTCTCGCGCGTACTCTCTAGCTCCGCCTCCGGACACGCCCCCTCGTAGAACCTTCTCCACCGTTCTCGCGCGTACTCTCTAGCTCCGCCTCCGGACACGCCCCCTCGTAGAACCTTCTCGACCGTTCTCGCACGTACTCTCTAGCTCCGCCTCCGGACACACCCCTTTCGTAGAACTTTCTCGACCGTTCTCGCGCGTACTCTCTAGCTCCTCCGGTCACCTTTGGCCCAGATGGATCCCACACTTCCCATTGGGTATTAGTTACCAAGTGGTGGCTTATGCAGATACCCCTCGTCAACCCCTAGATGGCGCTCTCTCATTCCATCACCTCCCCCCTCCCCCCCCCCCCTCGTGATGAAAAGACGAGCCGTCCCAGCTAGGAATGGACCCGAACAAGTAATGGAAAGAGCGACATAACCCTGGTGGCAACAAGCACAAGAGAGCATACATAATGAAGAATATCGCACGAACGATAACGAACGCAAGAACAAGGAAGCAAGGTGAATACCCAACACAGGCAAAGGCACACACGAACGTTAACGGAATCGGGGCGTCTTTGAACGGGTCTGTGACGCCGTACCATCCCCTGCATCCGTATCCAGCCCTGCATGGGTTGGCTCGGCAGGAGGAAGGGCGGTCGGTCAGCGGAAGGGTGATGAAGTCCGTCGCTGCGGGGCTGGATCGTGCGGGGTCAGCGTCCGCAGCAGCAGCCAAGGGCTTCGCTGCCGCGGGCGGTAAAACAGAATCCCACGGGGGATCAATCTGCAAACCGCTCTGGCACGTCGGACACATCAGACCCTGGCAGGCCAATTGTTGGGGATGAAGAAGCAACGCCCGTAGGAAAGAATTGCGTCAACCGAAATGGGTGGACGAACCAACGACGGAGAGACCCCCGCCTCGAATGTGCACGCACTGTGGATGCCTAACCTCTACCACTTCAACAGGACCGTGCCATGGCCTGTGTAACTTGGGAGAGGTGCCCATCACCGACAGACCATGGCATGTCACGGCCGGACCCGCGTGCACAACGCTCGTTGCGAGCCCGCGTTTTAGCGGCGTTGACCCGAGCCGCCTCCCGCGCCTCAGAAATCCGGCGCAGGGAGTCTCGGACGTGGTCAGGTAGGGTCCCCGTTCAGCGTCTCCATCAGTCGTGCCCAATTGGGTATCAATGGGGTGGCACGTTCTCCCTTCCGTACACGAGGGAAAACGGTGAGAATCCTGTGGAAGCGTGCGGGGCCATTCTATACACGGCGAGCATGCTCGGCGCGTGTAAATCCCAATCGGCCTGTTTTTCATTGACAGTGTGGCAAAGCATGACAGTCAGAGTACGATTCAGTCACGATAGAGTACGCCGATTGATCGGGCAAGGGCCATGCCATCGGCCACCGAGCAAAATATTCCACACCCACCAAAAGGTATTTGTTACCCCTGGGAGTGATCGGGAATGGGCCCAGGACATCAAGGGCCACCAGCTCGTTGATGCGCGTGACCGAAATGGATCACAACGGCGGAAGACATCTTTGGTGCGGCGGTTTCCGCCAAGTGCCGTCAGGGCAGGAACGTGATGCCGGGGCGAAAAGTAATTCCATTGCAGCGTCAGCAAAGTTTTTTGAACGCCGAGGTGCAACAATTTATCCCCATGCACACGATTGAGATAAAACGGCGCCGATACCCATGTCGCTGGCGTCGGTGTCTTAATATAAACGGCAAGGAAAAATCTGGATATTCGAGCATCGGTGCATCGGATAAGCGACTGCCAGGTGGCTGCGTGTCTGGCTGGGTGACTGGCTGGGTGATTGGCTGGGTGACTGGCTTGTTAACTGACTGGGTGACTGGCTTGGTAACTGGCTGGGTGACTGGTTGGGTGACTGGCTGGGTGACTGGCTGGGTAGCTGCGTGTCTGTCTGGGTAACTGGCTGGGTGACTGGCTGGGTGACTGGCCGGGTGACTGGCCGGGTGGCTGCGTGTCTGTCTGTGTAACTGGCTGGGTGACTGGCTGGGTGACTGGTTGGGCGGCTGTGTGTCTGGCTGGGTGACTGGCTGGGTGACTGGCCGGGTGGCTGCGTGTCTGGCTGGGTAACTGGCTGGGTGACTGGCCAGGTGGCTGGTCGGGTGACTGCGTGGCTGGTCGGGTGACTGCGTGGCTGGCTGGGTGACTTCTGCGTGTCTGGCTGGGTGACTGGCCGGGTTGCTGACTGGTTGGGTGACTGGCTGGGTGACTGGTTGGGTGTCTGGCTGGGTGGCTGTCTACGGGGCCGGTCTGGGCCAAGTCTCCCGCTTGAGGTGTCCCCCCCCCCCGCTTCCCCCAAGGAGGCTCCCCGGTCACCTCGATGCAGCATGCCAGGTGGTCGTCGCGGCCGAAGGAGCGGAAGAGGTCCCTGCCGGTGGCCATCTTGGCGACGGTGCAGCCCAGGGAGCACGTGTCCGCGGCGCAGGTAACCGGGTAGCCCAGCAGCACCTCGGGGGCCACGTAAACGAGGGTGCCTTCTCTACGCTTGCGAAACGTGGACCCCCCTAATGGAACATCTTTGCCGGTTAGAAACATTTAGGTTGGCCTGCATATGATCCATCCTGGGTTTAACCAGGCTGGATTGTGTGAGGAGCTCACAAATCATTGAAAGATCTGGACAAAGTCCCATCGGTGAGCTCCTTTGACAGGCTAGGCTGCGTTGGCTGGGCCATGTAGCCCGCATGCCCAGCCACCGAATGCCTAAACAGCTTTTGTTCGGCCGGATCGAGGGGGCTAAACGGGCGCGGCACGGGCTAGAGAAGAGATGGAGTGACGTGGTACAGGAGGACGTGGAGCTGAGTGGACTTGCCGATGACTGGTAATAGCGTTGTAAAGATCAGCCTCTGTGGAGGAGGCTCGTGAAGGACGCTGCTGGGCAGTTGGAGGCAGTCGTCCTCCAACAACAACGTGCAGAGTGCCGGGTGGCTAAAGGACACAGCAAGTTGGCACAGTAATGGGGCACAGGTGGTGCATCAGCCAGTCATCTCAGTCATCTCAGTCAGTCAACCCGTGGCACTTGGGTCTGCCCCGTGACCTCCTACCAGCGGGCGTTCGACACTTCACGTGGCTTCAAGGTCCACATGGCCTGGCACAAGCGTCGTGGTGATGCCACTGCCACTTAGTGGTGAATGGCGGTTGTTGTTGTGGGTGTCTGTGTGTGTCTGTGTGAGTCTGTGTATGTCTGTGTGTGTGTGTGTGTCTGTGTGCGTCTGTATCCGGTAAAACAATCCCCTACCTCCTCGTGGTGCCGGACGGGCAACGCTGTCGTGGACAGTGCTGTGGGGGGGAGGGCCAATTCCGATTGTCCTTTCTCCTCATGGCGTCTGTGACCACCACAGCAGCTAAATGGGGGCTCTGGACGGGTGCAAGGGGCTGGTAACCCCTCCACCTTCAATTAACTACCACTAAACCACGACCGAAAAATGTAATTAACAAGCTTGTGATGGAGGCCCCGGGGGAGACAGGCGTCTATGACGTCTCCTGGCCAAACCTCATTTGTCGGAGCCAGAAGACTGAATATTTACCCTCAGGGCTCCTCCAGAAACAAAAAGCCACTACGGATGGCCACGTGGAACACTCACTGCGGAGGAGAGGCTGCCACTCCTCTGTGGGGAGTTGGACCGGTACCGCCTGGATCTCTGTGGTATTAAGGAGGTCCGGGGGACCGGTTCTGGCTCCTGCCACCATGAGGGGTGGACAGTCCTATACCCGGGGCAGGAGACTGCTAAACAACAGGGAGTGGCTCTTCTTCTGAACAAAAGAATGAAGGGGTGTGAGAGAGTGGTGGTGAGGTGTGGGAAGCTGTAAGCCCCAGGCTACTTTGGGCTCGACTTCCCATCAACCGGAGGCGAGGAGTAGTGGTCGTGGTTACTTATGCCCCCACTGAACCCGAACAGCCGTGGAGGGATGCAGGCAAGGCTGATGAGTCAGATGCCTTCTATGATGCTAGGTGCTAGCTAAGGTGGCCCCTCGGGACAGAGTCATCTTGTTGGGTGACTTTAATGTCCGAGTTGGTCATGATGGTGGCATCTGGTCTAAAGTGATTGGAAGGCATGGGACAGATCAGCTCAATAACAAAGGTAGGAGGCTGCTAGATTTTTATGCAGCCCATGGGCTTGTAATTACCAACACGCTGTTCCGGCATCAGCGCATCCATACATCATGGATGCATGCCGGGTCCAATTAAAAACATCTGCTGGACTACGTAGTGATGGAACAGCAGATGCGGGCCCATGTCCTTGACACCAGGACCTACCGTGGAGCTGATCTACCCTCTGACCATCGACTAGTTATCTGTAAGATGCGCCTGCCATTCTTCACTCGGGTGGTGGGTGTACACCCAGGACCCATTCAAACCTAAGGTAGCCTGGTCTCAGCTAGCTGATGAAAGTTGCAAGCGAGAATTTCATCATCGCTTGCAGCTACGGTTGGCATCGTCTCCCACTCCTCCAGATGTCGAGGGCAAATGGGTGAGGTTTAGGACTGCGACTCAGACAGCTGCAATGGCTGCTTTGGGTACGCGGTCCAAACCTCCCCAAAGACATTGGCTGATAGAGGTGTTCAAGCTGGCTGAGAAAAAGCGACAGGCCTACTCTCATCAGCTACAGCATCCCACGTCAGAGAATGAGGAGGCTTACCGCAGCCTTCGCTCGGAGGTTTGGAGAGCCGTGAGGCGCTGCAAGGATGGGTGGTGGTCGTGGGTTGCTGAGGAGATGGAATCTGCCTCAATGGCCCGCGATCACAAATCCCTATTTAACTCCATCAAAAAAGTAACCTGCAGTGCCACACCTATTACAATCATTAGGGGAAAGAACGGTGATCCAATCTCCGACCACCAGGAACATGTTTGCAGATTTGCTGAGCATTTCTGTGAGGTCCTGGGGGAGGGGGAATCCCTCAGCCTGGAAAACATCATGGGACAAAGTGGGGATGACCCTGCTGAGGCTGCGGTGCCTCAAATATTGGAGAAAGTCACCCCTGTGAGTGGCTGGCTGAGGTGCCATCCATTGAGGAAGTACTGAAGTTGATCCAGAGTCTTAGACCAGGAAAAGCACCGGGCAGAGATGATCCCCAAAGCGAAATGCTGAGGGAGGGTGGCGTTTGTGCCAGACTGCCCTACATGACATCATAACAACATTCTGGGCCACTGGACAGGTTCCGCAGGATTGGAAGGATGCCTTGGTGGTCCCCCTCTTTAGGAAGGGGGACCGCACAGACTTTAACAACTACAAGGGCATCTGACTCCTCAGTGTGCCGGGAAAGGTCCTGGCAAGGATTATTTAACATCACCTTCTAGGCACGCTGAGGAGAGGCTTGCGGAGCCCCAATGCGGTTTCAGGAAAGGGGGGTCCTGCACAGATGCCATATTTTCTGTCCGTCTGCTACAGCAGAGGTGTAGGGAATTCCAACAAGACCTACATCTCTGCTTTATTGACCTGGCCAAGGCCTATGATACCATCAGTAGGCCTGGGCTCTGGGTAGTTCTTCGTGCTTTCGGAGTCCCTGACCCTTTGCTCATGATCATTAAGGACCATCATGATGGTGAGCGGGCCCGGGTAAAACTATGTGGCAGGGAGTCGGAGCCATTCCCTGTTCACCTTGGGGTGCGACAGGGATGTCCTCTGGCTCCAACATTATTTGACATCCATTTCGACCATGTAGTTCGTGAAGCCTTCAGTAGCTGTACCGGAGGAATTTCCATCTGGTACAGATACAATGGGAGGCTGATCAATGCCGGGGTGCGGTCAAGGGATGGCTCCTTATTGGTCAACCACGTTATGTATTTCGATGACCTGGTAATTGCGGCTCACTCAGAGGAGGAGTTGAAGGCACTGCTGCTGAAACTGGAGCATGCCAATACGAGGTGGGGCCTTACCATCAGCCCAACCAAAACGAAGCACCTGCCTGGGTATTTTGTACCATCGGACACTCCACCCCCACAACTCCCAATTGGTGATGGAGCAGTTGTGGAGAGAGTGGAGAGTTTCCCATATCTGGGCAGTGTACTCATGAGGTCTCAATCAGAATCAGTCGAGCGGCATTATCTTTTCTTCGGTTGCATAACGCTGTGTGGAAGCTACCTGGTCTGTCGCTCCGCATGAAGCTTCGGGTCTTCTCGGCCACGGTCATTCCCTCCCTTCTCTACACTTGCGAAACGTGGACACCCCTAATGGAACATTTTCGCCGGCTAGAAACATTTAGGCTGGCCTGCCTACGATCAATCCTGGATTTAACCAGGCTGGATTGTGTGAGGAGCTCACAAATCCTCAAAAGATCTGGACAAAGTCCCATCGGTGAGCACCTCCGTCAGGCAAGACTGCGTTGGCTGGGCCATGTAGCCCGCATGCCCAATCACCGCATGCCCAAACAGCTTTTGTTCAGCCGGATCGAGGGGGCTAAACGAGCACGGCACAGGCTAGAAAATAGATGGAGTGATGTGGTACAAGAGGACGTGGAGCTGAGTGGACTTGCCGATGACTGGTACCAGCGGTGTCAAGATCGGCCTCAGTGGAGGAGGCTCGTGAAGGACGCTACTGGGCAGTTGGAGGCAGTCGCCCTCCAACAACAACGGAAGGCGGAGGAGCGACATTCACAACAACGAGCGGAGCGCCGGGTGGCTAAATCACAGCAAATTGGCACAGTAGGGGGCAAAGGTGGTGCATCAGCCAGTCATCTCAGTCAGTCAACCCGTGGCACCTGGGTCTGCCCCGTGACCTCCTGCCATCGGGCGTTCGACACTTCACGTGGCCTCAAGGTGCACATAGCCTGGCACAAAAGTCGTGGTGACGTCACCGCCACTTAGTGGCGAATGGCGGTTGTTGTTGTCGTCTGTGTGTGTTTCTGTGTGTGTCTGTGGGTGTGTCTGTGTGTGTCTGTGGGTGTGTGTGTCTGTGTGTGTGTCTGTGTGTGTCTGTGTGTGTATGTCTGTGTGTGTGTGTCTGTGTGTGTCTGTGGGTGTGTCTGTGGGTGTGTCTGTGTGTGTTTCTGTGTGTGGTGTGTCTGTGTGTCTGTGTGTGTGTGTGAGTCTCACAAGGATGTAGTTGTTATCGTCGTCGTCATATCCCCCATTGGCGACGCCCCCTCGGCTTTCCTCCTCCCCCTCGTCCAAAGTAAAAAACCAAACCGCGTCCATGGCGGCGAGCTCCAGCTTCTGGCGCTTCGTCAGGGAAGTCTTGAAGATACGTTGGATCACTGCACACGTGACAACAACAACATCAGCCACAACAACTGAAGCTATCAACTAATTCTTTATACACCCACACCGCGTTATGCCCCCCCCCAACCCGAAGTGGCTGGTGTCATCATCCTCATCATCATCATCCTCATGGTCATCATCATCATCATTGTCATCACCCCTTGGAAGCAAAATGCTCTAAACGCATTTTTCAACTCACTAGAAGAGACCCACATAGACTCGCAGAGACCCACAGAGACTCACAGAGACTCATAGAGACTCACAGAGACCCACAGAGACTCACAGAGACTCATAGAGACCCATGCTCATAGAGAACAACAGAGACCCACTGACACCCACAGAGATCCACAGAGACTCACAGAGACTCAAAGAGACCCATACTCATTTTTTACCATAGAGACCCACAGAGATCCACAGATACCCACACTCATAGAGAACAACAGAGACCCACTGGCCCCCCGCGGCACTCCACATGGACGCACCATCCCCCTTCATTAATAATCATGAGCAGGTGACGAATGTTAAACTTCTTTCGCACCGTACGTTGACAACCGTGCTAATGTATGGGTCTATATGGGTGTCTCTGTGGATCTATGGGGTCTCCATGGGTGCCTCTGTGTGTCTCGGTGTGTCTATGGGTGTCTGTGTGTGTCTATGGGTGTCTCTGTGGGTCTATGGGTGTCTCTGTGCATCTCTGTAGGGCTCTGTGGGTCTCTGTGTGAGTCTGTGAGTCTCTGTGTGAGTCTGTGGGTCTCTGTGAGCCTGTGGCTCTGTGTGAGTCTATGGGTCTCTGTGTGAGCCCGTGGGTCTCTGTGTGAGTCTGTGGGTCTCTGTGTGAGCTTGTGGGTCTCTGTGTGAGTCTGTGGGTCTCTGTGTGAGACTATGGGTCTTTGTGCGAGCCTGTGGGTCTCTGTGTGAGACTGTAGGTCTCTGTGTGAGTCTATGGGTCTCTGTGTGAGCCTGTGGGTCTCTGTGTGAGCCTGTGTGTCTCTGTGTGAGTCTGTAGGTCTCTGTGTGAGTCTGTGCGCTAACCACTGCACCACCGCTCCCTACACACGCACAGTGCGCTAACCACTGCACCACCACTCCCTACACACACACAGTGCGCTAACCACTGCAACCACCGCTCCCCACACACACACAGTGCGCTAACCACTGCACCACCGCTCCACAGACACAGTGCGCTAACCACTGCACCACCGCTCCCCACACACACACAGTGCACTAATCACTGCACCACCGCTCCCCACACACACACAGTGCGCTAACCAATGCACCACCGCTCCACAAACAGTGCGCTAACCACTGCACCACCGCTCCCCACAGAGACTCACCACACAGAGACCCACAGACTCATCACACAGAGACCCATAGACTCACCACACAGAGACCCACAGACTCACAACACAGACAGCCACAGACTCACCACACAGACACCCACAGACTCACCACACGGAGACCCACAGACTCACCACACAGAGACCCACAGACTCACCACACAGACACCCACAGACTCACAACAAAGAGACCCACAGACTCACCATACAGAGACCCAGACTCACCACACAGAGACCCACAGACTCACCACACAGACACCCACAGACTCACCACACAGACACCCACAGACTCACCACACAGAGACCGACAGACTCACCACACAGAGACCCACAGACTCACCACACAGAGACCGACAGACTCACCACACAGAGACCCACAGACTCACCACACAGACACCCACAGACTCACCACACAGAGACCCACAGACTCACCACACAGAGACCCACACACTCACCACACAGAGACCCACAGACTCACCACACGGAGACCCACAGACTCACCACATGGAGACCCACAGACTCACCACACAGAGACCCACAGACTCGCCACACAGAGACCCACAGACTCACCACACAGAGACCCACAGACTCAACACACAGAGACCCAGACTCACCACAAGGAGACCCACAGACTCACCACAAGGAGACCCACAGACACACCACACAGAGGCCCACAGACTCACCACACAGAGACCCACAGACTCACCACACAGAGACCCACAGACTCACCACACAGAGACCCACAGACTCACCACACAGAGACCCACAGACTCACCACACAGAGACCCACAGACTCACCACACAGAGCCCCGTGTGGGCACCTTCAGGCTGAGTCGACCTTGAGGAGGCCCAGACAGGGTTCAGATTTTCCCGCCACCGCCTCCACTCGTCCCGACCCGGAAGCGGAAGTAGAATCTGTAGATTGAGGGGCGCCCGGCTGCCGGGGGCGTGGCCGCGTTATCTCACGTCACTCGGCAGGGGCGTGGCTCTGCGTGGGCGTGGCTAGGAGTGGGCGTGGTCACTTCCGTCGCACTAAACGTCATCGGTGACGTCACGCGACCACGTGGCTCGTCAGTTGGCGACGGACGTGAAGGAGGCGGCTGCTTTTTCGTCTTCAGCGTCGACATCTTCAGATTCTTCATCATCCTAATCGCCGAGCACCTTCTGCTGAAGCCATTGACGTGGTGAGTTGTGTGGGTCAGTGTTGTGGGTCTGTGGTGAGTTGTCTGGGTCCGTGGTGAGTTGTGTGGGTCTGGGTTGTGGATCCGTGGTGAGTTGTGTGTTTTCTTGGTGAGAGTGTTGGTTCGTGGTGAGTTGTGTGGGTCCTTATTGTGGCGTATTGGTGAGTGTGGGTGTCCGTGGTGAGGATTCATGGTGAGTTGTGAGAGTCCGTGGTGAGGATGTGGGTTCGTGGTGAGTTGTGTGGGTTCGTGGTGATGTGGGTTTGTGGTGAGTTGTGTGGGTTCGTGGTGAGGATGTGGGTTTGTGGCGAGTTGTGTGGGTTCGTGGTGAGGATGTGGGTTTGTGGTGAGTTGTGTGGGTTCGTGGTGAGGATGTGGGTTCTTGGTTTGTTGTGTGGGTTCGTGGTGAGGATGTGGGTTTGTGGTGAGTTGTGTGGGTCCGTGGTGAGGATGTGGGTTTGTGGTGAGTTGTGTGGGTTCGTGGTGAGGATGTGGGTTCTTGGTTTGTTGTGTGGGTTCGTGGTGAGGATGTGGGTTTGTGGTGAGTTGTGTGGGTCCGTGGTGAGGATGTGGGTTTGTGGTGAGTTGTGTGGGTTCGTGGTGAGGATGTGGGTTCTTGGTTTGTTGTGTGGGTTCGTGGTGAGGATGTGGGTTTGTGGTGAGTTGTGTGGGTCCGTGGTGAGGATGTGGGTTTGTGGTGAGTTGTGAGGGTTCGTGGTGAGGATGTGGGTTTGTGGTGAGTTGTGTGGGTCCGTGGTGAGGATGTGGGTTTGTGGTGAGTTGTGAGGGTTCGTGGTGAGGATGTGGGTTTGTGGTGAGTTGTGAGGGTTCGTGGTGAGGATGTGTGTTTGTGGTGAGTTATGAGGGTTCGTGGTGAGGATGTGGGTTTGTGGTGCGTGAGTCCATGCTAACAATGTGAGTCCACGTGGTAGCAGTGCAATCGCCCTCCACTGAACTCTGCCTGACTCTCCCCACCCTCCACTCTCCACGCAGAGACACCGAGAGATTTACGGAGCACAGCAACGCCATGCAGGTAGGCGGGGCCCCCTCCACTCAACATATGAACACCACCCTAACTTACAAACACCACCCACACTTACAAACACCACCCACACTTACGAACACCACCCACACTTACAAACACCACTCACACTTACAAACACCACCCTAACTTACAAACACCACCCACACTTACAAACACCACCCACACTTACAAACACCATCCACACTTACAAACACCACTCACACTTACAAACACCACCCTCACTTACAAACACCACCCACACTTACAAACACCACCCACACTTACAAACACCACCCACACTTACAAACACCACAAACACCACTCACACTTACAAACACCACTCACACTTACAAACACCACCCACACTTGCAAACACCATCCACACTTACAAACACCACTCACACTTACAAACACCACCCACACTTACAAACACCACCCTCACTTACAAACACCACCCTCACTTACGAACACCACTCTCACTTACAAACACCACCCTCACTTACAAACACCACCCTCACTTACAAACACCACCCTCACTTACAAACACCACCCTCACTTACAAACACCACCCTCACTTACGAACACCACCCTCACTTACAAACACCACCCTCACTTACAAACACCACCCACACTTACAAACACCACCAACACTTACAAACACCACTCACACTTACAAACACCATCCACTATTACAAACACCACCCACACTTACAAACACCACCCACACTTACAAACACCACCCACACTTACAAACACCACCCACACCTGTGAACACCACTCACACTTACAAACACCACCCATATATGTATACATATATATGTTTGTGTGTGTATATATGTATGTATGAATGTGTATGTGTGTGTGTATGAATGTGTATGTATGTGTGTATGTGTGTATATATATGTATCTATGAATGTGTATGTGTGTATGAATGTGTATGTGTGTGTGTGTATGTGTGTGTATGTGTGTGTGTATGCGTGTATGTGTATATGTGTGTATATATGTATGTGTGTGTATGTGTGCGTATGTATGGATTTGTGTGCGTGTAGACGAGGCAAGCTGGACCGAGTGGGAGGCAGCCTCCGCCTATCACCAGGTGGAGTGCGCTGACCGCCAGCTCCATGTTAATCCGCAGCAAATCACCCAAAGGTAAGAACGAGAGAGGAGCAGGAGAATCATCAAAGTCTAAGAATGATGGCAGCTCAAATCAAAGCAGCTCAACCAAGTGGGCTGATATCATCGTCATCATCATCGTCGTCATCATCATCATCATCGTCGGCATCATCATTGTCGCTGTCGCGTGGAAATGTTTAGCAGCAGCCAAATAACACTTGGATTCAAGCGGGGTGATGTTGATTCCTCTAAATGTTGAGCGGGGGGATACTCACAAAGACACCCATAGACACACAGAGACACCCATAGACACACATTGACAACCATAGACACACAGAGACACCCATAGACACCCATAGACACTCATAGACACCCATAGACACCCATAGACACTCATAGACACACAGAGACAAACAGAGGCACCCGTAGACACACAAAGACCCACATAGACACCCAGACCCATAGAGACCCACAGAGGCACCGATAGAGACCCTACAAACCCACAGCGACACCCATAGACCCACAGAGGCAACCACAGAGACCCCGTGGACCCACAGAGACAGCCATAGAGACCCATACATTAACACGGTTGGCAACGTACGGTGCAAAAAGAAGTTTAACTTTCGTAGATGCAACCTGTACCGCCACGTGGGTCTACATTAGCGTTGAAGGGTTCCCAACGACTCGGAGGTTTAGGGGCTTTCGCCGTAAGTTTACTCGAAGCTTATTTCAGTACACGAGGGTGTAACAACTTCCCCAGGGGTCCCGGGCTACGTCCCACTAGCCCCCCCGTCACAGCCGGCTGCCCCGTGCTGCCTCCTCTGCGTCCGACCGTGGGTTCAGCCAACCCGGCCGACCGAGGAGCGCGGTCACCTCCAGCCCTGTACGCTGTGCTATCCCCTACTCCTACCCTCTTGCCCCTGGCTCCCCCCGTTCCACCCTACTCTGAGCCCCGGCTCCAGCAACGACCCCGCCTACGTCACGGGGTTCCCCTTTTTATACCAAGGGGAGACGTGACGTCATGGAGCCGCCCGGCGCGCATGACGTCACGTTTCCATTTGACTCCTCTGCATTAGTAAAGGTCTCTGGTGAGTCTCTGTGAGTCTCTGTGGGTGTCAGTGGGTCTCTGTGGCTCTCTGTGGGTCTCTATTAGTCTCGGTGGGTCTCTTTGAGTCTCTGTGGGTCTCTTTGAGTCTGTAGAAAAATGCGTTTAGAGCATTTTTCTGCCACGTGGTGATGACGATGATGACGACGACGATGATGAGGATGATGACGACGGTGATGATTACGACGATGATGATGACACCAGCCACTTTGGGGGGGGGGGGGGGCATAACGCGGTGTGTGTATACAAAACAAGTTGATAGCTTCAGTTGTTGTGGCTGATGTTGTTGTTGTTGTCACTTGTGCAGCGATCCAGCGTATCTTCAAGACTTCCCTGACTAAGCGCCAGAAGCTGGAGCTCGCCGCCATGGACGCGGTTTGGTTTTTTACTTTGGACGAGGGGGAGGAGGAAAGCCGAGGGGGCGTCGCCAATGGAGGATATGACGACGACGATAACAACTACATCCTTGTGAGACTCACACACACAGACACACACACACACAGACACACACACACACAGACACACACACACAGACACACACACACAGACACACACACAGACACACACACACACAGACACACAGACACACACAGATACACAGACACACACACAGACACACACACACAGACACACACACAGACACACACAGACACACAAAGACACACACAGACACATACATACAAACACAGACACACAGACACACACAGACACACACACAGACACACACACACAGACACACACACAACTACATCCCTGTGAGGATCACACACAAGACAAAGATCCCCTATATAGCATTCACAGACTGTAGGGGCAAGTGCTGTTAGCGAGCACCTATGAAGGCCAGAACGTTACACGAGGGGGTGGGTGGCCAGCACCACGACCGACCGCCTTTGTCTCCCCAGTGGCGATGTTTACACACCGCACCAGCTACTCATTTGAGGCTGAGTCGACCTAGGGGAGGCCAGGGACCGGTTCAGATAATCGTCACTGTTGGTGTTGGCCGTGAGTGGGAATCGAACCCGGGTCGCCGGGTTCATAGCGCAGCGTAACGCTAACCGCTGCACCACCGCTCCCCACACACACAGACACACACAGACACACACAGACACACACAGACCCCCAATTTGACCTTCACCCTGATGCTTCCCGTGACCTCCCCGTGACCCCACTTTGACCTTCACCCTGACCACTCCGCGTGACCTCCCCCGTGACCCCTGCAAGGTCCAGAACGAGCACTTCCACTACCGCTTCGAGCTGAACAAGAAGATTGGGCATGGTGGACAGGGCGTGGTGGTGCAGTGTCTGGACCACAAGACTCGGACGATGGTGGCGCTCAAGATCCTCGCCTCGCCCTCCAAGTGAGTGGGCCCTGGTGCAGCGGTGCAGTCAACAGCAACAGCAGCACCAACAACAACAACGATGTCAACAACAACAATGGGCCAACTATGGGACTGCTGTTGAGTGTTAGCTCACAGTGACAACAATAACAAACTATGGCTGAAACAACCTTTACTTGACTCTCCCTCGCTCGAGCACCCACCACCATCACGACCACTACCACCACCATCACCACCACCACTGTCACCACCATCACCACCATCACACTACCACCACCCCTCTCTCCCTACCACCACCACCATCACGACCACTGCCACCACCATCACACTAGAACCACCCCTCTCTCCCTACCACCACCACCACCATCACGACCACTGCCACCACCCCTCTCTCTCTACCACCACCACACTACCACCATCACACTACCACCACCCCTCTCTCCCTACCACCACCACCACCATCACGACCACTGCCACCACCATCACGACCACTACCACCGCCCCTCTCTCCCTACCACCACCACCACCACCATCAGCACCATCACACTACCACCACCATAACACTGCCACCACTACCATCACGACCACTACCACCACCATCACACTACCACCACCATCACGACCACCACCACCATCACACTACCACCACCACCATCGCACTACCACCAACACCACCATCACACTACCACCCCCACACTACCACCATCACGACCACTACCACCACCACCACACCACCACCATCACCATCACACTAACACCACCACCACCATCACCACCACTGCCACCACCCCTCTCTCACTTCCACCACCACCATCACCACCATCACACTACCATCACCATCACACTACCACCACCATTACCACCACTACCACCACCCCTCTCTCCCTACCACCACCACCATCACCACCACCAGCACCACCATCCCCACACTACCACCACCACCCCCTCCCTACCACCACCCTTCCCCACCATCACCACCATCCCTCCTCTACGTTACGTCTAAACTCTCTGTCTCTGTGTCTCTGTGTCTCTCTCTGTGCACTCGCTCACTCGCTCGCAGCTCCAGGCAAGAGGACAATCAGCTCAGGGAGATCCAGATGTCCATGGAGCTGCAGAGCCACCGTAGCGACGTTGACTTCAACGTTGCAAAAGTCCTGGAGACTTTCTCCTTCCGAGGCCACAAATGCCTCGTCATGGAGCTGTTGAGGTACGAACAGCACCAGCACCACTCACTCACCATCACCACTACCGCCATCACCACCACTCACTCAACATCACCACCACCACTCACTCACCATCACCAGTACCACCATCACCACCACTCACTCACCATCACCACCACCACCACTCACTCACTTACCATCACCAGGACCACCACCACGACCACCACTCACTCACCATCACCATTACCACCATCACCACCACTCACTCACTCACTCAGCATCACCACCACCACCACTCACTCACCATTACCACTACGACCATCACCACCACCACTCACTCACCATCACCAATACCACCATCACCACCACTCACTCACTCACTATCACCACTACCACCACACCACCATCACCACCACCACTCACTCACCATCACCACTACAACCACCATCACCACAACCACTCACTCACCATCACCACTACCACCATCACCACTCACTCACCATCACCACCACCACCACCACCACCACTCACTCACCATCACCACTACCACCATCACCACCACTCACTTACTTACCATCACCACTACCACCACACCACCACCAGCACCACCACCACTCACTCACCATCACCATCACCACTACCGCCATCACCACCACTCACTCACTCACTCTCCATCACCACTACCACCATCACCACCATCACCACCACCACAACCACTCACCATCCACACCACCACCACCACTCACTCACCATCGCCACTACCACCATCACCACCACTCACTCACTCACTCACCATCACCACTACCACCATCACCAGCACTCACTCACCATCGCCACTACCACCATCACCACCACTCACTCACTCACTCACCATCACCACTACCACCATCACCACCACTCACTCACCATCACCACTACCACCACACCACCATCACCACCACCACCACAACCACTCGCCATCACCACCACCACCACTCACTCACCATCACCACTACCACCATCACCACCATCACCACAACCACTCACTCACCATCACCACTACCACCATCACCACTCAGTCACCATCACCATCACCACCACTCACTCACCATCACCACCATCACCAACACCACTACCACTCACCATCACCACCACCACTCACTCACCATCACAACTACCACCATCACCACCACTCACTTAATCACCATCACCACTACCACCACACCACCAGCACCACCACCACTCACTCACCATCACCACTACCACAATCACCACCACTCACTCACTCACTCACCACTACCACCATCACCACCACCACAACCACACACCATCACCACCACCACCACCACCACTCACTCACCATCACCACTACCACCATCACCACCATCACCACAACCACTCACTCACCATTACCACTACCACCACACCACCATCACCACCACCACCACCACCACCACTCACTCACCATCACCACTAACACCATCACCACCATCACCACAACCACTCACTCACCATCACCACTACCACCATCACCACTCACTCACCATCACCATCACCACCACTCACTCACCATCACCATCATCACCACCACCACAACCACTCACCATCACCACCACCACCACTCACTCACCATCACCAGTACCACCATCACCACCACTCACTCACTCACTCACCATCACCACCACCACCACCACTCACTCACCATCACCACTACCACCATCACCACCACCACTCACTCACCATCACCACTACCAACATCACCACCACTCACTCACTCACCATCACCACTACCACCACACCAGCACCACCACTCACTCACCATCACCACTACCACCATCACCACTCACTCACCATCACCACTGCCACCAGACCACCATCACCACCACCACAACCACTCACCATCAACACCACCACCACCACCACTCACTCACCATCACCACTACCACCATCACCACCATCACCACAACCACTCACTCACCATCACCACTACCACCATCACCACTCACTCACCATCACCACCACCACTCACTCACCATCACCACTACCACCATCACCACCACTCACTTAATCACCATCACAACTACCACCCCACCACCAGCACCACCACCACTCACTCACCATCACCACTACCACCATCACCACCACTCACTCACTGACTCACCATCACCACTACCACCCCACCAGCACCACCACAACTCACTCACCATCACCACTACCGCCATCACCACCACTCACTCACCATCACCGCCACCACTCACTCACTCACCATCACCACTACCACCAGCACCACCACCACTCACTCACTCACTCACCATCACCACTACCACCATCACCACCATCACCACCACCACCACCACTCACTCACCATCACCACTCACTCACCATCACCACCACCACTCACTGACCATCACCACTACCACCATCACCACCACTCACTCACCATCACCACTACCACCACACCACCAGCACCACCACCACTCACTCACCATCACCACTACCACCATCACCACCACTCACTCACTCACCATCACCACTACCACCATCACCACCACTCACTCACTCACTCACCAACACCACTACCACCACACCACCAGCAACACCACAACTCACTCACTCACCATCACCACTACAACCATCACCACCACTCACTCACCATCACGACCACTACTCACTCACCATCACCACTACCACCAGCACCACCACCACTCACTCACTCACTCACCATCACCACTACCACCATCACCACCACCACCATCACCACCACCACCACCACTCACTCACCATCACCCCTACCGCCATCACCACCACTCACTCACCATCACCACTACCACCACCACAACCACCATTCACTCACTCACTCACCATCACCACTACCACCACACCACCAGCACCCCCACCACTCACTCACTCACCATCACCACTACCACCACCACCACACCACCAGCAACACTAGCCACTCACTCACTCACCATCACCACTATCACCATCACCACCACTCACTCACCATCAGCACTACCACCATCACCACCATCAACACCACCACCACCACCACCACCACTCACTCACTCACTCACCATCACCACTACCACCATCAGCACCACTAACCCACCACAACACTACCACCATCACCACCATCACCACCATCACCACCACTCACCATCACCACTACCACCCCACCAGCACCACCACAACTCACTCACCATCACCACTACCGCCATCACCACCACTCACTCACCATCACCGCCACCACTCACTCACTCACCATCACCACTACCACCAGCACCACCACCACTCACTCACTCACTCACCATCACCACTACCACCATCACCACCATCACCACCACCACCACCACTCACTCACCATCACCACTCACTCACCATCACCACCACCACTCACTGACCATCACCACTACCACCATCACCACCACTCACTCACCATCACCACTACCACCACACCACCAGCACCACCACCACTCACTCACCATCACCACTACCACCATCACCACCACTCACTCACTCACCATCACCACTACCACCATCACCACCACTCACTCACTCACTCACCAACACCACTACCACCACACCACCAGCAACACCACAACTCACTCACTCACCATCACCACTACAACCATCACCACCACTCACTCACCATCACGACCACTACTCACTCACCATCACCACTACCACCAGCACCACCACCACTCACTCACTCACTCACCATCACCACTACCACCATCACCACCACCACCATCACCACCACCACCACCACTCACTCACCATCACCCCTACCGCCATCACCACCACTCACTCACCATCACCACTACCACCACCACAACCACCATTCACTCACTCACTCACCATCACCACTACCACCACACCACCAGCACCCCCACCACTCACTCACTCACCATCACCACTACCACCACCACCACACCACCAGCAACACTAGCCACTCACTCACTCACCATCACCACTATCACCATCACCACCACTCACTCACCATCAGCACTACCACCATCACCACCATCAACACCACCACCACCACCACCACTCACTCACTCACTCACCATCACCACTACCACCATCAGCACCACTAACCCACCACAACACTACCACCATCACCACCATCACCACCATCACCACCACTCACCATCACCACTACCGCCATCACCACCACTCACTCACTCACCATCACCACTACCACCACCACTCACTCACCATCACCACCACTCACCATCACCACTACCACCATCACCACTCACTCACCATCACCATCACCACCACTCACTCACCATCACCACCATCACCACCACCACCACCACAACCACTCACCATCACCACCACCACCACTCACTCACCATCACCAGTACCACCATCACCACCACTCACTCACTCACCATCACCACCATCACCACCACCACCACTCACTCACCATCACCACTACCACCATCACCACCACCACTCACTCACCATCACCACTACCACCATCACCACCACTCACTCACTCACTCACCATCACCACTACCACCACACCGGCACCACCACCAACACTCACTCACCATCACCACTACCACCATCACCACCACTCACTCACCATCACCACTGCCACCAGACCACCATCACCACCACCACAACCACTCACCATCACCACCACCACCACCACTCACTCACCATCACCACTACCACCATCACCACCATCACCACAACCACTCACTCACCATCACCACTACCACCATCACCACTCACTCACCATCACCACCACCACTCACTCACCATCACCACTACCACCATCACCACCACTCACTTAATCACCATCACAACTACCACCCCAGCACCAGCACCACCACCACTCACTCACCATCACCACTACCACCATCACCACCACCACTCACTCACCATCACCACTACCACCATCACCACCACTCACTCACTCACTCACCATCACCACTACCACCACACCAGCACCACCACAACCACTCACTCACCATCACCACTACCACCATCACCACCACTCACTCACCATCACCACTGCCACCAGACCACCATCACCACCACCACAACCACTCACCATCACCACCACCACCACCACTCACTCACCATCACCACTACCACCATCACCACCATCACCACAACCACTCACTCACCATCACCACTACCACCATCACCACTCACTCACCATCACCACCACCACTCACTCACCATCACAACTACCACCATCACCACCACTCACTTAATCACCATCACAACTACCACCCCAGCACCAGCACCAGCACCACTCACTCACCATCACCACTACCACCATCACCACCACCACTCACTCACTCACCATCACCACTACCACCACACCACCAGCACCACCACCACTCACCCACCATCACCACTACCACCATCACCACCACTCACTCACTCACCATCACCACTACCACCATGACCACCACTCACTCACTCACTCACAAACACCACTACCACCACACTACCAGCACCACCACAACTCACTCACTCACCATCACCACTACCACCATCACCACCACTCACTCACCATCACCACCACTACTCACTCACCATCACCACTACCACCAGCACAACCACCACTCACTCACTCACTCACCATCACCACTACCACCATCACCACCACCACCATCACCACCACCACCACCACCACCACTCACTCACCATCACCCCTACCGCCATCACCACCACTCACTCACCATCACCACTACCACCACCACCACAACCACCATTCACTCACTCACTCACTCACCATCACCACTACCACCACACCAACAGCACCACCACCACTAACTCACTCACCATCACCGCTACCACCACCACCACCACACCACCAGCAACACCAGCCACTCACTCACTCACCATCACCACTACCACCATCACCACCACTCACTCACTCACTCACCATCACCACTACCACCATCACCACCACTCACTCACCATCAGCACTACCACCATCACCACCATCACCACCATCAACACCACCACCACCACCACTCACTCACTCACCATCACCACTACCACCATCAGCACCACTAACCCACCACAACACTACCACCATCACCACCATCACCACCATCACCACCACTCACCATCACCACTACCGCCATCACCACCACTCACTCACTCACCATCACCACTACCACCACCACTCACTCACCATCACCACCACTCACCATCACCACTACCACCATCACCACTCACTCACCATCACCATCACCACCACTCACTCACCATCACCACCATCACCACCACCACCACCACAACCACTCACCATCACCACCACCACCACTCACTCACCATCACCAGTACCACCATCACCACCACTCACTCACTCACCATCACCACCATCACCACCACCACCACTCACTCACCATCACCACTACCACCATCACCACCACCACTCACTCACCATCACCACTACCACCATCACCACCACCACTCACTCACCATCACCACTACCACCATCACCACCACTCACTCACTCACTCACCATCACCACTACCACCACACCAGCACCACCACAACCACTCACTCACCATCACCACTACCACCATCACCACCACTCACTCACCATCACCACTGCCACCAGACCACCATCACCACCACCACAACCACTCACCATCACCACCACCACCACCACTCACTCACCATCACCACTACCACCATCACCACCATCACCACAACCACTCACTCACCATCACCACTACCACCATCACCACTCACTCACCATCACCACCACCACTCACTCACCATCACAACTACCACCATCACCACCACTCACTTAATCACCATCACAACTACCACCCCAGCACCAGCACCAGCACCACTCACTCACCATCACCACTACCACCATCACCACCACCACTCACTCACTCACCATCACCACTACCACCACACCACCAGCACCACCACCACTCACCCACCATCACCACTACCACCATCACCACCACTCACTCACTCACCATCACCACTACCACCATGACCACCACTCACTCACTCACTCACAAACACCACTACCACCACACTACCAGCACCACCACAACTCACTCACTCACCATCACCACTACCACCATCACCACCACTCACTCACCATCACCACCACTACTCACTCACCATCACCACTACCACCAGCACAACCACCACTCACTCACTCACTCACCATCACCACTACCACCATCACCACCACCACCATCACCACCACCACCACCACCACCACCACTCACTCACCATCACCCCTACCGCCATCACCACCACTCACTCACCATCACCACTACCACCACCACCACAACCACCATTCACTCACTCACTCACTCACCATCACCACTACCACCACACCAACAGCACCACCACCACTAACTCACTCACCATCACCGCTACCACCACCACCACCACACCACCAGCAACACCAGCCACTCACTCACTCACCATCACCACTACCACCATCACCACCACTCACTCACTCACTCACCATCACCACTACCACCATCACCACCACTCACTCACCATCAGCACTACCACCATCACCACCATCAACACCACCACCACCACTCACTCACTCACCATCACCACTACCACCATCAGCACCACTAACCCACCAACACACTACCACCATCACCACCATCACCACCATCACCACCACCACTCCCTCACCATCACCACTACCGCCATCACCACCACTCACTCACTCACCATCACCACTACCACCACCACTCACTCACCATCACCACCACTCACCATCACCACTACCACCATCACCACCCACTCACCACCACCACACCACCACCCTCAGAGACCCACAGAGAGGGGCATCGCTGACGCCTCTGTCTCCCCGTCACAGCACGAACCTCCATCGGCTACTCAGAGACATGGGGCAGGGGCACATCGACGAGGACATCGCGAGGGCCTACACCAGGGGCATCCTCCGCTTCCTCGCCTACGCCAAGTCCCGGGGCATCGTCCACGGGGACATCAAGCCGGTGAGCGGAGGGCAGGCTGGGGGCGCGGACGCTCGCTTTGACGCTCGGCACTCTGACAGATGTAGATGTCACTGGTTCTTCACGTTCTGTAGACGCAGATGCCACTGGTTCTTCACGTTCTGTAGACGCAGATGCCACTGGTTCTCCACGTTCTGTAGATGCCACTGGTTCTTCACGTTCTGTAGATGTAGATGCCACTGGTCCTTCACGTTCTGTAGATGCAGATGCCACTGGTTCTTCACATTCTGTAAATGTAGATGCCACTGGTTCTTCACGTTCTGTAGATGCCACTGGTTCTTCACGTTCTGTAGATGTAGATGCCACTGGTCTTTCACGTTCTGTAGATGTAGATGCCACTGGTTCTTCATGTTCCGTAGATGTAGATGCCACTGGTTCTTCACGTTCTGTAGATGTAGATGCCACTGGTTCTTCACATTCTGTAGACGCAGACGCCACTGGTTCTTCACGTTCTGCAGATGTAGATGCCACTGGTTTTTCACCTTTTGCAGATGTAGATGCCACTGATTCTTCACGTTCTGTAGATGTAGACGCCACTGGTTCTTCACGTTCTATAGATTTAGATGTCACTAGTTCTTCACATTCTGTAGATGTAGATGCCACTGGTTCTTCATGTTCTGTAGATGTAGATGCCACTGGTTTTTCACGTTCTGTAGATGTAGATGCCACTGGTCCTTCACGTTCTGTAGAAGCAGATGCAACTGGTTCTTCACGTTCTGTAGATGTAGATGCCACTGGTTCTTCACATTCTGTAGACACAGATGCCACTGGTTCTTCATGTTCTGCAGATGTAGACGCCATTGGTTCTTCACGTTCTGTAGATGTAGATGCCACTGGTTCTTCACGTTCTGCAGATGTAGATGCCACTGGTTCTTCCCGTTCTGCAGATATCGATGGCACTGGTTCTTCACGTTCTGCAGATGTAGATGTCATTCGTTCTTCACGTTCTGCAGTTGTAGATGCCACTGGTTCTTCACGTTCTGCAGATGTAGATGCCACTGGTTCTTCACATTCAGCAGATGTAGATTGCCACTGGTTCTTCACGTTCTGTAGATGTAGACGCCACTGGTTCTTCACGTTCTGTAGATGTAGATGCCACTGGTTCTTCACGTTCTGTAGACGTAGATGCCACTGGTTCTTCACGTTCTGTAGATGTAGACGCCACTGATTCTTCACGTTCTGTGATGTAGATGCCACTGGTCCTTCACGTTCTGTAGATTAGATGCCACTGGTCCTTCACGTTATGCAGATGTAGATGCCACTGGTTCTTCAGGTTCTGCAAATGTAGATGCCACTGGTTCTTCACATTCTGTAGATGTAGACGCCACTGGTTCTTCACGTTCTGTGATGTAGATGCCACTGGTCCTTCACGTTCTGTAGATTAGATGCCACTGGTTCTTCACGTTCTGTGATGTAGACGCCACTGGTTCTTCACATTCTGTAGACGTAGATGCCACTGGTCCTTCACATTCAGCAGATGTAGATTGCCACTGGATGTTCACGTTCTGCAGATGTAGATGCCACCACCGCCATCTATCGAACTTATGAACTCTCGGTTCTGAACAGCAGCAACTGGAGCGTACGGACTGGGTTTGGTTCGTATCTCTGAAAGTTCGCAAGCTGAACGTTCATAAGTAGAGGTAGTCACCTTACATAGACGTATAGTCCTAGAGAGTGGTCACCGCCTTGACCCCGCTGAGTGTGAATCCTCTCTCTCCCTGCCGCTCGCTCCCCATCCAGGGCAACATTCTGGTGAAAAACATCGCGAGCCGCGTTGCCAGAGTCACCGACTTCGGCGTCAGCTTCTTTGTGGACCGTCCACGTGAGTGGTGACCCCCCTACACCTGCACGTGTGTGGGTGTGTGTGTGTGTGGGTGTGTGGGTGTGTGTGTGGGTGTCTGTGTGTGTGGGTGTGTGTGTGGGTGTATGTGTGTGTGTCTGTGTGTGTGTGTCTGTGTGTGTGTCTGTGTGTGTGTCTGTGTGTGTGTGTCTGTGTGTGTGTGTGGGTGTCTGTGTGTGTGGGTGTCTGTGTGTGTGTGTGTGGGTGTCTGTGTGTGTGGGTTTCTCCACCCACCCACCCACCACCACCCCCCACACGCACGTACCCAGTCCACATTCACCATCACCGCTGCTGTCGCTTGTCGTCATCCACACAGCCCCGCGCGTGGGAGGCACCCTCGTCTACATGGCGCCCGAGGTGCTGCTGGGCTACCCGGTTACCTGCGCCGCGGACACGTGGTCCCTGGGCTGCACCGTCGCCAAGATGGCCACCGGCAGGGACCTCTTCCGCTCCTTCGGCCGCGACGACCACCTGGCATGCTGCATCGAGGTGACCGGGGAGCCTCCTTGGGGGAAGGGGGGGGGGGCACCTCAAGCGGGAGACTTGGCTCAGACTGGCCCCGCAGACATCCACCCAGCCAGTCACCCAGCCAGACACCCAGTCAGACACCCAGCCAGTCACCCAGTCAGACATGTAGAAGTCACCCAGCCAGTCACCTAGCCAGGCACGCAGCCACCCAACCAGCCACCTGGCCAGTCACGCAGCCAGTCACCCAGCCAGACATGCAGCCACCCGGCCAGTCACCCAGCCAGTCACCCAGCCAGTCACCCAGTCAGACACCCAGCCAGTCACCTGGCCAGTCACCCAGCCAGTCACCTGGCCAGTCACGCAGCCAGTCCTGCAACTAGCCACATGGCCAGTCACCCAGCCAGTCACGCAGCCAGTCACCCAGTCAGACACCCAGCCAGTCACCCAGCCAGTCACCCAGCCAGTCACCTAGCCAGTTATCCAGCCAGTCACCCAGCCAGACACGCAGCCAGTCACCCAGATAGTCACCCAGCCAGTCACCCAGCCAGTCATGCAGCCAGCCACCTGGCCAGTCACCCAGCCAGTCACCCAGTCAGACACCCAGCCAGTCACCCAGTCAGGCAACCAGCCAGTCACGCAGCCAGTCACCCAGCCAGTCACCCAGTCAGACACCCAGCCAGTCACCCAGCCAGTCACCCAGCCAGTCACCTGGCCAGTTACCCAGCCAGTCACCCAGCCAGACACGCAGCCAGTCACCCAGCTAGTCACCTGGCCAGTTACCCAGCCAGTCACCCACCGACTCGCCCACCCACTGACCGACCCACTCGCCCACTCACCCACCCACCTACCAACCTACGCACCCACCTACCCACCCACCTACCTACCGACACACCCACCCACCTACCAACCTACCTATCTACCCACCCACCCACTCGCCCACCTACCAACCTACTGACCCACCTACCCACTCACCCACCCACCTACCAACCTACCCACCCATCTACCCACCTACGCACCCATAATGCTCGATGTGACAATGTCACAATGAGATCTTCTTCTGCCGTACGGCCGATGAGAAATAGCTACGCAGCTCTATGGGCGCCTTACCTGGTTAAAGAAAAATAGTTTAGCTGTAGCGTGGGTCCCTTTGTAGATCCCTGTCCTTCTACATGAGTCTCTAGATCTCCAAGGGGCTCTGTATGGGTCTCTGTGAGGCCCTATTGTTCTATGTAAGTCTGTGGGTCTCTATGGGTCTCTGTATGGGTTTCTGTGAGGCCCTATTGTTCTATGTAAGTCTATGGGTCTCTATGGGTCTCTGTATGTGTCTCTGTGAGGCCCTATTGTTCTATGTAAGTCTATGGGTCTCTATGGGTCTCTGTATGTGTCTCTGTGAGTCCCTATGGTTCTATGTGTGTCTCTGAATCTCTATGGGTCTCTGTATAGGTTTCTGTGAGGCCCTATTGTTCTATGTAAGTCTATGGGTCTCTGTATGGGTTTCTGTGAGTCCCTATGGTTCTATGTGAGTCTCTGAATCTCTGTGGGTCTCTATGGATCTATGTATGGGTCTCTAGGAGTCCCTATGTTTCTATATGTCTCTGAATCTCTATGGGTCTCTCCGTGTAACACGCGTGTAACATGCGTGTAACACGCGTGTAACATGCGTGTAACAAGCGTGTAACAAGCGTGTCTCTCTCTCTGTCTCTGTCTTGAAATGGTTGTGCAGATCATGGGCATGCCTCCGAAAGACATGTTGGAGAGATCTCGCAACAAAGAGTACTTCTTTGGTGAGTAGAAGGGTGGTGTGGTGGTGGTGCGGTGATGGTGCTGTGGTGGTGGCGATGGTGGTGGTGTCGTGGTGGGGGGGGCCTGGGGGGATGGGGAGGGAGGAGGTGGTGGTTGGGGCTTGGGCCGACTCAGTAACGACCTGGGTTAGGGGCGATAAGTAACCAAAGCGGGGGTAGGTGGGTGGGTGGTAGGTGGGTGGGAGTGTAGGTGTGGGTGGGTGAGTTGATATGTGGATGACGTGGTGGTTGGTGACACTGTGCGTGTCTCTCTCTCTCTCTCTCGTTCTCTCTCTCTCTGTGTCTCTCTCTTTATCTCTTTGTGTGTCTCTCTCTGTCTCTGCCTGTCTCCCTCTGTCTCTCGTTCTCTGTCTCTCTGTCTTTCTCTGTCTCTTTGTCTATATCACTCTCTCTCTCTCTCTCCCTGTCTCTCTATCCATCTCTGTCTCTCTCTCTCTCTGTGTGTCTCTGTCTCTCTCTCTGTCTCTGTCTCTCTGTCTTTCTGTCTTTGTCTCTCTGTCTGTCTCTCTGTCTCTGTGTCTCTCTCTGCCTATCTCTCTATCTCTCTCTCTGTGTCTCTCTCTGTGTCTCTCTGTGTGCGTCTCTATCTCTGTCTCTCCATCTTTCTGTCTCTCTGTCTCTCTCTGACTCTGTGTCTCTCTCTGCCTATCTCTCTATCTCTCTCTCTATCTGTGTCTCTCTCTGTCTCTCGTTCTCTGTCTCTCTGTCTTTCTCTGTCTCTTTGTCTCTATCACTCTCTCTCTCTCCCTGTCTCTCGATCCATCTCTTTCTCTCTCTCTCTCTGTCTCTCTCTGTCTCTCCTACTTTGTCTCTCTGTCTCTCTCTGTCTCTCTCTGCTTCTCTCTCTCCCTCCTGCAGACCATTTCGGCCATCCTCTCTGCCTGGGCAAGAAGCGTCACCCGGGAAGTATTCCCCTGCACTTCGTGCTGCGGGGATGTGGAGTTCAGCTCGTGAACTTTATCAGAAACTGCCTACAGTAAGAACACAGACAAAGATCCCCCGTGTAGCCTCTAGTAGGCTGTAGGGGCAAGTGCTGTTAGCGAGTAGCAGCAGCATCTATACACAGACAAAGATCCCCCGTGTAGCCTCTAGCAGGCTGTAGGGGCAAGTGCTGTTAGTAGCACCTATATACAGACAAAGATCCCCCGTGTAGCCTCTAGCAGGCTGTAGGGGCAAGTGCTGTTAGTAGCAGCGAGTAGCAGCACCTACACACAGATGAAGATCCCCCGTGTAGCCTCTAGCAGGCTGTAGGGGCAAGTGCTGTTAGCGAGTAGCAGCAGCACCTATACACAGACAAAGATCCCCGGTGTAGCCTCTAGCAGGCTGTCGGGGCAAGTGCTGTTAGTAGTAGCGAGTAGCAGCACCTCTACACAGACAAAGATCCCCCGTGTAGCCTCTAGCAGGCGGTAGGGACAAGTGCTGTTAGTAGTAGCGAGTAGCAGCACCTACACACAGACAAAGATCCCCCATGTAGCCTCTAGCAGGCTATAGGGGCAAGTGCTGTTAGTAGTAGCGAGTAGCAGCGCCTATACACAGACAAAGATCCCCCGTGTAGCCTCTAGCAGGCTGTAGGGGCAAGTTCTGTTAGTAGTAGCGAGTAGCAGTGCCTATACACAGACAAAGCTCCCCCGTGTAGCCTCTAGCAGGCTGTAGGGGCAAGTGCTGTTAGTAGTAGCGAGTAGCAGCTGCACCTATGCACAGACAAAGCTCCCCCGTGTAGCCTCTAGCAGGCTGTAGGGGCAAGTGCTGTTAGTTGTAGCGAGTAGCAGCACCTACACACAGACAAAGATCCCCCGTGTAGCCTCTAGCAGGCTGTAGGGGCAAGTGCTGTTAGTAGTAGCGAGTAGCAGCATCACCTATACACAGACCAAGATCCCCCGTGTAGCCTCTAGCAGGCTGTAGGGGCACGTGCTGTTAGTAGTAGCGAGTAGCAGCATCACCTATACACAGACAAAGATCCCCCGTGTAGCCTCTAGCAGGCTGTCGGGGCAAGTGCTGTTAGTAGTAGCGAGTAGCAGCACCTCTACACAGACAAAGATCCCCCGTGTAGCCTCTAGCAGGCTATAGGGGCAAGTGCTGTTAGTAGTAGCGAGTAGCATCGCCTATACACAGACAAAGATCCCCCGTGTAGCCTCTAGCAGGCTGTAGGGACAAGTGCTGTTAGTAGTAGCGAGTAGCAGCACCTACACACAGACAAAGATCCCCCGTGTAGCCTCTAGCAGGCTGTAGGGGCAAGTGCTGTTATTAGTGAGTAGCAGTGCCTATACACAGAGAAAGATCCCCCGTGTAGCCTCTAGCAGGCTGTAGGGGCAAGTGCTGTTAGTAGTAGCGAGTAGCAGCACCTACACGCAGATAAAGATCCCCCGTGTAGCCTCTAGCAGGCTGTAGGGGCAAGTGCTGTTAGTTGTAGCGAGTAGCAGCACCTACACACAGACAAAGATCCCCCGTGTAGCCTCTAGCAGGCTGTAGGGGCAAGTGCTGTTAGTAGTAGCGAGTAGCAGCATCACCTATACACAGACCAAGATCCCCCGTGTAGCCTCTAGCAGGCTGTAGGGGCACGTGCTGTTAGTAGTAGCGAGTAGCAGCATCACCTATACACAGACAAAGATCCCCCGTGTAGCCTCTAGCAGGCTGTCGGGGCAAGTGCTGTTAGTAGTAGCGAGTAGCAGCACCTCTACACAGACAAAGATCCCCCGTGTAGCCTCTAGCAGGCTATAGGGGCAAGTGCTGTTAGTAGTAGCGAGTAGCATCGCCTATACACAGACAAAGATCCCCCGTGTAGCCTCTAGCAGGCTGTAGGGACAAGTGCTGTTAGTAGTAGCGAGTAGCAGCACCTACACACAGACAAAGATCCCCCGTGTAGCCTCTAGCAGGCTGTAGGGGCAAGTGCTGTTATTAGTGAGTAGCAGTGCCTATACACAGAGAAAGATCCCCCGTGTAGCCTCTAGCAGGCTGTAGGGGCAATTGCTGTTAGTAGTAGCGAGTAGCAGCACCTACACGCAGATAAAGATCCCCCGTGTAGCCTCTAGCAGGCTGTAGGGGCAAGTGCTGTTAGCGAGTAGCGAGTAGCAGCATCTATGAAGGCCGGCGCTGTGGCACACACAGAGGGCGTGGGTGGCCAGCACCACCTCGCCCGGCCGCCTTTGTCTCCCGGGTGGCGATGTTTACACACCGCACCAGGTACTCATTTGAGGCTGAGTCGACCGAGGGGAGGGCCAGGACCGGTTGCTCAGATAAATGCAGTCACTGCTGTTGGCCGTGGTTTTTTTCGGTAAAGTCACGCAGGTAAAAAAAAGTAGAATAAAATAAATAAAAAATATCACGACGTTTCCATCGCAACACCAAGCGGTCGTCCTCAGGTGGAAAAAAATTAATCCAGCAGGGGAACAGCTGAACCAGGAAGAAGTACAGCGAGAGAGCTGTTACAACAACAAGACTTTATATATATATACGTTGGCGAAGGGCGAGCAGGCAGGGTCTGAGCTGGAAAGGAATTCCATCCCTGCATGCAAGCGCATCAGTTGTGTTAATGGGGGAGCTCAGGGAGAGAGAGAGAGATTAGGGAGAGAGATTAGCATGAACTGGGCTTCCGTCGCCGCATAAGAGTATCGCCCCTGCATATGCGCGCAACAGCCGCGTTAATGGGAGAGTATCACTATGTTGATGGGAGAGATTATGCAAGAGAGATTAGTAGGATGAGCAGGTTAATATATACACACACACTCACACACGTCCGCAACAATAACACCCGCCATTCGCCACTAAGTGGCGGTGACATCACCACGGCGCTTGTGCCAGGCCATGTGCACGTTGAGGCCAAAGTGAAGTGTCGAACGCTCGCTGGCAGGAGGTCACGGGGCAGATCCAGCAGGTGCCACGGGTCGACTGACTGAGATGACTGCTGGCTGATGCACCACCTGTGTCCCCTACTGTGCCAACCTGCTGTGCTTTGGCCACCCGGTGTTCCGCTCATTGTTGTGAGCGTCGCTCTAATGCCTTCCATTGTTGTTGGAGCGCGACTGCCTCCAATCGCCGAGTAGCAGCGTCCTCCACAAGCCTCCTCCACAAGTACCCAGGCAGATGCTTAGTTTTGGTGGTGCTGATGGTAAGGCCCCAACTTTTAGTGGCATGCTCCTGTTTCAGCAGCAGTGCGTCCAACTCTTCTTCTGAGCAGCTATTACCAAATCATTGGCATACGTAACATGGTTGACCAATAGGGAGCCATCCGTTGACCGTACCTGGGCATCGATCAGCCTCCCATTATATCTGTACCAGATGTAAATTCCTCTGGTACAGCCATCGAAGGCTTCACAAACTACGTGGTCGAAATAAATTTGAAATAATGTGGGAGGCAGAGGACATCCCTGTCGCACCCCAAGGTGAACAGGGAATGGCTCTGACTCCAGTCCACGTAGTTTTACCTGGGCCCGCTCACCAATATGAAGGTCCTTAATCATCGTGAGCAGAGAGTCAGGGACTCCGAAAGCACAAAGAACAACCCAGAGCCCAGGCCTACTGATGGTTTCATAGCTCTTGACCAGGTCAATAAAGCAGAGATGTAGGTCTTGTTGGAATTCCCTACACCTCTACTGTAACAAACGGACAGAAAATATGGCATCTGTGCAAGACCGCCCTTTCCTGAAACCACATTGGGGCTCCGCAAGCCTCCCCTCAGCGTGCCTGGCAAGGCGATGTTGAATAATCCTTGCCAGGACCTTTCCCGGCACACTGAGGAATGAAATGCCCCTGTAGTTTTTTAAAGTCTGTGCGGTCCTCCTTCTTAAAGAGGGGGACCACTAGGGCATCCTTCCAATCCTGCGGAACCCGTCCAGTGGCCCAGACTGTTGTTATGATGTCATGTAGGGCAGTCTGTGCACAAACGCCACCCTCCCTCAGCATTTTGCTTGGGAGATCACCTCTGCCCGGTGCCTTTCCTGGTCTCAGACTCTGGATTGCCTTCAGTACTTCCTCAACAGATGACACCTCAGCCAGCCACTCACAGGGGGTGACAACCTCCTCCAATATTTGAGGCACCACAGCCTCAGCAGGGTCAACCCCACTTTGTCCCACGTTTTGCCAGGCTGAGGGATTCCCCCTTCCCCAGGACCTCACAGAAATGCTCAGCAAATCTGCAAACCCGTTCCTGGGGGTCGGAGATTGGATCACCGTTGTTTACCCTAACGATGGTAATATGTGTGGCGATGCAGGTTACTTTTTTTGATGTAGTTAAATAGAGATTTGTGATCGCAAGCCATTGAGGCAGACTCCATCTCCTCAGCAACCCACGACCACCACCCCTCACCCCCCTCTGTGCCCCCCCCTTTATCCCCCTCCGTGCCCCCCCTCACCCTAGCTGGGATCCAGAACGCCGCATGACACCGGAGCAGGCGCTGGCTCACGGCTGGCTCCAGAGCGACGACACCGCCAGCCCCAGCGACGACCTCCCCACCACCAGCCGGGCCCTCCCCACCACCAGCCGGGCCCTCCCCACCACCAGCCGGGCCCTCCCCACCACCAGCCGGGCCCTCCCCACCACCAGCCGGGCCCTCCCCAGAGCTGTGAAGCCACGGTGAGGCTCTCTCTGTGTGTATGGGTCTCTATGAGTATGGGTCTCTATGAGTATGGGTCTCTATGAGTATGGGTGTCTGTGGGTCTCTATGAGTATGGGTCTCTGTGGGTCTCTATGAGTATCGGTCTCTATGAGTATGGGTCTCTATGAGTATGGGTCTCTGCGGGTCTCTATGAGTATGGTCTCTGTGAGTATGGGTCTCTATGAGTATGCGTCTCTGTGAATCTCTGTGGGTGTCTATGAGTATGGGTCTCTATGAGTATGGGTCTCTATGAGTATGGGTCTCTGTGAATCTCTGTGGGTGTCTATGAGTCTGTAGAAACTCGTGATGGGCAAGTCCACTCCTGGGGGTGGGGACCGACTGTGACCTCTGGCCGTAGTCGCGGGATGCTGACGTGGTGGTGCTGTGGTGCTGCTGCCTCTCTCTCCACAGAGCTCAGCCGGAGAAGAGGCTTCCATCATCATCATCATCATCCTCCTCCTCATCGGAGGAGAAGGAGGAGGAGAAGGATGAAGAGAAGATGGAGGAGAAGGAGGAGAAGATGGAGGAGAAGGAGGAGGAGAAGATGGAGGAGAAGGAGGAGGTGGAGGAGAAGGAGGAGGAGAAGATGGAGGAGAAGGAGGAGGTGGATGAGAAGGAGGAGAAGATGGAGGAGAAGGAGAAGGAGGTGGTGGTGGTGGCCGTGGTGCAAGAGGTCGAGGCGAAGGAGTTGGAGGAGGAGACAGAAGAGAACAAGGAGAAGATGGAGAAGATGGAGGAGGTGGAGATGTGGCAACAGCAGAAGGAGGAGGAGGAGGAAGAGGAGAAGAAGAAGAAGAAGAGGAAGCGAGGGGGCTTGGCCCAACTGGGCAGGGCGCTCCGGTCGCTCTTCGGCCGCCTGCTGCTGTGTGGTGGACGGCCCACGGCAGAGTAGCGGCGTGGTGGTGGTGGTGGAGTCGGTGCCATCCACCACCACGAGCAGCACCACCACCGCAAGCACCACCCACCCACCCCATAACACCACACTCACCACACACACCCAGCCACACACACCCAGCCCACACACACACACTCACCCCACACACACACACTCATCCCACACACACTCACCCCACACACACACTCACCACACTCACACCACACCAGACACTCACACACACCCAGCCACACACCACACAAGCCCCACACTCACCCCACACACCACATACATACACGCACCATACACTCGCCACACACACACTCACCACACACACACTCACCACACATACACTCACCCCACCCACACCGCACCACGCACCACACACACACCCAGCCACACATCACACACAATGATCCCACACACACACTTACCCTACATACACACTCACCCCACACACACACTCACCCCACACACACACTCACCCCACACACAAACACTCACACCACACTCTCCGCACCAGACACCACACACACACTGATCCCACACACATACTCACCACACACATATTCACCACACACACGCACCACACACACACTCACCCCACACACTCCCGTGGGAAATAGCTGTGGCAGAAGACGAAAGAGTGGAAACCCAGACATGGACTGGACACAGCCACTCTGACTGCACTCACCACACACTCAGCCCACCACACGCTCACCACACACTCAGCCCAGTAGCCTACCCAGGGCTCCCTTACCCCGGGACTCCAACCCATGCTGGTTTTCATCCGGTGGCAGTCCTCAAAGGAGGAGGATGAGGGAGGGAGTGACCTCGCCACACGGTTTCCAGGACATGGGGAGGGGGAAGGGAGGCCTGGTGCAGGCACTGGACGAGAAGCGTGCCTAGGCCCTGCCACGTGAAGTTTGTTAAGAAAAAAAGTTATAATTTAATCATATATAGCTCTGTACATAATATCGTAGTTTTGAATGTTTTTATTGTAAATATTATAATTATTGTAAGAATGTTGTGTTTTTCTAAGAGCGTTGTTATTGTGCATAAAGTCACCGGGACGTGAGATGACCTTGCGGACGTTGATTTTATGGGGTTTGGTGCCGTCGATTGTCAGTGACGTGTGGGGTCTGGGTTCATCTTGGCCGTGTCACTGGGGTTTATAATGGGCAGGTAGGGTGGGTTTATAATGGACAGGTAGGGTGGGTTTATAATGGACAGGTAGGGTGGGTTTATAATGGGCAGGTAGGGTGGGTTCATCTTGGCCGTGTCACTGGGGTTTATAATGGGCAGGTAGGGTGGGTTCATCTTGGCCGTGTCACTGGGGTTTATAATGGGCAGGTAGGGTGGGTTTATAATGGACAGGTAGGGTGGATTTATAATGGGCAGGTAGAGTGGGTTTATAATGGGCAGGTAGGGTTGGTTTATAATGTGCACGTAGAGTGGGTTCATAATGGACAGGTGGAGTGGATTTATAATGGGCAGGTAGGGTGGGATGGCGATTGGATGCCTTCCCCACGTAAGATGGCGGTTAGGTGCCTTCCCTATGCAAGATGGCGGTTGGGCGCCTTCCCTTTGTCCCTTTCCAAATAGATTGGTCCCTTTCCACGTTAATGGGTCTCTTTGTGAGTCTGTAGGCGTATGTTGTGAGTCTTCCGGCGTCCGTTGTGAGTCTGTGGGTGTCCGTTGTGAGTCTGTGGGTGTCTGTTGTGAGTCTGTGGGTGTCTGTTGTGAGTCTTCCGGCGTCCGTTGTGAGTCTGCTTGTGTCTGTTGCGAGTCTGTGGGTGTCCGTTGTGAGTCTTCCGGCGTCTGTTGTGAGTCTGCTTGTGTCTGTTGCGAGTCTGTGGGTGTCCGTTGTGAGTCTGCTTGTGTCCATTGTGAGTCTGGGGGTGTCCGTTGCGAGTCTGTGGGTATCCGTTGTGAGTCTGTGGGTGTCCATTGTGAGTCTGCGGGTGTCCATTGCGAGTCTGTGGGTGTCCGTTGTGAGTCTGTGGGCGAGTGCCTGTGTAAGTCTGTGGGTGTCCATTGTGAGTCTGTGGGTGTCCGTTGCGAGTCTGTGGGTGTCTGTTGTGAGTCTGCGGGTGTCCATTGTGAGTCTGTGGGTATCCGTTGTGAGTCTGTGGGTGTCCATTGTGAGTCTGTGGGTGTCCGTTGTGAGTCTGTGGGTGTCCGTTGTGAGTCTGCGGGTGTCCGTTGTGAGTCTGCGGGTGTCCATTGTGAGTCTGTGGGTGTCCATTGTGAGTCTGCGGGTGTCCGTTGTGAGTCTGTGGGCGAGTGGCTGTGTAAGTCTGTGGGTGTCCATTGTGAGTCTGTGGGTGTCCGTTGTGAGTCTGCGGGTGTCCATTGTGAGTCTGCGGGTGTCCGTTGCGAGTCTGTGGGCGAGTGCCTGTGTAAGTCTGCCGGTCCCCCATGCTACGTCGAATCTCCTTTCGCGCCCTGCACGCGAGCCGAGTCCGCGGTGCAACGTTCGGCGATGCGACGGGGGAATCGCCTCGCCCCGTGGAGGCGGGAACAGGTGGGGCCCCGGGCCTCTGTCGCCATTTCCCGGCATCTGCCTGTGCCTGCGGTGATCCACCAACCCTCGCCTGGTTTGCAGGCGCCTGTCCACCCCCTCGCCTTCCCCAAACCGCAACGGCACCAAACAAAGTCGCCTCGATTATTCCCTTACTCCCCGTCACGTCGACTTCTTCTTGACATCGGAAATAAAAGTTCCGTGTGTAATACTTTTTTTTATCTCTTTGGGGCCGTCCATAAATGACGTCACGCGATTTTTGACGATTTTTAACACCCCCCCCCTCAAATATGACGTCACAAAGCTCTGCCCCCCCCCCCCACACACTCCCACCCTCCCCAAAAAAAAACATATTTCCATTTTGAAAATAAAACATGCTTCAAATCGCTTAAAATTATTGTCACTGTAGTGCGTGTTTAACGTGGCGCTGCACTCCGATGTTGTAGGAGAAAACGTTTATTAAAAAGTCTTTTTAATTAAGTAGAAAGTGTCGTCTGTATTTGTTGAAAGTTTTGATGTGACGTCACATTTCCCAAACCCCGCCCCCTCGCTCGTCACACATCGTCACAAATCTCTGACCCCCCCCCCCCTTCTAGGTGCGTGACGTCATTTATGGACGGCCCCTTTTTGAGCACCCCCATCAGTCACAGGCGGCCGTTGTGGCACTTGTGCAGAATGTTTGGGAGTGCCGATTTCCCAGAGAGCTCCGCCTAGAAGTGGGCGACTTCTGTTGGCGCGCTTCCCTACCTAAGATGGCGGGTGGGCAACGTCCCTACCTAAAATGGCGGCCAGGAGTCTTCACTGCCTAAAATGGCGGTTGGGCGTCTTTTGTACCGAATATGGCGGTTGGTTGCCTTCAAACAAGATTATGCTGAAGGGAAACAATAAAATAATGAAATATATATAAAACAATAAAATTATCACGATGTTTCGACTGCAACACAAGCAGTCATCATCGGGTGTGAAAACCAACGGCAGGAAACATTGAAAGAAGTGGCGGTGTGTATTTATTTATTTTTAAACGTTAGCACCACGGACAGCGATTTGGCAGTTTGTTTAAATGGACGAGTCCATCTATGTTCGGAAAAGAGGAGGGGGGAGACGAAAAATTATTGTATGCTGTCTGAAAGCCACCGTAAGCGTGAACAATCGATTAAGACCTGAAATGGTGTATCAAATCCTTCCAATGATTGCTAAGCCATAATCCATCTTAAAAAAACCGCCACTTTTTTCAAATTTTCTTGCTGTGGTTTTCACACCTGATGATGATTGCTTGTGTTGCGGTCGTAAACGTCGTGATAATTTTATTGTTTATATTTTTATTATTTTATTGTTTCCCTTCTACGTGGTGACTTTACCGAAAGAACCAAGAATATGAATCCCTGCAGTCACGAACGCTTTGAATCAAAATTTAAGATGGAAGATTTTCACCATTCCGACCTAAGCTGGAGGTTGGGTGCCTTCTTTACGCAAGATGGCGGCTGGGAGCCGGCACCTCACTCACCCACCCACTAATTTACCTACCCACCCACTTATTTACTCACCCACCCACTAACTCGCCCACACTCAATCATCTGTCCACCCACTCATTCACTCACCCACCCACTCGTTCACTCACCCACCCGCTCATTCACTCATCTGTCCACCCACTCATTCACTCACCCGTTCATTCACTCACCCACTCATTCACTCAGCCACTCATTCATTCACTCACCCACCCACTCATTCACTCACCCACCCGTTCATTCACTCACCCACCCATTCATTCACTCACCCACTCATTCACTCACCCACCCACTCATTCACTCACCCACCCACTCATTCACTTACCTACCCGTTCATTCACTCACCCACCCACTCATTCACTCACCCACCCATTCACTCACCCACCCACTCATTCACTCACCTACCCGCTCATTCATTCACCCATCCGCTCATTCACTCACTCACCCACTCATTAACTTACTCACCCACTCATTCACTCACCCACCCACTTATTCCCTCACCCACCCACTCATTCACTAACCCACCGACCTATTCACTCACCCACCCGTTCATTCACTAACTCACCCACCCACTCACTCATTCACTCACCCACCCACCAACTCATTCACTCACCCATCCACTCATTCACTCACCCACCCACTCATTCACTCACCCACCCACTTATTCCCTCACCCACCCACTCATTCACTAACCCACCCACCCACTCACTCACCCACCCACCCACTCACCCACCCACCCACTCATTCACTAACCCACCCACCCACTCACTCACCCACCCACTCATTCACTCACCCACCCACCCACTCATTCACTCATCCACCCACTCACCTCCTTGCCCCTCCCCTCAACCCCCTCGCCCCCCCCACACCCCCACCCTCCCCAAAAAAAAACATATTTTCATTTTGAAAATAAAACATGCTTCAAATCGCTTAAAATTATTGTCACTGTAGTGCGTATTTAACGTGGCGCTGCACTCCGATGTTGTAGGAGAAAACGTTTATTAAAAAGTCTATTTAATTAAGTAGAAAGTGTCGTCTGTATTTGTTGAAAGTTCTGATGTGACGTCACATTTCTCAAACCCCGCCCCCTCCCTCGTCACACATCGTCACAAATCTCTGACCCCTCCCCACCCCCCCCCTTCTAGGTGCGTGACGTCATTTATGGACGGCCCCTTTTTGAGCACCCCCATCAGCCACAGGCGGCCGTTGTGGCACTTGTGCAGAATGTTTGGGAGTGCCGATTTCCCAGAGAGCTCCGCCTAGAAGTGGGCGACTTCTGTTGGCGCGCTTCCCTACCTAAGATGGCGGGTGGGCAACGTCCCTACCTAAAATGGCGGCCAGGAGTCTTCACTGCCTAAAATGGCGGTTGGGCGTCTTTCGTACCGAATATGGCGGTTGGTTGCCTTCAAACAAGATTATGCTGAAGGGAAACAATCAAATAATAAAATATATATAAAACAATAAAATTATCACGATGTTTCGACTGCAACACAAGCAGTCATCATCGGGTGTGAAAACCAACGGCAGGAAACATTGAAAGAAGTGGCGGTGTGTATTTATTTATTTTTAAACGTTAGCACCACGGACAGCGATTTGGCAGTTTGTTTAAATGGACGAGTCCATCTATGTTCGGAAAAGAGGAGGGGGGAGACGAAAAATTAATGTATGCTGTCTGAAAGCCACCGTAAGCGTGAACAATCGATTAAGACCTGAAATGGTGTATCAAATCCTTCCAATGATTGCTAAGCCATAATCCATCTTAAAAAAACCGCCACTTTTTTCAAATTTTCTTGCTGTGGTTTTCACACCTGATGATGATTGCTTGTGTTGCGGTCGTAAACGTCGTGATAATTTTATTGTTTTATATTTTTATTATTTTATTGTTTCCCTTCTACGTGGTGACTTTACCGAAAGAACCAAGAATATGAATCCCTGCAGTCACGAACGCTTTGAATCAAAATTTAAGATGGAAGATTTTCACCATTCCGACCTAAGCTGGCGGTTGGGTGCCTTCTTTACGCAAGATGGCGGCTGGGAGCCGGCACCTCACTCACCCACCCACTAATTTACCTACCCACCCACTTATTTACTCACCCACCCACTAACTCGCCCACACTCAATCATCTGTCCACCCACTCATTCACTCACCCACCCACTCGTTCACTCACCCACCCGCTCAATCACTCATCTGTCCACCCACTCATTCACTCACCCGTTCATTCACTCACCCACCCACTCATTCACTCACCCACTCATTCATTCACTCACCCACCCACTCATTCACTCACCCACCCGTTCATTCACTCACCCACCCACTCATTCACTCATCCACTCATTCACTCACCCACCCACTCATTCACTCACCCACTCATTCATTCACTCACCCACCCACTCATTCACTTACCTACCCGTTCATTCACTCACCCACCCACTCATTCACTCACCCACCCATTCACTCACCCACCCACTCATTCACTCACCTACCTGCTCATTCATTCACCCATCCGCTCATTCACTCACTCACCCACTCATTAACTTACTCACCCACTCATTCACTCACCCACCCACTTATTCCCTCACCCACCCACTCATTCACTAACCCGCCGACCTATTCACTCACCCACCCGTTCATTCACTAACTCACCCACCCACTCACTCATTCACTCACCCACCCACCAACTCATTCACTCACCCATCCACTCATTCACTCACCCACCCACTCATTCACTCACCCACCCACTTATTCCCTCACCCACCCACTCATTCACTAACCCACCCACCCACTCACTCACCCACCCACCCACTCACTCACCCACCCACCCACTCATTCACTAACCCACCCACTCACTCACCCACCCACTCATTCACTCACCCACCCACTCATTCACTCATCCACCCACTCACCTCCTTGCCCCTCCCCTCAACCCCCTCGCCCCTCCCCCCCCCACACCCCCACCCTCCCCAAAAAAAAAACATATTTTCATTTTGAAAATAAAACATGCTTCAAATCGCTTAAAATTATTGTCACTGTAGTGCGTATTTAACGTGGCGCTGCACTCCGATGTTGTAGGAGAAAACGTTTATTAAAAAGTCTATTTAATTAAGTAGAAAGTGTCGTCTGTATTTGTTGAAAGTTCTGATGTGACGTCACATTTCTCAAACCCCGCCCCCTCTCTCGTCACACATCGGCACAAATCTCTGACCCCTCCCCACCCCCCCCTTCTAGGTGCGTGACGTCATTTATGGACGGCCCCTTTTTGAGCACCCCCATCAGCCACAGGCGGCCGTTGTGGCACTTGTGCAGAATGTTTGGGAGTGCCGATTTCCCAGAGAGCTCCCCCTAGAAGTGGGCGACTTCTGTTGGCGCGCTTCCCTACCTAAGATGGCGGGTGGTCAACGTCCCTACCTAAAATGGCGGCACAGGAGTCTTCATTGCCTAAAATGGCGGTTGGGCGTCTTTCCTGCCGAATATGGCGGTTGGTTGCCTTCAAACAAGATTATGCTGAAGGGAAACAATAAAATAATAAAATATATATAAAACAACAAAATTCTCACGACGTTTCGACTGCAACACAAGCAGTCATCATCGGGTGTGAAAACCAACGGCAGGAAACATTGAAAGAAGTGGCGGTGTGTATTTATTTATTTTTAAACGTTAGCACCACGGACAGCGATTTGGCTGTTTGTTTAGATGGACGAGTCCATCTATTTTGATTTAAAGCTTTCGTGACTGCAGTAATTCATATTCTTAGTTTTTTCGGTAAAGTCACGTTGAAGAGAAACAACAAAATAACAAAATATATATAAAACAATAAAAAATTCTCACGACGTTTCGACCATAACTCAAACGGTCATCATCAGGTGTGTTGGTTTGCATAAATGTATTTTTAAACGGCAAATTTATTTATTTATAAAAAACGTTGGCGTCACGCGCAGCGATTGGCAGTTTGCCCAGGACTAGTCCATCTATTTTTTTTTAAAAGAGGAGGGGGGAGACGAAATTTTTTATAATGTATGCTGTCTGAAAGCCACTGTAAGCGTGAACAATCAATCAAGAACTGAAATGATTTATCAAATCTTTCCAATGATTGTTAAGATAGAATCCATCTTCTCGGTTGAAATTGTCTCTGTGCTTGTATATGTGGATAGCCTCATGAACGAATCTCTCATGGAAGCCAGATGGCTTACAAAGAACCTCCGTCTTGGAAAATGGCATGTGAGCCATGTCTCGGACCGCATTCGTGAACATAAAGCAGACCTTAAACACGGTAGGACCAACACCTCGGCCGTAGCAGATCATTGTTCTAATTCAGTAGACTCACATGCCATTGACTTTTCCAAGACGGAGGTTCTTTGTAAGCCATCTGGCTTCCATGAGAGATTCGTTCATGAGGCTATCCACATATACAAGCACAGAGACAATTTCAACCGAGAAGGTGGATTCTATCTTAGCAATCATTGGAAAGATTTGATAAATCATTTCAGTTCTTGATTGATTGTTCACGCTTACAGTGGCTTTCAGACAGCATACATTATAAAAAATTTCATCTCCCCCCTCCTCTTTTAAAAAAAAAATAGATGGACTAGTCCTGGGCAAACTGCCAATCGCTGCGCGTGACGCCAACGTTTTTTATAAATAAATAAATTTGCCGTTTAAAAATAAATTTATGCAAACCAACACACCTGATGATGACCGTTTGAGTTATGGTCGAAACGTCGTGAGAATTTTTTATTGTTTTATATATATTTTGTTATTTTGTTGTTTCTCTTCAACGTGACTTTACCGAAAAAACTAAGAATATGAGTCCATCTATGTTCGGAAAAGAGGAGGGGGGAGACGAAAAATTAATGTATGCTGTCTGAAAGCCACCGTAAGCGTGAACAATCGATTAAGACCCGAAATGGTGTATCAAATCCTTCCAATGATTGCTAAGCCATAATCCATCTTACAAAAACCGTCACTTTTTTCAAATTTTCTTGCTGTGGTTTTCACACCTGATGATGATTGCTTGTGTTGCGGTCGTAAACGTCGTGATAATTTTGTTGTTTTACATTTTTATTATTTTATTGTTTCCCTTCTACGTGGTGACTTTACCGAAAGAACCAAGAATATGAATCCCTGCAGTCACGAACGCTTTAAATCAAAATTTAAGATGGAAGATTTTCACCATTCCGACCTAAGCTGGCGGTTGGGTGACTTCCTTACGCAAGATGGCGGCTGGGAGCCGGCACCTCACTCACCTACCCACTAATTTACCTACCCACCCACTTATTTACTCACCCACCCACTAACTCGCCCACACTCAATCATCTGTCCACCCACTCATTCACTCACCCATACGCTCATTCACTCATCCGTCCACCCACTCATTCACTCACCCGTTCATTCACTCACCCACCCACTCATTCACTCACCCACTCATTCATTCACTCACCCACCCACTCATTCACTCACCCACCCGTTCATTCACTCACCCACCCACTCATTCACTCACCCACTCATTCACTCACCCACCCACTCATTTACTCACCCGCTCATTCATTCACTCACCCACCCACTCATTCACTTACCCACCCGTTCATTCACTCACCCACCCACTCATTCACTCACCCACTCATTGACTCACGCACCCACTCATTCACTCACCTACACGCTCATTCATTCACCCATCCGCTCATTCACTCACTCACCCACTCATTAACTTACTCACCCACTCATTCACTCATCCACCCACTTATTCCCTCACCCACCCACTCATTCACTAACCTACCCACCCACTCACTCACCCACCCGTTCATTCACTAACCCACCCACCCACCCACTTACTCACCCACCCACTCATTCACTCACCCACCCACCCACTCATTCACTCACCCACCCACTCATTCACTCACCCATCCACTCATTCACTCACCCATCCGCTCATTCACACACTCACCCACTCATTAACTTACTCAACAACAACAACCGCCATTCGCCACTAAGTGGCGGTGACGTCACCACGACGCTTGTGCCAGGCTATGTGCACCCTGAGGCCACGTGAAGTGTCGAACCCCCGCTGGCAGGAGGTCACGGGGCAGACCCAGGTGCCACGGGTCGACTGACTGAGATGAGTGGCTGATGCACCACCTGTGCCCCCTACTGTGCCAACCTGCCGTGCTTTAGCCACCCGGCGCTCCACTCGCTGTTGTGAGCGTCGCTCCTCCGCCCTCCGTTGTTGTTGGAGGGCGACTGCCTCCAACTGCCCAGTAGCATCCTTCACGAGCCTCCTCCACAGAGGCCGATCTTGACACCGCTGGTACCAGTCATCGGCAAGTCCACTCAGCTCCACGTCCTCCTGTACCACATCACTCCATCTCTTCTCTAGCCCGTGCCGCGCCCGCTTAGCCCCCTCAATCCGGCCAAACAAAAGCTGTTTCGGCATGCGGTGGCTGGGCATGCGGGCTACATGACCCAGCCATCGCAGCCTTGCCTGCCGGAGGAGCTCACCGATGGGACCCTGCCCAGATCTTTCAAGGATTTGTGAGCTCCTCACACAATCCAGTCTGGTTAAACCCAGGATGGATCGTAGGCAGGCCAGCCTAAATGTTTCTAACCGGCGAAGATGTTCCATTAGGGGGGTCCACGTTTCGCAAGCGTAGAGAAGGGAGCGAATGACCGTGGCCGAGAAGACCTGAAGCTTAGTGCGGAGCGACAGACCAGGTAGCTTCCACACAGCGTTACGCAACTGATGAAAAGATATTGCCGCTCGACTGATTCGGAGTGAGACCTCTGCTGTTAAACTGGAGCCAGTCATAAGCACACTGCCCAGGTATGGGAAACTCTCCACTCTCTCCACAACTGCCCCATCACCGATTGGGAGTTGTGGGGGTGGAGTGTCCGATGGTACAAAATACCCAGGCAGGTGCTTAGTTTTGGTGCGGCTGATGGTAAGGCCCCACCTCTTAGTGGCACGCTCCAGTCTCAGCAGCAGCGTCTCCAACTCCTCCTCTGACTGAGCAGCTATTACCAAATCATCAGCATACATAACGTGGTTGAGCAATAGGGAGCCATCCCTTGACCACACCCGGGCATCGATTAGCCTCCCATTATGTCTGTACCATATGGAGATTCCCCCGGTACAGCTATTGAAGGCTTCAGGAACTACATGGTCAAAATAGATGTTAAACAATGTGGGAGCCAGAGGACATCCCTGTCGCACCCTAAGGTGAACAGGGAATGGCTCTGACTCTCTCCACAACTGCCCCATCACCGATTGGGAGTTGTGGGGGTGGAGTGTCCGATGGTACAAAATACCCAGGCAGGTGCTTAGTTTTGGTGCGGCTGATGGTAAGGCCCCACCTCTTAGTGGCACGCTCCAGTCTCAGCAGCAGCGTCTCTAACTCCTCCTCTGACTGAGCAGCTATTACCAAATCATCAGCATACATAACGTGGTTGAGCAATAGGGAGCCATCCCTTGACCACACCCGGGCATCGATTAGCCTCCCATTATGTCTGTACCATATGGAGATTCCCCCGGTACAGCTATTGAAGGCTTCAGGAACTACATGGTCAAAATAGATGTTAAACAATGTGGGAGCCAGAGGACATCCCTGTCGCACCCTAAGGTGAACAGGGAATGGCTCTGACTCCCGGCCACGTAGGAAAACGGTTTCCTTTTCCTGCTGACGACCGATTGTGTTGCGATCGAAACGTCGTAGCCTTTTGTTATTTTGTATTTTGTTTGAACCTATCTCCGAGACTTTACCGAAAGACCCAAAGAATATGAATTCCTGCAGTCACGAAAGCTTTAAGTCACTGACTCGCTCACTCACTCACCAATTTGCTCACACACTCACTCACCCACTTTCCCACTGACACACTCATACACTCACTCACCCACTAACCCATTCACTTACTTACTCACACACTCACTCACCCACTAACTCACTCACCGACCCGCTCACTCACCCAGAACACCCACTCAATCAGCCACTCACTCACGCATACACTCACTCACACACTCACTCACACACCCACACACTCACACACCCACACACTCACACATTCACTCACTCACACTCACCCACCCACTTTCTCACTCACCCACCCACTCACTCACCCACCCACTCAATCACCAACCCACTCACTCACCCACTCACTTACTCATTCACTCACCCATTTACTCACCCACTCACACACTCACCCATTCACGCACTCACTCACCCACTCACCGACTCACTCATCCACTTACACACTCACTTACTCACCCACATACACACTCACCCACTCACTCACTCTCATGTGCTTACTCACCCACCCACTCACTCACACACCAACTCAGTCACACACTCACACATTCACTCACACACTCACTCACTCAACCATGCACTCACCCACCCACTTTCTCACTCACCCACTCTCTCAAGCACTCACCCACCCACACACTCACACACCCACATACTCACCCACCCTCACAATCACCCACACACTCACACACCCACACACTCACTCACACACCCACACACTCACACAACCACTCACTCACACACCCACTCACACACAACAACAACAACAAGCGCCATTCACCACTAAGTGGCGGTGACGTCACCACGATGCTTGTGCCAGGCTATGTGCACCCTGAGGCCACGTGAAGTGTCGAACGCCCGCTGGCAGGAGGTCACGGGGCAGACCCAGGTGCCACGGGTCGACTGAGATGACTGACTGATGCACCACTTGTGCCCCCTACTGTGCCAACCTGCTGTGCTTTAGCCACCCGGCGCTCCGCTCGTTGTTGTGAGCGTCGCTCCTCAACCCTCCGTTGTTGTTGGAGGGCGACTACCTCCAACTGCCCAGTAGCGTCCTTCACGAGCCTCGTCCACAGAGGCCGATCTTGACACCACTGGCACCAGTCATCGGCAAGTTCACTCAGCTCCACGTCCTCCCGTACCACATCACTCCATCTCTTTTCTAGCCCCTGCCGCGCCCATTTAGCCCCCTCAATCCGGCCAAATAAAAGCTGTTTCGGCATGCGGTGGCTGGGCATGCGGGCTACATGACCCAGCCATCGCAGCCTTGCCCGCCGGAGGAGCTCACTGATGGGACCTTGCCCAGATCTTTCAAGGATTTGTGAGCTCCTCACACAATCCAGTCTGGTTAAACCCAGGATTGATCGTAGGCAGGCCAGCCTAAATGTTTCTAACTGGCAAAGATGTTCCATTAGGGGGGTCCACGTTTTGCAAGCGTAGAGAAGGGAGGGAATGACCGTGGCCGAGAAGACCTGAAGCTTAGTGCGGAGCGACAGACCAGGTAGCTTCCACGCAGCGTCACGTAACCGATGAAAAGATATTGCCGCTCGACTGATTCGGAGTGAGACCTCTGCTGTTAAACTGGAGCCGGTCATAAGCACACTGGCCAGATATGGGAAACTCTCCACTCGCTCCACAACTGCCCCATCACCGATTGGGAGTTGTGGGGGTGGAGTGTCCGATGGTACAAAATACCCAGGCAGGTGCTTAGTTTTGGTGGGGCTGATGGTAAGGCCCCACCTCTTAGTGGCACGCTCCAGTCTCAGCAGCAGCGTCTCCAACTCCTCCTCTGAATGAGCAGCTATTACCAAATCATCAGCATACATAACGTGGTTGAGCAATAGGGAGCAATCCCTTGACTGCACCCGGGCATCGATCAGCCTCCCATTATATCTATACCATATGGAGATTCCCCCGGTACATCTATTGAAGGCTTCACGAACTACGTGGTCAAAATAGATTATAAATAATGTGGGAGCTAGAGGTCATCCCTGTCGCACCCCAAGGTGTACAGGGAATGGCTCTGACTCCCGGCCACGTAGTTTTACCCGGGCCCACTCACCATCATGAAGGTCCTTAATGATCATGAGCAGAGGGTCAGGTACTCCAATAGCACGAAGAACAACCCAGAGCCCAGGCCTACTGATGGTATCATAGGCCTTGACCAGGTCAATAAAGCAGAGATGTAGGCCTTGTTGGAATTCCATACACCTCTGCTGTAGCAGACGGACAGAAAATATGGCATCTGTGCAGGACCGCCCTTTCCTGAAACCGCATTGGGGCTCTGCAAGCCTCTCCTCAGCCTGCCTGGCAAGGCGATGCTGAACAATCATTGCCAGGACCTTCCCCGGCACACTGAGGAGTGAGATGCCCCTGTAGTTGTTACAGTCTGCATGGTCCCCCTTCTTAAAAAGGGGGACCACCAGGGCATCCTTCCAATCCTGCAGAACCCATCCAGTGGTCCAGACTGTTGTTATGATGTCATATAGGGCAGTCTGTGCACAAACGCCACCCTCCCTCAGCATTTCGCTTGGGAGATCATCTCTGCCTGCTGCTTTTCCTGGTCTCAGACTCCGGATCGCCTTCAGTACTTCCTCAACAGATGGCACCTCAGCCAGCCACTCACAGGGGGTGACTTCTTCCAATATTTGAGGCACCGCAGCCTCAGCAGGGTCATCCTCACTATGTGCCACGATGTTTTCCTGGCTGAGGGATTTTCCCTCCCCCAGGACCTCACAGAAATGCTCAGCAAATCAGCAAACCTGTTCCTGCGGGTCGGAGATTGAATCACCGTTTTTTCCCCTAATGATGGTAATAGGTGTGGCGCTGCAGGTAACTTTTTTGATGGAGTTAAATAGAGATTTCTGATCGCGGGCCACTGAGGCAGACTCCATCTCCTCAGCAACCCGCAACCACCACCCATCCTTGCAGCGCCTCACGGCTCTCCGAACCTCCGAGCAAAGGCTGCGGTAAGCCTCCTCATTCTCTGACGTGGGATTCTGTAGCCGATGACAGTGGGCCTGTCGCTTTTTCTCAACCATCCTGAACACCCCCTCTGTCAGCCAGGGTCTCTGGGGAGGTCTGGACCGCGTACCCAAAGCAACCATTGCAGCTGCATGAGTCACAGTCCTAAACCTCGCCCATTTACCCTTGACATCTAGAGGAGTCGGGGACGATGCCAATCCCAGCCGCAAGCGATGATGAAATTCTCGCTTGCAACTTTCATCAGATAACTAAGACCAGGCCACTTTAGGTTGGAATGGGGTCCTGGGTGTACACCCACCACCGGAATGGAAGAATGGCAGGTGCATCTTACAGATGACTAGTCGATGGTCAGAGGGCAGATCAGCTCCACGGTAGGTCCTGGTGTCAAGGCCATGGGCTCGCATCCGCTGGTCCGTCACTGTGTTGTCCAGTAGATGTTCTTACGACGTTTCGACCATAACACAAACGGTCGAAACGTCGTGAGAATTTTTATTGTTTTGTATATTTTTTTATTATTTTATTGTTTCCCTTCAACGCGGCTTTACTGAAAGAGCTAAGAATATGAATTACTGCAGTCTCGAAAGCTTTAAATAAAAAATTATTGTCACATTGTAGTTGCGTATTTAACGTGGCACTGCACTCTGATGTTGTAGGAGAACACATTTTTTCCTTAAAAAATCTATTTAATTATTGTTTTATATATATATTTTATCATTCTATTGTTTCCCTTCAACGTGACTTTACCGAAAGAACCACGAATATAAGTAGAACGTGCCGTGTCCATATTTACTTAAAGTTTTGCGCATTTCGATGTGACGTCACATTTCTCAAACCACGCCCCCCTCCTCGTCACGCATCGTCACAAATGTCTGACCCCTCCCCCCATCCCACCCCACCCCCTAGGTGCGTGACGTCATTCATGGACGGCCTCTTATCGTTTCACTCCTCATCACTGCCTGCAGCAGATTCGCGCAGGGCAGTGGCAACGTGCGACCCACCCCTTGTGACCTCAACGGGCTGTAGGGGGCAAGCGGGGTGGGTTGTCCAGCGCCACGCCCGACCGCCTTTGTCTCCCCCCAGTGGCGATATTTCACCACACACTTGAGGCTGAGTCTTCAGCGGGCGGGCGGGCGGGAATCGAGTTTGATTCCCTGGCCCGGCGTCCCTGCAATACAACAATGATCGATCCGTGATGAATTAAAAAAAATAATAATAAAGGTTTTGATTTAAAGCTTTCGTGACTGCAGTAATTTATATTCTTAGCTCTTTCGGTAAAGTCACGTTGAAGGGAAACAATAAAATAATAAAATATATATAAAACAATTAAAAAATTCTCACGACGTTTCGACCATAACGCAAACGGTCATCATCAGGTGTGAAAAACTTCTTTCAAATGTTTTTTGCCGTTGGTTTTCACACCTGATGATGACCGTTTGCGTTATGGTCGAAACGTCGTGAGAATTTTTTTTATTGTTTTATATATATTGTATTATTTTATTGTTTCCCTTACATTAATTTTTCGTCTCCCCCCTCCTCTTTTCAGAACATAGATGGACTCGTCCTTCTAAACAAGCTGTCAAATCGCTGCGCATGGCACTGACGTTTTTATAAATAAATATATACACCGTTTAAAAATAAATAAATTAATGCGGACCGACACACCTGATGACGACCGTTTGTGTTTTGGTCGAAACGTCGTGAGAATGTTTTTTTATTGTTTTATATATATTTTATTATTTTATTGTTTCCCTTCAACGTGACTTTAGTCACGAAAGCTTTAAATCAAGATTTGAAGGCTGTTTTATATTATTATATTTTTGGGGGGGGAGGGGGGAGGAGCAGAGCTTTGTGACGTCATATTTGAGGGCGGGGGTCTGACTTTTTGTGACGCCACGTGACTAGGGGTGGGTGGGTGGATGGGGGGGGGGGGGATAAAAAACATTCATCCAAAATCGCGTGACGTCGCTTATGGACCCAGCCCCTTAATTCGCTGTTTCACCGACCTTGGCACGTGCCTACGACGAGATCATTCTCTAGGGGGGGGGGGGGTGTGGGGTGTGGGGATGGATTCGTAGGCAAATGAGCTCTCTCGCGGGACTGGTGCGGACGGGGATTGGGGATTTCCCCCGGCTGAGAGGTGACACTTTTCACGCACTCACCCGTGACGACTGCCAAGCTAATGATCAGCCAAGGGTGTTCAGTGGCGCGTTCGGACCGCGAGCGAGCGGTGGTGGAGCGGTTGGCGCGATGCCGCCGCTGCCGCCGCCGCCACCGCCGCCACCGCCGCCGCCACGAACCTGACGACCTGAGTTTGACTCCAGCCCGCGGGGCCAATGCCAAGCGACGATTATCCGAACATAGATGGACTCGTCCTTTTAAACACACTGTCAAATCGCTATCCGTGGTGCTAACGTTTTTTTTTTTTAATAAATAAATGCAAACACCTTCTTTGGTTCTTTCGGTAAAGTCACCACGTAGAATGAGAATAAAATAATAAATTGATAAAATAAAATAACACAATAATATTCTCACGACGTTTCGGCCACAACACAAGCGCTGTCCTACCAGACAGTCTCGCCCCCTTCACCTGATGAAGGCCGCTTGTGTTGTGGCCGAAACGTCGTGAGAATATTATTGTGTTATTTTACTTTATCAATTTATTATTTTATTCTCATTCTACGTGACTTTACCGAAAGAACCAAAGAAGATGAATCATTGCAGTCACGAAAGCTTTAAATCGAAAAATGCAAACACCGTTTGAAAATAAATTAATAAATACGCCGTTTGGAAAATAAATTAATAAATACAAACCGCCACTTCTTTCAAATGCTTCTTGCCGTTGGTTTTTTTCACACCTGATGATGACTGTTTGTGTTACAGTCGTAAACGTCGTGAGAATTTTATTGTTTTATATATATTTTATTATTTTATTGTTTCCCTTCAACGTGACTTTACCGAAAGAACCAAGAATATAATATTATCATATTATGTTTTTTTTGTTGTTGTTTTGTCATTTTGACTGCAGGTATTGTGGTTAATGCAGTGACATGAATCCTTGCAAAAAAAGGTTTCGGTTTTGTTGCCAGAAAAAAAGGGGGAAACCCCCCCCTGTTATAAGAACACCATATAGCCACAAGATCACTCGCAACAGCGCCACCTATTGGACATGTCACAAAGATGAAGGCCGCTTGTATTGTGGCCGAAACGTCGTGATTTTTTATTTTATTTTTCACCTACGTGACTTTACCCAATAGAACCAAAGAGTATGGATCCTAGCAGTCACGAAAGCTTTAAATCTAGAATGTCACAAGCCGCCACTAGCGATTGTGCAAGTTCATGCGGGGGACCTCCGCAGGTGGCTGCTTGTGTGTGTGTGTCGGAGCGGTAGTGGTAGTGGTTGTGTAAACTTCGCCGGTGAGGAGACAAAGGCGGTCGGGCGTGGTGCTGGACACCCGCGCCCCTCGTGTGCCCCAGTGCCGCCCTTCATAGGCGTTGCTATATTTATTTATTTTTTAACGATCAGAGGAAACAAGAAGATCCTCCGTTCATCATTTCGTTTTTTTTTATTCTTTGCTTTATGTAACCCCCCCCCTTTTAAATGAAAGACCCAACAACAAAATATTTTTTTCTTTTTTTTCTGCTCTTCTTACCCCTTCCCTCTCTCTCTACCCCCCTCTCTACAGAAGAATTCGTTCTGTGAAGGATGTCATTCCTCACTTACAGTACCCCGGAGTTTACAAATTGATCTGCACCTGTGGTGACTGCTATATCGGGGAGACGAAACGACATGTCTCTGACCGAATTCGCGAGCACAAATCAGATTTGAAACACGGCAGAACGAATTCTGAGCTTGGCTGTGTTCACTCCAGCGCTGTCCTCTAGACAGTCTGGACCCTTCACCTGATGAAGGCCACTTGTGTTGTGGCCGAAACGTCGTGAATTTTTTTTTATGTTTTGTTGTTTTTTTACGTGACTTTACCGAATAGAACCAAAGAGTATGGATCCTTGCAGTCACGAAATCTTCAAATCTAGAAGCCACGTGAAGTGTCGAACGCCCGCTGGCAGGAGGTGTCGCTGTTCGACTGACTGAGATGACTGGTCGATGCACCACCTGTGACACACACACACACACAGGTATACACACACACACAGTGTACACATACAACACACAAAGACAAAGATCCCCCGTATAGCCTTAACAGACTGTAGGGGCAAGTGCTGTTAGCGAGCAGCACCTATGAAGGCCGAAGCGGCTACACGAGGGGGTGGGTAGCCAGCACCACGCCCGGCCGCCTTTGTCTCCCCAGTGGCGATGCTTACACACCGCACCAGGTACTCATTTGAGGCTGAGTCGACCTAGGGGAGGCCCAGGACCGGTTCAGATAATCGTCAATGGTGTTGGCACACAAATACAAAGCAGGGTTGTTGATTTACCCTATGAATAACCCAACCGGTTCATTGGTCAGCCATTATCATTTACGTGGCATACATTAACCAACACCTCCCCCACCCCTCTGGTTTTTGCACACCCTGATTGACCTACAAGTGAAGACACCACAATTACCACCTCCCCCATCTGCTTAAGACCCAGATAGGAGGAAGGATTCCTATGTAACTCTGTGGCTGTCCGCCTAATGATGCTGCTGCTGCTGGTCGTGGTTGCGTTTGTTCTTACCGGCGATAAGTGACCAGGGTTACTCGGATCGTGAATGATGTTGTGGGTTAACTCTCCAGAACACACACACGCACGCACCGGTGAACAAAGTAACTAATAGTCCACGTTTTGTTAACGTGACACAAACTGCTTACTGATTGGGCTGTGTCGGGTGGTGGCGGGTTTAACGACACAGCATTTATAATTGGTCTGACACTGGTGAGAATAGACCCTAAAGAAGGATGTTGTGTCTGGTCTAGGCCAAATCAGATTCAAAGACAATGTGTCATATCTTATCAGAGCCATGTCTGTTTGCATGTTCACCACGAGTACCGTGTGTGTGGTTAACACGGTAACTTCATGCCTTGCAAAAGGTTTATTTTGGCGTTTGAACATCTTTACACAACTCCTGTGTTATTTCCGTAACATCTTCATCGTCATCAACAACAACAACAACACCATCAACACCATCAACATCATCAACAACAACACCATTAACATCATCAACAACACCATCAACATCATCAACAACAACACCATCAACATCATCAACAACAACACCATCAACATCAACAACAACACCATCAATACCATCAACATCATCAACAACAACATTATCAACATCATCAACAACAACAACAACACCATCAATGCCATCAACATCATCAACAACAACACCATCAACATCAACAACACCATCAATACCATCAACATCATCAACAACATCAACACCATCAAAATCAACAACAACACCATCAATACCATGAACATCATCAACAACAACACCATCAACATCATGAACAACAACAACACCATCAATACCATCAACATCATCAACGACAACACCATCAACATCATCAACAACACCATCAACATCAACAACACCATCAACACCATCAACATCATCAACAACAACACCATCAACATCATCAACAACAACACCATCAACAACATCATCAACATCCATAATCCAGGTACTGTTATGGGTTTGATCGCGTAATATTTAAACGTGTCGCTAAACCTGCCACCACCCGACACAGCCAATTAGTAAGCGGTTTGTCACGTGAACAGAACGTGCCAAAAACCGTTACTAGAGCAAAGCTACAACATTTGGAATCTGAGTACGACGTTTCACCGGTAATTACAACTAGCTTCATCAGGCAGCAGCCAGAATCGTGGGGAAATCCCCCTGTTTCGCTCCTTAAATAGAGGGGTAGATGTAACGACGTCACTTGTGTGCGCTTCTTGCGTGAAATTGAGTGGGGAGGGGGGAGTGTTAATGAATGCATATGAATGACAATGGGCATCTTTTGCCGCTAGGGTTATTTATATGGTAATCAATTATGATACATTATGCATGCGCGTTATGCAAGCCCATTTGTTATTGTACTCCCCATTGGTTGTGTGTACTAAAATAGCAGTACTGACGGTAATCCCGATTGAAGTTTGGTGACCTGTATAGGCATGCATTTAAACAATGTGTTATTTGATGGTCAGGTTAAAAGAAAATTGTATTTATCTCAATTTCGATAGATTCTCAAATTAGTCGTCGCCAGTAGTAACTAGTTTTGCGCGGAACTTTAATATTATCAAAAGCAATTGAGTGTCCTTGTTGGCACGCGTGTTAATTTTAGTCTCGTGCTGATCATTCGTCTTGTTTTCCCTACATAGCATTTGCCACAAGTGTAAGTAATCCGGTACACACCTTCTGTCGATAACTTCGGTAATACATCTTTTGTACCAGATATCATTTTTTGTATTTTATGTACCGTGCCAAATCTGACTCGGATGTTTTGTTTTTCCAAACATCTGGCTAGTTGATCAGTTACTCCCACAATATAGGGTATTATTTTTTTAGTTTTAATCACTTGGTCAGTTTCAATGCTCGTGTTATTTTTATTTGGTTTCGGAATTCAATGCCCTGTTGATTTGTGCATCATTGTAACCATTCAATTACAGCGCTTCATATACGTTTAATTTCACTTCTCAGACCATCACCATCTGACACTTCCTTAGCCCGATGTATGAGTGTCTTGATGAAAGCATATTTCTGTAAGTGATGATGGTGTGACTGCATTTAAGATAGGCGTCAGTGTGCATTTTCTCTTGGTAAATGCCGTGTGTTATTTTAGCGTTTCGACCACGTCTGAGCAGAATATCCAGAAATGTGAGTTGTTCTGTCAGCTTCCACTTCCATGGTGAACTGGATGGATGGGTTTTGCGAGTTGAGATGATTTAGACATTAGTTAAGTGTATCTTTGCCATGTGGCCAGACCCACCAATGTTGTCATCCACGTATCCAAACCAAGAAGAGGGTTTTAGTGCGCTTGAAAATACTGCTTTTGTTTCAGAATCTTCCGAGTACAAATTCGCTATCACAGGAGACAAAGAAGAGCCCATTGCTGCTCCTTCCTTTTGTTTATAGAAGGCACCTTGCCACAATAAATAGGTGTTCTTTAGACAGTGTTCAGCTAATCGTGGGATATGTTTGGCTGAACCTGCGTTCGTCACCAGAGTGTCGAGTATTTTAATAGACCCTTGACCAGAACCCTCGTGAACAGAGAAGTCACATCAAAACTTACGAGAATATCATTCGGGATAAGCGTTATATCTATAATTACATTTACGAGATGTTCAGAGCTTTTAATGAATGAAGAGGTCCTACCAATGTACGGTTGTATTTGTTTCATTGCCTCGTGTTACTCTTTGGTTCTATTCGGTAAAGTCACGTAGGTAAAAAATAAAACAACAAAAATCACGACGTTTCGGCCACAACACAAGCGGCCTTCATCAGGTGAAGGGACCAGGCTGTCTCGAGGAGAGCGCTGAAGTGAAACAGAGCCAAGCTCAGACCGCGACCTTTAAGCTGTGTGCGAGGAAACAAGGTGCCTTGACAAAGGAATTAGCATAAACATTAGCATTTGATTGGCCGACTTAGCATGATGAACGGTGTAGAGGTGGTGTACATGCGGGTGAACATGCCGGTTGGCGCGGGGGGGGGGGGGGGGCGGGGGGGAGGGGGAGTTTACCTATTGATGGTGTGAAAAGGGAATTTTTAAGAGCTGCGAAAGTTTGGGGTACCACTACTCATGTTAATTTGTATGTGGTAGAGTCTATTTGACTAACTATGGGTCTTAATGGGACATCAGGTTTGTGAATCTTTGGTAGCCCATAAAGTCTCGGGCGTTTTGACGCCCTTGGTTTGATCAGGTATTGCTCTTCCTTAGGAGTCGATTACTTGGCAATAATTACCGTTGTTTAAACCTACCAAGGTGTTGGTTGGGTCTCGTTTAATTTTAATCGAGTAAATGTTTGAATTTATTATCATAGTCCTCACGGGACATCACAACAGTCCATCGGCCCTTATCAGCGGCAAGAATTTGGATATCTTTATTTGCTCTCGATTCTCTTAAGGCTTTGCGTCACTGAAAATAACATATATTTTTTTGGAAATTTACTGTTCTTAATCATTTTGGCAACCTCATGCACAGTCATCTCAGTGTATGTGGGAAATGTCTAACTGCTGATTCCACATCAACAACGATCTCATCGACACAGATTTCATATGGGGCAACGGCAACGTTGAGACCTTTAGACAGCAATGAAACCATACCGCTGATTAATTCAACGTTCGTCATGTTCAGGGGCGGAGCCAGGATTTTCAGCCCGGGGTGACATTCAACAAATGTTAATTTCAAGAATGATTTAGAGAGAGTCAGGCTGTTGAACTTAGACGCCATCGGTTGGCGGACACACGCTCTTGACAACGCTGTTGCAACGGAGTCCGCCAGACCGAGTGTCGTACACTTACACGCAGAATGTCACCCCTCCTGTCACCCCCCCCCTGGCTCCGCCCCTGTGTGTGACGTGTGTGTATGACGTGTGTATGACGCGTGTATGACGTGTGTGTATGACGCGTGTATGACGTGTGTATGACGTGTGTGCATGACGCGTGTATGACGTGTGTATGGATGAAGTGTGTATGTATGAAGTGTGTATGACCAGGGGCGGAGCCAGGATTTTCAGCCCGGGGTGACATGCAACAAATGTTAATTTCAAGAATGATTTAGAGAGAGTCAGGCTGTTGAACTTAGACGCCATCGGTTGGCGGACACACGCTCTGACAATGCAGTTGCAACGGAGTCCGCCAGACCGAGTGTCGTACACTTACACGCAGAATGTCACCCCTCCTGTCACCCCCCTGGCTCCGCCCCTGGACTCTTGTTGATAACCGTTTTGTTTGTATGTGTAAAGGAGTTCCCGACGACTCACTCGGAGGCTAAGGTAAGTTAAGGGCCTCCGCCAAGGGTTTATTACAAATCTTTAACAATACACAGGGGTTTAAAGCTTTCGTGACTGCAGTAATTCATATTCTTAGCTCTTTTGGTAAAGTCACGTTGAAGGGAAACAATAAAATAATAAAATATATATAAAACAATAAAAAATTCTCACGACGTTTCGACCATAACACAAACGGTCACCTGATGATGACCCTTTGTGTCATGGTCGAAACTTCGTGAGAATTTTTATTGTTTTATATATATTTTATTGTTTCCCTTCAACGTGACTTCACCGAAAGAGCTAACAATATTTAATACACAGGGGGTGAACAGCTTCCCAGGGGTTAGGGGGGTCCCCGGGCTAGGTCCCGACACAGCCGGCTGCCCTGTGCTGTCTCCTCTGCGCCGGCTGTGGGATCAGCCAACACGGCCGACCGAGGAGCCCAGCCACGTCCAGCCCTGGCACTGTGCCCTCTCCTATCCCTACCCTCTAGCCCCTGGCTCCCCGTTCCACACCTTCTCCGACCCCACTCTCCAGCTACGACCCCGCTGACGTCACGGCCCCCCCCCCCCTTTTATCTTTGAGGAGCCGTGACGTCACTCTGCTGCCCCGAGCGTGTGACGTCACGACATCGCCCTGGACGGCACAAGTGACGCACGTCATCGCCCTGGACGGCACACGTGACCTCACGTCATCGCCCTGGACAGCACACGTGACGCCACTTCCCCATTTTACTCCTCTACATTTGTAGTGAGTTATCGGAGACGACTTGTAGACGCCACGTGTTTATTCAATAAACGCTTAACATAGTTTCATTTAGTTTCATTTATTTGGTATAGCCCTGTGAGCCATTCGGCTCTTGAATCGGGTGCAACCTCACCAAACAAAAAAACTAAAACATGAACAAGAAAACATCTTAAAGTGACTTTGCGTGCATGTGCAAAACAGAAAATTCATGGAATAAAAACATCAAAATATTTCTGAATTTGCACTGTACACCAACGCTGTGTGCAAAAATCCCAGTGGGATGCAAATCAAACAACAACAACAAGAAAACTTAGTTTAAGGCCATCAGTCTAACTCCGTACTACAATAAATAAAAAACATGGCCAAACCAACAGCAACATTCCCAGCCTTCACTAAGGCAACAGCCCGTTTTACTTATCACCTGGGGAGGTAACAGCCTCTGGACTCGCGCGTATTAACACCGGGCTAGAGCTCTTAGGTCCTCCGGCTACAAGCCCCGACCACTGGCCCACTCGGACCCGGGTGAGATCATCAGCCAGACCCAAAGCCCCCCGCTAAATTGGTTGATAAGCACTCTGTGAGACACTTCAGCACTCAGGCATTTACTAATGATGTGCTTCACTCGGATATTGACAAGGTCTGTGATAGCCCCAAACCTGACTACGGCTTGGGAGACCTTCAGTTACACGTTTATCCAAATTCTTAACAAACATGCTCTGTTGGTTAGATTTAAAATTAAAGGCAACCGCCCACCATGGTTTGATCCTTTGATTACAAAGCTCATGAAAACTAGGGACAAGGCTTGGGCATGTGCTCAGAAAAGTAATTTGGTCAATGACTGGCTAGAATACAGGATTTTCAGGAATAGATGCATCAAAAAAATCAGGCATGCAAAAAATGCCTACTTTTCCTCCACTCTCCTGGAATCACATGGCAATGCCAGGCTCTTCTGGAAAACAATCAAATGTATCGACAAGGCATCTAACACAGATACTCTGCCTGTTGTGCTTAACCGAAATGGGGAATATTTTTCAGAGCCCCAAAAAATTGTCGACAATTTTAACCTTCATTTTTCTGAAGCTGGTAATCTTTTTGATAATGTACTGGGAGTCACCCCGGCTCATGCAATTTCCTAAACTCCTGTCCAAACATTAAACGAATTTAGTTTCCAGCCTATCCACGAAAGTAATGTTCTGAAACAACTGTCCTACCTCAAAGGGTCCTCTACTGGAGCGGATAGTATTCCCGTCTTTGCTCTGCTAACAGTTGGTCACCTAATCTACAAACCTATAGCTCATATTTTCAATCTGTCCATCAAAGAAGCATCAGTACCTCTAGAATGGTAATATTCCTATATTCGTCCACTTCACAAAGGGGGCCCTAAAGATTATCCAAATAACTACGGACCTATCTCAATTTTGTCCCCATTGATGAAAATTCTTGAAAAATGTTTGAAATACCAAATAAGCAGTTTCCTGTCCGACAACAAACTATTACATCGAAACCAATCTGGGTTCCGAAAAAATACAGCACCACACCTGCTGCATTAAACTCTCTTAATCACATTTACAGTAGCCTTGATAATAAGCAGTACTGTGCCTGTCTTTTTCTTGACCTGTCCAAAGCTTTTGATACAGTCGACCACAACACCCTGCTTAGTAAACTAAGTTGCCTCCGTTTCTCCAAACACGCAGTAGAATGGTTACAAAATTACCTCTCTTCTCGCACCCAAACTGTATTCGTAGATGGTTGGAGGTCAAACAGTGTTAAGATAACAAAAGGGGTTCCACAGGGTTCCATCCTTGGCCCCCTCTTGTTCTCTCTTTATATCAATGACTTGGGCACTGACCTGGATTATTTCAGGGTAAATCTGTTTGCAGATGACACGATACTGATTACTGCTGGCCGCTCTCTGGATGACGTGATTGCTAATCTCCAGGGTGATTTGAACAAACTACAACATCAGCTAGTTGCTCTTAAACTAGTCCTGAATACCTCCAAAACCAAGGTGCTATGCTTCTCACCAGGACTAAATTGCAGGAAGATATTTTTCCCCAATTATATTTCTTAAATAATCATCAAATAGAGCAAGTCATGATCTATAAGTATCTTAGGGTCATCTTTGATTACAAACTGAATTTTCAAGATTACATTGATTATATTGGTAAAAAGATAACATTTAAAATAGGTTTTCTGTATCGACACAAGCACTGCTTCTCCCCAATGTTCCGTTTGGAAATGATAAAAGCTACCATACTGCCTCTACTTGATTACTGTGACATCGTGTACAAATCAGCCCCAAGTACTGTACTGAAGAAGCTTGAATCAATTTATTACTCGGCCTTGAGATTTGCATTGAACTGCCCCTATAGGACTCACCACTGCGATCTCTACATTGGGTCAAACTTAACATTTCTTAATGATCGACGGCTTGTGCACCAGATCTTATTTATTCACGATGTACTTACAAAAAAATAAACAGACTACCAGCTGGATCTCCTCACTGTTTCTAAGAACAAATTTGACCTCAGGTCTTCGCTCATTTACCAGCTTCACATTCCTTATTGCCGTACAAATACTGGAGGAAGGGCCTTTACATTTGATGCCCCCGGGTCTGGAATGATATCGCCAATAAACTGCAACTTGGATCACTACCTATGAGATCTTCACTCAAAACTTATATAGAGTAGTTGTACACCCCTATCTGCCACTGCTATTCAAAATTGCCGGAATTCAAATGTATCGTTCCGGATGACCGCTGCAAAGTATAATCTTGAGTTTTGACTAGAGTGTGCTGATCTTCAAAGGTTTATTGAAAAAATGTGATGCTGCTACTGATACTCCTGCTGTTATGGAGTGACTCTTGCAGCCAGCTATGGCTGCAAAGTTTGGTCGTACATGTTATGTATATATCGTTTATTGTTAAATTTGAATGACAGTTCCTATGATTACTCATTGTTTTTTTCGGTAAAGTCACGTATGTAGAAATACAATAAAATTATATTAAAACAAGAACCAATCACGACGTTTCGATCACAACGCAAGCGATCTTCATCAGGTGTCAAGAACAAATCACGGAGGTAAATACAACAAAAGATGAGAGACGAGAATTCAACAAACCTGAAAAAACATTATGTGAAGCACATCCACTCAGGCCAACACCACAGTTAGACACTTCCTGGCAGACCACGAATTTCAAAAGAGTGTTAAATTTCGTGTTCAACCTTTGGATTGCACATACCAGCGTAGATAGAATGAAAAATACGAGGTACACGGTCAGTAGAAATACATATACAAGTCCACCAAGAGGTAAGGAGGGAGGAAAGACGGACAGGGAGGCAGGAAGTGTCTAACTGTGTTGTTGGCCTGACTGGATGTGCTTCACATAATGTTTTTTTCAGGTTTGTTGAATTCTCGTCTCTCATCTATTTGTTGTATTTACCTCCGTGATTTGTTCTTGACACCTGATGAAGATCGCTTGCGTTGTGATCGAAACGTAGTGATTGTTTTTTGTTTTAATATAATTTTATTGTATTTCTACATACGTGACTTTACCGAAAAAAACAATGAGTAATTTTATGCAGTCACGAAAGTTTTAATACTTTATTAATTCCTATGATCACTGTTGCATTGCTTTTACAGCTTTATTTTGGTGATTTTGAAAACGTTTTGGTTTAGCCATGTATGTTTGTTGTAGTGCAGAGTTAGCCTGATAACTTTCATCTGCATTGTCTTATTATGGTTGTTATTGTTTGACTTGCATCCCACTGGGATTTTTGCACACAACGTTTGAAATACGGTGATTTTCTGGAAGACTTTGCTGTTTTTTCCTGTATGTTTCTGTTGCGTGTAGTCACTTTAACGTGTTTCTTGTTCATGTTTTTGTTTTTTGCGGTTGCACCCGAGTGAAGAGCCGCATGACTCACAGGGTTATACCTAATAAATGAAACTGAAAACTAAAAACACTACCAACACTCCAACTCAACACAAAGTCAACATCATCACCACCAACATCACCACCACCACTCAACACAAAGTTAACATCATCACCATTAACATCACCACCACCACTCCACACAAAGTCAACATCATCACCATCAACATCATCACCACCACTCCAACTCAACACAAAGTCAACATAATCACCACCAACATCGCCATTACCACTCAACACAAAGTCAACATCATCACCATCAACATCACCACCAGCACTACCACCACTCCAACACAAAATCAACATCATCAGCGTCAACATCACCACCACCACTCCACACAAAGTCAACATCATCACCATCAACATCACCACCACTCCACACAAAGTCAACATCATCACCATCAACATCACCACCACAACTTCACACAAAGTCAACATCATCAACATCACCACCACCACTCCACACAAAGTCAACATAATCACCATCAACATCACCACCACCACTCCACACAAAGTCAACATCACCATCACCACTCCACACAAAGTCAACATCATCACCATCAACATCACCACCACTACTCCACACAAAGTCAACATCATCACCATCAACATCACCACCACCACTCCACACAAAGTCAACATCATCACCATCAACATCACCACCACCCCTCCAACTCTACACAAATTCAAAATCATCACCATCAACATCACCACCACTCCAACTCTACACGAAGTCAACATCATCACCATCAACATCACCACCACCACTCCACACAAAGTCAACATCATCACCATCAACATGTCCACCACCCCTCCAACTCCACACAAAGTCAACATCATCACCATCAACATCACCACCACCACTCTACACAAAGTCAACATCATCAACATCACCACCACCACCTCAACTCTACACAAAGTCAACATCATGACCATCAACATCACCACTCCACACAAAGTCAACATCATCACCATCAACATCACCACCACTACTCTACACAAAGTCAACATTATCAACATCACCACCACCACTCCACACAAAGTCAACATCATCACCATCAACATCACCACCACCACCACCACTCCACACAAAGTCAACATTATCACCATCAACATCACCACCACCACTCTACACAAAGTCAACATCATCACCATCAACATCACCACCACCACTTCAACTCTACACAAAGTCAACATCATCACCATCAACATCACCACTCCACACAAAGTCAACATCATCACCATCAACATCACCACCACCACCACTCCACACAAAGTCAACATCATCACCATAAACATCACCACCACCACTCAACACAAAGTTAACATCATCACCATTAACATCACCACCACCACTCCACACAAAGTCAACATCATCACCATCAACATCATCACCACCACTCCAACTCAACACAAAGTCAACATAATCACCACCAACATCGCCATTACCACTCAACACAAAGTCAACATCATCACCATCAACATCACCACCAGCACTACCACCACTCCAACACAAAATCAACATCATCAGCGTCAACATCACCACCACCACTCCACACAAAGTCAACATCATCACCATCAACATCACCACCACTCCACACAAAGTCAACATCATCACCATCAACATCACCACCACTACTTCACACAAAGTCAACATCATCAACATCACCACCACCACTCCACACAAAGTCAACATAATCAACATCACCACCACCACTCCACACAAAGTCAACATCACCATCACCACTCCACACAAAGTCAACATCATCACCATCAACATCACCACCACTACTCCACACAAAGTCAACATCATCACCATCAACATCACCACCACCACTCCACACAAAGTCAACATCATCACCATCAATATCACCACCACCCCTCCAACTCTACACAAAGTCAAAATCATCACCATCAACATCACCACCACTCCAACTCTACACGAAGTCAACATCATCACCATCAACATCACCACCACCACCACTCCACACAAAGTCAACATCATCACCATCAACATGTCCACCACCCCTCCAACTCTACACAAAGTCAACATCATCAACATCACCACCTCAACTCTACACAAAGTCAACATCATGACCATCAACATCACCACTCCACACAAAGTCAACATCATCACCATCAACATCACCACCACTACTCTACACAAAGTCAACATTATCAACATCACCACCACCACTCCACACAAAGTCAACATCATCACCATCAACATCACCACCACCACCACTCCACACAAAGTCAACATCATCACCATCAACATCACCACCACCACTCTACACAAAGTCAACATCATCAACATCACCACCACCACCTCAACTCTACACAAAGTCAACATCATGACCATCAACATCACCACTCCACACAAAGTCAACATCATCACCATCAACATCACCACCACTACTCTACACAAAGTCAACATTATCAACATCACCACCACCACTCCACACAAAGTCAACATCATCACCATCAACATCACCACCACCACCACTCCACACAAAGTCAACATCATCACCATCAACATCACCACCACCACTCTACACAAAGTCAACATCATCACCATCAACATCACCACCACCACTTCAACTCTACACAAAGTCAACATCATCACCATCAACATCACCACTCCACACAAAGTCAACATCATCACCATCAACATCACCACCACCACCACTCCACACAAAGTCAACATCATCACCATAAACATCACCACCACCACTCCACACAAAGTGAACATCATCACCATCAACATCACCACCACCACTCCAACTCTACACAAAGTTAACATCAACACCACCACTCCACACAAAGTCAACATCACCACCACCACTCCACACAAAGTCAACATCATCACCATCAACATCACCACCACTCCACACAAAGTCAACATCATCACCATCAACATCATCACCACCACTCCACATAAAGTCAACATCACCATCACCACTCCACACAAAGTCAACATCATCACCATCAACATCACCACCACTACTCCACACAAAGTCAACATCATCACCATCAACATGTCCACCACCCCCCAACTCTACACAAAGTCAACATCATCACCATCAACATCACCACCACCACTCTACACAAAGTCAACATCATCAACATCACCACCACCACCTCAACTCTACACAAAGTCAACATCATGACCATCAACATCACCACTCCACGCAAAGTCAACATCATCACCATCAACATCACCACCACTACTCTACACAAAGTCAACATTATCAACATCACCACCACCACCACTCCACACAATGTCAACATCATCACCATCAACATCACCACCACCACTCCACACAAAGTCAACATCATCACCATCAACATCACCACCACCACTCTACACAAAGTCAACATCATCACCATCAACATCACCACCACCACTTCAACTCTACACAAAGTCAACATCATCACCATCAACATCACCACTCCACACAAAGTCAACATCATCACCATCAACATCACCACCACCACCACTCCACACAAAGTCAACATCATCACCATAAACATCACCACCACCACTCCACACAAAGTGAACATCATCACCATCAACATCACCACCACCACTCCAACTCTACACAAAGTTAACATCACCACCACCACTCCACACAAAGTCAACATCACCACCACCACTCCACACAAAGTCAACATCATCACCATCAACATCACCACCACTCCACACAAAGTCAACATCATCACCATCAACATCATCACCACCACTCCACACAAAGTCAACATCACCATCACCACTCCACACAAAGTCAACATCATCACCATCAACATCACCACCACTACTCCACACAAAGTCAACATCATCACCATCAACATCACCACCACCACTCCACACAAAGTCAACATCATCACCATCAACATTACCACCACCACTTCACACAAAGTTAACATCATCACCATCAACATCACCACCACCACTCCACACAAAGTCAACATCATCACCATCAACATCATCACCACCACTCCACACAAAGTCAACATCACCATCACCACTCCACACAAAGTCAACATCATCACCATCAACATCACCACCACTACTCCACACAAAGTCAACATCATCACCATCAACATCACCACCACCACTCCACACAAAGTCAACATCATCACCATCAACATCACCACCACTACTCCACACAAAGTCAACATCACCACCATCAACATCACCACCACCACTCCACACAAAGTCAACATCATCACCATCAACATCACCACCACCACTCCACACAAAGTCAACATCACCATCACCACTCCACACAAAGTCAACATCATCACCATCAACATCACCACCACTACTCCACACAAAGTCAACATCACCACCATCAACATCACCACCACCACTCCACACAAAGTCAACATCATCACCATCAACATCACCACCACTACTCCACACAAAGTTAACATCATCACCATCAACATCACCACCACCACTCCACACAAAGTCAACATCATCACCATCAACATCACCACCACTACTCCACACAAAGTCTACATCACCACCATCAACATCACCACCACCACTCCACACAAAGTCAACATCATCACCATCAACATCACCACCACTCCAACTCTACACGAAGTCAACATCATCACCATCAACATCACCACCACCACTCCACACAAAGTTAACATCATCACCATCAACATCACCACCACCACTCAACACAAAGTTAACATCATTACCATCAACATCACCACCACCACTCCACACAAAGTCAACATCATCACCATCAACATGTCCACCACCCCTCCAACTCTACACAAAGTCAACATCATCACCATCAACATCACCACCACCACTCTACAAAAAGTCAACATCATCAACATCACCACCACCACCACCACCACTCCACACAAAGTCAACATCACCACCACCACTCCACACAAAGTCAACATCATCACCATCAACATCACCACCACTCCACACAAAGTCAACATCATCACCATCAACATCATCACCACCACTCCACACAAAGTCAACATCACCATCACCACTCCACACAAAGTCAACATCATCACCATCAACATCACCACCACTACTCCACACAAAGTCAACATCATCACCATCAACATCACCACCACCACTCCACACAAAGTCAACATCATCACCATCAACATCACCACCACTACTCCACACAAAGTCAACATCACCACCATCAACATCACCACCACCACTCCACACAAAGTCAAAATCATCACCATCAACATCACCACCACCACTCCACACAAAGTCAACATCACCATCACCACTCCACACAAAGTCAACATCATCACCATCAACATCACCACCACTACTCCACACAAAGTCAACATCACCACCATCAACATCACCACCACCACTCCACACAAAGTCAACATCATCACCATCAACATCACCACCACTACTCCACACAAAGTCAACATCATCACCATCAACATCACCACCACCACTCCACACAAAGTCAACATCATCACCATCAACATCACCACCACTACTCCACACAAAGTCTACATCACCACCATCAACATCACCACCACCACTCCACACAAAGTCAACATCATCACCATCAACATCACCACCACTCCAACTCTACACGAAGTCAACATCATCACCATCAACATCACCACCACCACTCCACACAAAGTTAACATCATCACCATCAACATCACCACCACCACTCAACAAAAAGTTAACATCATTACCATCAACATCACCACCACCACTCCACACAAAGTCAACATCATCACCATCAACATGTCCACCACCCCTCCAACTCTACACAAAGTCAACATCATCACCATCAACATCACCACCACCACTCTACAAAAAGTCAACATCATCAACATCACCACCACCACCTCAACTCTACACAAATTCAACATAATCACCATCAACATCACCACTCCACACAAAGTCAACATCATCACCATCAACATCACCACCACCACTCCCCACAAAGTCAACATTATCAACATCACCACCACCACTCCACACAAAGTCAACATTATCAACATCACCACCACCACTCCACAAAAAGTCAACATCATCACCATCAACATCACCACCACCACCACTCCACACAAAGTCAACATCATCACCATCAACATCACCACTCCACACAAAGTCAACATCATCACCATCAACATCACCACCACCACTCTACACAAAGTCAACATCATCACCATCAACATCACCACCACCACTTCAACTCTACACAAAGTCAACATCATCACCATCAACATCACCACTCCACACAAAGTCAACATCATCACCATCAACATCACCACCACTCCACACAAAGTCAACATCATCACCATAAACATCACCACCACCACTCCACACAAAGTGAACATCATCACCATCAACATCACCACCACCACTCCAACTCTACACAAAGTTAACATCACCACCACCACTCCACACAAAGTCAACATCACCACCACCACTCCACACAAAGTCAACATCATCACCATCAACATCACCACCACTCCACACAAAGTCAACATCATCACCATCAACATCATCACCACCACTCCACACAAAGTCAACATCACCATCACCACTCCACACAAAGTCAACATCATCACCATCAACATCACCACCACTACTCCACACAAAGTCAACATCATCACCATCAACATCACAACCACCACTCCACACAAAGTCAACATCATCACCATCAACATCACCACCACTACTCCACACAAAGTCAACATCACCACCATCAACATCACCACCACCACTCCACACAAAGTCAACATCATCACCATCAACATCACCACCACCACTCCACACAAAGTCAACATCACCATCACCACTCCACACAAAGTCAACATCATCACCATCAACATCACCACCACTACTCCACACAAAGTCAACATCACCACCATCAACATCACCACCACCACTCCACACAAAGTCAACATCATCACCATCAACATCACCACCACTACTCCACACAAAGTCAACATCATCACCATCAACATCACCACCACCACTCCACACAAAGTCAACATCATCACCATCAACATCACCACCACTACTCCACACAAAGTCAACATCACCACCATCAACATCACCACCACCACTCCACACAAAGTTAACATCATCACCATCAACATCACCACCACTCCAACTCTACACGAAGTCAACATCATCACCATCAACATCACCACCACCACTCCACACAAAGTTAACATCATCACCATCAACATCACCACCACCACTCAACACAAAGTTAACATCATTACCATCAACATCACCACCACCACTCCACACAAAGTCAACATCATCACCATCAACATGTCCACCACCCCTCCAACTCTACACAAAGTCAACATCATCACCATCAACATCACCACCACCACTCTACAAAAAGTCAACATCATCAACATCACCACCACCACCTCAACTCGACACAAAGTCAACATCATCACCATCAACATCACCACTCCACACAAAGTCAACATCATCACCATCAACATCACCACCACCACTCGACACAAAGTCAACATTATCAACATCACCACCACCACTCCACACAAATTCAACATTATCAACATCACCACCACCACTCCACACAAAATCAACATCATCACCATCAACATCACCAAAACCACCACTCCACACAAAGTCAACATCATCACCATCAACATCACCACTCCACACAAAGTCAACATCATCACCATCAACATCACCACCACCACTCTACACAAAGTCAACATCATCACCATCAACATCACCACCACCACTTCAACTCTACACAAAGTCAACATCATCCCCATCAACATCACCACTCCACACAAAGTCAACATCATCACCATCAACATCACCACCACCACCACTCCACACAAAGTCAACATCATCACCATAAACATCACCACCACCACTCCACACAAAGTCAACATCATCACCATCAACATCACCACCACCACTCCAACTCTACACAAAGTTAACATCACCACCACCACTCCACACAAAGTCAACATCACCACCACCACTCCACACAAAGTCAACATCATCACCATCAACATCACCACCACTCCACACAAAGTCAACATCATCACCATCAACATCACCACCACCACTCCACACAACGTAAAGAAGACCACCTCCCACCAATGCAATTAGCAGAACCGTTTTCTTTTTATTACTTTTTTGTCTCCAATTTCCAGAACGAAGCTCACGCCCGAAACCTCGCGACACACGCGACTCCTGAACCCGAGCGAGCAATGCCGACGCCTAACTTGCTGTAGTTGTCTGTGTGTGGATATTTTTGCCATTGTCCCCCCCCCCCCCCAGCACCCCCTCGATCTCCCCTCACCCCCCATTCCTGCCTGGTATGAAGGAGGCCGTGGGTTCGATCCCGACCCAGAACGCCTGCTGTATATTTGGAGTTTGCGTGTCTCTCTTCATCTCTCATCATCACGGTGGCTAGGAGATGTTAACTACCTCGCCTGCTACGCAGGAGGTCGTGGGTTTGATCCTGACCCTAACACCTGCTGCTGCTATATATTTGTAGTCTGCGTCTCCCTCTCATCATCATCACAGTGGCTAGGATATGTTAACTACTTCGCCTGGTATACAGCAGGTCGTGGGTTTGATCTTGACCCTAACACCTGCTGCTGCTGTATATTTTTAGTCTGGGTCTCTCTCCTCACGGTGGTGATTGTGTGGGGTTTTTTTCCGAGTCTCCTAAGGATTTTTTCCCACCTCCACAATTCCAATTATTTCGGCTGAGGCAGTCTTAAAAAAAAAACAATGCAAGACATTATTACGACGATGTTGATTATTATTATCATCATCGATGATGATTATTATCGTCATCATCGTAAAAAAAATTCGCCTGTTGCATTGTTTCATCGCAAGCAATGACGACGTGTGGTGAATGCGAGACCTTGATGATGACACTCTTTGTGGTTCTTTCGGTAAAGCCACGTAGTTAGAAATACAATGGAAACAAATCTCGACGTTTCGAATGCACCGCGAGCGACCTTCATCAGGTGGTAAAAGCTCAGCAAGGAAAACAACTGCTGACGTGGGCGAGTGAGCTGCCGTGGCAAGAGGTTATATAGGCAAGAAGGGGGGAGGAGCAACGGGGGAGAGAGAGGGGGGAGGTGTGGGGTAGGGGGAAGGGTAGGGGCACTGCGTGAGCGCTAGGAGGAGTGAGGACGTGAGGCTGGGGGGGGGGGGAAGTGGGCGGGGCTAGAAGTGAATGGCTGGGAAAGCTGAGGATGCGAAATTAACTCAGAAAAATAGACTGGTACCCAGCAGATATGATGGATACAACCATAAACAGTTAAAGGTTTCGTTTTTTGGGTCTTTCGGTAAAGTCACGTAGAAGGGAAACAATGAAATAATAAAAATATAAACTATTTTATTGTTTCCCTTCTACGTGGTGGTGACTTTACCGAAAGAACGAAGAATATGAATCCCTGCAGTCACGAAATCTTTAAATCAAAACGTTAAGGGTTTACCTGGTTAATAACATCCTTCCAATGATTGCTCAATTTGTATCCATCTTCCCGGTTGAAGTTATGCCTGTGTTTATATATGCGAATGGCTTCATGAACAAACCTTTGATAGTAGCCCAAAGGTTTTCAGAGTACCTTGGTCTCGGAAAAACACAATATCACACGAGCCCAAAGAGTTATAACAATGGTCAGCCACGGCAGAGGTATTGGTTCTGCCGTGTTTAAGATCTGCCTTGTGTTCGCGAACACGGTCCGAGACATGTCGTTTCGTTTCCCCGATGTAACTGCTGCCGCAGCTACAACTCAGTTTGTAGGCTCCAGGGTATTGCATGTCAGGAATGACCTCCTTCACAGATGAGATCAGATCACGGATTTTTGTGTACTGTATTGAATCTGACCTGGATCTTGTGTTTGTTTAAGATTTTGGAAATCTTTTTGGTAACGCCGGCTATGTATGGTAACGTGATGGTTTTGATCGGCTTCTCAGGGGGTTGTTTCTCCATGGTTGGCGAAACAGCTTTGCGATTAATGCGGTCCGAGTACCCATTCATCTTGGGGGCCTGGTGTACGTGTTCCAGTTCACTGGCTAGGTGGTGTTGGTCGGAAATGCAGTGGACCCTATTGTGTAGTGTTTTGATGAGGGAATTCTTCTGTGCCGAATGGTGGTGGGAATCAGATTTTTTTTGTCTTGCTGTGGTTTTACCACCTGATGAAGATTGCTTGTGTTGCAATCGAAACGTCGTGTTTTGTTTTATGTTATTTCTAGCTACTTGACTTTACCGAAAGAACCAAAGAGTATGGATTCCTGCAGTCACGAAAGCTTCAAATCAAGATTGATGATGATACTTTGATGTTATTGTTGTTTTCTGTTTTATCAAACAGAAACACACACATATTTTATTGGTGAACTAAGTAACTAATTACCAAGTTTTGTTTACGTGACAACCCCTTACTGATTGTAAATGTCACAGTGGGTTTACTCTACAACACGCACATGTTAGTACTGAACTAAGTAACGAATTGGCCACGTCGTGTTTACGTGACAACCCCTTACTGATTGTAAATGTTGTAGTGCGTTTACTCTCCAACACACACACCGGATAGTGCTGGATTAAGTAACTAATTGTCCACGTTTTGTTTATTTGAACAAACCTTTACTGATTGTAAATGTTGTAGTGGGTTTACTCTCCAACACACACACCGGATAGTGCTGGACTAAGTAACTAATTGTCCACGTTTTGTTTATTTGAACAAACCTTCACTGATTGTAAATGTTGTAGTGGGTTTACTCTCCAAAACACACAGACACACACCGGATAGTGCTGGACTAAGTAACTAATTGTCCAGGTTTTGTTTATTTGAACAAACCTTCACTGATTGTAAATGTTGTAGTGGGTTTACTCTCCAAAACACACACACACACCGGATAGTGCTGGACTAAGTAACTAATTGTTCACGTTTTGTTTATTTGAACAAACCTTCACTGATTGTAAACGTTGTAGTGGGTTTACTCTCCAACATACACACACACACCGGTTAGTGCTGAACTAAATAACTAATTGTCCACGTTTTGTTTATTTGAACAAACCTTCACTGATTGTAAATGTTGTAGTGGGTTTACTCTCCAACATACACACACACACCGGTTAGTGCTGAACTAAGTAACTAATTGTCCAAGTTTTGTTTATTTGAACAAACCTTCACTGATTGTAAATGTTGTAGTGAGTTTACTCTCCAACACACACACACACCGGATAGTGCTGGACTAAGTAACTAATTGTCCACGTTTTGTTTATTTGAACAAACCTTCACTGATTGTAAATGTTGTAGTGAGTTTACTCTCCAACACACACACACACACACCGGATAGTGCTGGACTAAGTAACTAATTGTCCACGTTTTGTTTATTTGAACAAACCTTTACTGATTGTAAATGTTGTAGTGAGTTTACTCTCCAACACACACACACACCGGATAGTGCTGGACTAAGTAACTAATTGTCCACGTTTTGTTTATTTGAACAAACCTTTACTGATTGTAAATGTTGTAGTGGGTTTACTCTCCAACACAACACTGGATAGTGCTGAACTAAGTAACTAATTGTCCACGTTTTGTTTATTTGAACAAACCTTTACTGATTGTAAATGTTGTAGTGAGTTTACTCTCCAACACACACACACACACACCGGATAGTGCTGGACTAAGTAACTAATTGTCCACGTTTTGTTTATTTGAACAAACCTTTACTGATTGTAAATGTTGTAGTGGGTTTACTCTCCAACACACACACACCGGATAGTGCTGGACTAAGTAAAAAATTGTTCACGTTTCGTTTATTTGAACAAACCTTCACTGATTGTAAATGTTGTAGTGGGTTTACTCTCCAACATACACACACACACACACTCGATAGTGCTGGACTAAGTAACTAATTGTCCACGTTTTGTTTATTTGAACAAACCTTTACTGATTGTAAATGTTGTAGTGGGTTTACTCACCAACACACACACTGGATAGTGCTGAACTAAGTAACTAATTGTCCACGTTTTGTTTATTTGAACAAACCTTTACTGATTGTAAATGTTGTAGTGAGTTTACTCTCCAACACACACACACCGGATAGTGCTGGACTAAGTAACTAATTGTCCAGGTTTTGTTTATTTGAACAAACCTTCACTGATTGTAAATGTTGTAGTGGGTTTACTCTCCAAAACACACACACACACACCGGATAGTGCTGGACTAAGTAACTAATTGTCCACGTTTTGTTTATTTGAACAAACCTTTACTGATTGTAAATGTTGTAGTGGGTTTACTCTTCAACACACACACACACCGGATAGTGCTGGACTAAGTAACTAATTGTCCACGTTTTGTTTATTTGAACAAACCTTTACTGATTGTAAATGTTGTAGTGGGTTTACTCTCCAAAACACACACACACCGGATAGTGCTGAACTAAGTAACTAATTGTCCACGTTTTGTTCATTTGAACAAACCTTCACTGATTGTAAATGTTGTAGAGGGTTTACTCTACGACACACACACACCCATTAGTGCTGAAATAAGGAACTATTTGGCCACGTCTTGTTTATGTGACAACACCCGTACTAAATTGGGCTGTGCGTAGGGGCAGCAGTCGTGAGTTTTAACGACACAGCATTTATACACTTCGCGTGCTCTAACCCCAAGGAAAAGCACAGAAACCTCCATCATCGTCGTGGGTGAGGAGTTTTTTTTTTTTTAACGAAGCGCATTGAATGCACGGGGAACAGATTTAAGTGTTGGGCACGGACTCACGCTATTTCTGCTCGTGCATGCACGCGGGGTGCGTGTATGCGCGAGCAAAAGGTTGTTGTTGACTTGCATCCCACTGGGATTTTTGCACCCAGCGTTGGTGTACGGTGCTATTTCAGGAATATTTTGATGGGTTTTTTTTCCTGGATTTTTATGTTTGCACAGTCACACAAAGTCACTTTAAGATGTTTTTCTTGTTCATGTTTTTTGTTTGTTGCGGTTGCACCCGATTCAAGAGCCGAATGGCTCACAGGGCAATACCAAATAAATGAAACTGAAAACTGAAAACACTACCACCACTCCAACTCAACACAAAGTCATCATCATCACCACCGACATCACCACCACTCAACACAAAGTTAACATCATCACCATTAAAATCACCACCACCACTCAACACAAAGTCAACATCATCACCATCAACATCATCACCACCACTACAAACTCAACACAAAGTCAACATCATCACCATGAACATCACCACCACCACTCAACACAAAGTTAACATCATCACCATCAACATCACCACCACCACTCCACACAAAGTCAACATCACCATCAACATCACCACCACTCCAACTCAACACAAAGTCAACATCATCACCATCACCACCACCACTCCAACTCTACACGAAGTCAACATCATCACCATCAACATCACCACCACCACTCCACACAAAGCCAACATTATCAACATCACCACCACTCCAACTCAACACAAAGTCAACATCATCACCAACAACATCACCACCACCTTTCCAGCTCTACACGAAGTCAACATCATCACCATCAACCATCACCACCACTCCAACTCAACACGAAGTCAACATCATCACCATCAACATCACCACCACTACTCTACACAAAGTAAACATCATCACCATCAACATCACCACCGCCACTCCACACAAAATCAACATCATCACCATCAACAACACCACCAATACTCCACACAAAGACAACATCACCATCAACATCACCACCACTCCAACTGAACAAAAAGTCAACATCTTCACCATCACCACCACCACTCCAACTCTACACTAAGTCAACATCATCACCATCAACATCACCACCACCACTCAACACAAAGTTAACATCATCACCATTAAAATCACCACCACCACTCAACACAAAGTCAACATCATCACCATCAACATAATCACCACCACTACAAACTCAACACAAAGTCAACATCATCACCATGAACATCACCACCACCACTCAACACAAAGTTAACATCATCACCATCAACATCACCACCACCACTCCACACAAAGTCAACATCATCACCATCAACATCACCACCACCACTTCACACAAAGTCAACATCATCACCATCAACATCACCACCACCACTCTACACAAAGTAAACATCATCACCATCAACATCACCACCGCCACTCCACACAAAATCAACATCATCAACATCACCACCACCACTCAACAAAAAGTCAACATCATCACCATCAACATCACCACCACCACTCCACACAAAGTCAACATCACCATCAACATCACCACCACTCCAACTCAACACAAAGTCAACATCATCACCATCACCACCACCACTCCAACTCTACACGAAGTCAACATCATCACCATCAACATCACCACCACCACTCCACACAAAGTCAACAATATCAACATCACCACCACTCCAACTCAACACAAAGTCAACATCATCACCAACAACATCACCACCACCACTCCACACAAAGTCAACATCATCACCATCAACATTACCACCACCACTTCACACAAAGTTAACATAATCACCATCAACATTACCACCACCACTCCAACTCTACACAAAGTAAACATCATCACCATCAACATCACCACCACTCCAACTCAACACGAAGTCAACATCATCACCATCAACATCACCACCACCACTCTACACAAAGTAAACATCATCACCATCAACATCACCACCGCCACTCCACACAAAATCAACATCATCACCATCAACATCACCACCACCACTCAACAAAAAGTCAACATCATCACCATCAACATCACCACCACCACTCCACACAAAGTCAACATTATCACCAACAACATCACCACCACTCCAACTCAACACAAAGTCAACATCATCACCAAGAACATCACCATCACCTTTCCAGCTCTACACGAAGTCAACATCATCACCATCAACATCACCACCACCACTCCACACAAAGTCAACATCATCACCATCAACATTACCACCACCACTTCACACAAAGTTAACATCATCACCATCAACATCACCACCACTCCAACTCTACACAAAGTCAACATCATCACCATCAACATCACCACCACCGCTCTAACTCTACACAAAGTCAACATCATCACCATCAACATCACCACCACCACTCAACACAAAGTCAACATCATCACCAACAACATCACCACCAGTCCAACTCTACACGAAGTCAACATCATCACCATCAACATCACCACCACCACTCCACACAAAGACAACATCACCATCAACATCACCACCACTCCAACTCAACAAAAAGTCAACATCATCACCATCACCACCACCACTCCAACTCTACACTAAGTCAACATCATCACCATCAACATCACCACCACCACTCCACACAAAGTCAACATCATCAACATCACCACCACCACTTCACACAAAGTCAACATCATCACCATCAACATCACCACTACCACTCTACACAAAGTAAACATCATCACCATCAACATCACCACCGCCACTCCACACAAAATCAACATCATCACCATCAACATCACCACCACCACTCAACAAAAAGTCAACATCATCACCATCAACATCACCACCACCACTCCACACAAAGTCAACATCACCATCAACATCACCACCACTCCAACTCAACACAAAGTCAACATCATCACCATCACCACCACCACTCCAACTCTACACGAAGTCAACATCATCACCATCAACATCACCACCACCACTCCACACAAAGTCAACATTATCAACATCACCACCACTCCAACTCAACACAAAGTCAACATCATCACCAACAACATCACCACCACCTTTCCAGCTCTACACGAAGTCAACATCATCACCATCAACATCACCACCACCGCTCTAACTCTACACAAAGTCAACATCATCACCATCAACATCACCACCACCACTCAACACAAAGTCAACATCATCACCATCAACATCACCACCACCACTCAACACAAAGTCAACATCATCACCAACAACATCACCACCAGTCCAACTCTACACGAAGTCAACTTCATCACCATCAACATCACCACCACCACTCCACACAAAGACAACATCACCATCAACATCACCACCACTCCAACTCAACAAAAAGTCAACATCATCACCATCACCACCACCACTCCAACTCTACACTAAGTCAACATCATCACCATCAACATCACCACCACCACTCCACACAAAGTCAACATTATCACCAACAACATCACCACCACTCCAACTCAACACAAAGTCAACATCATCACCAAGAACATCACCATCACCTTTCCAGCTCTACACGAAGTCAACATCATCACCATCAACATCACCACCACCACTCCACACAAAGTCAACATCATCACCATCAACATTACCACCACCACTTCACACAAAGTTAACATCATCACCATCAACATCACCACCACTCCAACTCTACACAAAGTCAACATCATCACCATCAACATCACCACCACCGCTCTAACTCTACACAAAGTCAACATCATCACCATCAACATCACCACCACCACTCAACACAAAGTCAACATCATCACCATCAACATCACCACCACCACTCAACACAAAGTCAACATCATCACCAACAACATCACCACCAGTCCAACTCTACACGAAGTCAACATCATCACCATCAACATCACCACCACCACTCCACACAAAGACAACATCACCATCAACATCACCACCACTCCAACTCAACAAAAAGTCAACATCATCACCATCACCACCACCACTCCAACTCTACACTAAGTCAACATCATCACCATTTACATCACCACTACCACTCTACACAAAGTAAACATCATCAACATCACCACCACCACTTCACACAAAGTCAACATCATCACCATCAACATCACCACTACCACTCTACACTAAGTAAACATCATCACCATCAACATCACCACCGCCACTCCACACAAAATCAACATCATCACCATCAACATCACCACCACCACTCAACAAAAAGTCAACATCATCACCATCAACATCACCACCACCACTCCACACAAAGTCAACATCACCATCAACATCACCACCACTCCAACTCAACACAAAGTCAACATCATCACCATCACCACCACCACCACTCCAACTCTACACGAAGTCAACATCATCACCATCAACATCACCACCACCACTCCACACAAAGTCAACATTATCAACATCACCACCACTCCAACTCAACACAAAGTCAACATCATCACCAACAACATCACCACCACCTTTCCAGCTCTACACGAAGTCAACATCATCACCATCAACATCACCACCACCGCTCTAACTCTACACAAAGTCAACATCATCACCATCAACATCACCACCACCACTCAACACAAAGTCAACATCATCACCATCAACATCACCACCACCACTCAACACAAAGTCAACATCATCACCAACAACATCACCACCAGTCCAACTCTACACGAAGTCAACTTCATCACCATCAACATCACCACCACCACTCCACACAAAGACAACATCACCATCAACATCACCACCACTCCAACTCAACAAAAAGTCAACATCATCACCATCACCACCACCACTCCAACTCTACACTAAGTCAACATCATCACCATCAACATCACCACCACCACTCTACACAAAGTAAACATCATCACCATCAACATCACCACCGCCACTCCACACAAAATCAACATCATCAACATCACCACCACCACTCAACAAAAAGTCAACATCATCACCATCAACATCACCACCACCACTCCACACAAAGTCAACATCACCATCAACATCACCACCACTCCAACTCAACACAAAGTCAACATCATCACCATCACCACCACCACTCCAACTCTACACGAAGTCAACATCATCACCATCAACATCACCACCACCACTCCACACAAAGTCAACAATATCAACATCACCACCACTCCAACTCAACACAAAGTCAACATCATCACCAACAACATCACCACCACCACTCCACACAAAGTCAACATCATCACCATCAACATTACCACCACCACTTCACACAAAGTTAACATAATCACCATCAACATTACCACCACCACTCCAACTCTACACAAAGTAAACATCATCACCATCAACATCACCACCACTCCAACTCAACACGAAGTCAACATCATCACCATCAACATCACCACCACCACTCTACACAAAGTAAACATCATCACCATCAACATCACCACCGCCACTCCACACAAAATCAACATCATCACCATCAACATCACCACCACCACTCAACAAAAAGTCAACATCATCACCATCAACATCACCACCACCACTCCACACAAAGACAACATCACCATCAACATCACCACCACTCCAACTCAACAAAAAGTCAACATCATCACCATCACCACCACCACTCCAACTCTACACTAAGTCAACATCATCACCATCAACATCACCACCACCACTCCACACAAAGTCAACATTATCACCAACAACATCACCACCACTCCAACTCAACACAAAGTCAACATCATCACCAAGAACATCACCATCACCTTTCCAGCTCTACACGAAGTCAACATCATCACCATCAACATCACCACCACCACTCCACACAAAGTCAACATCATCACCATCAACATTACCACCACCACTTCACACAAAGTTAACATCATCACCATCAACATCACCACCACTCCAACTCTACACAAAGTCAACATCATCACCATCAACATCACCACCACCGCTCTAACTCTACACAAAGTCAACATCATCACCATCAACATCACCACCACCACTCAACACAAAGTCAACATCATCACCAACAACATCACCACCAGTCCAACTCTACACGAAGTCAACATCATCACCATCAACATCACCACCACCACTCCACACAAAGACAACATCACCATCAACATCACCACCACTCCAACTCAACAAAAAGTCAACATCATCACCATCACCACCACCACTCCAACTCTACACTAAGTCAACATCATCACCATCAACATCACCACCACCACTCCACACAAAGTCAACATCATCAACATCACCACCACCACTTCACACAAAGTCAACATCATCACCATCAACATCACCACTACCACTCTACACAAAGTAAACATCATCACCATCAACATCACCACCGGCACTCCACACAAAATCAACATCATCACCATCAACATCACCACCACCACTCAACAAAAAGTCAACATCATCACCATCAACATCACCACCACCACTCCACACAAAGTCAACATCACCATCAACATCACCACCACTCCAACTCAACACAAAGTCAACATCATCACCATCACCACCACCACTCCAACTCTACACGAAGTCAACATCATCACCATCAACATCACCACCACCACTCCACACAAAGTCAACATTATCAACATCACCACCACTCCAACTCAACACAAAGTCAACATCATCACCAACAACATCACCACCACCTTTCCAGCTCTACACGAAGTCAACATCATCACCATCAACATCACCACCACCGCTCTAACTCTACACAAAGTCAACATCATCACCATCAACATCACCACCACCACTCAACACAAAGTCAACATCATCACCATCAACATCACCACCACCACTCAACACAAAGTCAACATCATCACCAACAACATCACCACCAGTCCAACTCTACACGAAGTCAACTTCATCACCATCAACATCACCACCACCACTCCACACAAAGACAACATCACCATCAACATCACCACCACTCCAACTCAACAAAAATCAACATCATCACCATCACCACCACCACTCCAACTCTACACTAAGTCAACATCATCACCATCAACATCACCACCACCACTCCACACAAAGTCAACATTATCACCAACAACATCACCACCACTCCAACTCAACACAAAGTCAACATCATCACCAAGAACATCACCATCACCTTTCCAGCTCTACACGAAGTCAACATCATCACCATCAACATCACCACCACCACTCCACACAAAGTCAACATCATCACCATCAACATTACCACCACCACTTCACACAAAGTTAACATCATCACCATCAACATCACCACCACTCCAACTCTACACAAAGTCAACATCATCACCATCAACATCACCACCACCGCTCTAACTCTACACAAAGTCAACATCATCACCATCAACATCACCACCACCACTCAACACAAAGTCAACATCATCACCATCAACATCACCACCACCACTCAACACAAAGTCAACATCATCACCAACAACATCACCACCAGTCCAACTCTACACGAAGTCAACATCATCACCATCAACATCACCACCACCACTCCACACAAAGACAACATCACCATCAACATCACCACCACTCCAACTCAACAAAAAGTCAACATCATCACCATCACCACCACCACTCCAACTCTACACTAAGTCAACATCATCACCATCAACATCACCACCACCACTCCACACAAAGTCAACATCATCAACATCACCACCACCACTTCACACAAAGTCAACATCATCACCATCAACATCACCACTACCACTCTACACAAAGTAAACATCATCACCATCAACATCACCACCGCCACTCCACACAAAATCAACATCATCACCATCAACATCACCACCACCACTCAACAAAAAGTCAACATCATCACCATCAACATCACCACCACCACTCCACACAAAGTCAACATCACCATCAACATCACCACCACTCCAACTCAACACAAAGTCAACATCATCACCATCACCACCACCACCACTCCAACTCTACACGAAGTCAACATCATCACCATCAACATCACCACCACCACTCCACACAAAGTCAACATTATCAACAACACCACCACTCCAACTCAACACAAAGTCAACATCATCACCAACAACATCACCACCACCTTTCCAGCTCTACACGAAGTCAACATCATCACCATCAACATCACCACCACCGCTCTAACTCTACACAAAGTCAACATCATCACCATCAACATCACCACCACCACTCAACACAAAGTCAACATCATCACCATCAACATCACCACCACCACTCAACACAAAGTCAACATCATCACCAACAACATCACCACCAGTCCAACTCTACACGAAGTCAACTTCATCACCATCAACATCACCACCACCACTCCACACAAAGACAACATCACCATCAACATCACCACCACTCCAACTCAACAAAAAGTCAACATCATCACCATCACCACCAATACTCCAACTCTACACTAAGTCAACATCATCACCATCAACATCACCACCACCACTCCACACAAAGTCAACATCATCAACATCACCACCACCACTTCACACAAAGTCAACATCATCACCATCAACATCACCACTACCACTCTACACAAAGTAAACATCATCACCATCAACATCACCACCGCCACTCCACACAAAATCAACATCATCACCATCAACATCACGACCATCACTCAACAAAAAGTCAACATCATCACCATCAACATCACCACCACCACTCCACACAAAGTCAACATCACCATCAACATCACCACCACTCCAACTCAACACAAAGTCAACATCATCACCATCACCACCACCACTCCAACTCTACACGAAGTCAACATCATCACCATCAACATCACCACCACCACTCCACACAAAGTCAACATTATCAACATCACCACCACTCCAACTCAACACAAAGTCAACATCATCACCAACAACATCACCACCACCTTTCCAGCTCTACACGAAGTCAACATCATCACCATCAACATCACCACCACTCCAACTCAACACGAAGTCAACATCATCACCATCCACATCACCACCACCACTCTACACAAAGTAAACATCATCACCATCAACATCACCACCGCCACTCCACACAAAATCAACATCATCACCATCAACATCACCACCACCACTCAACAAAAAGTCAACATCATCACCATCCACATCACCACCACCACTCTACACAAAGTAAACATCATCACCATCAACATCACCACCGCCACTCCACACAAAATCAACATCATCACCATCAACATCACCACCACCACTCCACACAAAGTCAACATTATCAACATCACCACCACTCCAACTCAACACAAAGTCAACATCACCATCAACATCACCACCACTCCAACTCAACACAAAGTCAACATCATCACCATCACCACCACCACTCCAACTCTACACGAAGTCAACATCATCACCATCAACATCACCACCACCACTCCACACAAAGTCAACAATATCAACATCACCACCACTCCAACTCAACACAAAGTCAACATCATCACCAACAACATCACCACCACCACTCCACACAAAGTCAACATCATCACCATCAACATTACCACCACCACTTCACACAAAGTTAACATAATCACCATCAACATTACCACCACCACTCCAACTCTACACAAAGTAAACATCATCAACATCAACATCACCACCACTCCAACTCAACACGAAGTCAACAACATCACCATCAACATCACCACCACCACTCTACACAAAGTAAACATCATCACCATCAACATCACCACCGCCACTCCACACAAAATCAACATCATCACCATCAACATCACCACCACCACTCAACAAAAAGTCAACATCATCACCATCAACATCACCACCACCACTCCACACAAAGACAACATCACCATCAACATCACCACCACTCCAACTCAACAAAAAGTCAACATCATCACCATCACCACCACCACTCCAACTCTACACTAAGTCAACATCATCACCATCAACATCACCACCACCACTCCACACAAAGTCAACATTATCACCAACAACATCACCACCACTCCAACTCAACACAAAGTCAACATCATCACCAAGAACATCACCATCACCTTTCCAGCTCTACACGAAGTCAACATCATCACCATCAACATCACCACCACCACCACTCCACACAAAGTCAACATCATCACCATCAACATTACCACCACCACTTCACACAAAGTTAACATCATCACCATCAACATCACCACCACTCCAACTCTACACAAAGTCAACATCATCACCATCAACATCACCACCACCGCTCTAACTCTACACAAAGTCAACATCATCACCATCAACATCACCACCACCACTCAACACAAAGTCAACATCATCACCATCAACATCACCACCACCACTCAACACAAAGTCAACATCATCACCAACAACATCACCACCAGTCCAACTCTACACGAAGTCAACATCATCACCATCAACATCACCACCACCACTCCACACAAAGACAACATCACCATCAACATCACCACCACTCCAACTCAACAAAAAGTCAACATCATCACCATCACCACCACCACTCCAACTCTACACTAAGTCAACATCATCACCATCAACATCACCACCACCACTCCACACAAAGTCAACATCATCAACATCACCACCACCACTTCACACAAAGTCAACATCATCACCATCAACATCACCACTACCACTCTACACAAAGTAAACATCATCACCATCAACATCACCACCGCCACTCCACACAAAATCAACATCATCACCATCAACATCACCACCACCACTCAACAAAAAGTCAACATCATCACCATCAACATCACCACCACCACTCCACACAAAGTCAACATCACCATCAACATCACCACCACTCCAACTCAACACAAAGTCAACATCATCACCATCACCACCACCACTCCAACTCTACACGAAGTCAACATCATCACCATCAACATCACCACCACCACTCCACACACAGTCAACATTATCAACATCACCACCACTCCAACTCAACACAAAGTCAACATCATCACCAACAACATCACCACCACCTTTCCAGCTCTACACGAAGTCAACATCATCACCATCAACATCACCACCACTCCAACTCAACACGAAGTCAACATCATCACCATCCACATCACCACCACCACTCGACACAAAGTAAACATCATCACCATCAACATCACCACCGCCACTCCACACAAAATCAACATCATCACCATCAACATCACCACCACCACTCAACAAAAAGTCAACATCATCACCATCAACATCACCACCACCACTCCACACAAAGTCAACATCACCATCAACATCACCACCACTCCAACTCAACACAAAGTCAACATCATCACCATCACCACCACCACTCCAACTCTACACGAAGTCAACATCATCACCATCAACATCACCACCACCACTCCACACAAAGTCAACATTATCAACATCACCACCACTCCAACTCAACACAAAGTCAACATCATCACCAACAACATCACCACCACCTTTCCAGCTCTACACGAAGTCAACATCATCACCATCAACATCACCACCACTCCAACTCAACACGAAGTCAACATCATCACCATCCACATCACCACCACCACTCTACACAAAGTAAACATCATCACCATCAACATCACCACCGCCACTCCACACAAAATCAACATCATCACCATCAACATCACCACCACCACTCAACAAAAAGTCAACATCATCACCATCAACATCACCACCACCACTCCACACAAAGTCAACATCACCATCAACATCACCACCACTCCAACTCAACACAAAGTCAACATCATCACCATCACCACCACCACTCCAACTCTACACGAAGTCAACATCATCACCATCAACATCACCACCACCACTCCACACAAAGTCAACAATATCAACATCACCACCACTCCAACTCAACACAAAGTCAACATCATCACCAACAACATCACCACCACCACTCCACACAAAGTCAACATCATCACCATCAACATTACCACCACCACTTCACACAAAGTTAACATAATCACCATCAACATTACCACCACCACTCCAACTCTACACAAAGTAAACATCATCAACATCAACATCACCACCACTCCAACTCAACACGAAGTCAACAACATCACCATCAACATCACCACCACCACTCTACACAAAGTAAACATCATCACCATCAACATCACCACCGCCACTCCACACAAAATCAACATCATCACCATCAACATCACCACCACCACTCAACAAAAAGTCAACATCATCACCATCAACATCACCACCACCACTCCACACAAAGACAACATCACCATCAACATCACCACCACTCCAACTCAACAAAAAGTCAACATCATCACCATCACCACCACCACTCCAACTCTACACTAAGTCAACATCATCACCATCAACATCACCACCACCACTCCACACAAAGTCAACATTATCACCAACAACATCACCACCACTCCAACTCAACACAAAGTCAACATCATCACCAAGAACATCACCATCACCTTTCCAGCTCTACACGAAGTCAACATCATCACCATCAACATCACCACCACCACCACTCCACACAAAGTCAACATCATCACCATCAACATTACCACCACCACTTCACACAAAGTTAACATCATCACCATCAACATCACCACCACTCCAACTCTACACAAAGTCAACATCATCACCATCAACATCACCACCACCGCTCTAACTCTACACAAAGTCAACATCATCACCATCAACATCACCACCACCACTCAACACAAAGTCAACATCATCACCATCAACATCACCACCACCACTCAACACAAAGTCAACATCATCACCAACAACATCACCACCAGTCCAACTCTACACGAAGTCAACATCATCACCATCAACATCACCACCACCACTCCACACAAAGACAACATCACTATCAACATCACCACCACTCCAACTCAACAAAAAGTCAACATCATCACCATCACCACCACCACTCCAACTCTACACTAAGTCAACATCATCACCATCAACATCACCACCACCACTCCACACAAAGTCAACATCATCAACATCACCACCACCACTTCACACAAAGTCAACATCATCACCATCAACATCACCACTACCACTCTACACAAAGTAAACATCATCACCATCAACATCACCACCGCCACTCCACACAAAATCAACATCATCACCATCAACATCACCACCACCACTCAACAAAAAGTCAACATCATCACCATCAACATCACCACCACCACTCCACACAAAGTCAACATCACCATCAACATCACCACCACTCCAACTCAACACAAAGTCAACATCATCACCATCACCACCACCACTCCAACTCTACACGAAGTCAACATCATCACCATCAACATCACCACCACCACTCCACACACAGTCAACATTATCAACATCACCACCACTCCAACTCAACACAAAGTCAACATCATCACCAACAACATCACCACCACCTTTCCAGCTCTACACGAAGTCAACATCATCACCATCAACATCACCACCACCGCTCTAACTCTACACAAAGTCAACATCATCACCATCAACATCACCACCACCACTCAACACAAAGTCAACATCATCACCATCAACATCACCACCACCACTCAACACAAAGTCAACATCATCACCAACAACATCACCACCAGTCCAACTCTACACGAAGTCAACTTCATCACCATCAACATCACCACCACCACTCCACACAAAGACAACATCACCATCAACATCACCACCACTCCAACTCAACAAAAAGTCAACATCATCACCATCACCACCACCACTCCAACTCTACACTAAGTCAACATCATCACCATCAACATCACCACCACCACTCCACACAAAGTCAACATCATCAACATCACCACCACCACTTCACACAAAGTCAACATCATCACCATCAACATCACCACTACCACTCTACACAAAGTAAACATCATCACCATCAACATCACCACCGCCACTCCACACAAAATCAACATCATCACCATCAACATCACCACCACCACTCAACAAAAAGTCAACATCATCACCATCAACATCACCACCACCACTCCACACAAAGTCAACATCACCATCAACATCACCACCACTCCAACTCAACACAAAGTCAACATCATCACCATCACCACCACCACTCCAACTCTACACGAAGTCAACATCATCACCATCAACATCACCACCACCACTCCACACAAAGTCAACATCATCAACATCACCACCACCACTTCACACAAAGTCAACATCATCACCATCAACATCACCACTACCACTCTACACAAAGTAAACATCATCACCATCAACATCACCACCGCCACTCCACACAAAATCAACATCATCACCATCAACATCACCACCACCACTCAACAAAAAGTCAACATCATCACCATCAACATCACCACCACCACTCCACACAAAGTCAACATCACCATCAACATCACCACCACTCCAACTCAACACAAAGTCAACATCATCACCATCACCACCACCACTCCAACTCAACACAAAGTCAACATCATCACCAACAACATCACCACCACCTTTCCAGCTCTACACGAAGTCAACATCATCACCATCAACATCACCACCACTCCAACTCAACACGAAGTCAACATCATCACCATCCACATCACCACCACCACTCTACACAAAGTAAACATCATCACCATCAACATCACCACCGCCACTCCACACAAAATCAACATCATCACCATCAACATCACCACCACCACTCAACAAAAAGTCAACATCATCACCATCAACATCACCACCACCACTCCACACAAAGACAACATCACCATCAACATCACCACCACTCCAACTCAACAAAAAGTCAACATCATCACCATCACCACCACCACTCCAACTCTACACTAAGTCAACATCATCACCATCAACATCACCACCACCACTCAACACAAAGTTAACATCATCACCATTAAAATCACCACCACCACTCAACACAAAGTCAACATCATCACCATCAACATCATCACCACCACTACAAACTCAACACAAAGTCAACATCATCACCATGAACATCACCACCACCACTCAACACAAAGTTAACATCATCACCATCAACATCACCACCACCACTCCACACAAAGTCAACATCATCACCATCAACATCACCACCACCACTTCACACAAAATCAACATCATCACCATCAACATCACCACTACCACTCTACACAAAGTAAACATCATCACCATCAACATCACCACCGCCACTCCACACAAAATCAACATCATCAACATCACCACCACCACTCAACAAAAAGTCAACATCATCACCATCACCACCACCACTCCACACAAAGTCAACATCACCATCAACATCACCACCACTCCAACTCTACACGAAGTCAACATCATCACCATCAACATCACCACCACCACTCCACACAAAGTCAACATTATCAACATCACCACCACTCCAACTCAACACAAAGTCAACATCATCACCAACAACATCACCACCACCTTTCCAGCTCTACACGAAGTCAACATCATCACCATCAACATCACCACCACCGCTCTAACTTTACACAAAGTCAACATCATCACCATCAACATCACCACCACCACTCAACACAAAGTCAACATCATCACCATCAACATCACCACCACTCAACACAAAGTCAACATCATCACCAACAACATCACCACCAGTCCAACTCTACACGAAGTCAACTTCATCACCATCAACATCACCACCACCACTCCACACAAAGACAACATCACCATCAACATCACCACCACTCCAACTCTACAAAAAGTCAACATCATCACCATCACCACCACCACTCCAACTCTACACTAAGTCAACATCATCACCATCAACATCACCACCACCACTCCACACAAAGTCAACATTATCACCAACAACATCACCACCACTCCAACTCAACACAAAGTCAACATCATCACCAAGAACATCACCATCACCTTTCCAGCTCTACACGAAGTCAACATCATCACCATCAACATCACCACCACCACTCCACACAAAGTCAACATCATCACCATCAACATTACCACCACCACTTCACACAAAGTTAACATCATCACCATCAACATCACCACCACTCCAACTCTACACAAAGTCAACATCATCACCATCAACATCACCACCACCACTCAACACAAAGTCAACATCATCACCATCAACATCACCACCACCATTCAACACAAAGTCAACATCATCACCAACAACATCACCACCAGTCCAACTCTACACGAAGTCAACATCATCACCATCAACATCACCACCACCACTCCACACAAAGACAACATCACCATCAACATCACCACCACTCCAACTCAACAAAAAGTCAACATCATCACCATCACCACCACCACTCCAACTCTACACTAAGTCAACATCATCACCAACAACATCACCACCACCACTCCACACAAAGTCAACATCATCAACATCACCACCACCACTTCACACAAAGTCAACATCATCACCATCAACATCACCACTACCACTCTACACAAAGTAAACATCATCACCATCAACATCACCACCGCCACTCCACACAAAATCAACATCATCACCATCAACATCACCACCACCACTCAACAAAAAGTCAACATCATCACCATCAACATCACCACCACCACTCCACACAAAGTCAACATCACCATCAACATCACCACCACTCCAACTCAACACAAAGTCAACATCATCACCATCACCACCACCACTCCAACTCTACACGAAGTCAACATCATCACCATCAACATCACCACCACCACTCCACACAAAGTCAACATTATCAACATCACCACCACTCCAACTCAACACAAAGTCAACATCATCACCAACAACATCACCACCACCTTTCCAGCTCTACACGAAGTCAACATCATCACCATCAACATCACCACCACCGCTCTAACTCTACACAAAGTCAACATCATCACCATCAACATCACCACCACCACTCAACACAAAGTCAACATCATCACCATCAACATCACCACCACCACTCAACACAAAGTCAACATCATCACCAACAACATCACCACCAGTCCAACTCTACACGAAGTCAACTTCATCACCATCAACATCACCACCACCACTCCACACAAAGACAACATCACCATCAACATCACCACCACTCCAACTCAACAAAAAGTCAACATCATCACCATCACCACCACCACTCCAACTCTACACTAAGTCAACATCATCACCATCAACCACACCACCACCACTCCACACAAAGTCAACATCATCAACATCACCACCACCACTTCACACAAAGTCAACATCATCACCATCAACATCACCACTACCACTCTACACAAAGTAAACATCATCACCATCAACATCACCACCGCCACTCCACACAAAATCAACATCATCACCATCAACATCACCACCACCACTCAACAAAAAGTCAACATCATCACCATCAACATCACCACCACCACTCCACACAAAGTCAACATCACCATCAACATCACCACCACTCCAACTCAACACAAAGTCAACATCATCACCATCACCACCACCACTCCAACTCTACACGAAGTCAACATCATCACCATCAACATCACCACCACCACTCCACACAAAGTCAACATTATCAACATCACCACCACTCCAACTCAACACAAAGTCAACATCATCACCAACAACATCACCACCACCTTTCCAGCTCTACACGAAGTCAACATCATCACCATCAACATCACCACCACTCCAACTCAACACGAAGTCAACATCATCACCATCCACATCACCACCACCACTCTACACAAAGTAAACATCATCACCATCAACATCACCACCGCCACTCCACACAAAATCAACATCATCACCATCAACATCACCACCACCACTCAACAAAAAGTCAACATCATCACCATCAACATCACCACCACCACTCCACACAAAGTCAACATCACCATCAACATCACCACCACTCCAACTCAACACAAAGTCAACATCATCACCATCACCACCACCACTCCAACTCGACACGAAGTCAACATCATCACCATCAACATCACCACCACCACTCCACACAAAGTCAACAATATCAACATCACCACCACTCCATCTCAACACAAAGTCAACATCATCACCAACAACATCACCACCACCACTCCACACAAAGTCAACATCATCACCATCAACATTACCACCACCACTTCACACAAAGTTAACATAATCACCATCAACATTACCACCACCACTCCAACTCTACACAAAGCAAACATCATCACCAACAACATCACCACCACTCCAACTCAACACAAAGTCAACATCATCACCATCAACATCACCACCACCACTCTACACAAAGTAAACATCATCACCATCAACATCACCACCGCCACTCCACACAAAATCAACATCATCACCATCAACATCACCACCACCACTCAACAAAAAGTCAACATCATCACCATCAACATCACCACCACCACTCCACACAAAGACAACATCACCATCAACATCACCACCACTCCAACTCAACAAAAAGTCAACATCATCACCATCACCACCACCACTCCAACTCTACACTAAGTCAACATCATCACCATCAACATCACCACCACCACTCCACACAAAGTCAACATTATCACCAACAACATCACCACCACTCCAACTCAACACAAAGTCAACATCATCACCAAGAACATCACCATCACCTTTCCAGCTCTACACGAAGTCAACATCATCACCATCAACATCACCACCACCACTCCACACAAAGTCAACATCATCACCATCAACATTACCACCACCACTTCACACAAAGTTAACATCATCACCATCAACATCACCACCACTCCAACTCTACACAAAGTCAACATCATCACCATCAACATCACCACCACCGCTCTAACTCTACACAAAGTCAACATCATCACCATCAACATCACCACCACCACTCAACACAAAGTCAACATCATCACCATCAACATCACCACCACCACTCAACACAAAGTCAACATCATCACCAACAACATCACCACCAGTCCAACTCTACACGAAGTCAACATCATCACCATCAACATCACCACCACCACTCCACACAAAGACAACATCACCATCAACATCACCACCACTCCAACTCAACAAAAAGTCAACATCATCACCATCACCACCACCACTCCAACTCTACACTAAGTCAACATCATCACGATCAACATCACCACCACCACTCCACACAAAGTCAACATCATCAACATCACCACCACCACTTCACACAAAGTCAACATCATCACCATCAACATCACCACTACCACTCTACACAAAGTAAACATCATCACCATCAACATCACCACCGCCACTCCACACAAAATCAACATCATCACCATCAACATCACCACCACCACTCAACAAAAAGTCAACATCATCACCATCAACATCACCACCACCACTCCACACAAAGTCAACATCACCATCAACATCACCACCACTCCAACTCAACACAAAGTCAACATCATCACCATCACCACCACCACTCCAACTCTACACGAAGTCAACATCATCACCATCAACATCACCACCACCACTCCACACAAAGTCAACATTATCAACATCACCACCACTCCAACTCAACACAAAGTCAACATCATCACCAACAACATCACCACCACCTTTCCAGCTCTACACGAAGTCAACATCATCACCATCAACATCACCACCACCGCTCTAACTCTACACAAAGTCAACATCATCACCATCAACATCACCACCACCACTCAACACAAAGTCAACATCATCACCATCAACATCACCACCACCACTCAACACAAAGTCAACATCATCACCAACAACATCACCACCAGTCCAACTCTACACGAAGTCAACTTCATCACCATCAACATCACCACCACCACTCCACACAAAGACAACATCACCATCAACATCACCACCACTCCAACTCAACAAAAAGTCAACATCATCACCATCACCACCACCACTCCAACTCTACACTAAGTCAACATCATCACCATCAACATCACCACCACCACTCCACACAAAGTCAACATCATCAACATCACCACCACCACTTCACACAAAGTCAACATCATCACCATCAACATCACCACTACCACTCTACACAAAGTAAACATCATCACCATCAACATCACCACCGCCACTCCACACAAAATCAACATCATCACCATCAACATCACCACCACCACTCAACAAAAAGTCAACCTCATCACCATCAACATCACCACCACCACTCCACACAAAGTCAACATCACCATCAACATCACCACCACTCCAACTCAACACAAAGTCAACATCATCACCATCACCACCACCACTCCAACTCTACACGAAGTCAACATCATCACCATCAACATCACCACCACCACTCCACACAAAGTCAACATTATCAACATCACCACCACTCCAACTCAACACAAAGTCAACATCATCACCAACAACATCACCACCACCTTTCCAGCTCTACACGAAGTCAACATCATCACCATCAACATCACCACCACTCCAACTCAACACGAAGTCAACATCATCACCATCCACATCACCACCACCACTCTACACAAAGTAAACATCATCACCATCAACATCACCACCGCCACTCCACACAAAATCAACATCATCACCATCAACATCACCACCACCACTCAACAAAAAGTCAACATCATCACCATCAACATCACCACCACCACTCCACACAAAGACAACATCACCACCACTCCAACTCAACAAAAAGTCAACATCATCACCATCACCACCACCACTCCAACTCTACCCTAAGTCAACATCATCACCATCAACATCACCACCACCACTCAACACAAAGTTAACATCATCACCATTAAAATCACCACCACCACTCAACACAAAGTCAACATCATCACCATCAACATCATCACCACCACTACAAACTCAACACAAAGTCAACATCATCACCATGAACATCACCACCACCACTCAACACAAAGTTAACATCATCACCATCAACATCACCACCACCACTCCACACAAAGTCAACATCATCACCATCAACATCACCACCACCACTTCACACAAAATCAACATCATCACCATCAACATCACCACTACCACTCTACACAAAGTAAACATCATCACCATCAACATCACCACCGCCACTCCACACAAAATCAACATCATCAACATCACCACCACCACTCAACAAAAAGTCAACATCATCACCATCACCACCACCACTCCACACAAAGTCAACATCACCATCAACATCACCACCACTCCAACTCTACACGAAGTCAACATCATCACCATCAACATCACCACCACCACTCCACACAAAGTCAACATTATCAACATCACCACCACTCCAACTCAACACAAAGTCAACATCATCACCAACAACATCACCACCACCTTTCCAGCTCTACACGAAGTCAACATCATCACCATCAACATCACCACCACCGCTCTAACTCTACACAAAGTCAACATCATCACCATCAACATCACCACCACCACTCAACACAAAGTCAACATCATCACCATCAACATCACCACCACCACTTCACACAAAATCAACATCATCACCATCAACATCACCACTACCACTCTACACAAAGTAAACATCATCACCATCAACATCACCACCGCCACTCCACACAAAATCAACATCATCAACATCACCACCACCACTCAACAAAAAGTCAACATCATCACCATCACCACCACCACTCCACACAAAGTCAACATCACCATCAACATCACCACCACTCCAACTCAACACAAAGTCAACATCATCACCATCACCACCACCACTCCAACTCTACAAGAAGTCAACATCATCACCATCAACATCACCACCACCACTCCACACAAAGTCAACATTATCAACATCACCACCACTCCAACTCAACACAAAGTCAACATCATCACCAACAACATCACCACCACCTTTCCAGCTCTACACGAAGTCAACATCATCACCATCAACATCACCACCACCACTCCACACAAAGTCAACATCATCACCATCAATATCACCACCGCCACTCTACACAAAATCAACATCATCACCATCAACATCACCACCACCACTCAACAAAAAGTCAACATCATCACCATCAACATCACCACCACCACTCCACACAAAGACAACATCACCATCAACATCACCACCACTCCAACTCAACAAAAAGTCAACATCATCACCATCACCACCACCACTCCAACTCTACACGAAGTCAACATCATCACCATCCACATCACCACCACCACCCTACACAAAGTAAACATCATCACCATCAACATCACCACCGCCACTCGACACAAAATCAACATCATCACCATCAACATCACCACCACCACTCAACAAAAAGTCAACATCATCAACATCACCACCACCACTCCACACAAAGACAACATCACCATCAACATCACCACCACTCCAACTCAACAAAAAGTCAACATCATCACCATCACCGCCACCACTCCAACTCTACACTAAGTCAACATCATCACCATCAACATCACCACCACCACTCAACACAAAGTTAACATCATCACCATTAAAATCACCACCACCACTCAACACAAAGTCAACATCATCACCATCAACATCATCACCACCACTACAAACTCAACACAGAGTCAACATCATCACCATGAACATCACCACCACCACTCAACACAAAGTTAACATCATCACCATCAACATCACCACCACCACTCCACACAAAGTCAACATCATCACCATCAACATCACCACCACCACTTCACACAAAGTCAACATCATCACCATCAACATCACCACTACCACTCTACACAAAGTAAACATCATCACCATCAACATCACCACCGCCACTCCACACAAAATCAACATCATCAACATCACCACCACCACTCAACAAAAAGTCAACATCATCACCATCAACATCACCACCACCACTCCACACAAAGTCAACATCACCATCAACATCACCACCACTCCAACTCAACACAAAGTCAACATCATCACCATCACCACCACCACTCCAACTCTACACGAAGTCAACATCATCACCATCAACATCACCACCACCACTCCACATAAAGTCAACATTATCAACATCACCACCACTCCAACTCAACACAAAGTCAACATCATCACCAACAACATCACCACCACCTTTCCAGCTCTACACGAAGTCAACATCATCACCATCAACATCACCACCACCACTCCACACAAAGTCAACATCATCACCATCAACATTACCACCACCACTTCACACAAAGTTAACATAATCACCATCAACATTACCACCACCACTCCAACTCTACACAAAGTAAACATATTCACCATCAACATCACCACCACTCCAACTCAACACGAAGTCAACATCATCACCATCAACATCACCACCACCACTCTACACAAAGTAAACATCATCACCATCAACATCACCACCGCCACTCCACACAAAATCAACATCATCACCATCAACATCACCACCACCACTCAACAAAAAGTCAACATCATCACCATCAACATCACCACCACCACTCCACACAAAGACAACATCACCATCAACATCACCACCACTCCAACTCAACAAAAAGTCAACATCATCACCATCACCACCACCACTCCAACTCTACACTAAGTCAACATCATCACCATCAACATCACCACCACCACTCCACACAAAGTCAACATTATCACCAACAACATCACCACAACTCCAACTCAACACAAAGTCAACATCATCACCAAGAACATCACCATCACCTTTCCAGCTCTACACGAAGTCAACATCATCACCATCAACATCACCACCACCACTCCACACAAAGTCAACATCATCACCATCAACATTACCACCACCACTTCACACAAAGTTAACATCATCACCATCAACATCACCACCACTCCAACTCTACACAAAGTCAACATCATCACCATCAACATCACCACCACCGCTCTAACTCTACACAAAGTCAACATCATCACCATCAACACCACCACCACCACCACTCAACACAAAGTCAACATCATCACCATCAACATCACCACCACCACTCAACACAAAGTCAACATCATCACCAACAACATCACCACCAGTCCAACTCTACACGAAGTCAACATCATCACCATCAACATCACCACCACCACTCCACACAAAGACAACATCACCATCAACATCATCACCACTCCAACTCAACAAAAAGTCAACATCATCACCATCACCACCACCACTCCAACTCTACACTAAGTCAACATCATCACCATCAACATCACCACCACCACTCCACACAAAGTCAACATCATCAACATCACCACCACCACTTCACACAAAGTCAACATCATCACCATCAACATCACCACTACCACTCTACACAAAGTAAACATCATCACCATCAACATCACCACCGCCACTCCACACAAAATCAACATCATCACCATCAACATCACCACCACCACTCAACAAAAAGTCAACATCATCACCATCAACATCACCACCACCACTCCACACAAAGTCAACATCACCATCAACATCACCACCACTCCAACTCAACACAAAGTCAACATCATCACCATCACCACCACCACTCCAACTCTACACGAAGTCAACATCATCACCATCAACATCACCACCACCACTCCACACAAAGTCAACATCATCACCATCACCACCACCACTCCAACTCAACACAAAGTCAACATCATCACCAACAAAATCACCACCACCTTTCCAGCTCTACACGAAGTCAACATCATCACCATCAACATCACCACCACCACTCCACACAAAGTCAACGTCATCACCATCAACATTACCACCACCACTTCACACAAAGTTAACATAATCACCATCAACATTACCACCACCACTCCAACTCTACACAAAGTAAACATCATCACCATCAACATCACCACCACTCCAACTCAACACGAAGTCAACATCATCACCATCAACATCACCACCACCACTCTACACAAAGTAAACATCATCACCATCAACATCACCACCGCCACTCCACACAAAATCAACATCATCACCATCAACATCACCACCACCACTCAACAAAAAGTCAACATCATCACCATCAACATCACCACCACCACTCCACACAAAGACAACATCACCATCAACATCACCACCACTCCAACTCAACAAAAAGTCAACATCATCACCATCACCACCACCACTCCAACTCTACACTAAGTCAACATCATCACCATCAACATCACCACCACCACTCCACACAAAGTCAACATTATCACCAACAACATCACCACCACTCCAACTCAACACAAAGTCAACATCATCACCAAGAACATCACCATCACCTTTCCAGCTCTACACGAAGTCAACATCATCACCATCAACATCACCACCACCACTCCACACAAAGTCAACATCATCACCATCAACATTACCACCACCACTTCACAAAAAGTTAACATCATCACCATCAACATCACCACAACTCCAACTCTACACAAAGTCAACATTATCACCATCAACATCACCACCACCACTCAACACAAAGTCAACATCATCACCATCAACATCACCACCACCACTCAACACAAAGTCAACATCATCACCAACAACATCACCACCAGTCCAACTCTACACGAAGTCAACATCATCACCATCAACATCACCACCACCACTCCACACAAAGACAACATCACCATCAACATCACCACCACTCCAACTCAACAAAAAGTCAACATCATCACCATCACCACCACCACTCCAACTCTACACTAAGTCAACATCATCACCATCAACATCACCACCACCACTCCACACAAAGTCAACATCATCAACATCACCACCACCACTTCACACAAAGTCAACATCATCACCATCAACATCACCACTACCACTCTACACAAAGTAAACATCATCACCATCAACATCACCACCGCCACTCCACACAAAATCAACATCATCACCATCAACATCACCACCACCACTCAACAAAAAGTCAACATCATCACCATCAACATCACCACCACCACTCCACACAAAGTCAACATCACCATCAACATCACCACCACTCCAACTCAACACAAAGTCAACATCATCACCATCACCACCACCACTCCAACTCTACACGAAGTCAAAATCATCACCATCAACATCACCACCACCACTCCACACAAAGTCAACATCATCACTATCACCACCACCACCACTCCAACTCAACACAAAGTCAACATCATCACCAACAACATCACCACCACCTTTCCAGCTCTACACGAAGTCAACATCATCACCATCAACATCACCACCACCACTCCACACAAAGTCAACATCATCACCATCAACATTACCACCACCACTTCACACAAAGTTAACATAATCACCATCAACATTACCACCACCACTCCAACTCTACACAAAGTAAACATCATCACCATCAACATCACCACCACTCCAACTCAACACGAAGTAAACATCATCACCATCAACATCACCACCACCACTCTACACAAAGTAAACATCATCACCATCAACATCACCACCGCCACTCCACACAAAATCAACATCATCACCATCAACATCACCACCACCACTCAACAAAAAGACAACATCATCACCATCAACATCACCACCACCACTCCACACAAAGACAACATTACCATCAACATCACCACCACTCCAACTCAACAAAAAGTCAACATCATCACCACCACCACTCCAACTCTACACTAAGTCAACATCATCACCATCAACATCACCACCACCACTCCACACAAAGTCAACATTATCACCAACAACATCACCACCACTCCAACTCAACACGAAGTCAACATCATCACCATCCACATCACCACCACCACCCTACACAAAGTAAACATCATCACCATCAACATCACCACCGCCACTCGACACAAAATCAACATCATCACCATCAACATCACCACCACCACTCAACAAAAAGTCAACATCATCAACATCACCACCACCACTCCACACAAAGACAACATCACCATCAACATCACCACCACTCCAACTCAACAAAAAGTCAACATCATCACCATCACCGCCACCACTCCAACTCTACACTAAGTCAACATCATCACCATCAACATCACCACCACCACTCTACACAAAGTTAACATCATCACCATTAAAATCACCACCACCACTCAACACAAAGTCAACATCATCACCATCAACATCATCACCACCACTACAAACTCAACACAGAGTCAACATCATCACCATGAACATCACCACCACCACTCAACACAAAGTTAACATCATCACCATCAACATCACCACCACCACTCCACACAAAGTCAACATCATCACCATCAACATCACCACCACCACTTCACACAAAGTCAACATCATCACCATCAACATCACCACTACCACTCTACACAAAGTAAACATCATCACCATCAACATCACCACCGCCACTCCACACAAAATCAACATCATCAACATCACCACCACCACTAAACAAAAAGTCAACATCATCACCATCAACATCACCACCACCACTCCACACAAAGTCAACATCACCATCAACATCACCACCACTCCAACTCTACACTAAGTCAACATCATCACCATCAACATCACCACCACCACTCCACACAAAGTCAACATCATCAACATCACCACCACCACTTCACACAAAGTCAACATCATCACCATCAACATCACCACTTCCACTCTACACAAAGTAAACATCATCACCATCAACATCACCACCGCCACTCCACACAAAATCAACATCATCACCATCAACATCACCACCACCACTCAACAAAAAGTCAACATCATCACCATCAACATCACCACCACCACTCCACACAAAGTCAACATCACCATCAACATCACCACCACTCCAACTCAACACAAAGTCAACATCATCACCATCACCACCACCACTCCAACTCTACACGAAGTCAACATCATCACCATCAACATCACCACCACCACTCCACACAAAGTCAACATCATCACCATCACCACCACCACTCCAACTCAACACAAAGTAAACATCATCACCAACAACATCACCACCACCTTTCCAGCTCTACACGAAGTCAACATCATCACCATCAACATCACCACCACCACTCCACACAAAGTCAACATCATCACCATCAACATTACCACCACCACTTCACACAAAGTTAACATAATCACCATCAACATTACCACCACCACTCCAACTCTACACAAAGTAAACATCATCACCATCAACATCACCACCACTCCAACTCAACACGAAGTCAACATCAACACCATCAACATCACCACCACCACTCTACACAAAGTAAACATCATCACCATCAACATCACCACCGCCACTCCACACAAAATCAACATCATCAACATCACCACCACCACTCAACAAAAAGTCAACATCATCACCATCAACATCACCACCACCACTCCACACAAAGACAACATCACCATCAACATCACCACCACTCCAACTCAACAAAAAGTCAACATCATCACCATCACCACCACCACTCCAACTCTACACTAAGTCAACATCATCACCATCAACATCACCACCACCACTCCACACAAAGTCAACATTATCACCAACAACATCACCACCACTCCAACTCAACACAAAGTCAACATCATCACCAAGAACATCACCATCACCTTTCCAGCTCTACACGAAGTCAACATCATCACCATCAACATCACCACCACCACTCCACACAAAGTCAACATCATCACCATCAACATTACCACCACCACTTCACACAAAGTTAACATCATCACCATCAACATCACCACCACTCCAACTCTACACAAAGTCAACATTATCACCATCAACATCACCACCACCACTCAACACAAAGTCAACATCATCACCATCAACATCACCACCACCACTCAACACAAAGTCAACATCATCACCAACAACATCACCACCAGTCCAACTCTACACGAAGTCAACATCATCACCATCAACATCACCACCACCACTCCACACAAAGACAACATCACCATCAACATCACCACCACTCCAACTCAACAAAAAGTCAACATCATCACCATCACCACCACCACTCCAACTATACACTAAGTCAACATCATCACCATCAACATCACCACCACCACTCCACACAAAGTCAACATCATCAACATCACCACCACCACTTCACACAAAGTCAACATCATCACCATCAACATCACCACTACCACTCTACACAAAGTAAACATCATCACCATCAACATCACCACCGCCACTCCACACAAAATCAACATCATCACCATCAACATCACCACCACCACTCAACAAAAAGTCAACATCATCACCATCAACATCACCACCACCACTCCACACAAAGTCAACATCACCATCAACATCACCACCACTCCAACTCAACACAAAGTCAACATCATCACCATCACCACCACCACTCCAACTCTACACGAAGTCAACATCATCACCATCAACATCACCACCACCACTCCACACAAAGTCAACATCATCACCATCACCACCACCACTCCAACTCAACACAAAGTCAACATCATCACCAACAACATCACCACCACCTTTCCAGCTCTACACGAAGTCAACATCATCACCATCAACATCACCACCACCACTCCACACAAAGTCAACATCATCACCATCAACATTACCACCACCACTTCACACAAAGTTAACATAATCACCATCAACATTACCACCACCACTCCAACTCTACACAAAGTAAACATCATCACCATCAACATCACCACCACTCCAACTCAACACGAAGTCAACATCATCACCATCAACATCACCACCACCACTCTACACAAAGTAAACATCATCACCATCAACATCACCACCGCCACTCCACACAAAATCAACATCATCACCATCAACATCACCACCACCACTCAACAAAAAGTCAACATCATCACCATCAACATCACCACCACCACTCCACACAAAGACAACATCACCATCAACATCACCACCACTCCAACTCAACAAAAAGTCAACATCATCACCATCACCACCACCACTCCAACTCTACACTAAGTCAACATCATCACCATCAACATCACCACCACCACTCAACACAAAGTTAACATCATCACCATTAAAATCACCACCACCACTCAACACAAAGTCAACATCATCACCATCAACATCATCACCACCACTACAAACTCAACACAAAGTCAACATCATCACCATGAACATCACCACCACCACTCAACACAAAGTTAACATCATCACCATCAACATCACCACCACCACTCCACACAAAGTCAACATCATCACCATCAACATCACCACCACCACTTCACACAAAATCAACATCATCACCATCAACATCACCACTACCACTCTACACAAAGTAAACATCATCACCATCAACATCACCACCGCCACTCCACACAAAATCAACATCATCAACATCACCACCACCACTCAACAAAAAGTCAACATCATCACCATCACCACCACCACTCCACACAAAGTCAACATCACCATCAACATCACCACCACTCCAACTCTACACGAAGTCAACATCATCACCATCAACATCACCACCACCACTCCACACAAAGTCAACATTATCAACATCACCACCACTCCAACTCAACACAAAGTCAACATCATCACCAACAACATCACCACCACCTTTCCAGCTCTACACGAAGTCAACATCATCACCATCAACATCACCACCACCGCTCTAACTCTACACAAAGTCAACATCATCACCATCAACATCACCACCACCACTCAACACAAAGTCAACATCATCACCATCAACATCACCACCACCACTTCACACAAAATCAACATCATCACCATCAACATCACCACTACCACTCTACACAAAGTAAACATCATCACCATCAACATCACCACCGCCACTCCACACAAAATCAACATCATCAACATCACCACCACCACTCAACAAAAAGTCAACATCATCACCATCACCACCACCACTCCACACAAAGTCAACATCACCATCAACATCACCACCACTCCAACTCAACACAAAGTCAACATCATCACCATCACCACCACCACTCCAACTCTACAAGAAGTCAACATCATCACCATCAACATCACCACCACCACTCCACACAAAGTCAACATTATCAACATCACCACCACTCCAACTCAACACAAAGTCAACATCATCACCAACAACATCACCACCACCTTTCCAGCTCTACACGAAGTCAACATCATCACCATCAACATCACCACCACCACTCCACACAAAGTCAACATCATCACCATCAATATCACCACCGCCACTCTACACAAAATCAACATCATCACCATCAACATCACCACCACCACTCAACAAAAAGTCAACATCATCACCATCAACATCACCACCACCACTCCACACAAAGACAACATCACCATCAACATCACCACCACTCCAACTCAACAAAAAGTCAACATCATCACCATCACCACCACCACTCCAACTCTACACGAAGTCAACATCATCACCATCCACATCACCACCACCACCCTACACAAAGTAAACATCATCACCATCAACATCACCACCGCCACTCGACACAAAATCAACATCATCACCATCAACATCACCACCACCACTCAACAAAAAGTCAACATCATCAACATCACCACCACCACTCCACACAAAGACAACATCACCATCAACATCACCACCACTCCAACTCAACAAAAAGTCAACATCATCACCATCACCGCCACCACTCCAACTCTACACTAAGTCAACATCATCACCATCAACATCACCACCACCACTCAACACAAAGTTAACATCATCACCATTAAAATCACCACCACCACTCAACACAAAGTCAACATCATCACCATCAACATCATCACCACCACTACAAACTCAACACAGAGTCAACATCATCACCATGAACATCACCACCACCACTCAACACAAAGTTAACATCATCACCATCAACATCACCACCACCACTCCACACAAAGTCAACATCATCACCATCAACATCACCACCACCACTTCACACAAAGTCAACATCATCACCATCAACATCACCACTACCACTCTACACAAAGTAAACATCATCACCATCAACATCACCACCGCCACTCCACACAAAATCAACATCATCAACATCACCACCACCACTCAACAAAAAGTCAACATCATCACCATCAACATCACCACCACCACTCCACACAAAGTCAACATCACCATCAACATCACCACCACTCCAACTCAACACAAAGTCAACATCATCACCATCACCACCACCACTCCAACTCTACACGAAGTCAACATCATCACCATCAACATCACCACCACCACTCCACATAAAGTCAACATTATCAACATCACCACCACTCCAACTCAACACAAAGTCAACATCATCACCAACAACATCACCACCACCTTTCCAGCTCTACACGAAGTCAACATCATCACCATCAACATCACCACCACCACTCCACACAAAGTCAACATCATCACCATCAACATTACCACCACCACTTCACACAAAGTTAACATAATCACCATCAACATTACCACCACCACTCCAACTCTACACAAAGTAAACATATTCACCATCAACATCACCACCACTCCAACTCAACACGAAGTCAACATCATCACCATCAACATCACCACCACCACTCTACACAAAGTAAACATCATCACCATCAACATCACCACCGCCACTCCACACAAAATCAACATCATCACCATCAACATCACCACCACCACTCAACAAAAAGTCAACATCATCACCATCAACATCACCACCACCACTCCACACAAAGACAACATCACCATCAACATCACCACCACTCCAACTCAACAAAAAGTCAACATCATCACCATCACCACCACCACTCCAACTCTACACTAAGTCAACATCATCACCATCAACATCACCACCACCACTCCACACAAAGTCAACATTATCACCAACAACATCACCACAACTCCAACTCAACACAAAGTCAACATCATCACCAAGAACATCACCATCACCTTTCCAGCTCTACACGAAGTCAACATCATCACCATCAACATCACCACCACCACTCCACACAAAGTCAACATCATCACCATCAACATTACCACCACCACTTCACACAAAGTTAACATCATCACCATCAACATCACCACCACTCCAACTCTACACAAAGTCAACATCATCACCATCAACATCACCACCACCGCTCTAACTCTACACAAAGTCAACATCATCACCATCAACACCACCACCACCACCACTCAACACAAAGTCAACATCATCACCATCAACATCACCACCACCACTCAACACAAAGTCAACATCATCACCAACAACATCACCACCAGTCCAACTCTACACGAAGTCAACATCATCACCATCAACATCACCACCACCACTCCACACAAAGACAACATCACCATCAACATCACCACCACTCCAACTCAACAAAAAGTCAACATCATCACCATCACCACCACCACTCCAACTCTACACTAAGTCAACATCATCACCATCAACATCACCACCACCACTCCACACAAAGTCAACATCATCAACATCACCACCACCACTTCACACAAAGTCAACATCATCACCATCAACATCACCACTACCACTCTACACAAAGTAAACATCATCACCATCAACATCACCACCGCCACTCCACACAAAATCAACATCATCACCATCAACATCACCACCACCACTCAACAAAAAGTCAACATCATCACCATCAACATCACCACCACCACTCCACACAAAGTCAACATCACCATCAACATCACCACCACTCCAACTCAACACAAAGTCAACATCATCACCATCACCACCACCACTCCAACTCTACACGAAGTCAACATCATCACCATCAACATCACCACCACCACTCCACACAAAGTCAACATCATCACCATCACCACCACCACTCCAACTCAACACAAAGTCAACATCATCACCAACAAAATCACCACCACCTTTCCAGCTCTACACGAAGTCAACATCATCACCATCAACATCACCACCACCACTCCACACAAAGTCAACATCATCACCATCAACATTACCACCACCACTTCACACAAAGTTAACATAATCACCATCAACATTACCACCACCACTCCAACTCTACACAAAGTAAACATCATCACCATCAACATCACCACCACTCCAACTCAACACGAAGTCAACATCATCACCATCAACATCACCACCACCACTCTACACAAAGTAAACATCATCACCATCAACATCACCACCGCCACTCCACACAAAATCAACATCATCACCATCAACATCACCACCACCACTCAACAAAAAGTCAACATCATCACCATCAACATCACCACCACCACTCCACACAAAGACAACATCACCATCAACATCACCACCACTCCAACTCAACAAAAAGTCAACATCATCACCATCACCACCACCACTCCAACTCTACACTAAGTCAACATCATCACCATCAACATCACCACCACCACTCCACACAAAGTCAACATTATCACCAACAACATCACCACCACTCCAACTCAACACAAAGTCAACATCATCACCAAGAACATCACCATCACCTTTCCAGCTCTACACGAAGTCAACATCATCACCATCAACATCACCACCACCACTCCACACAAAGTCAACATCATCACCATCAACATTACCACCACCACTTCACAAAAAGTTAACATCATCACCATCAACATCACCACAACTCCAACTCTACACAAAGTCAACATTATCACCATCAACATCACCACCACCACTCAACACAAAGTCAACATCATCACCATCAACATCACCACCACCACTCAACACAAAGTCAACATCATCACCAACAACATCACCACCAGTCCAACTCTACACGAAGTCAACATCATCACCATCAACATCACCACCACCACTCCACACAAAGACAACATCACCATCAACATCACCACCACTCCAACTCAACAAAAAGTCAACATCATCACCATCACCACCACCACTCCAACTCTACACTAAGTCAACATCATCACCATCAACATCACCACCACCACTCCACACAAAGTCAACATCATCAACATCACCACCACCACTTCACACAAAGTCAACATCATCACCATCAACATCACCACTACCACTCTACACAAAGTAAACATCATCACCATCAACATCACCACCGCCACTCCACACAAAATCAACATCATCACCATCAACATCACCACCACCACTCAACAAAAAGTCAACATCATCACCATCAACATCACCACCACCACTCCACACAAAGTCAACATCACCATCAACATCACCACCACTCCAACTCAACACAAAGTCAAAATCATCACCATCACCACCACCACTCCAACTCTACACGAAGTCAAAATCATCACCATCAACATCACCACCACCACTCCACACAAAGTCAACATCATCACTATCACCACCACCACCACTCCAACTCAACACAAAGTCAACATCATCACCAACAACATCACCACCACCTTTCCAGCTCTACACGAAGTCAACATCATCACCATCAACATCACCACCACCACTCCACACAAAGTCAACATCATCACCATCAACATTACCACCACCACTTCACACAAAGTTAACATAATCACCATCAACATTACCACCACCACTCCAACTCTACACAAAGTAAACATCATCACCATCAACATCACCACCACTCCAACTCAACACGAAGTAAACATCATCACCATCAACATCACCACCACCACTCTACACAAAGTAAACATCATCACCATCAACATCACCACCGCCACTCCACACAAAATCAACATCATCACCATCAACATCACCACCACCACTCAACAAAAAGACAACATCATCACCATCAACATCACCACCACCACTCCACACAAAGACAACATTACCATCAACATCACCACCACTCCAACTCAACAAAAAGTCAACATCATCACCACCACCACTCCAACTCTACACTAAGTCAACATCATCACCATCAACATCACCACCACCACTCCACACAAAGTCAACATTATCACCAACAACATCACCACCACTCCAACTCAACACGAAGTCAACATCATCACCATCCACATCACCACCACCACCCTACACAAAGTAAACATCATCACCATCAACATCACCACCGCCACTCGACACAAAATCAACATCATCACCATCAACATCACCACCACCACTCAACAAAAAGTCAACATCATCAACATCACCACCACCACTCCACACAAAGACAACATCACCATCAACATCACCACCACTCCAACTCAACAAAAAGTCAACATCATCACCATCACCGCCACCACTCCAACTCTACACTAAGTCAACATCATCACCATCAACATCACCACCACCACTCTACACAAAGTTAACATCATCACCATTAAAATCACCACCACCACTCAACACAAAGTCAACATCATCACCATCAACATCATCACCACCACTACAAACTCAACACAGAGTCAACATCATCACCATGAACATCACCACCACCACTCAACACAAAGTTAACATCATCACCATCAACATCACCACCACCACTCCACACAAAGTCAACATCATCACCATCAACATCACCACCACCACTTCACACAAAGTCAACATCATCACCATCAACATCACCACTACCACTCTACACAAAGTAAACATCATCACCATCAACATCACCACCGCCACTCCACACAAAATCAACATCATCAACATCACCACCACCACTAAACAAAAAGTCAACATCATCACCATCAACATCACCACCACCACTCCACACAAAGTCAACATCACCATCAACATCACCACCACTCCAACTCTACACTAAGTCAACATCATCACCATCAACATCACCACCACCACTCCACACAAAGTCAACATCATCAACATCACCACCACCACTTCACACAAAGTCAACATCATCACCATCAACATCACCACTTCCACTCTACACAAAGTAAACATCATCACCATCAACATCACCACCGCCACTCCACACAAAATCAACATCATCACCATCAACATCACCACCACCACTCAACAAAAAGTCAACATCATCACCATCAACATCACCACCACCACTCCACACAAAGTCAACATCACCATCAACATCACCACCACTCCAACTCAACACAAAGTCAACATCATCACCATCACCACCACCACTCCAACTCTACACGAAGTCAACATCATCACCATCAACATCACCACCACCACTCCACACAAAGTCAACATCATCACCATCACCACCACCACTCCAACTCAACACAAAGTAAACATCATCACCAACAACATCACCACCACCTTTCCAGCTCTACACGAAGTCAACATCATCACCATCAACATCACCACCACCACTCCACACAAAGTCAACATCATCACCATCAACATTACCACCACCACTTCACACAAAGTTAACATAATCACCATCAACATTACCACCACCACTCCAACTCTACACAAAGTAAACATCATCACCATCAACATCACCACCACTCCAACTCAACACGAAGTCAACATCAACACCATCAACATCACCACCACCACTCTACACAAAGTAAACATCATCACCATCAACATCACCACCGCCACTCCACACAAAATCAACATCATCACCATCAACATCACCACCACCACTCAACAAAAAGTCAACATCATCACCATCAACATCACCACCACCACTCCACACAAAGACAACATCACCATCAACATCACCACCACTCCAACTCAACAAAAAGTCAACATCATCACCATCACCACCACCACTCCAACTCTACACTAAGTCAACATCATCACCATCAACATCACCACCACCACTCCACACAAAGTCAACATTATCACCAACAACATCACCACCACTCCAACTCAACACAAAGTCAACATCATCACCAAGAACATCACCATCACCTTTCCAGCTCTACACGAAGTCAACATCATCACCATCAACATCACCACCACCACTCCACACAAAGTCAACATCATCACCATCAACATTACCACCACCACTTCACACAAAGTTAACATCATCACCATCAACATCACCACCACTCCAACTCTACACAAAATCAACATTATCACCATCAACATCACCACCACCACTCAACACAAAGTCAACATCATCACCATCAACATCACCACCACCACTCAACACAAAGTCAACATCATCACCAACAACATCACCACCAGTCCAACTCTACACGAAGTCAACATCATCACCATCAACATCACCACCACCACTCCACACAAAGACAACATCACCATCAACATCACCACCACTCCAACTCAACAAAAAGTCAACATCATCACCATCACCACCACCACTCCAACTATACACTAAGTCAACATCATCACCATCAACATCACCACCACCACTCCACACAAAGTCAACATCATCAACATCACCACCACCACTTCACACAAAGTCAACATCATCACCATCAACATCACCACTACCACTCTACACAAAGTAAACATCATCACCATCAACATCACCACCGCCACTCCACACAAAATCAACATCATCACCATCAACATCACCACCACCACTCAACAAAAAGTCAACATCATCACCATCAACATCACCACCACCACTCCACACAAAGTCAACATCACCATCAACATCACCACCACTCCAACTCAACACAAAGTCAACATCATCACCATCACCACCACCACTCCAACTCTACACGAAGTCAACATCATCACCATCAACATCACCACCACCACTCCACACAAAGTCAACATCATCACCATCACCACCACCACTCCAACTCAACACAAAGTCAACATCATCACCAACAACATCACCACCACCTTTCCAGCTCTACACGAAGTCAACATCATCACCATCAACATCACCACCACCACTCCACACAAAGTCAACATCATCACCATCAACATTACCACCACCACTTCACACAAAGTTAACATAATCACCATCAACATTACCACCACCACTCCAACTCTACACAAAGTAAACATCATCACCATCAACATCACCACCACTCCAACTCAACACGAAGTCAACATCATCACCATCAACATCACCACCACCACTCTACACAAAGTAAACATCATCACCATCAACATCACCACCGCCACTCCACACAAAATCAACATCATCACCATCAACATCACCACCACCACTCAACAAAAAGTCAACATCATCACCATCAACATCACCACCACCACTCCACACAAAGACAACATCACCATCAACATCACCACCACTCCAACTCAACAAAAAGTCAACATCATCACCATCACCACCACCACTCCAACTCTACACTAAGTCAACATCATCACCATCAACATCACCACCACCACTCCACACAAAGTCAACATTATCACCAACAACATCACCACCACTCCAACTCAACACAAAGTCAACATCATCACCAAGAACATCACCATCACCTTTCCAGCTCTACACGAAGTCAACATCATCACCATCAACATCACCACCACCACTCCACACAAAGTCAACATCATCACCATCAACATTACCACCACCACTTCACACAAAGTTAACATCATCACCATCAACATCACCACCACTCCAACTCTACACAAAGTCAACATTATCACCATCAACATCACCACCACCACTCAACACAAAGTCAACATCATCACCATCAACATCACCACCACCACCACTCAACACAAAGTCAACATCATCACCAACAACATCACCACCAGTCCAACTCTACACGAAGTCAACATCATCACCATCAACATCACCACCACCACTCCACACAAAGACAACATCACCATCAACATCACCACCACTCCAACTCAACAAAAAGTCAACATCATCACCATCACCACCACCACTCCAACTCTACACTAAGTCAACATCATCACCATCAACATCACCACCACCACACCACACAAAGTCAACATCATCAACATCACCACCACCACTTCACACAAAGTCAACATCATCACCATCAACATCACCACTACCACTCTACACAAAGTAAACATCATCACCATCAACATCACCACCGCCACTCCACACAAAATCAACATCATCACCATCAACATCACCACCACCACTCAACAAAAAGTCAACATCATCACCATCAACATCACCACCACCACTCCACACAAAGTCAACATCACCATCAACATCACCACCACTCCAACTCAACACAAAGTCAACATCATCACCATCACCACCACCACTCCAACTCTACACGAAGTCAAAATCATCACCATCAACATCACCACCACCACTCCACACAAAGTCAACATCATCACCATCACCACCACCACTCCAACTCAACACAAAGTCAACATCATCACCAACAACATCACCACCACCTTTCCAGCTCTACACGAAGTCAACATCATCACCATCAACATCACCACCACCACTCCACACAAAGTCAACATCATCACCATCAACATTACCACCACCACTTCACACAAAGTTAACATAATCACCATCAACATTACCACCACCACTCCAACTCTACACAAAGTAAACATCATCACCATCAACATCACCACCACTCCAACTCAACACGAAGTCAACATCATCACCATCAACATCACCACCACCACTCTACACAAAGTAAACATCATCACCATCAACATCACCACCGCCACTCCACACAAAATCAACATCATCACCATCAACATCACCACCACCACTCAACAAAAAGACAACATCATCACCATCAACATCACCACCACCACTCCACACAAAGACAACATTACCATCAACATCACCACCACTCCAACTCAACAAAAAGTCAACATCATCACCACCACCACTCCAACTCTACACTAAGTCAACATCATCACCATCAACATCACCACCACCACTCCACACAAAGTCAACATTATCACCAACAACATCACCACCACTCCAACTCAACACGAAGTCAACATCATCACCATCCACATCACCACCACCACCCTACACAAAGTAAACATCATCACCATCAACATCACCACCGCCACTCGACACAAAATCAACATCATCACCATCAACATCACCACCACCACTCAACAAAAAGTCAACATCATCAACATCACCACCACCACTCCACACAAAGACAACATCACCATCAACATCACCACCACTCCAACTCAACAAAAAGTCAACATCATCACCATCACCGCCACCACTCCAACTCTACACTAAGTCAACATCATCACCATCAACATCACCACCACCACTCAACACAAAGTTAACATCATCACCATTAAAATCACCACCACCACTCAACACAAAGTCAACATCATCACCATCAACATCATCACCACCACTACAAACTCAACACAGAGTCAACATCATCACCATGAACATCACCACCACCACTCAACACAAAGTTAACATCATCACCATCAACATCACCACCACCACTCCACACAAAGTCAACATCATCACCATCAACATCACCACCACCACTTCACACAAAGTCAACATCATCACCATCAACATCACCACTACCACTCTACACAAAGTAAACATCATCACCATCAACATCACCACCGCCACTCCACACAAAATCAACATCATCACCATCAACATCACCACCACCACTCAACAAAAAGTCAACATCATCACCATCAACATCACCACCACCACTCTACACAAAGTAAACATCATCAACATCACCACCGCCACTCCACACAAAATCAACATCATCACCATCAACATCACCACCACCACTCAACAAAAAGTCAACATCATCACCATCAACATCACCACCACCACTCCACACAAAGACAACATCACCATCAACATCACCACCACTCCAACTCAACAAAAAGTCAACATCATCACCATCACCACCACCACTCCAACTCTACACTAAGTCAACATCATCACCATCAACATCACCACCACCACTCCACACAAAGTCAACATTATCACCAACAACATCACCACCACTCCAACTCAACACAAAGTCAACATCATCACCAAGAACATCACCATCACCTTTCCAGCTCTACACGAAGTCAACATCATCACCATCAACATCACCACCACCACTCCACACAAAGTCAACATCATCACCATCAACATTACCACCACCACTTCACACAAAGTTAACATCATCACCATCAACATCACCACCACTCCAACTCTACACAAAGTCAACATCATCACCATCAACATCACCACCACCGCTCTAACTCTACACAAAGTCAACATCATCACCATCAACATCACCACCACCACTCAACACAAAGTCAACATCATCACCATCAACATCACCACCACCACTCAACACAAAGTCAACATCATCACCAACAACATCACCACCAGTCCAACTCTACACGAAGTCAACATCATCACCATCAACATCACCACCACCACTCCACACAAAGACAACATCACCATCTACATCACCACCACTCCAACTCAACAAAAAGTCAACATCATCACCATCACCACCACCACTCCAACTCTACACTAAGTCAACATCATCACCATCAACATCACCACCACCACTCCACACAAAGTCAACATCATCAACATCACCACCACCACTTCACACAAAGTCAACATCATCACCATCAACATCACCACTACCACTCTACACAAAGTAAACATCATCACCATCAACATCACCCCCGCCACTCCACACAAAATCAACATCATCAACATCACCACCACCACTCAACAAAAAGTCAACATCATCACCATCAACATCACCACCACCACTCCACACAAAGTCAACATCACCATCAACATCACCACCACTCCAACTCAACACAAAGTCAACATCATCACCATCACCACCACCACTCCAACTCTACACGAAGTCAACATCATCACCATCAACATCACCACCACCACTCCACACAAAGTCAACATCATCACCATCACCACCACCACTCCAACTCAACACAAAGTCAACATCATCACCAACAACATCACCACCACCTTTCCAGCTCTACACGAAGTCAACATCATCACCATCAACATCACCACCACTCCAACTCAACACGAAGTCAACATCATCACCATCCACATCACCACCACCACTCTACACAAAGTAAACATCATCACCATCAACATCACCACCGCCACTCCACACAAAATCAACATCATCACCATCAACATCACCACCACCACTCAACAAAAAGTCAACATCATCACCATCAACATCACCACCACCACTCCACACAAAGACAACATCACCATCAACATCACCACCACTCCAACTCAACAAAAAGTCAACATCATCACCATCACCACCACCACTCCAACTCTACACTAAGTCAACATCATCACCATCAACATCACCACCACCACTCAACACAAAGTTAACATCATCACCATTAAAATCACCACCACCACTCAACACAAAGTCAACATCATCACCATCAACATCATCACCACCACTACAAACTCAACACAAAGTCAACATCATCACCATGAACATCACCACCACCACTCAACACAAAGTTAACATCATCACCATCAACATCACCACCACCACTCCACACAAAGTCAACATCATCACCATCAACATCACCACCACCACTTCACACAAAATCAACATCATCATCATCAACATCACCACTACCACTCTACACAAAGTAAACATCATCACCATCAACATCACCACCGCCACTCCACACAAAATCAACATCATCAACATCACCACCACCACTCAACAAAAAGTCAACATCATCACCATCAACATCACCACCACCACTCCACACAAAGTCAACATCACCATCAACATCACCACCACTCCAACTCAACACAAAGTCAACATCATCACCATCACCACCACCACTCCAACTCTACACGAAGTCAACATCATCACCATCAACATCACCACCACCACTCCACACAAAGTCAACATTATCAACATCACCACCACTCCAACTCAACACAAAGTCAACATCATCACCAACAACATCACCACCACCTTTCCAGCTCTACACGAAGTCAACATCATCACCATCAACATCACCACCACCACTCCACACAAAGTCAACATCATCACCATCAACATTACCACCACCACTTCACACAAAGTTAACATAATCACCATCAACATTACCACCACCACTCCAACTCTAAACAAAGTAAACATCATCACCATCAACATCACCACCACTCCAACTCAACACGAAGTCAACATCATCACCATCAACATCACCACCACCACTCTACATAAAGTAAACATCATCACCATCAATATCACCACCGCCACGCCACACAAAATCAACATCATCACCATCAACATCACCACCACCACTCAACAAAAAGTCAACATCATCACCATCAACATCACCACCACCACTCCACACAAAGACAACATCACCATCAACATCACCACCACTCCAACTCAACAAAAAGTCAACATCATCACCATCACCACCACCACTCCAACTCTACACTAAGTCAACATCATCACCATCAACATCACCACCACCACTCCACACAAAGTCAACATTATCACCAACAACATCACCACCACTCCAACTCAACACGAAGTCAACATCATCACCATCCACATCACCACCACCACTCTACACAAAGTAAACATCATCACCATCAACATCACCACCGCCACTCCACACAAAATCAACATCATCACCATCAACATCATCACCACCACTCAACAAAAAGTCAACATCATCAACATCACCACCACCACTCCACACAAAGACAACATCACCATCAACATCACCACCACTCCAACTCAACAAAAAGTCAACATCATCACCATCACCACCACCACTCCAACTCTACACTAAGTCAACATCATCACCATCAACATCACCACCACCACTCAACACAAAGTAAACATCATCACCATTAAAATCACCACCACCACTCAACACAAGGTCAACATCATCACCATCAACATCATCACCACCACTACAAACTCAACACAAATTCAACATCATCACCATGAACATCACCACCACCACTCAACACAAAGTTAACATCATCACCATCAACATCACCACCACCACTCCACACAAAGTCAACATCATCACCATCAACATCACCACCACCACTTCACACAAAGTCAACATCATCACCATCAACATCACCACTACCACTCTACACAAAGTAGACATCATCACCATCAACATCACCACCGCCACTCCACACAAAATCAACATCATCAACATCACCACCACCACTCAACAAAAAGTCAACATCATCACCATCAACATCACCACCACCACTCCACACAAAGTCAACATCACCATCAACATCACCACCACTCCAACTCAACACAAAGTCAACATCATCACCATCACCACCACCACTCCAACTCTACACGAAGTCAACATCATCACCATCAACATCACCACCACCACTCCACACAAAGTCAACATTATCAACATCACCACCACTCCAACTCAACACAAAGTCAACATCATCACCAACAACATCACCACCACCTTTCCAGCTCTACACGAAGTCAACATCATCACCATCAACATCACCACCACCACTCCACACAAAGTCAACATCATCACCATCAACATTACCACCACCACTTCACACAAAGTTAACATAATCACCATCAACATTACCACCACCACTCCACCTCTACACAAAGTAAACATCATCACCATCAACATCACCACCACTCCAACTCAACACGAAGTCAACATCATCACCATCAACATCACCACCACCACTCAACACAAAGTAAACATCATCACCATTAAAATCACCACCACCACTCAACACAAAGTCAACATTATCACCATCAACATCATCACCACCACTACAAACTCAACACAAAGTCAACATCATCACCATGAACATCACCACCACCACTCAACACAAAGTTAACATCATCACCATCAACATCACCACCACCACTCCACACAAAGTCAACATCATCACCATCAACATCACCACCACCACTTCACACAAAGTCAACATCATCACCATCAACATCACCACTACCACTCTACACAAAGTAGACATCATCACCATCAACATCACCACCGCCACTCCACACAAAATCAACATCATCAACATCACCACCACCACTCAACAAAAAGTCAACATCATCACCATCAACATCACCACCACCACTCCACACAAAGTCAACATCACCATCAACATCACCACCACTCCAACTCAACACAAAGTCAACATCATCACCATCACCACCACCACTCCAACTCTACACGAAGTCAACATCATCACCATCAACATCACCACCACCACTCCACACAAAGTCAACATTATCAACATCACCACCACTCCAACTCAACACAAAGTCAACATCATCACCAACAACATCACCACCACCTTTCCAGCTCTACACGAAGTCAACATCATCACCATCAACATCACCACCACCACTCCACACAAAGTCAACATCATCACCATCAACATTACCACCACCACTTCACACAAAGTTAACATAATCACCATCAACATTACCACCACCACTCCACCTCTACACAAAGTAAACATCATCACCATCAACATCACCACCACTCCAACTCAACACGAAGTCAACATCATCACCATCAACATCACCACCACCACTCTACACAAAGTAAACATCATCACCATCAATATCACCACCGCCACTGCACACAAAATCAACATCATCACCATCAACATCACCACCACCACTCAACAAAAAGTCAACATCATCACCATCAACATCACCACCACCACTCCACACAAAGACAACATCACCATCAACATCACCACCACTCCAACTCAACAAAAAGTCAACATCATCACCATCACCACCACCACTCCAACTCTACACTAAGTCAATATCATCACCATCAACATCACCACCACCACTCCACACAAAGTCAACATTATCACCAACAACATCACCACCACTCCAACTCAACACGATGTCAACATCATCACCATCCACATCACCACCACCACTATACACAAAGTAAACATCATCACCATCAACATCACCACCGCCATTCCACACAAAATCAACATCATCACCATCAACATCACCACCACCACTCAACAAAAAGTCAACATCATCAACATCACCACCACCACTCCACACAAAGACAACATCACCATCAACATCACCACCACTCCAACTCAACAAAAAGTCAACATCATCACCATCAACATCACCACCACCACTCAACACAAAGTTAACTTCATCACCATTAAAATCACCACCACCACTCAACACAAAGTCAACATCATCACCATCAACATCATCACCACCACTACAAACTCAACACAAAGTCAACATCATCACCATGAACATCACCACCACCACTCAACACAAAGTTAACATCATCACCATCAACATCACCACCACCACTCCACACAAAGTCAACATCATCACCATCAACATCACCACCACCACTTCACACAAAGTCAACATCATCACCATCAACATCACCACCGCCACTCCACACAAAATCAACATCATCAACATCACCACCACCACTCAACAAAAAGTCAACATCATCACCATCAACATCACCACCACCACTCCACACAAAGTCAACATCACCATCAACATCACCACCACTCCAACTCAACACAAAGTCAACATCATCACCATCACCACCACCACTCCAACTCTACACGAAGTCAACATCATCACCATCAACATCACCACCACCACTCCACACAAAGTAAACATTATCAACATCACCACCACTCCAACTCAACACAAAGTCAACATCATCACCAACAACATCACCACCACCTTTCCAGCTCTACACGAAGTCAACATCATCACCATCAACATCACCACCACCACTCCACACAAAGTCAACATCATCACCATCAACATTACCACCACCACTTCACACAAAGTTAACATAATCACCATCAGCATTACCACCACCACTCCAACTCTACACAAAGTAAACATCATCACCATCAACATCACCACCACTCCAACTCAACACGAAGTCAACATCATCACCATCAACATCACCACCACCACTCTACACAAAGTAAACATCATCACCATCAACATCACCACCGCCACTCCACACAAAATCAACATTATCACCATCAACATCACCACCACCACTCAACAAAAAGTCAACATCATCACCATCAACATCACCACCACCACTCCACACAAAGACAACATCACCATCAACATCACCACCACTCCAACTCAACAAAAAGTCAACATCATCACCATCAACATCACCACCACCACTCCACATAAAGTCAACATTTTCACCAACAACATCACCACCACTCCAACTCAACACAAAGTCAACATCATCACCAAGAAGATCACAACCACCTTTCCAGCTCTACACGAAGTCAACATCATCACCATCAACATTACCACCACCACTTCACACAAAGTTAACATCATCACCATCAACATCACCACCACTCCAACTCTACACAAAGTCAACATCATCACCATCAACATCACCACCACAGCTCTAACTCTACACAAAGTCAACATCATCACCATCAACATCACCACCACCACTCAACACAAAGTCAACATCATCACCATCAACATCACCACCACCACTCAACACAAAGTCAACATCATCACCAACAACATCACCACCAGTCCAACTCTACACGAAGTCAACATCATCACCATCAACATCACCACCACCACTCCACACAAAGACAACATCACCATCAACATCACCACCACTCCAACTCAACAAAAATCAACATCATCACCATCACCACCACCACTCCAACTCTACACTAAGTCAACATCATCACCATCAACATCACCACCACCACTCCACACAAAGTCAACATCATCAACATCACCACCACCACTTCACACAAAGTCAACATCATCACCATCAACATCACCACTACCACTCTACACAAAGTAAACATCATCACCATCAACATCACCACCGCCCCTCCACACAAAATCAACATCATCACCATCAACATCACCACCACCACTCAACAAAAAGTCAACATCATCACCATCAACGTCACCACCACCACTCCACACAAAGTCAACATCACCATCAACATCACCACCACTCCAACTCAAAACAAAGTCAACATCATCACCATCACCACCACCACTCCAACTCTACACGAAGTCAACATCATCACCATCAACATCACCACCACCACTCCACACAAAGTCAACATTATCAACATCACCACCACTCCAACTCAACACAAAGTCAACATCATCACCAACAACATCACCACCACCTTTCCAGCTCTACACGAAGTCAACATCATCACCATCAACATCACCACCACTCCAACTCAACACGAAGTCAACATCATCACCATCCACATCACCACCACCACTCTGCACAAAGTCAACATCATCACCATCAACATCACTACCACCACTCCACACAAAGACAACATCACCATCAACATCACCACCACTCCAACTCAACAAAAAGTCAACATCATCACCATCACCACCACCACTCCAAATCTACACTAAGTCAACATCATCACCATCAACATCACCACCACCACTCAACACAAAGTTAACATCATCACCATTAAAATCACCACCACCACTCAACACAAAGTCAACATCATCACCATCAACATCATCACCACCACTACAAACTCAACACAAAGTCAACATCATCACCATGAACATCACCACCACCATTCAACACAAAGTTAACATCATCACCATCAACATCACCACCACCACTCCACACAAAGTCAACATCATCACCATCAACATCACCACCACCACTTCACACAAAGTCAACATCATCACCATCAACATCACCACTACCACTCTACACAAAGTAAACATCATCACCATCAACATCACCACCGCCACTCCACACAAAATCAACATCATCATCATCACCACCACTCAACAAAAAGTCAACATCATCACCATCAACATCACCACCACCACTCCACACAAAGTCAACATCACCATCAACATCACCACCACTCCAACTCAACACAAAGTCAACATCATCACCAACAACATCACCACCACCTTTCCAGCCCTACACGAAGTCAACATCATCACCATCAACATCACCACCACCACTCCCCCAAAGTCAACATCATCACCATCAACATTACCACCACCACTTCACACAAAGTTAACATAATCACCATCAACATTACCACCACCACTCCAACTCTACACAAAGTAAACATCATCACCATCAACATCACCACCACTCCAACTCAACACGAAGTCAACATCATCACCATCAACATCACCACCACCACTCTACACAAAGTAAACATCATCACCATCAATATCACCACCGCCACTCCACACAAAATCAACATCATCACCATCAACATCACCACCACCACTCAACAAAAAGTCAACATCATCACCATCAACATCACCACCACCACTCCACACAAAGACAACATCACCATCAACATCACCACCACTCCAACTCAACAAAAAGTCAACATCATCACCATCACCACCACCACTCCAACTCTACACTAAGTCAACATCATCACCATCAACATCACCACCACCACTCCACACAAAGTCAACATTATCACCAACAACATCACCACCACTCCAACTCAACACGAAGTCAACATCATCACCATCCACATCACCACCACCACTCTACACAAAGTAAACATCATCACCATCAACATCACCACCGCCACTCCACACAAAATCAACATCATCACCATCAACATCATCACCACCACTCAACAAAAAGTCAACATCATCAACATCACCACCACCACTCCACACAAAGACAACATCACCATCAACATCACCACCACTCCAACTCAACAAAAAGTCAACATCATCACCATCACCACCACCACTCCAACTCTACACTAAGTCAACATCATCACCATCAACATCACCACCACCACTCAACACAAAGTAAACATCATCACCATTAAAATCACCACCACCACTCAACACAAAGTCAACATCATCACCATCAACATCATCACCACCACTACAAACTCAACACAAAGTGAACATCATCACCATGAACATCACCACCACCACTCAACACAAAGTTAACATCATCACCATCAACATCACCACCACCACTCCACACAAAGTCAACATCATCACCATCAACATCACCACCACCACTTCACACAAAGTCAACATCATCACCATCAACATCACCACTACCACTCTACACAAAGTAAACATCATCACCATCAACATCACCACCGCCACTCCACACAAAATCAACATCATCATCATCACCACCACTCAACAAAAAGTCAACATCATCACCATCAACATCACCACCACCACTCCACACAAAGTCAACATCACCATCAACATCACCACCACTCCAACTCAACACAAGGTCAACATCATCACCATCACCACCACCACTCCAACTCTACACGAAGTCAACATCATCACCATCAACATCACCACCACCACTCCACACAAAGTCAACATTATCAACATCACCACCACTCCAACTCAACACAAAGTCAACATCATCACCAACAACATCACCACCACCTTTCCAGCTCTACACGAAGTCAACATCATCACCATCAACATCACCACCACCACTCCACACAAAGTCAACATCATCACCATCAACATTACCACCACCACTTCACACAAAGTTAACATAATCACCATCAACATTACCACCACCACTCCAACTCTACACAAAGTAAACATCATCACCATCAACATCACCACCACTCCAACTCAACACGAAGTCAACATCATCACCATCAACATCACCACCACCACTCTACACAAAGTAAACATCATCACCATCAATATCACCACCGCCACTCCACACAAAATCAACATCATCACCATCAACATCACCACCACCACTCAACAAAAAGTCAACATCATCACCATCAACATCACCACCACCACTCCACACAAAGACAACATCACCATCAACATCACCACCACTCCAACTCAACAAAAAGTCAACATCATCACCATCACCACCACCACTCCAACTCTACACTAAGTCAACATCATCACCATCAACATCACCACCACCACTCCACACAAAGTCAACATTATCACCAACAACATCACCACCACTCCAACTCAACACGATGTCAACATCATCACCATCCACATCACCACCACCACTCTACACAAAGTAAACATCATCACCATCAACATCACCACCGCCATTCCACACAAAATCAACATCATCACCATCAACATCACCACCACCACTCAACAAAAAGTCAACATCATCAACATCACCACCACCACTCCACACAAAGACAACATCACCATCAACATCACCACCACTCCAACTCAACAAAAAGTCAACATCATCACCATCACCACCACCACTCCAACTCTACACTAAGTTAACATCATCACCATCAACATCACCACCACCACTCAACACAAAGTTAACATCATCACCATTAAAATCACCACCACCACTCAACACAAAGTCAACATCATCACCATCAACATCATCACCACCACTACAAACTCAACACAAAGTCAACATCATCACCATGAACATCACCACCACCACTCAACACAAAGTTAACATCATCACCATCAACATCACCACCACCACTCCACACAAAGTCAACATCATCACCATCAACATCACCACCACCACTTCACACAAAGTCAACATCATCACCATCAACATCACCACCGCCACTCCACACAAAATCAACATCATCAACATCACCACCACCACTCAACAAAAAGTCAACATCATCACCATCAACATCACCACCACCACTCCACACAAAGTCAACATCACCATCAACATCACCACCACTCCAACTCAACACAAAGTCAACATCATCACCATCACCACCACCACTCCAACTCTACACGAAGTCAACATCATCACCATCAACATCACCACCACCACTCCACACAAAGTAAACATTATCAACATCACCACCACTCCAACTCAACACAAAGTCAACATCATCACCAACAACATCACCACCACCTTTCCAGCTCTACACGAAGTCAACATCATCACCATCAACATCACCACCACCACTCCACACAAAGTCAACATCATCACCATCAACATTACCACCACCACTTCACACAAAGTTAACATAATCACCATCAGCATTACCACCACCACTCCAACTCTACACAAAGTAAACATCATCACCATCAACATCACCACCACCACCACTCAACAAAAAGTCAACATCATCACCATCAACATCACCACCACCACTCTACACAAAGTAAACATCATCACCATCAACATCACCACCACTCCAACTCAACAAAAAGTCAACATCATCACCATCACCACCACCACTCCAACTCTACACTAAGTCAACATCATCACCATCAACATCACCACCACCACTCCACATAAAGTCAACATTTTCACCAACAACATCACCACCACTCCAACTCAACACAAAGTCAACATCATCACCAAGAACATCACAACCACCTTTCCAGCTCTACACGAAGTCAACATCATCACCATCAACATTACCACCACCACTTCACACAAAGTTAACATCATCACCATCAACATCACCACCACTCCAACTCTACACAAAGTCAACATCATCACCATCAACATCACCACCACCGCTCTAACTCTACACAAAGTCAACATCATCACCATCAACATCACCACCACCACTCAACACAAAGTCAACATCATCACCATCAACATCACCACCACCACTCAACACAAAGTCAACATCATCACCAACAACATCACCACCAGTCCAACTCTACACGAAGTCAACATCATCACCATCAACATCACCACCACCACTCCACACAAAGACAACATCACCATCAACATCACCACCACTCCAACTCAACAAAAAGTCAACATCATCACCATCACCACCACCACTCCAACTCTACACTAAGTCAACATCATCACCATCAACATCACCACCACCACTCCACACAAAGTCAACATCATCAACATCACCACCACCACTTCACACAAAGTCAACATCATCACCATCAACATCACCACTACCACTCTACACAAAGTAAACATCATCACCATCAACATCACCACCGCCACTCCACACAAAATCAACATCATCACCATCAACATCACCACCACCACTCAACAAAAAGTCAACATCATCACCATCAACGTCACCACCACCACTCCACACAAAGTCAACATCACCATCAACATCACCACCACTCCAACTCTACACGAAGTCAACATCATCACCATCAACATCACCACCACCACTCCACACAAAGTCAACATTATCAACATCACCACCACTCCAACTCAACACAAAGTCAACATCATCACCAACAACATCACCACCACCTTTCCAGCTCTACACGAAGTCAACATCATCACCATCAACATCACCACCACTCCAACTCAACACGAAGTCAACATCATCACCATCCACATCACCACCACCACTCTGCACAAAGTAAACATCATCACCATCAACATCACCACCGCCACTCCACACAAAATCAACATCATCACCATCAACATCACCACCACCACTCAACAAAAAGTCAACATCATCACCATCAACATCACCACCACCACTCCACACAAAGACAACATCACCATCAACATCACCACCACTCCAACTCAACAAAAAGTGAACATCATCACCATCACCACCACCACTCCAACTCTACACTAAGTCAACATCATCACCATCAACATCACCACCACCACTCAACACAAAGTTAACATCATCACCATTAAAATCACCACCACCACTCAACACAAAGTCAACATCATCACCATCAACATCATCACCACCACTACAAACTCAACACAAAGTCAACATCATCACCATGAACATCACCACCACCACTCAACACAAAGTTAACATCATCACCATCAACATCACCACCACCACTCCACACAAAGTCAACATCATCACCATCAACATCACCACCACCACTTCACACAAAGTCAACATCATCACCATCAACATCACCACTACCACTCTACACAAAGTAAACATCATCACCATCAACATCACCACCGCCACTCCACACAAAATCAACATCATCAACATCACCACCACCACTCAACAAAAAGTCAACATCATCACCATCAACATCACCACCACCACTCCACACAAAGTCAACATCACCATCAACATCACCACCACTCCAACTCAACACAAAGTCAACATCATCACCATCACCACCACCACTCCAACTCTACACGAAGTCAACATCATCACCATCAACATCACCACCACCACTCCACACAAAGTAAACATTATCAACATCACCACCACTCCAACTCAACACAAAGTCAACATCATCACCAACAACATCACCACCACCTTTCCAGCTCTACACGAAGTCAACATCATCACCATCAACATCACCACCACCACTCCACACAAAGTCAACATCATCACCATCAACATTACCACCACCACTTCACACAAAGTTAACATAATCACCATCAACATTACCACCACCACTCCAACTCTACACAAAGTAAACATCATCACCATCAACATCACCACCACTCCAACTCAACACGAAGTCAACATCATCACCATCAACATCACCACCACCACTCTACACAAACTAAACATCATCACCATCAACATCACCACCGCCACTCCACACAAAATCAACATCATCACCATCAACATCACCACCACCACTCAACAAAAAGTCAACATCATCACCATCAACATCACCACCACCACTCCACACAAAGACAACATCACCATCAACATCACCACCACTCCAACTCAACAAAAAGTCAACATCATCACCATCACCACCACCACTCCAACTCTACACTAAGTCAACATCATCACCATCAACATCACCACCACCACTCCACACAAAGTCAACATTATCACCAACAACATCACCACTACTCCAACTCAACACAAAGTCAACATCATCACCAAGAACATCACAACCACCTTTCCAGCTCTACACGAAGTCAACATCATCACCATCAACATCACTACCACCAACTCACACAAAGTCAACATCATCACCATCAACATTACCACCACCACTTCACACAAAGTTAACATCATCACCATCAACATCACCACCACTCCAACTCTACACAAAGTCAACATCATCACCATCAACATCACCACCACCGCTCTAACTCTACACAAAGTCAACATCATCACCATCAACATCACCATCACCACTCAACACAAAGTCAACATCATCACCATCAACATCACCACCACCACTCAACACAAAGTCAACATCATCACCAACAACATCACCACCACTCCAACTCTACACGAAGTCAACATCATCACCATCAACATCACCACCACCACTCAACACAACGACAACATCACCATCAACATCACCACCACTCCAACTCTACACAAAGTCAACATCATCACCAAGAACATCACAACCACCTTTCCAGCTCTACACGAAGTCAACATCATCACCATCAACATCACTACCACCACTCCAACTCTACACTAAGTCAACATCATCACCATCAACATCACCACCACCACTCAACACAAATTCAACATCATCAACATCACCACCACTCCAACTCTACACAAAGTCAACATCATCACCATCAACATCACCACCACTACTCCACACAAAGTCAACATCATCACCATAAACATCACCACCACCACTCCACACAAAGTCAACATCATCACCATCAACATCACCACCACCACTCAACACAAAGTCAACATCATCACCATCAACATCATCACCACCACTACAAACTCAACACAAAGTCAACATCATCACCATGAACATCACCACCACCACTCAACACAAAGTTAACATCATCACCATCAACATCACCACCACCACTCCACACAAAGTCAACATCATCACCATCAACATCACCACCACCACTTCACACAAAGTCAACATCATCACCATCAACATCACCACTACCACTCTACACAAAGTAAACATCATCACCATCAACATCACCACCGCCACTCCACACAAAATCAACATCATCACCATCAACATCACCACCACCACTCAACAAAAAGTCAACATCATCACCATCAACATCACCACCACCACTCCACACAAAGTCAACATCACCATCAACATCACCACCACTCCAACTCAACACAAATTCAACATCATCACCATCACCACCACCACTCCAACTCTACACGAAGTCAACATCATCACCATCAACATCACCACCACCACTCCACACAAAGTCAACATTATCAACATCACCACCACTCCAACTCAACACAAAGTCAACATCATCACCAACAACATCACCACCACCTTTCCAGCTCTACACGAAGTCAACATCATCACCATCAACATCACCACCACCACTCCACACAAAGTCAACATCATCACCATCAACATTACCACCACCACTTCACACAAAGTTAACATAATCACCATCAACATTACCACCACCACTCCAACTCTACACAAAGTCAACATCATCACCATCAACATCACCACCACTCCAACTCAACACGAAGTCAACATCATCACCATAAACATCACCACCACCACTCTACACAAAGTAAACATCATCACCATCAACATCACCACCGCCACTCCACACAAAATCAACATCATCACCATGAACATCACCACCACCACTCAACAAAAAGTCAACATCATCACCATCAACATCACCACCACCACTCCACACAAAGACAACATCACCATCAACATCACCACCACTCCAACTCAACAAAAAGTCAACATCATCACCATCACCACCACCACTCCAACTCTACACTAAGTCAACATCATCACCATCAACATCACCACCACCACTCAACACAAAGTTAACATCATCACCATTAAAATCACCACCACCACTCAACACAAAGTCAACATCATCACCATCAACATCATCACCACCACTGCAAACTCAACACAAAGTCAACATCATCACCATGAACATCACCACCACCACTCAACACAAAGTTAACATCATCACCATCAACATCACCACCACCACTCCACACAAAGTCAACATCATCACCATCAACATCACCACCACGACTTCACACAAAGTCAACATCATCACCATCAACATCACCACTACCACTCTACACAAAGTAAACATCATCACCATCAACATCACCACCGCCACTCCACACAAAATCAACATCATCAACATCACCACCACCACTCAACAAAAAGTCAACATCATCACCATCAACATCACCACCACCACTCCACACAAAGTCAACATCACCATCAACATCACCACCACTCCAACTCAACACAAAGTCAACATCATCACCATCACCACCACCACTCCAACTCTACACGAAGTCAACATCATCACCATCAACATCACCACCACCACTCCACACAAAGTCAACATTATCAACATCACCACCACTCCAACTCAACACAAAGTCAACATCATCACCAACAACATCACCACCATCTTTCCAGCTCTACACGAAGTCAACATCATCACCATCAACATCACCACCACCACTCCAAACAAAGTCAACATCATCACCATCAACATTACCACCACCACTTCACACAAAGTTAACATAATCACCATCAACATTACCACCACCACTCCAACTCTACACAAAGTAAACATCATCACCATCAACATCACCACCACTCCAATTCAACACAAAGTCAACATCATCACCATCAACATCACCACCTCCACTCTACACAAAGTCAACATCATCACCATCAACATCACCACCGCCACTCCACACAAAATCAACATCATCACCATCAACATCACCACCACCACTCAACAAAAAGTCAACATCATCACCATCAACATCACCACCACCACTCCACACAAAGACAACATCACCATCAACATCACCACCACTCCAACTCAACAAAAAGTCAACATCATCACCATCACCACCACCACTCCAACTCTACACTAAGTCAACATCATCACCATCAACATCACCACCACCACTCCACACAAAGTCAACATTATCACCAACAACATCACCACCACTCCAACTCAACACAAAGTCAACATCATCACCAAGAACATCACCACCACCTTTCCAGCTCTACACGAAGTCAACATCATCACCATCAACATCACCACCACCACTCCACACAAAGTCAACATCATCACCATCAACATTACCACCACCACTTCACACAAAGTTAACATCATCACCATCAACATCACCACCACTCCAACTCTACACAAAGTCAACATCATCACCATCAACATCACCACCACCGCTCTAACTCTACACAAAGTCAACATCATCACCATCAACATCACCACCACCACTCAACACAAAGTCAACATCATCACCATCAACATCACCACCACCACTCAACACAAAGTCAACATCATCACCAACAACATCACCACCACTCCAACTCTACACAAAGTCAACATCATCACCATCAACATCACCACCACCACCACTCCACACAAAGTCAACATCATCACCATCAACATCACCACCACAACTCCACACAAAGTCAACATCATCACCATCAACATCACCACCACTCCACACAAAGTCAACATCATCACCATCAACATCACCACCACCACTCCACACAAAGTCAACATCATCACCATCAAGATCAACATCACCATCACCACCACTCCACACAAAGTCAACATCATCACCATCAACATCACCACCACCACTCCACACAACGTAAAGAAGACCACCTCCCACCAATGCAGTTAGCAGAACCGTTTTCTTTTTATTATTTTTTCGTCTCCAATTTCCAGAACGAAGCTCACGCCGGAAACCTCGCGACACACGCGACTCCTGAACCCGAGCGAGCAATGCCGACGCCTAACTTGCTGTAGTTGTCTGTGTGTGGATATTTTTGCCATTGCCCCCCCCCCCCCCAGCACCCCCTCGATCTCCCCTCACCCCCATTCCCGCCTCGTATGAAGGAGGCCGTCGGTTCGATCCCGACCCAGAACGCCTGCTGTATATTTGGAGTTTGCGTGTCTCTCTCCATCTCTCATCATCACGGTGGCTAGGAGATGTTAACTACCTCGCCTGCTACGCAGGAGGTCGTGGGTTTGATCCTGACCTTAACACCTGCTGCTATATATTTGGAGTCTGCGTCTCCCTCTCATCATCACCACAGTGGCTAGGAGATGTTAACTACTTCGCCTGGTATACAGGAGGTCGTGGGTTTGATCCTGACCCTAACACCTGCTGCTGTATATTTGGAGTCTGCGTCTCCCTTTCATCATCATCATCACAGTGGCTAGGATATGTTAACTACTTCGCCTGGTACACATGAGGTCGTGGGTTTGATCCTCACCCTAACACCTGCTGCTGCTGTATATTTGGAGTCTTCGTCACCCTTTCATCCTCATCACGATGTCTAGGAGATGTTAACTACCTCGCCTGGTACGCAGGAGGTCGTGGGTTCGATCCTGACCCTAACACCTGCTGCTGCTGCTGTATATTTGGAGTCTGCGTCTCCCTTTCATCATCATCACGGTGGCTAGGAGATGTTAACTACTTCGCCTGGTACACAGGAGGTCGTGGGTTCTATCCAGACCCTAACACCTGCTTCTGCTGTATATTTGGAGTCTGTGTCTCTCTCTCATCATCACTGTGGAGATGTTACCTACCTCGCCTGGTTTACAGGAGGTCGTGGGTTTGATCCTGACCCTAACACCTGCTGCTGCTGTATATTTGGAGTCTGCGTCTCCCTCTCATCATCATCACACAGTGGCTAGGAGATGTTAACTACCTCGCCTGGTACGCAGGAGGTCGTGGGTTCGATCCTGACCCTAACACCTGCTGCTGCTGTATATTTTTAGTCTGCGTCTCTCTCCCCACGGTGGTGATTGTGTGGGGTTTTTTTCCGGGTGTCCTAAGGATTTTTTCCCACCTCCACAATTCCAATTATATCGGCCGAGGCAGTCTTAAAAAAACCAATGCAAGACATTATTACGACGATGATGATTATTATTATCATCATCGATGATGATTATCATCGTCATCGTAAAAAAAAAATGCGCCTGTTGCATTGTATTATCGCAAGCAATGACGACGTGTGGTGAATGCGAGACCTTGATGATGACGCTCTTTGTGGTTCTTTCGGTAAAGCCACATAGTTAGAAATACAATGGAAACAAATCGCGACGTTTCGATGGCACCGCGAGCGACCTTCATCAGGTGGTAAAAGTGCAGCAAGGAAAACAACTGCTGAAGTGGGCGAGAGAGCTGCCGTGGCAAGAGGTTATATAGGCAAGAAGGGGGGAGGAGCAACGGGGGAGAGAGAGGGGGGAGGTGTGGGGTAGGGGGAGGGGTAGGGGCACTGCGTGAGCGCTAGGAGGAGTGAGGACGTGAGGCTGGGGGGGAGGGTGGAAGTGGGCGGGGCTAGAAGTGAAAGGCTGGGAAAGCTGAGGATGCGGCGGGGGGGAAATTAACTCGGAAAAATAGACAAGTACCCGGCAGATATGATGGATACAACCATAAACAGTTAAGGGTTTCGAATTCTTGGTTCTTTCGGTAAAGTCACATAGAAGGGAAACAATGAAATAATAAAAATATGAAAAAAGATTGTTTCCCTTCTACGTGGTGGTGACTTTACCGAAAGAACCAAGACTATGAATCGCTGCAGTCACGAAAGCTTTAAATTAAAAAGTTAAGGGTTTACCTGGTTAATAACATCCTTCCAATGATTGCTCAATTTGTATCCATCTTCCCGGTTGAAGTTATGCCTGTGTTTATATATGCGAATGGCTTCATGAACAAACCTTTGATAGTAGCCCAAAGGTTTTCAGAGTACCTTGGTCTCGGAAAAAAACAATATCATGCGAGCCCAAAGCGTTATAACAATGGTCAGCCACGACAGAGGTATTGGTTCTGCCGTGTTTCAGATCTGCCTTGTGTTCGCGAACGCGGTCCGAGACATGTCGTTTCGTTTCCCCGATGTAACTGCTGCCGCAGGTACAACTCAGTTTGTAGACTCCAGGGTATTGCATGTCAGGAATGACATCCTTCACAGATGGGATTAGATCACGGATTTTTGTGTACTGTATTGAATCTGACCTGGATCTTGTGTTTGTTTAAGATTTTGGAAATCTTTTTGGTAACGCCGGCTATGTATGGTACGTGATGGTTTTTATCTGCTTCTCAGTGGGTTGTTTCTCCATGGTTGGCGAAACAGCTTTGCGATGAATGCGGTCCGAGTATCCATTCATCTTGAGGGCCTGGTGTACGTGTTCCCGTTCACTGGCTAGGTGGTGTTGGTCGGAAATGCAGTGGGCCCTATTGTGTAGTGTTTTGATGAGGGAATTCTTCTGTGCCGAATGGTGGTGGGAATCAGATTTTTTTTGTCTTGCTGTGGTTTTACCACCTGATGAAGATTGCTTGTGTTGCAATCGAAACGTCGTGTTTTGTTTTATTTTATTTCTAGCTACTTGACTTTACCGAAAGAACCAAAGAGTATGGATTCCTGCAGTCACGAAAGCTTCAAATCAAGATTGATGATGATACTTTGATGTTATTGTTGTTTTCTGTTTTATCAAACAGAAACACACACAGGTTAGTGGTGAACTAAGTAACGAATTGGCCACGTTTTGTTTACGTGACAACCCCTTACTGATTGTAAATGTCACAGTGGGTTTACTCTCCAACACACACACACACACACACCGGATAGTGCTGGACTAAGTAACTAATTGTCCACGTTTTGTTTATTTGAACAAACCTTCACTGATTGTAAACGTTGTAGTGGGTTTACTCTCCAACACACACACCGGATAGTGCTGGACTAAGTAACTAATTGTCCACGTTTTGTTTATTTGAACAAACCTTTACTGATTGTAAAAGTTGTAGTGGGTTTACTCTCCAACACACATACACCCATTAGTGCTGAAATAAGGAACCAATTGGCCACGTTTTGTTTATGTGACAACACCCGTACTAAATTGGGCTGTGCGTAGGGGCAGCAGTGGGGAGTTTTAACGACACGGCATTTATACACTTCGCGTGATCTAACCCCAAGGAAAAGCACAGAAACCTCCATCATCGTGGGTGAGGAGTTTTTTTTTTAACGAAGCGCATTGAATGCACGGGGAACAGATTTAAGTGTTGGGCACGGACTCATGCCATTTCTGCTCGCGCATGCACGCGGGGTGCGTGTATGCGCGAGCGAAAGGTTGTTGTTATTTGACTTGCATCCCACTGGGATTTTTTTGCACCCAGCGTTGGTGTACGGTGCTATTTCAGGAATATCTTGATTTTTTTTTCCTGGATTTTTATGTTTGCACAGTCACACAAAGTCACTTTAAGATGTTTTTCTTGTTCATGTTTTTTGTTTGTTGCGGTTGCACCCGATTCAAGAGCCGAATGGCTCACAGGGCTATACCAAATAAATGAAACTATGAACTATGATGCGAACAGGCGGGCATGCGAACGGGCGGGCATGCGAACAAACGAACGAACGGGCGCGCGTTATTGTACGTCGCCCATCGTGTTGTTGAAAAACCTCCGGAGCTTCCACGCCCTGGCGAAGACCCCCCACTCCGCCTGGCCCCCGCAACGGGAGCCCGACTCGTAGATGCCCACCACGTACCACTTGCCGTCCTCTTGCTTGCACATCAGAGCAGCGGAGGCGTTCGACTTCGGAGGGGAGAGAAATGCCAACGACAAAAAAAACACGCGTGGGTATATATGCGAGTGTGTGGGTGAGTGTTTGTGGGGAGCGGTGGTGTAGCGGTCGGCGCTACGCTGCACTACGAACCCGGCGACCCGGGTTCTATCCCAGCTCACGGCCAACAGCACCAGTGACGATTATCTGAACCGGTCCCGGGCCTCCCCTTGGTCGACTCAGCCTCAAATGAGTACCCAGGTGCGGTGTAGGAATATCACCACTGGGGAGACAAAGGCGGTCGGGCGTGGTGCTGGCAACCCACCCCCCCGTGTGCTGTTCCGGCCTTCATAGTTGCTCGCTAACAGCACTTGTGTGAGTGTATGAGTGAGTGTGTATGAGTGAGTGTGTGTATGACAGTGCTGTGGGGGGAGGTCCAATTTCGATTGGCTCCTCCCCTCATGGCATCTGTGTCCACCATAGGGGCTAAACGGGGGCTCTGGACGGGTGCGAGGGGCTGGTAACCCCTCCACCGTCAATTAATTACCACTAAACCGCGAATTAAGTATATATCTAATAAGCTTGTGCCGGAGGCCCCGGAGGGCCAGGCGTCTATGACGTCTCCTGGCCAAACCCCAATTGGAGGAGCCAGGAGATTGAATATCTACCCTCGGGGCTCCTCCAGACACAAGGAAAACCACTACGGGTGGCGACGTGGAATGTTCGAACTCTCACTGCGGAGGAGAGGCTGCCACTCCTCTGTCGGGAGATCTATGTGGCAGTCAGGAGGTCCGGTGGACCGGTTCTGGCTCCTGCCTCCATGAGGGGTGGACAGTCCTCTACTCGGGGCAGCAGACTGCCAAACAACAGGGTGTGGCTCTTCTTTTGAATAAAAGAATGAAGGGGGCGTGGGAGCGTGGCGGTGAGGTGTGGGAAGCTGTAAGCCCCAGGCTACTTTGGGCTCGCCTTCCCATCAACCGCAGGCAAGGAATGGTGGTCGTGGTCACTTATGCCCCCACCGAAGATAAACATCCGTGGAGGGATACAGGCAAAGCCGATGAGTCAGATGCCTTCTATGACATCCTGTCACAGGTGCTGGCTAAAGTGGCCCCTTGGGATAGAGTCATCATGTTGGGTGACTTCAATGCCCAAGTTGGTCAAGGTGCTGGCACCTGGTCTGGAGTGATTGGAGGGCATGGGCCAGATCAGCTCAATAACAATGGTAGGAGGCTGCTAGATTTTTGTGTAGCCCATGGGCTTGTAATTACCAACACGCTGTTCCGGCATCGGCGCATCCACACAACATCATGGATGCATGCCAGGTCCAAGCAAGAACATCTGCTGGACTACATAGTGACGGACCAGCGGATGCAAGCCCATGTCCTTGACACCAGGACCTACCGTGGAGCTGATCTGCCCTCTGACCATCGACTAGTCATCTGTAAGATGCGCCTGCCATTCTTCCACTCCGGTGGTGGGTGTACACCCAGTACCCCATTCCAACCTAAAGTGGCCTGGTCTTAGTTATCTGATGAAATTTGCTAGCGAGAATTTCATCATCGCTTGCGGCTGAGATTGGCATCGTACCCAACTCCTCCTGATGTCGAGGGTAAATGGGCGAGGTTTAGGACTGTGACTCATGCAGCTGCAATGGCTAGTTTGGGTACGCGGTCCAGACCTCCCCAGAGACCCTGGCTGACAGAGGACGTGTTCAGGATGGTTGAGAAAAAGCGACAGGCCCATTGTCATCGGCTACAGAATCCCACGTCAGAGAATGAGGAGGCTTACCGCAGCCTTCACTCGGAGGTTCGGAGAGCCGTGAGGCGCTGCAAGGATGGGTGGTGGTCGCGGGTTGCTGAGGAGTTGGAGTCTGCCTCAGTGGCCCGCGATCACAAATCTCTATTTAACTCCATCAAAAAAGTAGCTTGCAGCGCCACACCTATTACCATCATTAGGGGAAAAAACGGTGATCCAATCTCCGACCCCCAGGAACAGGTTTGCGGATTTGCTGAGCATTTCAGTGAGGTCCTGGGGGAGGGAAAACCCCTCAGCCAGGAAAACATCATGGCACAAAGTGAGGCTGCGGTGCCTCAAATATTGGAGGAAGTCACCCCCTGTGAGTGGCTGGCTGAGGTGCCATCTGTTGAGGAAGTACTGAAGGCTATCCGGAGTCTGTGACCAGGAAAGGCAGCGGGCAGAGATGATCTCCCAAGCGAAATGCTGAGGGAGGGTGGCGTTTGTGCACAGACTGCCCTATATGACATCATAACAACAGTCTGGACCACTGGACGAGTTCCGCAGGATTGGAAGGATGCCCTGGTGGTCCCCCTTTTTAAGGGGGACCGCACAGACTGTAACAACTACAGGGGCATCTCACTCCTCAGTGTGCCGGGGAAGGTCCTGGCAAGGATTATTCAGCATCGCCTTGCCAGGCACGCTGAGGAGAGGCTTGCGGAGCCCCAATGCGGTTTCAGGAAAGGGTGGTCCTGCACAGATGCCATATTTTCTGTCCGTCTGCTACAGCAGAGGTGTAGGGAATTCCAACAAGACCTACATCTCTGCTTTGTTGACCTGGGCAAGGCCTATGATACCATCAGTAGGCCTGGGCTCTGGGTTGTTCTTCGTGCTTTTGGAGTACCTGACCCTCTGCTCACGATCATTAAGGACCTTCATGATGGTGAGTAGTGTAGTGTGTAGTGTATAGTAGTGTAGTGTGTAATGTATAGTAGTGTAGTGTGTAGTGTATAGTAGTATAGTGTATAGTGTAGTGTATAATGTAGTGTATAGTAGTGTAGTGTATAGTTGTGTATAGTAGTGTATAGTGTAGTGTATAGTGTAGTGTATAGTGTAGTGTACACTATTCTAGACTCACCGGCAATGGCACCACGCAGCTCCTAGGAGGCTGGGTGCAGATCTTTTGGCTTGAGATGCTGGAAACTCCGCAGCTGCCCTCCGTGGCCATCTGCACCTGCATCTGCCTCTGGTCGAGTGCTGGCCAACGCGAAGGGAGGGCAGAGAATCGAACAAAAATGTTTCAAATGTTACCCGGCCGAGGTGAAGGGAGAGCGCCGATAATCCTGGCTTTGAATACCCCCCCAAGTCGTTACCAACGCACGGGCAGCAGCGGCGGCGGAAGCAATGTGAGGGGACGGGAAGGGGAAGGGAGACGGAAGGGGAAGGGAGCGGAAGCTTCACCGACACGTCCCCGGAGCGCCGGTCCCGCGGTAAAGCGGAGATGGTGGCGCGCCGATACGCGGGGCGCAAGAGCCTGAACTCGCTGTGTTCAAGGTCCCTGAGAAAACATCCTCCTAAGGTTCAGCCTCCACTTCTCCCCGACGGTCCTCTCATCTTCGGATACCCGAAGGGCGACGGACCCCAACATCTTCAGGGGCCCTGTCAACGTGCTCGTCGGCCACGCCAAGCTCGCCGTGCACAGGGCGAGGAAGGTGGCCCTGGAGGGGAAACGTCCGGCCAGGCGGCCTGGGCGTCTTCCGCGCTTTCCGGTCGGAGCCAGTCCGGTCGGAGCCAGGGTGTGTGGGCCGGAGTTCCGCCGTGCGCGGCTGACTCACGCCGTGCCGGCCCTTCAAGGAGCGGTGGGCGCTGGAGGAGGGCCGTGTGGCTCGGTGGCAGATGACGGAGAGCTTTGCGTGCAGATTGTGAGCTACCCGTCGGAGGCCGTATCACTGCGGGAAGGGCTGCGTGCAGATGCAGCACTTGTCGTAGTTAAAAAATACATAATAATATTACAAATATTACATATAAAACATAGGGGGAACAAAGACATGGAGTAGAGAGAGAGAGGGGGTAGGTAGAGAGAGGGGGGTAGGTAGAGAGAGAGGGTAGAGAGAGAGGGGGTAGAGAGAGGGGGTAGGTAGAGAGAGGGGGTAGGTAGAGATAGGGGGTAGGTAGAGAGAGGGGGGTAGGTAGAGAGAGAGGGTAGAGAGAGAGGGGGTAGAGAGAGGGGGTAGGTAGAGAGAGGGGGTAGGTAGAGAAAGGGGGTAGGTAGAGAGAGGTGGTAGAGAGAGGTGGTAGAGAGAGAGGGAAGAGGTAAGGAGAGCAGAGCTTGAAATCTTTCGTGAAATCTTTCATTTCAAACGGGCGGGTGGGGGGGGGGGGTTTACATAAAGCAGAGCATTAAACAAGAAAACGAAATGATAAACGAAGCAAAGTGCCGACTACACCGAGCATCTTCTTGTTTCCTCTTATCGTAACAAAAGGAAAATACGGTAAGGGAGGGGAAGGGAGGGAAGGAGAGGGGATGAGAGGAGAGGGTAGGGGAGGGAGTAAGCGAGTAGGCGGGATCACCTTCGATGAAGCAGGTCTTCCCGGAGTAGTGCGTAGGCCGCTGGTAGTCTGGCAGGCAGGCCGGGCTCCTGTTGGTCACGGGAGTGGCGACCTTCAGCAGTGCTGCGTTGTACCGGTCGTGAACGGTGTAGCTCAGCACCCGCAGGTCCACGCCACCGCTCAGCCGGACACTCGGGGGCTGCGGGTCGCTCCTGAAATCGGCGGCAGCCAACGACGTCTTTATTCGCGGCGAACTTTTGGTGCCGTGCAGCGGTGGCTGGGGAGACGTTGACGACCTCGCCTGGTGTGCTAGAGGTCGTGGGTACGATCCTGAGCCCTGATGTATATTTGTAATCTGCGTCTCTTTCTCTCTTCTCACGGTCTCGTTTGTTGTGTTTAGTTCCCCCGGCGCACCTCCGATTAGCCACGGTTGGCTACGTACAAAATAAGTTCAACGTACATACATAGGCTCACAGCAGAGAACCATAGACTCACACAGAGACCCATAGACTCACACAGAGCCCCATAGACTCCCACAGATACCCATAGACTCACACAGAGACCCATAGACTCACACAGGGACCCATAGACTCACACAGAGACCCATAGACTCACACAGAGACCAGTAGACTCACACAGAGACACATAGACTCACACAGTGACCAGTAGGCTCACACAGAGACCCATAGACTCACATCAGAGACCCATAGACTCACACAGAGACCCATAGAATCACACAGAGACCAGTAGACTCACACAGTGACCCATAGACTCACATAGACACCCATAGACTCACACAGACACCCATAGACTCACACAGAGACCCATAGACTCACACAGAGACTAGTAGACTCACACAGAGACCAGTGGACTCACACAGAGACACATAGACTCACACAGAGACCAATAGACTCACATCAGAGCCCCATAGACTCACACAGAGACCAGTAGACTCACAAAGAGACCCATAGACTCACATCAGAGACCAATAGACTCACAGAGACGATTAGACTCACACAGAGACCCATAGACTCACACAGAGACATATAGAATCACACAGAGACACAGAGACTCACACAGAGACCCATAGACTCACACAGAGATCCAAAGACTCACACAGAGACCCATAGACTCACACAGAGACCCATAGACTCACACAGAGCCCCACAGACTTACACAGAGCCCCATAGACTCATACAGCAGAGACCCATAGACTCGCAAAAAGCCACATAGACTCACACAGCAGAGACTCATAGACTCACCACACTGAGACCAATAGACTCACAGAGATCCACAGACTTACGTACACAGAAACTCATAGACTCACACAGAGATCAGTAGACTCACACAGAAACACAGACTCACACAGAGCCACATAGACTCACACAAAGACACATAGACTCACACAGAGCCCCATAGACTCACACAGGGACCCATAAACTCACACGGAGTCCCATAGACTCACACAGAGACGTATAGACTCACACGGAGACCCATAGACTCACACAGAGACCCGTAGACTCACACAGAGACACATAGACTCCCACAGAGCCCCATAGACTCCCACAGAGCCCCATAGACTCACACAGAGCCCCATAGACTCACACAGAGCCTCACAGACTCACACAGAGCCCCATAGACTCACACAGAGACCAATAGACTCACACAGAGACACATAGACTCACACCGAAACCAGTAGACTCACACAGAGACCCATAGACTCACACAGAGCCCCATAGACTCACACAGGGACCCATAGACTCACACAGAGACTCATAGACTCACACAGAGACCCGTAGACTCACACAGAGACACATAGACTCCCACAGAGCCCCATAGACTCACACAGAGCCCCATAGACTCACACAGAGCCCCATAGACTCACACAGAGCCCCATAGACTCACACAGAGACCAGTAGACTCACACAGAGACACATAGACTCACACAGAGACCAGTAGACTCACACAGAGACACATAGACTCACACAGAGACCCATAGACTCACACAGAGACCCATAGACTCACACAGAGCCCCATAGACTCACACAGAGACCCATAGATTCACACAAAGACCCATAGACTCACACAGAGATACAAAAACCCACACAGAGACCCATAAACTCACACAGAGACCCATAGACTCACAAAGAAACCCATAGACTCATACTAAGACCAGTAGACTCACACAGAGACCCATAGACTCACACAGAGACCCATAGCCTCACACGGAGACTCATAGACTCACACGGAGACCCATAGACTCACACAGAGACCCATAGACTCACACAGAGACCCATAGACTCACACCGCGGCCTGCCCCCCGACCTGTTTACGAGCAGGTTGACGCAGCCGGCGGTCGCGAGGAACCAAGAGGGCTTGACAAGCATGGCGTGGCACAGCGTCGCGTTGTACTGCACCACCGCAGCCGCCCAGGGAGCCGGTGACTGGAACCCCTTCACACCGCAGGCTGCAGACAGCAGACGGCAGATGGCAGGTTTACTGTAACCAAGTTTACCATAACCAGGTTTAACATAACCAGGTTTAACATAACCAGGTTTACTCTAACCAGGTTTACCGTAACCAGGTTTAACATAACCAGGTTTACTCTAACCAGGTTTACTGTAACCAGGTTTACTGTAACCAGGTTTAACATAACCAGGTTTAACATAACCAGGTTTAACATAACCAGGTTTAACATAACCAGGTTTACTGTAACCAAGTTTAACATAACCAGGTTTAACATAACCAGGTTTAACATAACCAAGTTTACCATAACCAGGTTTACTCTAACCAAGTTTAACATAATCAGGTTTACTGTAACCAGGTTTAACATAACCAGGTTTACTGTAACCAGGTTTACCATAAGCAGGTTTACTGTAACCAGGTTTACTGTAACCAAGTTTAACATAACCAGGTTTACCGTAACCAGGTTTAATGTTTAGGTTTACCCTAACCAAGTTTCCATAACCAGGTTTACTTAACCAGGTTACCATAACCAAGTTTACCATAACAAAGTAACCAGGTTACCGTAACCAGGTTACCGTAACCAAGTTACCATAACCAAGTTAACCATAACCAAGGTTCCCTAACCAGGTTACCATAACCAAGTTTACCATAACAAAGTAACCAGGTTAATGTAACCAGGTTACCATAACCAAGTTTACCATAACAAAGTAACCAGGTTAATGTAACCAGGTTACCATAACCAAGTTTACCGTAACCAGGTTACCATAACCAAGTTTACCATAACAAAGTAACCAAGTTACCATAACCAAGTTACCATAACCAAGTTACCGTAACCAGGTTACGGTAACCAAGTTACCATAACCAAGTTTACCGTAACAAAGTAACCAAGTTACTGTAACCAAGTTACCATAACCAAGTTACCATAACCAGGTTACCGTAACCAAGTAAAACTAAAAAATTACCCCCACTGAGACCGCGACATGAAGGTGTCTCTGCTCGTCGAGACTCACCCTTGGTGCTCGTGACGGGCCTCACGCTCCAATAGTTGATGCAGAAGCCCTTTCCTGAAAGAACAACAATGTCGAGATGCGGGGCGGACAGGCGGGAAATCAGCGGTCAGTGGAGATGTAAACAGCCGCACGAGTCGGGTACCAGAGGTCTGTGTTTGTAAGTTGATCTGTTTGCAAGTCCCAAATTTACTCCTGTACACTGTACACTATTTTACATACCACTACACTACCACAAAACTATATATGACTACACTACATTATATACTACTACGCTACATTATATACTACACGATTATATACGACACTACTATATACTACTACACTACATTATATACTACTACACTACGTTATATACTACTACACTACATTATATACTACTACACTACTTTATATACTACTACACTACTCAAAACTATATATGACTACACTGCATTATATACTACTATGCTACATGATATACTACTATACTACATTATATACTACTACACTACGTTATACACTACTACACTACATCATATACTACTACACTACTTTATATACTACTACACTACTCAAAACTATATATGACTACACTGCATTATATACTACTATGCTACATGATACACTGCTACACTACATTATATGCTACTACACTACATTATATACTACGACACTACATTATATACTACTACGCTACATTATATACTACACTACTATATACTACTACACTACATTACAAACTACTACACTACATTGTATACTACTACACTACATTATATTCTACTACGATACATTATATACTACACTACTATATACTACTACGCTACATTACATACTACTACACTAGATTATATACTACTACACTACTCAAAACTATATATGACTACACTGCATTATATACTACTACGCTACATGATATACTACTACACTACAATATATACTACGCTACATTACATACTACTACACTACATTGTATACTACTACACTACTACAAAACTATATATGACTACACTACATTATATTCTACTACGCTACATTGTAAACTACACTACAATATGCTACTATGCTACATTACATACTACTACACTACATTATATACTACTACACTACATTATATACTACACTACATTATATACTACTACACTACATTATATACTACTACACTACTATAAACTACTACATACTAGGCGAGGTAGTTAACATCTCCTAGCCACTATGATGATGAGAGAGAGAGAAACACAGCCTCCAAATATACATCAGCATTAATTGTCAGGCTTTGGTCGAATTCACGACCTCCTGCATACCAGGCGAGGTAGTTAACATCTCCTAGCCACCGTGGTGCTAGCGTAGGCTGTGGCAGTGGTGTGGAGAGAAATAACCTGGAGACAAATGCACGTGACCACGGGCAGCACATGCTATTTAGTTTAACACGTATTTGTAGTAGTAAGGGAGAGGCTTTCGCTAACCAATATTATCCATGATAGAGGGTTGTTTTTTTGGGTTAGATTACGTACGTATAAACGCTGTGTCGTTGAACCGACCACCACCGCCCCGAAACAGCCTCATTTGTGTAGGGGTTGTCACTTAAACAAAACGTGACCAATTAGTTCATTAAAACCAGCCTCATATGGCTAACCGCCTGATGAAGCTGCTGATTGTGATTACCAGCGAAACGTCACGTTAACTTGAATTGTAAACGTTGTTGTGGGTTTACTACCCAACACACACCAGTTAGTGCTGAACTAAGTAAATAATTGGCCACGTTTTGTTTACGTGATGAACCCTTACTGTTTGGTTGTGTCGGGTGGTGGTGGGATTAACGACACATTTATACTTACACGACCTAACCCAAACAAAAAACACCTCTTATTCTTGGTTCTTTCGGTAAAAATCACGTAGAAGGGAAACAATAAAATAATAAAAATATAAAACAATAAAATTCTCACGACGTTTCGACTGCAACACAAGCAATCATCATCAGGTGTGAAAACCACAGCAAGAAAATTTGAAACTGTGGTTTTCACACCTGATGATGATTGCTTGTGTAGCAGTCAAAACGTCGTGAGAATTTTATTGTTTTATATTTTTATCATTTTATTGTTTCCCTTCTACGTGGTGGTGACTTTACCGAAAGAACCAAGAATAATAATTTAATTGTTTTACAATAATTTTATTGTTTTATATTTTTATTATTTTAATGTTTCCCTTCTACGTGGTGGTGACTTTACCGAAAGAACCAACAATAATAATTGTATTGTTTTACAAAATTTTTATTGTTTTATATTTTTATTATTTTATCGTTTCCCTTCTACGTGGTGGTGACTTTACCGAAAGAACCAAGAATAATAATTTAATTGTTTTACAATAATTTTATTGTTTAATATTTTTATTATTTTAATGTTTCCCTTCTACGTGGTGGTGACTTTACCGAAAGAACCAAGAATAATAATTTAATTGTTTACCAATAATTGTATTGTTTTATATTTTTATTATTTTAATGTTCCCTTCTACGTGGTGGTGACTTTACCGAAAGAACCAAGAATAATAATTTAATTGTTTTACAATAATTTTATTGTTTTATATTTTTATTATTTTAATGTTTCCCTTCTACGTGGTGGTGACTTTACCGAAAGAACCAACAATAATAATTTTATTGTTTTACAATAATTTTATTGTTTTATATTTTTATTATTTTATTGTTTCCCTTCTACGTGGTGGTGACTTTACCGAAAGAACCAAGAATAATAATTTAATTGTTTTACAATAATTTAATTGTTTTATATTTTTATTTTAATGTTTCCCTTCTACGTGGTGGTGACTTTACCGAAAGAACCAAGAATAATAATTTTATTGTTTTACAATAATTTTATTTTATTATATTTTTATTATTTTATTGTTTCCCTTCTACGTGGTGGTGACTTTACCGAAAGAACCAAGAATATGAATCCCTGCAGTCACGAAAGCTTTAAATAAAAAAAACACCTCTATTATGTTTCATGGTTCTTTCGGTAAAGTCACGTAGATAGAAAAAAACGTGATTAAAAATATCACGACACTTTTATCGCAACACAAGCGGCCGTCATCAGGAACAGGGAGGTTAGCCTCTGAGAGAAACCTGTTTATAAAGGTTTAGAGCTAATGTTAATGTAGGAGAAAGCTCCGACACGGGCAGTAGGTCTACACCAATCAGAGAGCTGCTTATAAAGGTTTAGAAATGGGCGGAGCAGCTAATGTTAATGTAGGAGAGGGCTCTGACACCGGCAGTAGGTCTACACCAATCAGAGAGCTGCTCATAAAGGTTTAGAGATGGGCGGGGCAGCTCATGTTAAATGTAGGTGAGGGCACCGACACCGGCAGTAGGTCTACACCAATCAAAGAGCTGTTTATAAAGGTTTAGAGATGGGCGGGGCAGCTAATGTTAATGTAGGTGAGGGCTCTGACACCGGCAGTAGGTCTACACCAATCAGAGAGCTGTTTATAAAGGTTTAGAGATGGGCGGGGCAGCCAATGTTAATGTAGGAGAGGGCACCGACACCGGCAGTAGGTCTACACCAATCAAAGAGCTGCTTTAAAGGTTTAGAGATGGGCGGGGCAGCTAATGTTAATGTAGGAGAGGGCTCCAACACCGGCAGTAGGTCTACACCAATCAAAGAGCTGTTTATTAAGGTTTAGAGATGGGCGGGGCAGCTCATGTTAATGTTGAAGAGGGCACCAACACTGGCAGGAGGTCTACACCAATCAGAAAGCTGCTTATAAAGGTTTAGAGATGGGCGGGGCAGCTCATGTTAATGTTGGAGAGGGCTCCAACACCGGCAGTAGGTCTACACCAATCAGAGAGCTGCTTATAAAGGTTTAGAGATGGGCGGGGCAGCCAATGTTAATGTAGGAGAGGGCTCCAACACCGGCAGTAGGTCTACACCAATCAGAGAGCTGTTTATTAAGGTTTAGAGATGGGCGGGGCAGCTCATGTTAATGTAGAAGAGGGCACCAACACTGGCAGGAGGTTTACACCAATCAGAGCATTGCACCTCGCTCCACACACCCACACTGCTGACGGTGGAGGTTGACAAGAAAACACAAATCAAGTCACGAACCAAAGTGGTTGATGACATCTTTCCAATGATTGCTGGGCTCATAACCATCCTCTCGGTTGAAATTGTGCCTGTACATATGGCTGGCTTCACCCCTATTATGGATATCGGTCGCGAAAGCCTCCTACTACCACTACTACAACGTGTTAAGCAGCCAGCAAACTTAGAAGTTACATCTTTGTTGACCATTGCCAAACGTTTGTCTGGTACCCGAGTACTAATCTTTAGGAGACGATCCACACTCAAAATGTAACTTCTGCTCATCGGAAAACAAGAAAACGAGGGATAATCCTCATCGGGCCTCGCCGTGTGAGGTGCAGCCCTCTGCGGTGTGCCGGGAATGCCTCTCCAAGTGACGACGACGACAATAATAACGTTTCATCATTAGACCTCCTTTGCCGGTACCAAAATATAATAACAGGGTTTTTCCCCTTTTTCTGGCAACAAAACTGAAGCCTTTTTTTACAAGGATTCATGTTACTACATTAGCCACAATACCTGCAGTTAAAATGCGAACAAAAACATACTATGATAATATATGATGCATTGTCCTTGAAACTGATTGGTCCACACCAAGGGACGACTTTCTTTTGAGCCTCGACCCAATTGGTGCTCGACCAGATGACGCCAGAAGGCGTCACACAGCTCAAAGACAATGCCACTATCAAAGTAATGAGGGCTCGGGGTGAGCATCTACATCATTAGACCTCCTTTGCCAGTACCAAAATGTAATAATAATAATAATAGGGGGTTTTCCCCTTTGTTCTGGCAACAAAACTGAAGCCTTTTTTTACAAGGATTCATGTTACTGCATTAGCCACAATACCTGCAGTCAAAATGCGAACAAAAACATACTACGATAATATATGCATTTCGATTTAAAGCTTTCGTGACTGCAAGGATTCATCTTCTTTGGGTCTTTTGGTAAAGTCACCACGTAGAATAAAAATAAAATAATAAAATAACACACGTCGTGAGAATTTTATTGCGTTATTTTATTATTTTATTCTCATTCTACGTGACTTTACCGAAAGAACCAAAGAATATTAATATATGCATTGTCCTTGAAACTTATAGTGCATTGTCTTTGAGCTGTGTAACGCCTTTTGGCGTCATGTGGTTGAGCACCAATTGGGTCGAGGCTCCAAAGAAAGCCGTCCCTTGGTGTGGACCAATAAGTTACAAGGACAATGCATCATATATAATCATAGTATGTTTTTTATATTCTTGGTTCTTTCGGTAAAGTCACGTGTTTTATATTTTTATTATTGTATTGTTTCCCTTCTACGTGGTGACTTTACCGAAAGAACCAAGAATATGAAACTCTGCAGTCACGAAAGCTTTAAATAAAAATTTAGTATGTTTTTTTGTTTGCATTTTGACTGCAGGTATTGTGGTTAATGCAGACATGAATCCGTGTAAAAAGGTTTCAGTTGTGTTGCCAGAAAAAAGGGGAAACCCCCTATTGTTATTATATTAATGATGTTCGTTGCGTTGATCGAAAGCACTTTGTTTACGTGACACAGCGGCTGGGTAGATGTTTAACTACCTCGCCTGGTGTACACGAGGTAGTGGATTCGATCCCGACCCTGATAATGCCTGCTGCTGTATATTTTGAGTGTGCATGTATCTCTCTCCCCGTGGTCACGTGGATTTTCCTCCTAGGTCATCCGGGTTTTTCTCATTCCGCACTCAGAATAGATGAGTATCTGGCTGCGGCTATAGATGACCACGTGATGATGATGATGACGACAAGCCACTTTGTTTAGCAGCTATCATTTGTGATGGGCCGGTCGCTTCTGTGCAATGTCTTACACCACTGCTATTGGGGCGCCACGGTGGCTAAGATATGTTAACTACCTCGCCTGGTATACAGGAGGTCTATGTGGAGTCTGTGTCTCTCTCTCATCATCACGGTGGCTAGGAGATGTTAACTACCTCGCCTGGTATACAGGAGGTCTATGTGGAGTCTGTGTCTCTCTCTCATCATCACGGTGGCTAGGAGATGTTAACTACCTCGCCTGGTATATAGGAGGTCTATGTGGAGTCTGTGTCTCTCTCTCATCATCACGGTGGCTAGGAGATGTTGACTACCTCGCCTGGTATACAGGAGGTATATGTGGAGTCTGTGTCTCTCTCTCATCATCACGGTGGCTAGGAGATGTTGACTACCTCGCCTGGTATACAGGAGGTATATGTGGAGTCTTTGTCTCCCTCTCATCATCACGGTGGCTAGGAGATGTTAACTACCTCGCCTGGTATACAGGAGGTCGTGGGTTCGATCCCGACCCTGATGATACCTGCTGCTGCTGCTGTGTATTTGGAGTCTGTGTTTCTTTCTCTCATCATCACAGTGGCTAGGATATGTTAACTACCTCGCCTGGTATAGAGGAGGTCGTGGGTTCGATCCCGACTCTGACGATGCCTGCTGCTGTATATTTGGAGTCTGTGTCTCTATCTCTCATCACCACGGTGGCTAAGAGATGTTAACTACCTCGCCTGGTATACAGGAGGTCGTGGGTTCCATCTAGACCAGTGGTTCTTAACCTGGGTTCGATCGAACCCCAGGGGTTCGGTGAGTCGATCTCAGGGGTTCGGCAGAGCCCCCGCCACGGAGGTCCGGACACTTGAATTATTGTGTAAATTTGTGATGACACACACGGCCCGCTTGGCCATCACTGGCTGCAGATGATCATGCTACACTGCTTGGCCAATCAGCGCTGCGGGGAATTTAGTGCGTACTCAGTAGTCAACGTGTGACTGTTGTTGTCGTACGTCGTGTGATTTCTTTAATATTTTATCCATACTAACTATGTCGGGCAAAAGAAGAAAGTGGTCGGACGAATATGTACAACATGGATTCTCATGTATCACGGAACGTGATGGGAGTGAGCGTCCTATCTGCATGATTTGCAACGCCAAGTTGAGCAACTCTAGTCTTGCACCGGCAAAACTAAAGGAACACTTCTTGAAGCTGCATGGAGACGGGGAATACAAGAACACAACACTTGCTGAATTCAGGGTGAAGAGAGCCAGATTCGATGAAAGGGCCACTCTGCCTGCTCTTGGATTTGTACCTGTTAACAAACCGATCCTGACAGCATCGTACGAAGTTGCTTACCTGATCGCAAAGCAGGGCAAGCCACACACCATTGGTGAAACACATGTGAAATCAGCTGCATTAAAGATGGCGAATCTGATACTCGGAACAGCGGCCGAAGGTAAATTATCCCAAATTCCCCTTTCAAATGACACCGTCAGTGACAGAATAGAAGACATGAGTAAAGACATCTTGGCTCAAGTAGTCGCGGATCTGATTTCAAGCCCGGCAAAATTCAGCCTTCAACTCGACGAAACCACAGACGTTTCTGATCTAAGCCAGCTTGCTGTTTTTGTACGCTATGTGAAAGACATGATAAAAGAAGAGTTTTTTTATTTTGTAAGCCTCTTACAACAACAACGAAGGCAGCCGATGTGAAGAAGCTTGTGGATGACTTCTTCAGAGACAACAATCTTTCATGGGATATGGTTTCTGCAGTTTGTACGGACGGAGCTCCAGTCATGCTGGGAAGAAAGTCTGATTTTGGTGCGCTAGTAAAGGCCGATGCACCACACATCATTGTGACGCATTGTATTCTGCACAGGCATGCGTTGGCAACAAAAACCTTACCTCCAAAAATGGCAGAAGTATTAAAAACTGTGGTGGAATGTGTGAACTATGTGCGAAAAAGTGCTCTGAGGCACCGCATCTTCAGTGAGCTGTGTAAAGAAATGGGCTCTGAATTTGAGGTACTTCTGCTCCATTCTAATATTCGGTGGTTATCCCGGGGACAGGTGCTGAATCGTGTTTTTGCCATGCGTGTGGAATTAGCCCTGTTTTTGCAAGAGCACCAACACTGCCATGCAGATTGCTTCAAAAATCCTGAGTTCATTCTCATTTTAGCGTACATGGCTGATATATTCGCAGCTCTCAATCATCTCAATCAGCAGATGCAGGGTGGTGGAGTCAATATCATGGAAGCGGAAGAACACCTGAAGGATTTTCAAAAAAAGCTACCGTTATGGAAACGACGAACAGAGAACAATAACTTCGCAAACTTCCCGCTTCTGGACGACTGTGCAAGTAAGATCGAAGATGTGTCTGGAATCGGAGATATTTCTGTATCCACGGAACTGAAGCAAACAATTGCCACGCACTTAGATGAGCTTGCAAAGTCTCTCGACGGATATTTCCCTACAAGGGAGTCATATCCAGCATGGGTGAGACAGCCGTTCACGTTTGCTGTTGAAACAGCAGATGTCAATGATGAATTCCTCGACGAAATCATTGAAATTCAGCAGAGCCAGGTTCAACAGCAACTCTTCAGAACAACAACGCTCTCAACGTTTTGGTGTCGACAAATGAACAAGTATCCAGTTATTGCTAAGAAAGCCCTGGATTTTTTTATACCATCTGTTACAACATATCTTTGTGAACAATCCTTTTCGAGGATGCTGGACATAAAAACGAAGAAAAGGAACAGACTTTGCTGTGAAAATGACATGAGAGTGGCACTTGCCAAGGTGAAGCCACGCATATCTGAACTGATCTCTCAAAGGCAACAGCAGAAGTCACATTGATTTCCAGGTATGTAATTTGTTGTGAGTTTATGCATTGTGTTGGTTTTATTCTTTGAACAAGGTAATGTTCATGCACGGCTCATTTTGTGTACCAGTAAAAAACATATCTATGTCTTGAATTTGAAAAAAATCACATTTTATTTTTCACTAAAGAGGGGTTCGGTGAATGCGCATATGAAACTGGTGGGGTTCGGTACCTCCAACAAGGTTAAGAACCACTGATCTAGACCCTAACACCTGCTGTTGTATATTTGGAGTCTGAGTCTACAGTTCTATGTGTGAGTCTACGGGTCCCTCTGTGAGTCTACGGGTCTCTCTGTGATTCTCTGTATCTGTGTGAGTCTATGTATCTCTGTGTGAGTCTACGGGTCTCTGTGTGAGTCTAAAGGTCTCTGTGTGAGTCTACGGGTCTCTGTGTGAGTCTATGGGTCTCTGTGTGAGTCTACGGGTCTCTGTGTGGTCTATGGGTCTCTGTGTAAGTCTTCGCGTCTCTGTGTGAGTCTATGGGTCTCTGTGTGAGTCTACGGGTCTCTGTGTGAGTCTACGGGTCTCTGTGTGAGTCTACGGGTCTCTGCTGTGTGAGTCTACGGGTCTCTGTGTGAGTCTACGGGTCTCTCTGTTATTCTCTGTATCTGTGTGAGTCTATGTATCTCTGTGTGAGTCTACGGGTCTCTGTGTGAGTCTATGGGTCGCTCTGTGATTCTCTGTGTCTGTGTGAGTCTATGTATCTCTGTGTGAGTTTACGGATTTCTGTGTGAGTCTACATGTCTCTGTGTGAGTCTATGGATCTCTGTGTGAGTCTATGGGTCTATGTGTGAGTCTGTGTGTCTCTGTGTGAGTCTATGTATGTCTGTGTGAGTCTATGTATCTCTGTGTGAGTCTACGGGTCTCTGTGTGCGTCTACGGGTCTCTCTGTGATTCTCTGTATCGGTGTGAGTCTATGTATCTCTGTGTGAGTCTATGTATCTCTGTGTGAGTCTACATGTCTCTGTGTGCGTCTACGGGTCTCTGTGTGAGTCTATGTATCTCTGTGTGAGTCTATGTATCTCTGTGTGAGTCTACATGTCTCTGTGTGCGTCTACGGGTCTCTGTGTGAGTCTATGTATCTCTGTGTGAGTCTATGGGTCTCTGTGTGAGTCTACGGGTCTCTGTGTGAGTCTACGGGTCTCTGTGTGAACCTCTCTATCTCTGTGTGAGTCTACGGGTCTCTGTGTGAGTCTACAGATCTCTGTGTGAGTCTGTGGGTCTCTGGGTGAGTCTATGGGTCTCTGTGTGAGTCTACGGATTTCGGTGTGAGTCTATGGGTCTCTGTGTGGTCTATGGGTCTCTGTGTAAGTCTTCGGGTCTCTGTGTGAGTCTATGGGTCTCTGTGTGAGTCTATGGGTCTCTGTGTGGTCTGTGGGTCTCTGTGTAAGTCTTCGCGTCTCTGTGTGAGTCTACGGGTCTCTGTGTGAGTCTACGGGTCTCTGTGTGAGTCTAGGGGTCTCTGCTGTGTGAGTCTACGGGTCTCTGTGTGAGTCTACGGGTCTCTGCTGTGTGAGTCTACGGGTCTCTGTGTGCGTCTTCGGGTCTCTGTTTGATTCTCCCTCTCTCTGTGTGAGTCTACGGGTCTCTGTGTGAGTCTACAGATCTCTGTGTGAGTCTATGTATCTCTGTGTGAGTTTACGGATTTCTGTGTGAGTCTACATATCTCTGTGTGAGTCTATGGATCTCTGTGTGAGTCTATGGGTCTATGTGTGAGTCTGTGTGTCTCTGTGTGAGTCTATGTATCTCTGTGTGAGTCTATGTATCTCTGTGTGAGTCTACGGGTCTCTGTGTGCGTCTACGGGTCTCTCTGTGATTCTCTGTATCTGTGTGAGTCTATGTATCTCTGTGTGAGTCTATGTATCTCTGTGTGAGTCTACATGTCTCTGTGTGCGTCTACGGGTCTCTGTGTGAGTCTATGTATCTCTGTGTGAGTCTATGTATCTCTGTGTGAGTCTACATGTCTCTGTGTGCGTCTACGGGTCTCTGTGTGAGTCTATGTATCTCTGTGTGAGTCTATGGGTCTCTGTGTGAGTCTACGGGTCTCTGTGTGAGTCTACGGGTCTCTGTGTGAATCTCTCTATCTCTGTGTGAGTCTACGGGTCTCTGTGTGAGTCTACAGATCTCTGTGTGAGTCTATGGGTCTCTGGGTGAGTCTATGGTCTCTGTGTGAGTCTACGGATTTCTGTGTGAGTCTATGGGTCTCTGTGTGGTCTATGGGTCTCTGTGTAAGTCTTCGAGTCTCTGTGTGAGTCTATGGGTCTCTGTGTGAGTCTACGGGTCTCTGTGTGGTCTATGGGTCTCTGTGTAAGTCTTCGCGTCTCTGTGTGAGTCTATGGGTCTCTGTGTGAGTCTACGGGTCTCTGTGTGAGTCTACGGGTCTCTGTGTGAGTCTACAGGTCTCTGTGTGAGTCTACGGGTCTCTGTGTGAGTCTATGGGTCTCTGTGTGAGTCTACGGGTCTCTCTGTGATTATCTTTATCTGTGTGAGTCTATTTTTCTCTGTGTGAGTCTATGGATCTATGTGTAAGTCTATTGGTCTCTGTGTGAGTCTATGCATCTCTGTGTGAGTCTACGGGTCTCTGTGTGAGTCTACGGGTCTCTGTGTGAGTCTACGGCTCTCTGTGTGAGTCTACGGGTCTCTGTGTGAGTCTACGGGTCTTTGCTGTGTGAGTCTACGGGTCTCTGTGTGAGTCTACGGGTCTCTGCTGTGTGAGTCTACGGGTCTCTGTGTGAGTCTACGGGTCTCTGCTGTGTGAGTCTACGGGTCTCTGTGTGAGTCTATGGGTCTCTGTGTGAGTCTACGAGTCTCTGTGTGATTCCCTCACTCTCTGTGTGAGTCTATGGGTCTCTGTGTGAGTCTATGGGTCTCTGTGTGAGTCTACGGGTCTCTGTGTGAGGCTATGGGTCTCTCTAAGTCTACGGGTATCTGTGTGAGTCTACGGGTCTCTGCTGTGTGAGTCTACGGGTCTCTGCTGTGTGAGTCTACGGGTCTCTGTGTGTGTGTTGAATTACTCTCGCACCGTGCCCAATCAGAGGCGCGGCTGTCGGGAACTTAAACACGACGCTTCCTCTCTACCTTCCAGGGAGTCATTGGCTTGGAGGGCCAGCGTGAGGCTGCTGCCCGTGGACACGATGCTCTGCTTCCCCGTGGAGCCCAGGGGCGTCGAGCAGAGCAGGGCCAGACTCTCGGCGGCCAGCGAGGCTCCGTCGAGCACCTCCACGCTGTCGATGGCGCACGGCTCGGAGGCGCTCAGCCTGCCATCGTCAGCAAATAACGATTCACCGTGCGCAGGTCTGAACGTCGCACACGTAGGTAAGCAATGCAATTCAAACGAGTCTACAGGTCTCTGTGCGATTCTCTCTATCTCTATGTGAGTCTAAGCGTCTCTGTGTGAGTCTACGGGTATCTGTGTGAGTCTACGGGTCTCTGTGTGAGTCTACGGGTCTCTGTGTGAGTCTACGGGTCTCTCTGTGATTTTCTCTATCTCTGTGTGAGTCTACGGGTCTCTGTGTGAGTCTACGGGTCTCTGTGTGAGTCTACGGGTCTCTGTGTGAGTCTACGGGTCTCTCTGTGTGATTCTCTCTATCTCTGTGTGAGTCTACGGGTTTCTGTGTGAGTCTACGGGTCTCTGTGTGAGTCTACGGGTCTCTGTGTGAGTCTACGGGTCTCTGTGTGAGTCTACGGGTCTCTCTGTGTGATTCTCTCTATCTCTGTGTGAGTCTACGGGTTTCTGTGTGAGTCTACGGGTCTCTCACACAGAGAGGAAAAAAAGGCGTACAAGTAGTGCAAGAAACTTCCATTTCGATGTTTGATCCTAATAACAATCGTAACGCAATACAGAGTGAAATTTTAAGGCGCAAATCCGTACTAAATAAATAAATAACGGGCCAACTCTTTGGGTTTTTTCGGTAAAGTCACGCAGAAATAATACAAAATAAAATTAGCATACGAGGTTTCTATCGCAACACAAGCAATCAACATCAGGTAGAGGAAACACATAACCGCAGATATACCTGATGATGATTGCTTGGGTTGCGATCGAAACGTCGTATGCTATTATATCATTTTATTTTTTATTATTTCCACGTGACTTTACAGTAAAGAAAACAAAGAGTAATTCCTGCAGTCACAAAAGCGCCTAATCAAAATCGGGCCAAACCAAGCCCCTCTAAAACTTTTTAAAAACAATGCTACGTACAACAGCGTGACACTTTTCCCAACAAACGTCATTAAAACTTTACAATAGCGACGCACGCACACACACACATCACACACACACACACGCCACTAAACCAAGCGTCCTTCGCTAGATGCATAAGTCAATCCATAACAGCCGGATTAACAAGAGCAGAAGCAGCAGCGCAAATATAATCGGGGAGGGCAGAGAGGCGTTCAGGGCAGACGCGTGCATGCGGACGGACGGACGTGTGGGTTGGTGGGTGACCAAGATGATTAGATGTTCCGGTGAAAGATCAGGAGTACGTGTGTGTATGGATGGGGGGTTGGTGGGTGTGCTAACCAAGGTGGTTCAATGTCGCGATCGTGGCTCACCAATGCGATGCGCAAATTACGCCGGCTCACTCACTCACCTACTCACTCACTCACTGACTCACTCACTCACTCATCCACTCACTCACCGACTCACTCACTGACTCACTCACTCACTCACTGACTCACTCACTCACTGACTCACTCACTCATCCACTCACTCCCTCACTCACTGACTCACTCACTGACTCACTCACTGACTCACTCACTCATCCACTCACTCACCTACTCACTCACTGACTCACTCACTCACTGACTCACGCACTCACCGACTCACTCATCCACTCACTCACTCACTCACTGACTCACCCACTCACTGACTCACTCACTCACTGACTCACCCACTCACTGATTCACCCACTCACCGACTCACTCACTCACTAACTCACTCACTCACCGACTCACGCACTCACTGACTCACTCACTGACTCACTCACTAACTCACACACTCACTGACTCACTCACTCACCGACTCACGCACTCACTCGCTCACTCACTGACTCACTTACTCAATAACTCACCCACTCACCAACTCACGCACTCACTCACCGACTCACGTACTCACTGACTCACTCACCTACTCACTCACAAACTCACTCACTAACTCACCCACTCACTGACTCACCCACTCACTCACGCACTCACTCACCCACTCACTCACTCACACACTCACTGACTCACTCACTCACCTACTCACTCATCCACTCACTCACTGACTCACTCACTAACTCACACACTCACTGACTCACTCACTCACCTACTCACTCATCCACTCACTCACTGACTCACTCACTAACTCACGCACTCACTGACTCACTCACTCACTTACTCACTCATCCACTCACTCACTGACTCACTCACTAACTCACCCACCCACTGACTCACCTACTCACTCATCCACTCACTCACTGACGTTGATTCTAAATGTGGAGTGAAAAACCGGAGGACCTGGAAAAAATTCAACGCGACCACGTGGAGAGAGAGATATACGGTGGCGAGGAGATGTTCACTACCTCGCCCGGTATACAGGAGGTCGTGGGTTCCATCCAGACCCTGACGATGCCTGCTGCTGCTGTATATTTGGAGTCTGCGTCTCTCTCTCTCTCATCATCACGGTGGCTAGGAGATGTTAACTACCTCGCCTGGTCTACAGGAGGTCTATGTGGAGTCTGTGTCTCTCTCTCTCATCATCATCACGGTGGCTAGGAGATGTTGACTACCTCGCCTGGTATACAGGAGGTCGTGGGTTCCATCCCGACCCTGACAATGCCTGCTGCTGTATATTTGGAGTCTGCGTGTCTCTCTCTCTCTCATCATCACGGTGGCTAGGAGATGTTAACTTCCTCGACTGGTGTACAGGAGGTCTATGTGGAGTCTGTTTCTCTCTCTCATCATCATCACGGTGGCTAGGAGATGTTAACTTCCTCGACTGGTATACAGGAGGTCTATGTGGAGTCTGTGTCTCTCTCTCTCATCATCACGGTGGCTAGGAGATGTTAACTACCTCGCCTGGTATACAGGAGGTCGTGGATTCCATCCCGACCCTAACGATGCCTGCTGATGCTATATATTTGGAGTCTGCGTCTCTCTCTCTCTTATCATCACGGTGGCTAGGAGATGTTAACTACCTCGCCTGGTATACAGGAGGTCTACGTGGAGTCTGTGTCTCTCTCATCATCACGGTGGCTAGGAGATGTTAACTACCTCGCCTGGTCTACATGAGGTCGTGGGTTCCATCCTGACCCTAAAACCTGCTGCTGTATATTTGGAGTTTGCGTGTCTCTCTCTCTCATCATCACGGTGGCTAGGAGATGTTGACTACCTCGCCTGGTATACAGGAGGTCTATGTGGAGTCTGTGTCTCTCTCTCATCATCATCACGGTGGCTAGGAGATGTCAACTACCTCGCCTGGTATGCAGGAGGTCGTGGGTTCGATTCCGACCCTGACGATGCCTGCTGCTGCTGTATATGTGGAGTATGTGTCTCTCTCTCTCATCATCATCACGGTGGCTAGGAGATGTTGACTACCTCGCCTGGTATACAGGAGGTCGTGGGTTCCATCCCGACCCTGACAATGCCTGCTGCTGTATATTTGGAGTCTGCGTGTCTCTCTCTCTCATCATCATCACGGTGGCTAGGAGATGTTAACTTCCTCGACTGGTATACAGGAGGTCTATGTGGAGTCTGTGTCTCTCTCTCTCATCATCACGGTGGCTAGGAGATGTTAACTACCTCGCCTGGTATACAGGAGGTCGTGGATTCCATCCCGACCCTAACGATGCCTGCTGATGCTATATATTTGGAGTCTGCGTCTCTCTCTCTCTTATCATCACGGTGGCTAGGAGATGTTAACTACCTCGCCTGGTATACAGGAGGTCTACGTGGAGTCTGTGTCTCTCTCATCATCACGGTGGCTAGGAGATGTTAACTACCTCGCTTGGTTTACAGGAGGTCGTGGGTTGCATCCCGACCCTAACACCTGCTGCTGTATATTTGGAGTTTGCGTGTCTCTCTCATCATCACGGTGGCTAGGAGATGTTGACTACCTCGCCTGGTATACAGGAGGTCGTGGGTTCCATCCCGACCCTGACAATGCCTGATGCTGTATATTTGGAGTCTGCGTGTCTCTCTCTCTCATCATCATCACGGTGGCTAGGAGATGTTAACTACCTCGACTGGTGTACAGGAGGTCTATGTGGAGTCTGTGTCTCTCTCTCATCATCACGGTGGCTAGGAGATGTTAACTACCTCGCCTGGTATACAGGAGGTCGTGGATTCCATCCCGACCCTAACGATGCCTGCTGCTGCTATATATTTGGAGTCTGCGTCTCTCTCTCTCTTATCATCACGGTGGCTAGGAGATGTTAACTACTTCGCCTGGTCTACAGGAGGTCTATGTGGAGTCTGTGTCTCTCTCATCATCACGGTGGCTAGGAGAAGTTAACTACCTCGCTTGGTCTACAGGAGGTCGTGGGTTCCATCCCGACCCTAACACCTGCTGCTGTATATTTGGAGTTTGCGTGTCTCTCTCATCATCACGGTGGCTAGGAGATGTTAACTACCTCGCCTGGTATACAGGAGGTATATGTGGAGTCTGTGTCTCTCTCATCATCACGGTGGCTAGGAGATGTTAACTACCTCGCCTGGTATGCAGGAGGTCGTGGGTTCCATCCCGACCCTGAAGATGCCTGCTGCTGCTGCTGTATATTTGGAGTCTGCGTCTCTCTCTCATCATCATCTATGGGTCAGTATGGGTCTCTATGCGTTTCTATGGGTCTCTATGCGTCTATATGGGTCTCTATTGGTCTCTATGTATCTCTATGGGTCTCTATGTATCTCAATGCATCTCTATGTATATCTATGGGTCTCTATGGGACTCTATGTATCTCTATGGGTATCTACGTATCTCAATGCATCTCTATGCATATATATGGGGCTCTATGTATATATATGGATCTCTATGTATATCTATGGGTCTCTATGAATATATATGGGTCTGTATGGGTCTCTATGCGTCTCTATGGGTCTCTATTGGTCTCTATGTATCTCAATGGATCTCTATGGGTCTCTATGGGTCTCTATGTAAATCTATGGGTCTCTATGTATATCTATGGGGCTCTATGTATATCTATGGATCTCTATGTATATCTATGGGTCTCCATGAATATCTATGGGTGTGTATGGGTCTCTATGCGTCTCTATGAGTCTCTATTGGTCTATATGTAGCTCAATGGATCTCTATGGGTCTCTATGGGTCTCTATGTATCTCTATGGATCTCTATGTATCTCAATGGATCTCTATGAATATCTATGTGTCCCTATGGGTCTCTATGTATCTCAATGGATCTCTATGTATCTCTATGGGTCTCTATGTATATCTATGGGTCTCTATGGGTCTCTATGTATCTCAATGGATCTCTATGTATCTCTATGGGTCTCTATGGGTCTCTATGTATATATATATGGGTCTCTATCTATCTCTATGGATCTCTATGTATATTTATGGGTCTCTATGCATCTCTATGCGTCTCTATGGGTCTATATGCATATATATGGCTCTCTTTGTATCTCTATGTGTAGCTACGTATCTCTATGGGTCTCTATGGATCTATATGGGTCTCTATGTATATCTATGGGTCTCTATGGGTCTCTATGTATCTCAATGGATCTATATGAGTCTCTATGAGTGTCTGGGTCTTCATGGGTCTCTATGTATATCTATGTGTCTCTATATTTGTATCTATATGGGTATCTACGTATTTCTATGGGTCTCTATGTATCTCTGTGGGTCTCTATGCATCTCTATGGGTCTCTACGCATCTCTATGGGCCTCTATGCGTCTCTATGGGTCTCTATGCGTCTCTATGTGTCTCTATGAGTCTCTGTGCGTCTCTATGCATTTTCACTTATGTCTGTGGGTCTTTATGCATCTATATGGGTCTCTATGCGTCTCTGTGTGTCTCTATGAGTCTCTGTGTGTCTCTATCCGTCTCTGTGTGTCTCTATGAGTCTCTGTGTGTCTCTATGCATTTTCACTTATGTCTGTGGGTCTCTATGCGTCTGTATGGGTCTCTATGTGTCTCTGTGTGTCTCTATGAGTCTCTGTGCGTCTCTATGCATTTTCACTTATGTCTGTGGGTCTCTATGCATCTATATGGGTCTCTATGCGTCTCTGTGTGTCTCTATGAGTCTCTGTGCGTCTCTATGCATTTTCACTCATGTCTATGGGTCTCTATGCATCTATATGGGTCTCTATGCGTCTCTGTGTGTCTCTATGAGTCTCTGTGCGTCTCTATGCATTTTCACTCATGTCTTTGGGTCTCTATGCATCTATATGGGAATCGATGAGTCTCTGTGCGTCTCTATGCATTTTCACTTATGTCTGTGGGTCTCTATGCATCTATATGGGAATTGATGAGTCTCTGTGTGTCTCTATGAGTCTCTGTGCGTCTCTATGCATTTTCACTTATGTCTGTGGGTCTCTATGCATCTACATGGGTCTCTATGCATCTCTGTGTGTCTATATGAGTCTCTGTGCGTCTTTATGCATTTTCACTCATGTCTGTGGGTCTCTATGCATTAATTATACATCTACATAATTAATAGATTCACTCATGATTCATCGATTCACTAATAATTCGTCGATTCCCTCAGCATTCAATCATCATTCACTCATCACTCATCATTTACTCATCATTCACTCATCACTCATCATTCACTCATCATTCAATAATAACTAATCGTTCACTCATAATTAATCGATGCACTCATAATTCCTACAGAGCAGCAGGGGTGGTGTGGGGTGGGTGTCTTACCCTGCTGGTGAACATACAAATTGCAGGTTTCGTTTATCTCGGGGCTGCTGAGTGGGTGATGAGCGTGGGTGAGTGTGGGTGAGTGTGGGTGAGGAGCATGGGTGAGGGTGAGCATGGGTGAAGGTGAGCGTGGGTAAGGGTGTGGGTGAGCGTGGCTGAGGGTGTGGGTGAGCGTGGGTGAGGTTATGGGTGAGGAGCATGGGTGAGGGTGTGGGTTTTGGTGTGGGTGAGCGTGGCTGAGGGGGTGGGTGAGCGTGGGTGAGGTTATGTGTGAGGAGCATGGGTGAGGGTGTGGGTTTTGGTGTGGGTGAGTGTGGGTGAGCGTGGGTGAGTGTGAGTGTGGGTGAGGTTATGGGTGAGGAGCATGGGTGAGGGGGTGGGTGAGGAGCGTGGATGAGTATGGTTGAGGGTGTAGGTGAGTGTGGGTGAGGGTGTGGGTGAGTGTAGGTGAGCGTGGGTGAGCGTGGGTGAGGTTATGGGTGAGGAGCGTGAGTGAGGGTGTGGGTGAGTGTGGGTGAGCGTGGGTGCGGGTGTGGGTGAGCGTGGGTGAGTGTGGGTGAAGGTATGGGTGACCAATCGCTCTTTAATTTCATCAAAAAAGTAACCTGCAGCGCCACGCCTGTTACCATCATTAGGGGAAGGAACGGTGATCCAATCTCTGACCCCCAGGAACAGGTTTGAAGATTTGCTGAGCATTTCTGTGAGGTCCTGGGGGAGAAGAAATCTCTCAGCCTGGAAAACAACGTGTGACAAAGTGGGGATGACCCTGTCGAGGCTGCGGTGCCTCAAATATTGGAGGAAAAAGTCACCCCCTGTGAGTGGCTGGCTGAGGTGCCATCTTTTGAGGAAGTACTGAAGGCGATCCAGAGTCTGAGACCAGGAAAGGCAGCGGGCAGAGATGATCTCCCAAGCAAAATGCTGAGGGAGCGTGGCGTTTGTGCACAGACTGCCCTACATGACATCATAACAACAGTCTCTGGCAAGGATTATTCAACATCGCCTCGCCAGGCACGCTGAGGAGAGGCTTGCGGAGCCCCAATGCGGTTTCAGGAAAGGGCGGTCCTGCACAGATGCCATATTTTCTGTCCGTCTGCTACAGCAGAGTTGTAGGGAATTCCAACAAGACCTACATCTATGCTTTATTGACCTTGTCAAGGCCTATGATACCATGAGTAGGACTGGGCTCTGGGTTGTTCTTCGTGCTTTTGGAGTCCCTGACCTGCTGCTCACGATCATTAAGGACCTTCATGATGGTGAGCGGGCCCAGGTAAAACTACGTGGACGGGAGTCGGAGCCATTCCCTGTACACGTTGGGGTGCGACAGGGATGTCCTCTGGCTCCCACATTATTTAACATTTATTTCGACCACGTAGTTCGTGAAGCCTTCAAAGCTGTAGCGGATGAATTTCCATCTGATGCAGATACAATGGGAGGTTGATTGATGCCTGGGTGCGGTCAAAGGATGGCTGCTCCCTATTGCTCAATCACGTTATGTATGCCGATGATCTGCTAATTGCTGCTCACTCAGAGGAGGAGTTGGAGGCGCTGCTGCTAAACCTGGAGCTTGCCACTAAGAGGTGGGGACTTACCATCAGCCCCACCAAAACTAAGCACCTGCCTGGGTATTTTGTACCATCGGACACTCCACCCCCACAACTCCCAATTGGTGATAGGGGAGTTGTGGAGAGAGTGGAGAGTTTCCCATACCTGGGCAGTGTGCTTATGACTGGCTCCAGTTTAACAGCAGAGGTCTCACTCCGAATCAGTCGAGCGGCAATATCTTTTGATCAGTTGCGTAACGCTGTGTGGAAGCTACCTGGTCTGTCGCTCCGCATGAAGCTTCAGGTCTTCTCTGCCACGGTCATTCCTTCCCTTCTCTACGCATGCGATACGTGGACCCCCCTAATGGAACATCTTCGCCGGTTAGAAACATTTAGGCTGGCCTGCCTACAATCCATCCTGAGTTTAACCATGCTGGATTGTGTGAGGAGCTCACAAATCCTTGAAAAATCTGGACAAAGTCCCATCGGCGAGCTCCTCTGGCAGGCAACGCTGCGTTGGCTGGGTCATGTAGCCCGCATGCCCAGCCACCGCATGCCTAAACATCTTTTGTTCGGCCGGATCGAGGGGGCTAAATGGGCGCGGCACGGGCTAGAGAAGAGATGGAGTGATGTGGTACAGGAGGACGTGGAGCTGAGTGGACTTGCCGATGACTGGTACCGGCAGTGTCAAGATCGGCCTCAGTGGAGGAGGCTCGTGAAGGACGCTACTGGGCAGTTGGAGGTAGTCGCCCTCCAACAACAACGGAGGGCGGAGCAGCGACGCTCACAACAACGAGCGGAGCGCCAGTTGGCTGAAGCACAGCAAGTTGGCACAGTAGGGGGCACAGGTGGTGCATCAGCCAGTCATCTCAGTTATCTCAGTCAGTCAACCCGTGGCACTTGGGTCTGCCTCGTGACCTCCTGCCAGCGGGCGTTCGACACTTCACGTGGCCCCAACGTGCACATGGCCTGGCACAAGAGTCGTGGTGACATCACCACCACTTAGTGGCGAATGGTGGTTGTTGTTGAGTGTGGGTGAGGGTGTGGGTGAGCGTGGGTGAACGTGGATGAGGGTATGGGTGAGCGTGGGTGAGGGTGTGGGTGAGGGCGTGGGTGAGAGTGGGTGACGAGTGTGGGTGAGCACCCACCTCGTGCTAACGAAGCGAAGTTTGATGATGAAGGAGTAGCCGGTGGTGATGGTGAAGATGACCTCCCGTGAGGTCGTGTTGTCCGTGAACCCCGGGGAGCAGAAGTTTCCGCTCGTGCCGGAGAACGCTGCCGAGACAGAGACAGACGCAGAGAGACAGAGAGAGACATAGAGAGACAGAGAGACACAGAGACACAGAGAGATAGAGACAGAGAGATACACAGAGAGACAGAAAGACACAGAGAGAGAGACACACAGAGAGACGCAAAGATAGAGAGAGACACAGAGAGACAGAGAGACACAGAGAGACAGAGATAGACACAGAGATAGAGAGAGACTAAGAGAGACAGAGAGACGCAGAGAGACAGAGAGACACAGAGAGACAGAGAGATACAGAGAGAGACACACACAGAGAGACAGAGAGACACAGAGAGATAGAGAGATAAAGAGATAGAGACAAAGAGAGAGACAGAGACACAGAGAGACAGAGAGACACAGAGAGACAGAGAGACACAGAGAGACAGAGAGAGAGACAGAGAGAGACAGAGAAACAGAGAGGCACAGAGAGAGAGGCAGAGAGAGACAGAGAGAGATAGGCATAGAGACAGAATAACAACAACAAAATCCAGAAAAACGCATGTCAAAAATGTTACAAATTGATTCGCATTTTAATGAGGGAATTAAGTATTTGACCCCTCTGCAAAACATGACTTAGTACTTGGTGGCAAAACCCGTGTTGGCAATCACAGGGGTCAGACGTTTCTTGTAGTTGGCCACCAGGTTTGCACACATCTCAGGAGGGATTTTGTCCCACTCCTCTTTGCAGATCTTCTCCAAGTCATTAAAGTTTCGAGGCTGACGTTTGGCAACTCGAACCTTCAGCTCCCTCCACAGATTTTCCATGGGATTAAGGTCTGGAGACTTGCTAGGCCACTCCAGGACCTTAATGTGCTTCTTCTTGAGCCATTCCTTGGTTGCCTTGGCCATTGTCATGCTGGAATACCCATCCATGACTCTTTTCAATGCCCTGGCTGAGTGAAGGAGGTTCTCACCCAAGATTTGATGGTACATGGCCCCGTCCATCGTCCCTTTAATGCGGTGAAGTTGTCCTGTCCCCTTAGCAGAAAAACACCCCCAAAGCATAATGTTTCCACCTCCATGTTTGACGGTGGGGATGGTGTTCTTGGGGTCATAGGCAGCATTCCTCCTCCTCCTCCAAACACAGCGAGTTGAGTTGATGCCAAAGAGCTCCATTTTGGTCTCATCTGACCACAACACTCTCACCCAGGTGTCCTCTGAATCATTCAGATGTTCATTGGCAAACTTCAGACGGGCATGTATATGTGCTTTCTTGAGCAGGGGGACCTTGCGGGCGCTGCAGGATTTCAGTCCTTCACGGCGTAGTGTGTTACCAATTGTTTTCTTGGTAACTATGGTCCCAGCTGCCTTGCGATCATTGACAAGATCCTCCCTTGTAGTTCTGGGCTGATTCCTCACCGTTCTCATGATCATTGCAACTCCACGAGGTGAGATCTTGCATGGAGCACAAGGCCGAGGTTGATTGACAGTTCTTTTGTGTTTCTTCCATTTGCGAACAATCGCACCAACTGTTGTCACCTTAACACCAAGCTGCTTGGCAATGGTCTTGTAGCCCATTCCAGCCTTGTGTAGGTCTACAATCTTGTCCCTGACATCCATGGAGAGCTCTTTGGTCTTGGCCATGGTAGAGAGTTTGGAATCTGATTGACTGATTGATTCTGGGGTCAGGTGTATTTTATACAGGTAACAAGCTGAGATTAGGAGCACTCCCTTTAAGAGTGTGCTCCTAATCTCAGCTCGTTACCAGTATAAAAGACACCTGGGAGCCAGAAATTGTTCTGCTTGAGATGGGGTCAAATACTTTTTTCCCTCAATAAAATGCAAATGAATTTATAACATTATTGACATGCATTTTTCTGGATGTATTTGTTGTTATTCTGCCTCTCACTGTTCAAATTAACCTCCCATTAAAATGATAGACTGATCATTTCTTTGTCAGTGGGCAAACGTACAAAATCAGCAGGGGATCAAATACTTTTTTCCCTCACTGTATAGTGTAGTGTATAGTGTAGTGTTTAGTGAAGTGTATAATGTAGTGTATAGTGTAGTGTATAGTAGTGTATAATGCAGTGTATAGTGTAGTGTATAGTGTAGTGTGTAGTGTATAGTGTAGTAGTGTATAGTGTAGTGTATAGTAGTGTACAGTGTAGTGTATAGTGTAGTGTATAGTAGTGTACAGTGTAGTGTATAGTTGTGTATAGTGTAGTGTATAGTAGTGTAGTGTATAGTGTAGTGTATAGTAGTGTATAGTGGTGTAGTGTATAGTGTAGTGTATAGTAGTGTATAGTTTAGTGCAGGGGTCGGGAACCTTTTTGACTAAGAGAGCCATGAAAGCAAAAAAATTGGAAATTTATTTCAGTGAGAGCCATATAATATATTTTAAAAGTGAATTCAACTAAATGTCAGTATAATAAGCCTCTGAATTTATTCTTTTAAATAATGTTGTTATAACACTCACCATTAATGCGACTTCTGGTGCTGCATGGATTTGCTGATGTCTTTGTAGTCGGGTTGGTACTTGGTGAGGTTAAGCTTCATGCAAGCGTTGAGGCTTTCATCCGTTAAACGTGATCGTAGGTTGGACTTGATGTTTTTAAGATGTGAGAATGACTGCTCACATGCATACGTAGATCCAAACATGGTCAATACAGCAATACTCACACGCTGCAGTGTGTGGTATGTGACAGGAAGCGCGTTCCAAGTTTTGAGAATCAGCTGGTCTTCGGGTTGGAGTTTTTTCATTTCTGTCCACATGTTCTTGCTCGCCAACTCCGCTTTCTGTCGTGTAATTCTTTCCAAATCTTCATTCAGTGACTTGAACTTATTCACCCACATGTCTGAGGCCTTCAGGTCAGCCACTTCTGCTTCAAAATCTCTGACGGAGACACCAGGGATGTAATTCAGGTCGGCTGTGTTCAGTGAACACTCGTTTGGATGGGTGATGAACTTAAAAAGACGAGTGTGCTCACGAAATTCTCCAAAGCGTGCTTTGAAGGACTGTAGGAGACTGGATGTGCAGCCAGCTAGCTGGTGGAGATCAAGGTTTTGAATGGGCTCACTTGCTGTGCATGCATCTTTAAATTGGCTCAGTTTTTCAAAATGTAGTAAACGACCTGTTTCAAGATCCCTGATGAAAAGCTCCAGCTTGTTTTCAAAAGCAAATACAGCTTGTTGAAGGGATAACACTGTATTTCCAATGCCTTGCATTTTCACGTTGAGCTGGTTCAGATGTTCAGTCAGATCTACGAGATAGTAAAACTTGAGGAGCCACTCGGTGTCGGCTAGCTCAGGATGCCCGACGCCTTTCATTTCAAGGAAAGTCCGGATTTCGTTCAGGCAAGCCGCAAAACGGCTAAGCACCTTCCCTCTTGACAACCAACGCACATTGCTGTGCAAAAGCAGACCAGGATAGTTATTTACAACTTCATCCAGCAGTGTTTTAAACTGGCGATCATTTAAGGCTCGGGCAACAATAAAGTTGATCACACGAATGACCAGCGACATCACTTCGCCAAACTGCCTGTCACACATCTGAGCACAAAGTGCCTCCTGGTGTATAATGCAATGGAAACTTAGGATGGGTCTATTTTCATGTTCACGGAGAAGCGCCACAAATCCTTTGTTTTCCCCACCATACACGGAGCACCATCAGTACACACTGAGAGAAGTTTATCCATAGGTAGACTTTTTTCTTGAGCAAACTCCATGAAAGACTTGAATAAATCCTCACCTCTTGTGGACCCTTTTAATGGCAGAACAGCAAGACTTTCTTCGCGCAGTGTGTCACCAACAGCATATCTTGCAATCACACTGAACTGCGACAAATGGCTCACGTCTGTTGACTCATCCAAAGCCAGAGAAAAGAACGGCGCTGCATTTATGTCCTTCACTTGCGTTTCCTCCACTTTGTTTGCCATCACGATGGTACGATCATGAACAGTTCTTGCCGACAGAGGCATGTCTTGTATCCGTTTGATTATCTTGTCTTTGTTCGGAAGATCATCAAAAAGTTCATTGGCTACATCCAGCATGAACGTTTTAGCATACTCGCCATCTGTGAATGGTTTTCCGTTCCTCACTATTGCTAAAGAACCAGCAAAGCTAGCCGAATTATAGTCACCTTGCCGGGTCCATACGCAGAGTTGCTGCTGGCTAGCTTGCACCCTGCTCAGAAGCTCTTGGCACGCTTTCTTTCTGCTGTCTCCCGCAGGGTATTTTGATGCAAAGGTAGCGTGGCGCGTGTCGAAGTGCCGCTTTACATTCGACCGTTTCAACGATGTAATTTTGTCATTGCAAATTAGACACACCGCAGAACCCGCTCTCTCCACAAAGGCGAATTCTTCGGTCCATTCGTCCTGAAATGTACGATACTCGTCGTCTTTTTTTCTTTTCGCCATCTTCTTCGTCGAAGGGTTAGCTTTGAGCTAATGACCGAGCAGACGCAGTCTCAGACTGATTCAAAAGGGGGCGTTTACCTGTTTTACCCAGCAACGGCAAACGTAGGCCAGTATCATCCAATTAAAATAATGGACAATTGCTCCTGCAGCCCTGAACAGGACATGCGCAGTGAAAAATCGATGGATGGATTAAAACAAGTGAGAATATTTTGTTTTATCTGCGAGCCATATGCAATCATCAAAAGAGCCACATCTGGCTCGCGAGCCATAGGTTCCCGACCCCTGGTTTAGTGTATAGTGTGTAGTGTACAGTGTAGTGTATAGTGTAGTGTATAGTGGTATTCGTAGCTTAGTGTATAGTGCAGTGTATAGTGTAGTGTATAGTGTAGTGTATAGTAGTGTAGAGTGTAGTGTATAGTAGTATATTGTATAGTGTAGTGTGGAGTGTAGTGTACAGTGTTGTGTATAGTGTAGTGTAAAGTGTAGTGTATAGTGTAGTGTATAGTGTAGTGTATAGTAGTGTATAGTAGTGTAGTTTATAGTGGTGTAGTGTAGTGTATAGTGTAATGTATAGTGTAGTGTATAGTGTAGTGTATAGTGTAGTATATAGTAGTATATTGTATAGTGTAGTGTGTAGTGTAGTGTACAGTGTTGTGTATAGTGTAGTGTAAAGTGTAGTGTATAGTGTAGTATATAGTGTAGTGTATAGGGTACTGTATAGTGTATAGTGTAGTGTATAGTGTAGTGTATAGTAGTATATTGTATAGTGTAGTGTGTAGTGTAGTGTACAGTGTTGTGTATAGTGTAATGTAAAGTGTAATGTATAGTGTATAGTAGTGTAGTTTATAGTGGTGTAGTGTGTAGTGTAGTGTAGTGTATAGAGTAGTGTATAGTGTAGTGTATAGTGTAGTGTATAGTAGTGTATAGTGGTGTAGTGTAGTGTATAGTGTAGTGTATAGTGTAGTGTATAGTGTAAGGTGTAGTGTAGTGTATAGTGTAGTGTATAGTGTAGTGTATAGTAGTGTATAGTAGTGTAGTTTATAGTGGTGTAGTGTAGTGTATAGTGTAGTGTATAGTGTAGTGTATAGTGTAGTGTATAGTAGTGTATAGTGTAGTGTATAGTGTAGTTTATAGTAGTGTAGTGTATAGTGCAGTGTATACTGTAGTGTATAGTGTAGTGTATAGTGTAGTGTATAGTGTAGCGTGTACATTGCACCGCTGCACGTAGCCACACTGTGTCTAACCGCGGGGGTGGGGGGGGTGATAGAAGACCAACATCCACTCACGGATATTGTAGCTCGTGGGCACTTGCGACGGAGGAGCACTCGTTCTCGTCGTCGGTGACATCATCGGTGATGTCGTCGATGACGTCATCGGTGACGTCGTCGGTGACGTCGTCGGCGGCAGAGGCGTCGTAGCAACGGTCGGAAATCCTGAAGCAACCGATTTTAAAAATAGATATATTTTAGCAAACAGAACGATGTGCGCATTCCATTTCAGCAACGACCACAGAATGGGAACCTTCATTAAGGCTTTCAGGAGGAATGCGATGAGCTTCGAAGCTCTTTTTCACCGATGTCCAGTGTAGTGTATTACAATGTAATGCCTCGTGTATAGTAGCGCGGTGTTTCATAGCGTCGTGTATTGCAGCGTAGCGTATAGTGCTGTACGTATGTAATGTGTACCCCCAGGGGTCTGTGTACCCCTAGGGGTCTGTGCACCCCTAGGGGTCTGTGTACCCCCAGGGGTCTGCGTACCCCCAGGGGTCTGTGTACCCCCTAGGGGTCTGTGTACCCCCAGGGGTCTGTGTACCCCCTAGGGGTCTGCGTACCCCCAGGGTTCTGCGTACCCTCTAGGGGGTCTGCGTATCCCCTAGGGGTCTGCGTACCCCCAGGGGTCTGTGTACCCCCAGGGGTCTGCGTACCACCAGGGGTCTGTGTACCCCCAGGGGTCTGTGTACCCCCTAGGGGTCTGTGTACCCCCAGGGGTCTGTGTACCCCCTAGGGGGTCTGTGTACCTCCAGGGGGTCTGTGTACCCCCTAGGGGTCTGTGTACCCCCAGGGGTCTGTGTACCCCTGGGGGTCTGTGTACCCCCAGGGGTCTGTGTACCCCTGGGGGTCTGTGTACCCCTAGGGGTTTGTGTACCCCCTAGGGGTCTGTGTACTCGCTAGGGGTCTGTGTACCCCCTAGGGGGTTTGAGTACCCCCAGGGGTCTGCGTACCCTATAGGGGGTCTGTGTACCCCTAGGGGTCTGTGTACCCCCAGGGGTCTGTGTACCCCCTAGGGCAGGGGTCGGGAACCTTTTTGACTAAGAGAGCCATGAAAGCAAAAAAATTGGAAATTTATTTCAGTGAGAGCCATATAATATATTTTAAAAGTGAATTCAACTAAATGTCAGTATAATAAGCCTCTGAATTTATTCTTTTAAATAATGTTGTTATAACACTCACCATTAATGCGACTTCTGGTGCTGCATGGATTTGCTGATGTCTTTGTAGTCGGGTTGGTACTTGGTGAGGTTAAGCTTCATGCAAGCGTTGAGGCTTTCATCCGTTAAACGTGATCGTAGGTTGGACTTGATGTTTTTAAGATGTGAGAATGACTGCTCACATGCATACGTAGATCCAAACATGGTCAATACAGCAATACTCACACGCTGCAGTGTGTGGTATGTGACAGGAAGCGCGTTCCAAGTTTTGAGAATCAGCTGGTCTTCGGGTTGGAGTTTTTTAATTTCTGTCCACATGTTCTTGCTCGCCAACTCCGCTTTCTGTCGTGTGATTCTTTCCAAATCTTCATTCAGTGACTTGAACTTATTCACCCACATGTCTGAGGCCTTCAGGTCAGCCACTTCTGCTTCAAAATCTCTGACGGAGACACCAGGGATGTAATTCAGGTCGGCTGTGTTCAGTGAACACTCGTTTGGATGGGTGATTAACTTAAAAAGACGAGTGTGCTCACGAAATTCTCCAAAGCGTGCTTTGAAGGACTGTAGGAGACTGGATGTGCAGCCAGCTAGCTGGTGGAGATCAAGGTTTTGAATGGGCTCACTTGCTGTGCATGCATCTTTAAATTGGCTCAGTTTTTCAAAATGTAGTAAACGACCTGTTTCAAGATCCCTGATGAAAAGCTCCAGCTTGTTTTCAAAAGCAAATACAGCTTGTTGAAGGGATAACACTGTATTTCCAATGCCTTGCATTTTCACGTTGAGCTGGTTCAGATGTTCAGTCAGATCTACGAGATAGTAAAACTTGAGGAGCCACTCGGTGTCGGCTAGCTCAGGATGCCCGACGCCTTTCATTTCAAGGAAAGTCCGGATTTCGTTCAGGCAAGCCGCAAAACGGCTAAGCACCTTCCCTCTTGACAACCAACGCACATTGCTGTGCAAAAGCAGACCAGGATAGTTATTTACAACTTCATCCAGCAGTGTTTTAAACTGGCGATCATTTAAGGCTCGGGCAACAATAAAGTTGATCACACGAATGACCAGCGACATCACTTCGCCAAACTGCCTGTCACACATCTGAGCACAAAGTGCCTCCTGGTGTATAATGCAATGGAAACTTAGGATGGGTCTATTTTCATGTTCACGGAGAAGCGCCACAAATCCTTTGTTTTCCCCACCATACACGGAGCACCATCAGTACACACTGAGAGAAGTTTATCCATAGGTAGACTTTTTTCTTGAACAAACTCCATGAAAGACTTGAATAAATCCTCACCTCTTGTGGACCCTTTTAATGGCAGAACAGCAAGACTTTCTTCGCGCAGTGTGTCACCAACAGCATATCTTGCAATCACACTGAACTGCGACAAATGGCTCACGTCTGTTGACTCATCCAAAGCCAGAGAAAAGAACGGCGCTGCATTTATGTCCTTCACTTGCGTTTCCTCCACTTTGTTTGCCATCACGATGGTACGATCATGAACAGTTCTTGCCGACAGAGGCATGTCTTGTATCCGTTTGATTATCTTGTCTTTGTTCGGAAGATCATCAAAAAGTTCATTGGCTACATCCAGCATGAACGTTTTAGCATACTCGCCATCTGTGAATGGTTTTCCGTTCCTCACTATTGCTAAAGAACCAGCAAAGCTAGCCGAATTATAGTCACCTTGCCGGGTCCATACGCAGAGTTGCTGCTGGCTAGCTTGCACCCTGCTCAGAAGCTCTTGGCACGCTTTCTTTCTGCTGTCTCCCGCAGGGTATTTTGATGCAAAGGTAGCGTGGCGCGTGTCGAAGTGCCGCTTTACATTCGACCGTTTCAACGATGTAATTTTGTCATTGCAAATTAGACACACCGCAGAACCCGCTCTCTCCACAAAGGCGAATTCTTCGGTCCATTCGTCCTGAAATGTACGATACTCGTCGTCTTTTTTTCTTTTCGCCATCTTCTTCGTCGAAGGGTTAGCTTTGAGCTAATGACCGAGCAGACGCAGTCTCAGACTGATTCAAAAGGGGGCGTTTACCTGTTTTACCCAGCAACGGCAAACGTAGGCCAGTATCATCCAATTAAAATAATGGACAATTGCTCCTGCAGCCCTGAACAGGACATGCGCAGTGAAAAATCGATGGATGGATTAAAACAAGTGAGAATATTTTGTTTTATCTGCGAGCCATATGCAATCATCAAAAGAGCCACATCTGGCTCGCGAGCCATAGGTTCCCGACCCCTGGTTTAGTGTATAGTGTGTAGTGTATAGTGTAGTGTATATTGTAGTGTATAGTGGTATTCGTAGCTTAGTGTATAGTGCAGTGTATAGTGTAGTGTATAGTGTAGTGTATAGTAGTGTAGAGTGTAGTGTATAGTAGTATATTGTATAGTGTAGTGTGGAGTGTAGTGTACAGTGTTGTGTATAGTGTAGTGTAAAGTGTAGTGTATAGTGTAGTGTATAGTGTAGTGTATAGTAGTGTATAGTAGTGTAGTTTATAGTGGTGTAGTGTAGTGTATAGTGTAATGTATAGTGTAGTGTATAGTGTAGTGTATAGTGTAGTATATAGTAGTATATTGTATAGTGTAGTGTGTAGTGTAGTGTACAGTGTTGTGTATAGTGTAGTGTAAAGTGTAGTGTATAGTGTAGTATATAGTGTAGTGTATAGGGTACTGTATAGTGTATAGTGTAGTGTATAGTGTAGTGTATAGTAGTATATTGTATAGTGTAGTGTGTAGTGTAGTGTACAGTGTTGTGTATAGTGTAATGTAAAGTGTAATGTATAGTGTATAGTAGTGTAGTTTATAGTGGTGTAGTGTGTAGTGTAGTGTAGTGTATAGAGTAGTGTATAGTGTAGTGTATAGTGTAGTGTATAGTAGTGTATAGTGGTGTAGTGTAGTGTATAGTGTAGTGTATAGTGTAGTGTATAGTGTAAGGTGTAGTGTAGTGTATAGTGTAGTGTATAGTGTAGTGTATAGTAGTGTATAGTAGTGTAGTTTATAGTGGTGTAGTGTAGTGTATAGTGTAGTGTATAGTGTAGTGTATAGTGTAGTGTATAGTAGTGTATAGTGTAGTGTATAGTGTAGTTTATAGTAGTGTAGTGTATAGTGCAGTGTATACTGTAGTGTATAGTGTAGTGTATAGTGTAGTGTATAGTGTAGCGTGTACATTGCACCGCTGCACGTAGCCACACTGTGTCTAACCGCGGGGGTGGGGGGGGTGATAGAAGACCAACATCCACTCACGGATATTGTAGCTCGTGGGCACTTGCGACGGAGGAGCACTCGTTCTCGTCGTCGGTGACATCATCGGTGACGTCGTCGATGACGTCATCGGTGACGTCGTCGGTGACGTCGTCGGCGGCAGAGGCGTCGTAGCAACGGTCGGAAATCCTGAAGCAACCGATTTTAAAAATAGATATATTTTAGCAAACAGAACGATGTGCGCATTCCATTTCAGCAACGACCACAGAATGGGAACCTTCATTAAGGCTTTCAGGAGGAATGCGATGAGCTTCGAAGCTCTTTTTCACCGATGTCCAGTGTAGTGTATTACAATGTAATGCCTCGTGTATAGTAGCGCGGTGTTTCATAGCGTCGTGTATTGCAGCGTAGCGTATAGTGCTGTACGTATGTAATGTGTACCCCCAGGGGTCTGTGTACCCCTAGGGGTCTGTGCACCCCTAGGGGTCTGTGTACCCCCAGGGGTCTGCGTACCCCCAGGGGTCTGTGTACCCCCTAGGGGTCTGTGTACCCCCAGGGGTCTGTGTACCCCCTAGGGGTCTGCGTACCCCCAGGGTTCTGCGTACCCTCTAGGGGGTCTGCGTATCCCCTAGGGGTCTGCGTACCCCCAGGGGTCTGTGTACCCCCAGGGGTCTGCGTACCACCAGGGGTCTGTGTACCCCCAGGGGTCTGTGTACCCCCTAGGGGTCTGTGTACCCCCAGGGGTCTGTGTACCCCCTAGGGGGTCTGTGTACCTCCAGGGGGTCTGTGTACCCCCTAGGGGTCTGTGTACCCCCAGGGGTCTGTGTACCCCTGGGGGTCTGTGTACCCCCAGGGGTCTGTGTACCCCTGGGGGTCTGTGTACCCCTAGGGGTTTGTGTACCCCCTAGGGGTCTGTGTACTCGCTAGGGGTCTGTGTACCCCCTAGGGGGTTTGAGTACCCCCAGGGGTCTGCGTACCCTATAGGGGGTCTGTGTACCCCTAGGGGTCTGTGTACCCCCAGGGGTCTGTGTACCCCCTAGGGCAGGGGTCGGGAACCTTTTTGACTAAGAGAGCCATGAAAGCAAAAAAATTGGAAATTTATTTCAGTGAGAGCTATATAATATATTTTAAAAGTGAATTCAACTAAATGTCAGTATAATAAGCCTCTGAATTTATTCTTTTAAATAATGTTGTTATAACACTCACCATTAATGCGACTTCTGGTGCTGCATGGATTTGCTGATGTCTTTGTAGTCGGGTTGGTACTTGGTGAGGTTAAGCTTCATGCAAGCGTTGAGGCTTTCATCCGTTAAACGTGATCGTAGGTTGGACTTGATGTTTTTAAGATGTGAGAATGACTGCTCACATGCATACGTAGATCCAAACATGGTCAATACAGCAATACTCACACGCTGCAGTGTGTGGTATGTGACAGGAAGCGCGTTCCAAGTTTTGAGAATCAGCTGGTCTTCGGGTTGGAGTTTTTTCATTTCTGTCCACATGTTCTTGCTCGCCAACTCCGCTTTCTGTCGTGTGATTCTTTCCAAATCTTCATTCAGTGACTTGAACTTATTCACCCACATGTCTGAGGCCTTCAGGTCAGCCACTTCTGCTTCAAAATCTCTGACGGAGACACCAGGGATGTAATTCAGGTCGGCTGTGTTCAGTGAACACTCGTTTGGATGGGTGATGAACTTAAAAAGACGAGTGTGCTCACGAAATTCTCCAAAGCGTGCTTTGAAGGACTGTAGGAGACTGGATGTGCAGCCAGCTAGCTGGTGGAGATCAAGGTTTTGAATGGGCTCACTTGCTGTGCATGCATCTTTAAATTGGCTCAGTTTTTCAAAATGTAGTAAACGACCTGTTTCAAGATCCCTGATGAAAAGCTCCAGCTTGTTTTCAAAAGCAAATACAGCTTGTTGAAGGGATAACACTGTATTTCCAATGCCTTGCATTTTCACGTTGAGCTGGTTCAGATGTTCAGTCAGATCTACGAGATAGTAAAACTTGAGGAGCCACTCGGTGTCGGCTAGCTCAGGATGCCCGACGCCTTTCATTTCAAGGAAAGTCCGGATTTCGTTCAGGCAAGCCGCAAAACGGCTAAGCACCTTCCCTCTTGACAACCAACGCACATTGCTGTGCAAAAGCAGACCAGGATAGTTATTTACAACTTCATCCAGCAGTGTTTTAAACTGGCGATCATTTAAGGCTCGGGCAACAATAAAGTTGATCACACGAATGACCAGCGACATCACTTCGCCAAACTGCCTGTCACACATCTGAGCACAAAGTGCCTCCTGGTGTATAATGCAATGGAAACTTAGGATGGGTCTATTTTCATGTTCACGGAGAAGCGCCACAAATCCTTTGTTTTCCCCACCATACACGGAGCACCATCAGTACACACTGAGAGAAGTTTATCCATAGGTAGACTTTTTTCTTGAACAAACTCCATGAAAGACTTGAATAAATCCTCACCTCTTGTGGACCCTTTTAATGGCAGAACAGCAAGACTTTCTTCGCGCAGTGTGTCACCAACAGCATATCTTGCAATCACACTGAACTGCGACAAATGGCTCACGTCTGTTGACTCATCCAAAGCCAGAGAAAAGAACGGCGCTGCATTTATGTCCTTCACTTGCGTTTCCTCCACTTTGTTTGCCATCACGATGGTACGATCATGAACAGTTCTTGCCGACAGAGGCATGTCTTGTATCCGTTTGATTATCTTGTCTTTGTTCGGAAGATCATCAAAAAGTTCATTGGCTACATCCAGCATGAACGTTTTAGCATACTCGCCATCTGTGAATGGTTTTCCGTTCCTCACTATTGCTAAAGAACCAGCAAAGCTAGCCGAATTATAGTCACCTTGCCGGGTCCATACGCAGAGTTGCTGCTGGCTAGCTTGCACCCTGCTCAGAAGCTCTTGGCACGCTTTCTTTCTGCTGTCTCCCGCAGGGTATTTTGATGCAAAGGTAGCGTGGCGCGTGTCGAAGTGCCGCTTTACATTCGACCGTTTCAACGATGTAATTTTGTCATTGCAAATTAGACACACCGCAGAACCCGCTCTCTCCACAAAGGCGAATTCTTCGGTCCATTCGTCCTGAAATGTACGATACTCGTCGTCTTTTTTTCTTTTCGCCATCTTCTTCGTCGAAGGGTTAGCTTTGAGCTAATGACCGAGCAGACGCAGTCTCAGACTGATTCAAAAGGGGGCGTTTACCTGTTTTACCCAGCAACGGCAAACGTAGGCCAGTATCATCCAATTAAAATAATGGACAATTGCTCCTGCAGCCCTGAACAGGACATGCGCAGTGAAAAATCGATGGATGGATTAAAACAAGTGAGAATATTTTGTTTTATCTGCGAGCCATATGCAATCATCAAAAGAGCCACATCTGGCTCGCGAGCCATAGGTTCCCGACCCCTGCCCTAGGGGTCTGTGTACCCCCAGGGGTCTGTGTACCCCTAGGGGTCTGTGTACCCCCAGGGGTCTGTGTACCCTCAGGTGTCTGTGTACCCCCTAGGGGGTCTGCGTACTCCCCAGGGGGTCTGTGTACCCCCAGGGGTCTGCGTACCCCCAGGGGTCTGTGCACACCTAGGGGTCTGCGTACCCCTAGGGGTCTGTGTACCCCCAGGGGTCTGTGTACCCCCAGGGGGTCTGCGTACCCCTAGGGGTCTGTGTACCCCCAGGGGTCTGCGTACCCCCAGGGGTCTGTGTACCCCAGGGGGTCTGTGTACCCCCTAGGGGTCTGTGTACCCTTAGGGGGTCTCCGGTCTGTGTAGCCCTAGGGGTCTGCGTACACCTAGGGGTCTCCGGTCTGCGTACCCCCTAGGGGTCTGTGTACCCCCAGGGGTCTGTGTACCTCCTAGGGGTCTGTGTACCCCCAGGGGTCTGTGTACCCCCTAGGGGTCTGTGTACCCCCTAGGGGTCTGTGTACCCCTTAGGGGTCTGTGTACCCCTTAGGGGTCTGTGTACCCCTTAGGGGTCTGCGTACCACTGCTAGTCTATGGCACACCGCCGAGACGTCTGTAAGAAAGTGTTGGGCAGGCCTCACGACTTGTCCTACATTGAGGGCAGTGCATAATCAGATGTTTGGATCAGAATCGGAGCATTTATAGAATCCGAAGAGCTGTAAAGCCCTTTTGTCACCGATGTCCAGTTCAGGGGCCATGGGGTAAGGACGTTACAACAACAACATGCAGTTCAATTTTGATTTAAAGCTTTCGTGACTGCAGTAATTTATATTCTTAGCTCTTTCGGTAAAGTCACGTTGAAGTGAAACAATAAAATAATAAAATATATATTGCATTTTTTATTGTTTTATATATATTTTATTATTTTATTGTTTACCTTCAACGTGACTTTACCGAAAGAGCTAAGGATATAAGGGTTTTCACGCAAACAGAATGCGGCCAAGTCGTTACTCGCACAGCGCGATAACCGGTTGTGTGTTCGAGAGCCAAGCGACAACGTTTACAAACCGAGTAACGACGTTTCGCCAGTGATTGCAACCAGCTTCATCAGGCGACAGCCAGATCCGTGGAGAAGCCCACCGGTTTCGTCGCTTAAAAATGACGACGACAATGTACGTTGAATTTTGATTCTAAAGCTTTCGTGACTGCGGTAATTCATATTCTTAGCTCTTTCGCTAAAGTCACGTTGAAGGGAAACAATAAAATAATAAAATATATAAAACAATAAAAATTCTCACGACGTTTCATTTTTATTATTTTATTATTTCCCTTCTACGTGGTGATGACTTTACCGAAAGAACCAAGAATATGAATCCCTGCATTCACGAAAGCTTTAAATCTAATAACTTAACAATAACCAAATGTTTATCATTCAGTCTTATCACTTTACTACCAAACACACACAAATATGCATCCTTGTACTGGCTGTGAAAGGCTGTGGGTTTTAAGTTAATGTAACAACTTAACAAGATCGACAATCGAGGATTTTGGGTTAGATCGTGTAAATACAAAATGTTGTGTCGTGTCAACGTTTGCATGACAAACCCTTCCTGATTGTAAATATTGTAGTGGGTTTACTCTCCAACACACACACACACACAGGTTAGTGAACAACTAAAAAACTAATTGTCACGTTCTGTTTACTTGACAAACCCTTCCTAATTGTAAATATTGTAGTGGGTTTACTCTCCAACAAACACACACACACAGTTTAGTGAAGAACTAAGAAACTTATTGTCACGTTCTGTTTACTTGACAAACCCTTCCTGATTGTAAATGTTGTAGTGGGTTTACTCTCAAACACGAACACACAGGTTAGTGAAGAACTAATAAACTAATTGTCACGTTCTGTTTACTTGACAAACCCTTCCTGATTGTAAATATTGAAGTGGGTTTACTCTCCAACACACACACACAGGTTAATGAAGAACTAATAAACTAATTGTCACGTTCTATTTACTTAACGAACCCTTCCTGATTGTAAATATTGAAGTGGGTTTACTCTCCAACACACACAGATTAGTGAACAACTAAGAAACTTATTGTCACGTTCTGTTTACTTGACAAACCCTTCCTAATTTTAAATATTGTAGTGGGTTTACTCTCCAACACACACACAGGTTAGTGAAGAACTAATAAACTAATTGTCACGTTCTGTTTACTTGACAAACCCTTCCTGATTGTAAATGTTGAAGTGGGTTTACTCTCCAACACACACACACAGGTTAGTGGAGAACTAAGAAACATATTGTCACGTTCTGTGTACTTGACAAATCCTTCTTAATTGTAAATATTGATGTGGGTTTACTCTCCAACACACACACACACAGGTTAGTGAACAACTAAGAAACTAATTGTCACATTCTGTTTGCTTGACAAACCCTTCCTGATTGTAAATATTGAAGTGGGTTTACTCTCCAACACACACACACACACACAGGTTAGTGAACAACTAAGAAACTTATTGTCACGTTCTGTTTAATTGACAAACCATTCCTGATTGTAAATATTGTAGTGGGTTTACTCTCCAACACACACACACACACAGGTTAGTGAAGGACTAGGAAACTAATTGTCACGTTCTGTTTACTAGACAAACCCTTCCTGATTGTAAATATTGAAGTGGGTTTACTCTCCAACACACACACACACACAGGTTAGTGAAGAACTAAGGAACTAATTGTCACGTTCTATTTACTTGACAAACCCTTCCTGATTGTAAATATTGTAGTGGGTTTACTCTCCAACACACACACACACACAGGTTAGTGAACAACTAAGAAACTTATTGTCACGTTCTGTTTACTTGGCAAACCCTTCCTAATTGTAAATATTGAAGTGGGTTTACTCTCCAACACACAAACGCACACAGGGTAGTGAACAACTAAGAAACTAAATGTCACGTTCTGTTTACTTGACAAACCCTTCCTGATTGTAAATATTGTAGTGGGTTTACTCTCCTACACACACACTGGTTAATGAAGAACTAATAAACTAATTGTCACGTTCTATTTACTTAACGAACCCTTCCTGATTGTAAATATTGAAGTGGGTTTACTCTCCAACACACACAGGTTAGTGAACAACTAAGAAACTTATTGTCACGTTCTGTTTACTTGACAAACCCTTCCTAATTTTAAATATTGTAGTGGGTTTACTCTCCAACACACACACACACAGGTTAGTGAAGAACTAATAAACTAATTGTCACGTTCTGTTTACTTGACAAACCCTTCCTGATTGTAAATATTGAAGTGGGTTTACTCTCCAACACACACACAGGTTAGTGGAGAACTAAGAAACTTATTGTCACGTTCTGTGTACTTGACAAATCTTTCCTAATTGTAAATATTGATGTGGGTTTTTCTCTCCAACACACACACACAGGTTAGTGAACAACTAAGAAACTAATTGTCACATTCTGTTTGCTTGACAAACCCTTCCTGATTGTAAATATTGAAGTGGGTTTACTCTCCAACACACACACACACAGGTTAGTGAACAACTAAGAAACTTATTGTCACGTTCTGTTTAATTGACAAACCCTTCCTGATTGTAAATATTGTAGTGGGTTTACTCTCCAACACACACACACACACAGGTTAGTGAAGGACTAGGAAACTAATTGTCACGTTCTGTTTACTAGACAAACCCTTCCTGATTGTAAATATTGAAGTGGGTTTACTCTCCAACACACACACACACAGGTTAGTGAAGAACTAAGGAACTAATTGTCACGTTCTATTTACTTGACAAACCCTTCCTGATTGTAAATATTGTAGTGGGTTTACTCTCCAACACACACACACACACAGGTTAGTGAACAACTAAGAAACTTATTGTCACGTTCTGTTTAATTGACAAACCCTTCCTGATTGTAAATATTGTAGTGAGTTTACTCTCCAACACACACACACACACAGGTTAGTGAAGAACTAAGGAACTAATTGTCACGTTCTATTTACTTGACAAACCCTTCCTGATTGTAAATATTGTAGTGGGTTTACTCTCCAACACACACACACAGGTTAGTGAACAACTAAGAAACTTATTGTCACGTTCTGTTTACTTGGCACACCCTTCCTAATTGTAAATATTGAAGTGGGTTTACTCTCCAACACACAAACGCACGCAGGTTAGTGAACAACTAAGAAACTAAATGTCACGTTCTGTTTACTTGACAAACCCTTCCTGATTGTAAATATTGTAGTGGGTTTACTCTCCTACACACACACTGGTTAATGAAGAACTAATAAACTAATTGTCACGTTCTATTTACTTAACGAACCCTTCCTGATTGTAAATATTGAAGTGGGTTTACTCTCCAACACACACAGGTTAGTGAACAACTAAGAAACTTATTGTCACGTTCTGTTTACTTGACAAACCCTTCCTAATTTTAAATATTGTAGTGGGTTTACTCTCCAACACACACACAGGTTAGTGAAGAACTAATAAACTAATTGTCACGTTCTGTTTACTTGACAAACCCTTCCTGATTGTAAATGTTGAAGTGGGTTTACTCTCCAACACACACACACAGGTTAGTGGAGAACTAAGAAACATATTGTCACGTTCTGTGTACTTGACAAATCCTTCCTAATTGTAAATATTGATGTGGGTTTACTCTCCAACACACACACACACAGGTTAGTGAACAACTAAGAAACTAATTGTCACATTCTGTTTGCTTGACAAACCCTTCCTGATTGTAAATATTGAAGTGGGTTTACTCTCCAACACACACACACACACAGGTTAGTGAACAACTAAGAAACTTATTGTCACGTTCTGTTTAATTGACAAACCCTTCCTGATTGTAAATATTGTAGTGGGTTTACTCTCCAACACACACACACACACACAGGTTAGTGAAGGACTAGGAAACTAATTGTCACGTTCTGTTTACTAGACAAACCCTTCCTGATTGTAAATATTGAAGTGGGTTTACTCTCCAACACACACACACACAGGTTAGTGAAGAACTAAGGAACTAATTGTCACGTTCTATTTACTTGACAAACCCTTCCTGATTGTAAATATTGTAGTGGGTTTACTCTCCAACACACACACACACAGGTTAGTGAACAACTAAGAAACTTATTGTCACGTTCTGTTTACTTGGCAAACCCTTCCTAATTGTAAATATTGAAGTGGGTTTACTCTCCAACACACAAACGCACACAGGGTAGTGAACAACTAAGAAACTAAATGTCACGTTCTGTTTACTTGACAAACCCTTCCTGATTGTAAATATTGTAGTGGGTTTACTCTCCTACACACACACTGGTTAATGAAGAACTAATAAACTAATTGTCACGTTCTATTTACTTAACGAACCCTTCCTGATTGTAAATATTGAAGTGGGTTTACTCTCCAACACACACAGGTTAGTGAACAACTAAGAAACTTATTGTCACGTTCTGTTTACTTGACAAACCCTTCCTAATTTTAAATATTGTAGTGGGTTTACTCTCCAACACACACACACACAGGTTAGTGAAGAACTAATAAACTAATTGTCACGTTCTGTTTACTTGACAAACCCTTCCTGATTGTAAATATTGAAGTGGGTTTACTCTCCAACACACACACACAGGTTAGTGGAGAACTAAGAAACTTATTGTCACGTTCTGTGTACTTGACAAATCTTTCCTAATTGTAAATATTGATGTGGGTTTTTCTCTCCAACACACACACACAGGTTAGTGAACAACTAAGAAACTAATTGTCACATTCTGTTTGCTTGACAAACCCTTCCTGATTGTAAATATTGAAGTGGGTTTACTCTCCAACACACACACACACAGGTTAGTGAACAACTAAGAAACTTATTGTCACGTTCTGTTTAATTGACAAACCCTTCCTGATTGTAAATATTGTAGTGGGTTTACTCTCCAACACACACACACACACAGGTTAGTGAAGGACTAGGAAACTAATTGTCACGTTCTGTTTACTAGACAAACCCTTCCTGATTGTAAATATTGAAGTGGGTTTACTCTCCAACACACACACACACACAGGTTAGTGAAGAACTAAGGAACTAATTGTCACGTTCTATTTACTTGACAAACCCTTCCTGATTGTAAATATTGTAGTGGGTTTACTCTCCAACACACACACACACAGGTTAGTGAACAACTAAGAAACTTATTGTCACGTTCTGTTTAATTGACAAACCCTTCCTGATTGTAAATATTGTAGTGGGTTTACTCTCCAACACACACACACACACAGGTTAGTGAAGAACTAAGGAACTAATTGTCACGTTCTATTTACTTGACAAACCCTTCCTGATTGTAAATATTGTAGTGGGTTTACTCTCCAACACACACACACAGGTTAGTGAACAACTAAGAAACTTATTGTCACGTTCTGTTTACTTGGCACACCCTTCCTAATTGTAAATATTGAAGTGGGTTTACTCTCCAACACACAAACGCACGCAGGTTAGTGAACAACTAAGAAACTAAATGTCACGTTCTGTTTACTTGACAAACCCTTCCTGATTGTAAATATTGTAGTGGGTTTACTCTCCTACACACACACTGGTTAATGAAGAACTAATAAACTAATTGTCACGTTCTATTTACTTAACGAACCCTTCCTGATTGTAAATATTGAAGTGGGTTTACTCTCCAACACACACAGGTTAGTGAACAACTAAGAAACTTATTGTCACGTTCTGTTTACTTGACAAACCCTTCCTAATTTTAAATATTGTAGTGGGTTTACTCTCCAACACACACACACAGGTTAGTGAACAACTAAGAAACTTATTGTCACGTTCTGTTTAATTGACAAACCCTTCCTGATTGTAAATATTGTAGTGGGTTTACTCTCCAACACACACACACACAGGTTAGTGAAGGACTAGGAAACTAATTGTCACGTTCTGTTTACTAGACAAACCCTTCCTGATTGTAAATATTGAAGTGGGTTTACTCTCCAACACACACACACACAGGTTAGTGAAGAACTAAGGAACTAATTGTCACGTTCTATTTACTTGACAAACCCTTCCTGATTGTAAATATTGTAGTGGGTTTACTCTCCAACACACACACACAGGTTAGTGAACAACTAAGAAACTTATTGTCACGTTCTGTTTACTTGGCAAACCCTTCCTAATTGTAAATATTGAAGTGGGTTTACTCTCCAACACACAAACGCACACAGGTTAGTGAACAACTAAGAAACTAAATGTCACGTTCTGTTTACTTGACAAACCCTTTCTGATTGTAAATATTGTAGTGGGTTTACTCTCCTACACACACACTGGTTAATGAAGAACTAATAAACTAATTGTCACGTTCTATTTACTTAACGAACCCTTCCTGATTGTAAATATTGAAGTGGGTTTACTCTCCAACACACACAGGTTAGTGAACAACTAAGAAACTTATTGTCACGTTCTGTTTACTTGACAAACCCTTCCTAATTTTAAATATTGTAGTGGGTTTACTCTCCAACACACACACACACACACGCACCGGTTCGTGCTGAACTAAGTAACGAATTGTCACGTGTTGTTTAAGTGACAAACCTGTCACTGATTGGCTGCGGCGGGTTTAACGACACAACATTAATATTCATGTGATCTAACCCAACAAAACCTCCTCTCTTATGGATGACAGAGGATCATCGACCATTCCCAAATGCACCGCTTCACTTTTTTCCCATACAACAGGTAAGTAGCTAGGAGATGTTAACTACCTCGCCAGGTATACAGGAGAGCGTGGGTTCGATCCAGACACCTGACGATGCCCGCCGCAGCTGTATATTTGAAGTCTATGTGTGTCTCTCTCATTACCAGTGGCTAAGATACGGTACGCAGGAAGTTCGTGGGTTCGATCCAGACCGTGATGATGCCCGCCGCTGCTATATATTTGAACTCTGTGTGTGTCTCTCTCATTACAGTGGCTAAGATATGGTATGCAGGAAGTTCGTGGGTTCGATCCAGACCCTGATGATGCCTGCCGCTGCTGTATATTTGAACTCTGTGTGTGTGTCTCTCTCATTACAGTGGCTAAGATACGGTATGAAGGAAGTTCGTGGGTTCGATCCCGACAGCTGACGATGCCCGCCGCTGCTGTATATTTGACGTCTGCCCCTCTCTCTCTCTATCTCTCCCTCTCCCCATGCCGTTCCATTCTTCCTTTCGTAAACGTTTCAAAATGTCACACCTTGCTGGTGTTGCTGCTGCTGCTGCTACCGTCCGAGCCACTATTGAGGCATTCACCTGCGCACACCACGTGCAAGGCGCCACTGCCCGGGCACTTGTCCTGGCCGCCGAGTTGGCAGTCGAATACGCTACTCTCGTCACCCCGACAGGAGAGCCCAATGGGTCGGGCTGACGAGGAGGTCGAGGAGTTGGCCATCGAAGGTCGGGAGTCGACGACGCTCCAAGCTCCGCTGCCGCACCCAAGCAGACGGCAGACCACGTCGGCCGTGAGGTTCGCGGTTGTGGAGGTGGTGGAGGATGGGGTGGTGGTGGTGTCGGCCGTGAGGTTCGAGGTGGAGGATGATGTGGTGGTGGCGGTGGTGTTGGTGGTGGTGGCGGTGGTGGTGGAGTTTTCGGCCGTGAGGTTCGAAGTGGAGGATGATGAGGTGGAGGATGATGAGGTGGTGGAGGTGGTGGTGGAGTTTTCAGCCATGAGGTTCGAGGTGGAGGATGATGAGGTAGAGGATGATGAGGTGGTGGCGGTGATGGTGGAGTTTTCGGCCGTGAGGTTCGAGGTTGTGGAGGTGGTAGTGGTGGAGGATGGGGTGGTGGTGGTGGTGGTGTTGGTGGTGGTGGAGGATGGGGTGGTGGCGGTGTTGGTGGTGGTGGTGTTGTCGGCTGTGAGGTTCGAAGTGGAGGATGATGTGGTGGTGGCGGTGGTGGTGGAGTTTTCAGCCGTGAGGTTCGAGTTGGAGGATGATGAGGTAGAGGATGATGAGGTGGTGGCGGTGGTGGTGGAGTTTTCGGCCGTGAGGTTCGAGGTTGTGGAGGTGGTAGTGGTGGAGGATGGGGTGGTGGCGGTGGTGTTGGTGGTGGTGGCGGTGGTGGTGGAGTTTTCGGCCGTGAGGTTCGAGGTTGTGGAGGTGGTGGAGGAGGTGGAGGATGATGATGAGGTGGTGGTGGCGGTGGTGGTGGTGGAGTTTTCGGCCGTGAGGTTCGAGGAGGAGGCGCCGGTGGGTGAGGAGGTGGAGACGGGTGATGAGGTGGTGGTGGTCGTGGAGTTTTCGGCCGTGAGGTTCGAGGTGGTGGTGGTGGTGGGAGGTGTGGAGGGGTAGGAAGAGGTGTAGGAGGACGTGGAGGAGAAGGAGGAGGAGGGAGTGGAGGAGGAGGCACAGACGTCGTGCCAAGAGCCGTTGGAGAAATACTGCACGGAGCCCGAGCAAGTGCCAGGGTCACCGGAGAGACGGAGCACGGCGCCTGTGGGGAGGATAGAGAAGGCGATGGGAGACAACAGTAGCAGCAGCAGTAGCAGCGTCAACAACATCAACATTAATAAATAGCGTCAACAACATCAGCACCAACGTAATAAATAGCGTCAACGACGTCAGCATCATCAACAACAACGTCAACAGCATCGGTATGCATCATCACCAACATACACCCGCCAGCATCATCACCGTCATCAACATCATCAACAGCATCATCAACAACATCATCAACATCACCCATCGCCATCATCGACAACAACATCGGCATCAACATCATCATCGCGTGGGAATTATCACAGCCGATGTAGATGCGGAGCAAGGTCCAGCAATGTCATTGTACTCAGGGCCTAACTACTGCTGCTACTACTGTGCTATGTGGGGTGTGCATCGTGGCGTGGTCTTCTTGCTTGCTGGAGCTTTGTCCAAGCTTGCAAAATCGAACATCCTAACCCTAGCCACCAAACCCCACCCAGAAAACCCACCACACCCATCCCAGCCACCCTACCCACCCTCGCCACCCCACAACAGCCTACCCACCCTAGCCACCCCACAACACCCTACCCACCCTAGCCACCCAACAACACCCTACCCACTCTAGCCACCCCACTGCACCCTACCCACCCGACCACACCCACCCAACCCCACCGCAACCCAATCCACCCCAGCCCTAGCCCAACAAAATGAACCCCAATCCTACCCCACCCACTCCACCAAACTCAACCCCACCCACCCCACCCACCCCACCCACTCCACCAAACTCAACCCCACCCACCCCACCCACCCCACCCACGCCACCCACTCCACCAAACTCAACCCCACCCCACCCCCACCCACGCCCCCACCCCCACCGCGACCCCCACCCCAACGTTCGTTCACCCGTGCACTGGACGATCGCCGCGCCGCCTCCGCCGCCGCCGCAATCTGCCCCCGCCGACGTCACAGCGCAGTGGGTGGGCGCCGGCTGCCACCGGGCGCAGGAGATGCTCCACCACGCCACGGGCGCCACGCCGATGCCTCCGCCGGCGTCGCTGCCGTTGAGCAGGCGGCCCAAGCGGCCGCAGCCGAGCTTAAGGCAGGCGACGTCGGCCAGCGCCGGGAGGCGCTCGCCGCAGACGGTGCCCCACGAGCCGCCGTGGAGCAGCTCCAGGAGGCCCTGGCATGGCGTCGCGCTGCCGCTGCCGCTGAGTCGAACCTGGGGGTCTTCGTGGACGGTTCGCGGGGTGGGGGTCCGGGGAGATCAGCGGTCGGCGGGTTGAGACAGAGGCAGCGCGGTGATTCGGCGAGACGAGAAGTTCAAACGCACACACATCGCACGCGGAGACCCGCGCTGAGACTCGTAGACTCACACATAGACCCATAGCCTATCACATACAGACCCATAGACTCACGCGGAGACCCATAGACTCACACAGAGACCCATAGATGCGCAGAAAGACCCAAAGACTCACACAGAGACTTGTGGACTCGCACAGAGACTCGTAGACTCACGCAGAGACTCATAGACTCACACAGAGACCGGTAGATGCACACAGAGACCCATAGACTCACACAGAGACTCGGAGACTCACACAGAGACTCGTAGACTCACACAGAGAGCCATAGACTCACACACAGACCCATAGACTCACGCAGAGACTCGTAGACTCACGCAGAGACCCATAGACTCACACAGAGACCCATAGATTCACACAGAGACCCATAGACTCACACAGAGACTTGTAGACTCACGCAGAGACTCGTAGACTCACGCAGAGACCCATAGACTCATGCAGAGCCCCATAGACTCACACAGATACCCTAAGACTCCTCACACTAGGATCCACAGACTCACACAGAGATTTACAGCCTCACAGAGACACATAGACTCACACAGAGACTTGTAGACTCACACAGAGACCCATAGACTCACACAGAAACCCATAGCCTCTCACATACAGACCCATAGACTCACACAGAGACCCACAGACTCACACACAGACCCATAGACTCACACAGAGATCCATAGACTCACAGAGACCTATAGACTCACACAGAGACCCATAGACTCACACAGAGACCCATAGACTCACACAGAGACCCATAGACTCACACAGAGACCCATAGACTCACACAGAGACCCATAGACTCACACAGAGACCCATAGACTCACAGAGACCTATAGACTCACACAGAGACCCATAGACTCACACAGAGACCCATAGACTCACGCAGAGACCCATAGACTCACACAGAAACCCATAGACTCACGCGGAGACCCATAGACTCACACAGAGACCCATAGACTCAGACAGAAACCCATAGACTCACGTGGAGACCCATAGCCTTACGCGGAGACCCATAGATTTAGGCAGACCCATAGACTCCCCACACTGAGATCCATAGACTCACACAGAGGCTTACAGCCTCACAGAGACTCATAGACTCACACAGAGACTCACACAGAGACCCAGACTCACACAAAGACCCATAGACTCACACAAATACCAGTAGGCTCACACAGAGACTTATAGACTCACACAGAGACCCATAGACTCACACAGAGACCCATAGACTCACGCAGAGACTCAGACTCACACAGAAACCCATAGACTCACGCGGAGACCCATAGACTCACGCAGAGACCCATAGATTCAGGCATACCCTTAGACTCCCCACACTGAGATCCATAGACTCACACAGAGGCTTACAGCCTCACAGAGACTCATAGACTCACACAGAGACTCATAGACTCACACAGAGACCCAGACTCACACAAAGACCAATAGACTCACATAAAGACCCATAGTTTGTTGTCCCTCCCCCGAACCTCAGATTAGCCATGCTTGGCCACGTCCGGTGCGAAAGGGGTTCAACACACATACACATCTTCTTGGTTCTTTCGGTAAATTCGCGTAGAAGGGAAATAATAAAATATTCAAAATATGAAACGTAATAAAAGGAAATTCTCACGACATTGGAGCGCCGTCTTCCCGACAGCTCTGTTTCTTCACCTGAGGACGGCTGCTTGCGTTGTGGCCGAAACGTCGTGAGAATTTTATTTTATTATTGTTTAATATTTGTATCATTTTATTACTTCCCTTCTACGTGGTGGCGACTTTACCGAAAGAACCAAGAGGATGAATCCCTGCAGTCGCGAAAGCTTTAAATCGACACTCACACACGCGTACATACAACGGTCACTGTTTCTTATTCTTAACATCTCTCGAGGTTTTGCTTTCTGGCTCAAGGCGTGGCGAGAGGCGACTCACTCCAGTCCCAACTCGCGACGGTCGATAGAACAGCGGGAGCAGTGGTCGGCATTGAGGTGTCTGAACAATAACAACAACAACAACATCAGTAGCAGCAACAGATTAAACTAAAACGATGTTGATATTTAACCAGGTGAGGACACCGTCGAGCCGCTGTGTAGTCGCTCTTTATCAGAAGCGACCTGGCTTTAACAAATGATAGCTCAATGAAGTGGGCTTCATCATCATCATCATCGTTGTCATCATCGCGTGGAAACCCTCTCAACGCGTAGCGACGTTGATTCTAAATGTGGAAGGGAAAAACCGGAGGAGACCCGGGGAAAAATCCACGCGACCACCGGGAGAGAGAGAGACACACAAACTCCACATATACAGCAGCAGCAGCAGGCATCGTCAGGGTCGGGATCGAACCCACGACCTCCTGTATACCAAGCGAGGTAGTTAACATCTCATAGCCACCGTGATTATGAGAGAGAGAAACACACAGACTCCACATATACAGCAGCAGCAGGCATCGTCAGGGTCGGGATGGAACCCACGACCTCCTGCATACCAGGCGAGGTAGTTAACATCTCCTAGCCGTTATTATCGTCGTCATCGTCATATGAGGCACTGGCATGCTGCTGGATGCTTTTCGATCCTACTCGGTCTATTTTGAGGCCCGGCGTTTCGCATCATCTCACGCACTATAGCGGTCTGTGCTCTGTATCCCACCCTAGATTATATTCATCACAAGAAGGCCACTTGTGTTGTGGCCGAAACGTCGTGAGAATTTTATTGGGTTATTTTATTTTATTATTTTATTCTCATTCTACGTGACCTTACCGAAAGAACCAAAGAAGATGAATCCTTGCAGTCACGAAAGCTTAAAATCGAAAAAAAAAACATACTGTGATAATATATCTGGCATTGTCCTTGAAACTGATTGGTCCACAATAAAGGGACGGCTTATCTTTTGAGCCTCGACCCAATTGGTGCTCGACCAAATGGTCGAGCAAGAAAGTGCTCAACATTGGGCGGGCTCATCCCGCGTTCTACAGGGTGCATGGGGGACGTTTTGGCCAAATAGTCTTCACCATTTCCTTGCAGGATCCATAATACAGGTTTTTTTTTGGGGTTATATCACGTAAATGTAAATGTCTCATAAAATCATAGGGGTTTCCCCCCTTTCTTCAGGCAACAAAACTGAAACCTTTGTGCGAGGAATCATGTTACTGCATTAACCACAATACTTGTGGTCAAAATACAAACAAAAAACATACTATGATAATATATGTGGCATTGTCCTTGAAACCGATTGGTCCACAACCAGAGACGGCTCCCTTTCGAGCCTCGTCTCAAACGGGGTTAGACCAGAGGACGCCAAAAAAGGCGAACAGCTAAAAAGACAACGCCACTATCAGAGTAATGAGCTGTTCGCCTTGTGGCGTCCTTCTGGTCTAACACCGTTTGAGACGAGGCTCGAAAGAAAGCCGTCTCTGGTGTGGACCAATCAGTTTCAAGGACAATGCATTTATTACATTTTGATTTAAAGCTTTCGTGACTGCAGGGATTCATATTCTTGGTTCTTTCGGTAAAGTCACCACCACGTAGAAGGGAAACAATAAAATAATAAAAATATAAAACAATACAATTATTGTAAAACAATAAAATTATTATTCTTGGTTATTTCGGTAAAGTCACCACTGCGTAGATAGGGAAACACTAAAATAATAAAAATATAAAAGATAAAATTATTGTAAAACAATAAAATTATTATTCTTGGTTCTTCCGGTAAAGTCACCACGTAGAAGGGAAACAATAAAATAATAAAAAATATAAAACGATAAAATTATGACGACGTTTACAACTGCAACACAAAGCAGCAATCACCATCGGGTGTGAAAACGACAGCAAAGAAAATCCTTTCAAATTTTCTTGCTGTGCTTTTCACACCTGATGATGATTGCTGCTTGTGTTGCAGTCCAAACGTCGTGAGAATTTTATCGTGTTATATTTTTTGTTATTATTTTATTGTTTCCTTTATACGTGACTTTACCGAAAGAACCAACAATATAATGCATTCGAGATTTAAATTCTAGATTTACAGCTTTTGCGACTGCAAGGATCCATACTCTTTGGATCTATTCGGTAAAGTCACGTAAAAAACAACAAATTAAAAAAAAATACAAAATAAAAAAATACTTTAAAAAAATGAAATTTTATTTTTATTTTAAAAAAATATAATGCATATATTATCAGTGTTTTTTTGTCTCCATTCAGACCACGAGTATTGTGGTTAATGCAGTGACATGATTCCTTGCAAAAAGGTTTCAGTTCCGTTGCCAGAAAAAAGAGGGGGAAAAACCCTATTGTTATATTGTGGCACTGGCAAAGGAGGTGCCATGATCGAGACAGGGCGTCGTTTGTAGCAATAAACGGAGACGGCCTCCGGCCCGCATTCATGTGCCCGGCGTCGATGCGGGAAGCCGCTCGTCGACAATTAGTCGCTGGCACTTACTCAGCGACAGAGCCTCACCGGTGGTGGTGCCGTTGGCGGTGGTGCTGTTGGCGGTGGTGTTGGTGGTGGCAGTGTTGGCGGTGGTGGCGGTGGTGGTGGTGTTGGCGGCGGTGGTGTTGGCGGTGGGGTTGGTGGCAGTGTTGGCGGTGGTGTTGGCGGTGGTGTTGGCGGTGGTGTTGGCGGTGGCAGTGTTGGCGGTGGTGTTGGCGGTGGTGTTGGTGGTGGTGTTGGCGGTGGGGTTGGTGGCAGTGTTGGTGGTGGCAGTGTTGGCGGTGGTGTTGGTGGTGGTGTTGGCGGTGACGGTGTTGACTGCGGCGGTGTTGGCGGTGGTGTTGGTGGCGGTGTTGGCGGCGGCGGTGTTGGTGGTGTTGGCGGTGGTGTTGGTGGCGGTGTTGGTGGCGGTGTTGGCGGTGGTGGTGGCGGTGTTAGCAGTGGTGTTGGTGGCAGTGTTGGCGGTGATCGTGTCGGCGGTGGTGTCGGCGGTGGTGTTGGTGGTGGTGTTGGTGGCGGTGTTGGTGGCAGTGTTGGCGGTGGTGGTGGCGGTGTTAGCGGTGGTGTTGGTGGCAGTGTTGGCGGTGGTGGTGTCGGCGGTGGTGTTGGTGGTGGTGTTGGCGGCAGTGTTGGTGGTGGTGTTGGTGGCGGTGTTGGTGGCGGTGTTGGCGGTGGTGGTGGTCGCGGTGTTAGCAGTGGTGTTGGTGGCGGTGTTAGCGGTGGTGCTGGTGGCAGTGTTGGCGGTGGCGGTGTTGGCGGTGGTGGTGGTGGCGGTGTTGGCGGCGTCGGTGTTGGCGGCGGCGTTGGCGATGTTGGTGGTGGTGTTGGCGGCGTCGGTGTTGGTGGCGGTGTTGGCGATGTTGGTGGTGGTGTTGGCGGCGGTGTTGGCGGCGGTGGTGTCGGCCAGGCTCTCGTTGACGACTGAAATGAGAATGGAGAGAGCAGCAGTTGATGTCCGTGGGGCATTCTATTTTGTTGTGCCCAGTATCAAAGTTATGAAACAAGAACAATGAAAATAATGATGGGTATCATGAGACACATTTTTTTTGCCAGTTCCAAAGTAACAATAGGTTTGCACCCTTTCTGGCAAAACAACAAGAGTGGTTTTAAGGTGTTCAAACACCAACATAGATGATAACCTTTCACAAGAAATCAAGAAACAACATTAACCTCACACGGTACTTGTGGTGAACACGCAAACAAACACATGGCTATGAGAGTAATAATGTTATATCCAGAGACAACAGCAGACCACTATATGGCCTAGTCTTACTGCCTCACTACCCAGTGTCTCACTACCCAGTGTCTCACTACCCAGTGTCTCACTACCCAGTGTCTCACTACCCAGTGTCTCACTGTCTCACTACCCAGAGTCTTACTGCTTCACTACCCAGTGTCTCACTACCCAGTGTCTCACTACCCAGTGTCTCACTACCCTAGTGTCTCACTACCCACTGTCTCACTACCCAGTGTCTCACTACCCAGTGTCTCACTACCCAGTGTCTCACTACCCAGTGTCTCACTACACAGTGTGTCACTACCCAGTGTCTCACTAGCAGTGTCTCACTACCCAGTGTCTCACTGTCTCACTACCCAGAGTCTTACTGCCTCACTAACCAGTGTCTCACTACCCAGAGTCGCACTGTCTCACTACCCAGTGTCTCACTACCCAGTGTCTCACTACCCTAGTGTCTCACTACCCAGTGTCTCACTACCCAGTGTCTCTCTACCCAGTGTCTCACTACCCAGGGTCTCACTACCCAGTGTCTCACTACCCTAGTGTCTCACTACCCAGTGTCTCACTACCCAGTGTCTCTCTACCCAGTGTCTCACTACCCAGGGTCTCACTACCCAGTGTCTCACTACCCTAGTGTCTCACTACCCAGTGTCTCACTACCCAGTGTCTCACTACCCAGAGTCTCACTGTCTCACTACCCAGAGTCTCACTGTCTCACTACCCAGTGTCTCACTACCCAGTGTCTCACTACCCAGTGTCTCACTGCCTCACTACCCAGTGTCTCACTACCCAGTGTCTCACTGTCTCACTACCCAGAGTCTCACTGCCTCACTACCCAGTGTCTCACTACCCAGTGTCTCACTGTCTCACTACCCAGAGTCTCACTGACTCACTACCCAGAGTATCACTGTCTCACTACCCAGAGTCTCACTGTCTCACTACCCAGTGTCTCACTGTCTCACTACCCAGAGTCTCACTGTCTCACTACCCAGTGTCTCACTACCCAGTGTCTCACTGTCTCATTACCCAGAGTCTCACTGTCTCACTACCCAGAGTCTCACTGTCTCACTACCCAGTGTCTCACTGTCTCACTACCCAGAGTCTCATTACCAGTGTTTCATTACCCAGTCTCTCACTACATGTGTCTCACCATTCAGTGTCTCACTACCCAGTGTCTCACTACCCAGTGTCTCACTACCCCAGTGTCTCTCTACCCAGTGTCTCACTACCCAGTGTCTCACTAGCAGTGTCTCACTACCCAGTGTCTCACTAGCAGTGTCTCACTACCCCAGCGTCTCACTACCCCACTGTTTCACTACCCAGTGTCTCACTACCCAGTGTCTCACTACCCAGTGTCTCACTACTAGTGTTTGACTAGCAGTGTCTCACTACCCAGGGTCTCCCTACCCAGTGGCTCACTACCCCAGTGTCTCACTACCCAGTGTCTCACTACACAGTGTCTCACTACCCCAATGTCTCACTAGCAGTGTCTCACTAGCAGTGTCTCCCTACCCAGTGTCTCACTCCCCAGTGTCTCACTACCTGTGTCTCACTACCCCGGTGTCTCACTACCCAGTGTCTCACTACCCAGTGTCTCACTACACAGTGTCTCACTAGCAGTGTCTCACTACCCCAGTGTCTCACTACCCAGTGTCTCACTACCCAGTGTCTCACTACCCCAGTGTCTCACTACCCAGTGTCTCACTACCCAGTGTCACACTAGCAGTGTCTCAATAGCAGTGTCTCACTACCCCAGTGTCTCACTACCCCAGTGTCTCACTACCCAGTGTCTCACTACCCAGTGTCTCACTACCCAGTCTCACTACCAGTGTCTCACTACCCAGCGTCTCACTACCCAGTGTCTCACTAACAGTGTCTCACTACCCAGTGTCTCACTACCCAGTGTCTCACTAGCAATGTCTCACTACCCAGTGTCTCACTACCCAGCGTCTCACTACCCAGTGTTTCACTACCCGTGTCTCACTACCCAGTGTCTCACTACCCAGCGTCTCACTACCAGTGTCTCACTACCCAGTGTCTCATTACCAGTGTTTCATTACCCAGTCTCTCACTACATGTGTCTCACCATTCAGTGTCTCACTACCCAGTGTCTCACTACCCAGTGTCTCACTACCCAGTGTCTCACCATCCACTGTTTCACGACTGACATGCACTTGTAAATCATCATCTAGATCAGTGGTTCGTAACCTGGGTTCGATCGAACCCCAGGGGTTCGGTGAGTCGATCTCAGGGGTTCGGCAAAGCCCCCGCCACGGAGGTCCGGACACGCTTGAATTATTGTGTAAATTTGTGATGACACACACGGCCCGCTTGGCCATCACTGGCTGCAGATGACCATGCTACACTGCTTGGCCAATCAGCGCTGTGGGGAATTTAGTGCGTACTCAGTAGTCAACGTGTGACTGTTGTTGTCGTACGTCGTGTGATTTCTTTAATATTTTATCCATACTAACTATGTCGGGCAAAAGAAGAAAGTGGTCGGACGAATATGTACAACATGGATTCTCATGTATCACGGAACGTGATGGGAGTGAGCGTCCTATCTGCATGATTTGCAACACCAAGTTGAGCAACTCTAATCTTGCACCGGCAAAACTAAAGGAACACTTCTTGAAGCTGCATGGAGACGGGGAATACAAGAACACAACACTTGCTGAATTCAGGGTGAAGAGAGCCAGATTCGATGAAAGGGCCACTCTGCCTGCTCTTGGATTTGTACCTGTTAACAAACCGATCCTGACAGCATCGTACGAAGTTGCTTACCTGATCGCAAAGCAGAGCAAGCCACACACCATTGGTGAAACACTTGTGAAACCAGCTGCATTAAAGATGGCGAATCTGATACTCGGAACAGCGGCCGAAGGTAAATTATCCCAAATTCCCCTTTCAAATGACACCGTCAGTGACAGAATAGAAGACATGAGTAAAGACATCTTGGCTCAAGTAGTCGCAGATCTGATTTCAAGCCTGGCAAAATTCAGCCTTCAACTTGACGAAACCACAGACGTTTCTGATCTAAGCCAGCTTGCTGTTTTTGTACGCTATGTGAAAGACGACATGATAAAAGAAGAGTTTTTATTTTGTAAGCCTCTTACAACAACAACGAAGGCAGCCGATGTGAAGAAGCTTGTGGATGACTTCTTCAGAGACAACAATCTTTCATGGGATATGGTTTCTGCAGTTTGTACGGACGGAGCTCCAGTCATGCTGGGAAGAAAGTCTGGTTTTGGTGCGCTAGTAAAGGCCGATGCACCACACATCATTGTGACGCATTGTATTCTGCACAGGCATGCGTTGGCAACAAAAACCTTACCTCCAAAAATGGCAGAAGTATTAAAAACTGTGGTGGAATGTGTGAACTATGTGCGAAAAAGTGCTCTGAGGCACCGCATCTTCAGTGAGCTGTGTAAAGAAATGGGCTCTGAATTTGAGGTACTTCTGCTCCATTCAAATATTCGGTGGTTATCCCGGGGACAGGTGCTGAATCGTGTTTTTGCCATGCGTGTGGAATTAGCCCTGTTTTTGCAAGAGCACCAACACTGCCATGCAGATTTCTTCAAAAATCCTGAGTTCATTCTCATTTTAGCATACATGGCTGATATATTCGCAGCTCTCAATCATCTCAATCAGCAGATGCAGGGTGGTGGAGTCAATATCATGGAAGCGGAAGAACACCTGAAGGCTTTTCAAAAAAAGCTACCGTTATGGAAACGACGAACAGAGAACAATAACTTCGCAAACTTCCCGCTTCTGGACGACTGTGCAAGTAAGATCGAAGATGTGTCTGGAATCGGAGATATTTCTGTATCCACGGAACTGAAGCAAACAATTGCCACGCACTTAGATGAGCTTGCAAAGTCTCTCGACGGATATTTCCCTACAAGAGAGTCATATCCAGCATGGGTGAGACAGCCGTTCACGTTTGCTGTTGAAACAGCAGATGTCAATGATGAATTCCTCGACGAAATCATTGAAATTCAGCAGAGCCAGGTTCAACAGCAACTCTTCAGAACAACAACGCTCTCAACGTTTTGGTGTCGACAAATGAACAAGTATCCAGTTATTGCTAAGAAAGCCCTGGATTTTTTTTATACCATTTGTTACAACATATCTTTGTGAGCAATCCTTTTCGAGGATGCTGGACATAAAAACGAAGAAAAGGAACAGACTTTGCTGTGAAAATGACATGAGAGTGGCACTTGCCAAGGTGAAGCCACGCATATCTGAACTGATCTCTCAAAGGCAACAGCAGAAGTCACATTGATTTCCAGGTATGTAATTTGTTGTGAGTTTATGCATTGTGTTGGTTTTATTCTTTGAACAAGGTAATGTTCATGCACGGCTCATTTTGTGTACCAGTAAAAAACATATCTATGTCTTGAATTTGAAAAAAATCACATTTTTTTTTCATTAAAGAGGGGTTCGGTGAATGTGCATATGAAACTGGTGGGGTTCGGTACCTCCAACAAGGTTAAGAATCACTGATCTAGATTCACAAAGTCATTGCTTTAGAACTGCTGCTTGTTATTGTCGTGTCTAATGTATTGTCCTCCCACGCCGTCCCCGACACCTCCGATTAGCCATGGTTGGCTCCGTAGAAGTTCACACGCAAACATAAGCTCACACAGAGGCCTATAGACTCATGCAGAAACGCCGTAGACTCACACAGACCCATTGCCTCACACAGAGACCCATAGACTTACCACTGCCCATAGACTCAACACTGCCTAAAGACTCAACATTGCCTATAGACTCAACATTGCCTATCGACTCAACATTGCCCATAAAATCAAGCCTGCCCATAGACTCAACACTGCACCATAAACTCAACACTGCACCATAGACTCAGCACTGCCCGTAGACTTAACACTGCCCATAAACTTAACACTGCCCATAAACTCAACACTTGCCCATAGTCTCAACACTGCACCATAGACCCAACACTGCCCATATACTCACTTTACTATATACAGTAAGGGAAACAAGTATTTGATCCCGTGCTGATTTTGTACGTTTGCCCTCTGACAAAGAAATTATCAGTCTATAATTGTAATGGTAGGTTTATTTGAACAGTGAGAGACAGAATAACAACAAGAAAATCCAGAAAAACGCATGTCAAAAATGTTATGAATTGATTAGCATTTATGTTATGAATTGATTAGCAAGTATTTGACCCCTCTGCAAAACATGACTTAGTACTTGGTGGCAAAACCCTTGTTGGCAATCACAGAGGTCAGACGTTTCTTGTAGTTGGCCACCAGGTTTGCACACATCTCAGGAGGGATTTTGTCCCACTCCTCTTTGCAGATCTTCTCCAAGTCATTAAGGTTTCGAGGCTGACGTTTGGAAACTCGAACCTTTAGCTCCCTCCACAGATTTTCTATGGGATTAAGGTCTGGAAACTGGCTAGGCCACTCCAGGACCTTAATGTGCTTCTTCTTGAGCCATTCCATTGTTGCCTTGGCCGTGTGTTTTGGGTCATTGTCATACTGGAATACCCATCCACGACTCATTTTGAATGCCCTGGCTGAGGGAAGGAGGTTCTCACCCAAGATTTGACGGTACATGGCCCTGTCCATCGTCCCTTTGATGCGGTGAAGATGTCCTGCCCCTTAGCAGAAAAACACTCCCAAAGCATAATGTTTCCACCTCCATGTTTGACGGTGATGAAGGTATTCTTGGGGTCATAGGCAGCATTCATCCTCCTCCAAACACGGCGAGTTGAATTGATGCCAAAGAGCTCCATTTTGGTCTCATCTGACCACAACACTTTTACCCAGTTGTCCTCTGAATAATTCAGATGTTCATTGGCAAACTTCAGACGGACATGTATATGTGCTTTCTTGAGCAGGGGGACCTTGCGGGCGCTGCAGGATTTCAGTCCTTCACGGCGTAGTGTGTTACCAATTGTTTTCTTGGTGACTATGGTCCCAGCTGCCTTGAGAGCATTGACAAGGTCCTCCCGTGTAGTTCTGGGCTGATTCCTCATCGTTCTCATGATCATTGCAACTCCACGAGGTGAGATTTTGCATGGAGCCCCAGGCCGAGGGAGATTGACAGTTCTTTTGTGTTTCTTCCATTTGCGAATAATCGCACCAACTGTTGTCACCTTCTCACCAAGCTGCTTGGCAATGGTCTTGTAGCCCATTCCAGCCTTGTGTAGGTCTACAATCTTGTCTCTGACATCCTTGGAGAGCTCTTTGGTCTTGGCCATGGTGGAGAGTTTGGAATCTGATTGATTGATTGCTTCTGTGGTCAGGTGTCTTTTATACAGGTAACAAGCTGAGATTTTGAGCACTACCTTTAAGAGTGTGCTCCTAATCTCAGCTCGTTACCTGTATAAAAGACACCTGGGAGCCAGAAATCTTTCTCATTGAGAGGGGCTCAAATACTTATTTTCCTCATTAAAATGCAAATAAATTTATAACATTTTTTACATGCGTTTTTCTGGATTTTTTTGTTGTTATTCTGTCTCACTGTTCAAATAAACCTACCATTAAAATTATAGACTGATCATTTCTTTGTCAGTGGGGAAACGTACAAAATCAGAAGGGATCAAATGATTTTTTCCCTCACTGTACAGCAGAAGCAGGTGTTAGGGTCTGGATGGAACCCACGACCTCCTGTATACCAGGCGAGGTAGGTAACATCTCCTAGCCACTGTGATGATGATGATGAGAGAGAAAGACACAGACTCCAAATATACAGCAGCAGGTGTTAGGGTCTGGATGGAACCCACGACCTCCTGTATACCAGGCGAGGTAGGTAACATCTCCAAGCCCCTGTGATGATGATGATGATGAGAGAGAGAGAGACACACAGACTCCAAATATACAGCAGCAGCAGGTGTTAGGGTCTGGATGGAACCCACGACCTCCTGTATACCAGGCGAGGTAGGTAACATCTCCAAGCCCCTGTGATGATGATGATGATGAGAGAGAGAGAGACACACAGACTCCAAATATACAGCAGCAGCAGGTGTTAGGGTCTGGATGGGACCCACGACCTCCTGTATACCAGGCGAGGTAGGTAACATCTCCTAGCCACTGTGATGATGATGAGACGCCCACTCCCCTGGGGGGGAACTGGTCCAGCGAGGGGCCAAGAATCCACGCGTGACGCATGCCACCTCCCCTTTCCCGTAAGTGCCCTAATCGGTGCCATCGGCTGCGCTCGTCACCTGGAACGGATGTGTGTACGTGTGTGTGTGTACACGTGTATGTGTGTGCATGTGTGATTGTGATATCATCAGGAAAGCGCGGTCCTGCACAGATGCCATATTTTCTGTCCGTCTGCTACAGCAGAGGTGTAGGGAATTCCAACAAGACCTACATCTCTGCTTTGTTGACCTGGGCAAGGCCTATGATACCATCAGTAGGCCTGGGCTCTGGGTTGTTCTTCGTGCTTTTGGAGTACCTGACCCTCTGCTCACGATCATTAAGGACCTTCATGATGGTGAGGGGGCCCAGGTAAAACTACGTGGCCGGGAGTCAGAGCCATTCCCTGTACACCTTGGGGTGCGACAGGGATGTCCTCTGGCTCCCACATTATTTAACATCTATTTTGACCATGTAGTTCGTGAAGTCTTCAATAGCTGTACCGGGGGAATCTCCATAAGGTACAGATATAACGGAAGGCTGATCGATGCCCGGGTGTGGTCAAGGGATGGCTCCCTGTTACTCAACCACGTTACGTATGCTGATGATTTGGTAATAGCTGCTCATTCAGAGGAGGAGTTGGAGACGCTGCTGCTGAGATTGGAGCGTGCCACTAATAGGTGGGGCCTTACCATCAGCCCCACCAAAACTAAGCAACTGCCTGGGCATTTTGTACCATCGGACACTCCACCCCCACAACTCCCAATCGGTGATGGGGCAGTTGTGGAGATAGTGGAGAGTTTCCCATATCTGGGCAGTGTGCTTATGATCGGCTCCAGTTTAACAGCAGGAGTCTCACTCCGAATCAGTCGAGCGGCAATATATTTTCATCGGTTGCGTAACACTGTGTGGAAGCTACCTGGTCTGTCGCTCCGCACTAAGCTTTATGTCTTCTCGGCCACAGTCATTCCCTCCCTTCTCTACGCTTGCGAAACGTGGACCCCCCTAATGGAACATCTTCGCCGGTTAGAAATATTTAGGCTGGCCTGCCTACGATCCATCCTGGGTTTAACAAGACTGGATTGTGTGAGGAACTCACAAATCCTTGAAAGATCTGGGCAAAGTCCCATCGGTGAGCTCCTCCGGCAGGCAAGGCTGCGATGGCTGGGTCATGTAGCCCGCATGCCCAGCCACCGTATGCTGAAACAGCTTTTGTTCGGCCAAATCGAGGGGGCTAAACCGGCACGGCATGGGCTAGAGAAGAGATGGAGTGATGTGGTACAGGAGGACGTGGAGCTGAGTGGACTTGCCGATGACTGGTACCAGCGGTGTCAAGATCGGCCTCTGTGGAGGAGGCTCGTGAAGGACGCTACTGGGCAGTTGGAGGTAGTCGCCCTCCAACAACAACGGAGGGCGGAGGAGCGACGCTCACAACAACGAGCGAAGCGCCGGGTGGCTAAAGCACAGCAGGTTCGCACAGTAGGGGGCACAGGTGGTGCATCAGGCAGTCATCTCAGTCAGTCGACCCGTTGCACCTGGGTCTGCCCCGTGACCTCCTGCCAGCGGGCGTTCGACACTCCACGTGGCCTCAAGGTGCACATGTCCTGGCATAAGCGTCGTGGTGATGTCACCGCCACTTAGTGGCGAATGGCGGTTGTTGTTGTGATATTTGTGTGTACGTGTATGTGCGTTCGTATGTATGTGTGTGTATGATCGAGCGTGGTGATGAGTTATGGGAACCTGTAAGCCCCAGGCTACTTTAGGCTCGCATTCACATCAACCAGAGGCGAGGAGCGGTAGTCGTGGTTACTTATGCCCCCACTGAAGACGAACATCCGTGGAGGGATGCAGGCAAGGCCGATGAGTCAGATGCCTTCTATGACCTCCTGTCACAGGTGCTGGTTAAAGTGGCCTCTCGGGATAGAGTCATCTTGTTGGGTGACTTCAATGCCCGAGTTGGTCATGATGCTGGCACCTGTCTGGAGTAATGGGAAGGCATGGGCCAGATCAGCTCAATAACAACGGCAGGAGGCTGCTAGATTTTTGTGCAGCCCATGGGCTTGTAATTACCAACACGCTGTTCCGGCATCGGCGCATCCACACCACATCATGGATGCATGCCGGGTCCAAGCAAGAACATCTGCTGGACTGCATAGTGATGGAACAGCGGATGCGGGCCCATGTCCTTTAAACCAGGACCTACCGTGGAGCTGATCTGCCCACTGACGTTCGACTTGTCATCTGTAATATGCGCCTGCCATTCATCCACTCCTATGGTGGATGTACACCCAGGACCCCATTCAAACCCTTAGTGGCATGGTCTCAGCTAGCTGATGAAAGTTACAAGTGAGATTTTCATCATCGCTTGCGGCTGGGGTTGGCATCGTCCCCCTTCCTCCTGATGTCGAGGGGAAATGAGCGAGGTTTAGGACTGTGGCTCATGCAGCTGCAATGACTGCTTTGGGTACACGGTCCAGACCTCCCCAGAGACCCTGGCTGACAGAGGAAGTGTTCAAGCTGGCTGGGAAAAAGCGACAGGCCCACTCTCATCATCTACAGCATCCCACGTCGTAGAATGAGGAGGCTTACCGCATCCTTCGCTCGGAGGTTTGGAGAGCCGTGAGGTGCTGCAAGGATGGGTGGTGGTCGTGGGTTTCTGTCCCGCGATCACAAATCGCTCTTTAATTCAATCAAAAAAGTAATCTGCAGTGCCACACCTATTACCATCATTAGGGGAAAGAACGGTGATCAAATATCCGACCCTCAACAACAGGCTTGCAGATTTGCTGAGCATTTCTTTGAAGACCTGGGGGAGGGGAAATCCCTCATCCAGGAAAACATCGTGGCACAAAGTGAGGATGACCCTGCTGAGGCTGCGGTGCCTCGAATATTAGAGGCGAAAGTCACCCCTGTGAGTGGCTGGCTGAGGTGCCATCTGTTGAGGAAGTACTGAAGGCGATCCGGAGTCTGAGATCAGGAAAGGCAGCGGGCAGAGATGATCTCCCAAGCGAAATCCTGAGGGCGGGTGGCGTTTGTGCACAGACTGCCCTACCTGACACCATAACAAAAGTCTGGACCACTGGACGTGTTCCACAGGATTGGAAGGATTCCCTGGTGGTCCCCCTCTTTAAGAAGGGCGACCGCACAGACTGTAACAACTGGAGGGGCATCTCACTCCTCAGTTTGCCAGGAAAGGTTCTGGCAAGGATTATTCAACATCGCCTTGCTAGTCATGCTAAAGAGAGGCTTGCTTTCAGGAAAGCGCGGTCCTGCACAGATGCCATATTTTCTGTCCGTCTGCTACAGCAGAGGTGTAGGGAATTCCAACAAGACCTACATCTCTGCTTTATTGACCTGGTCAAGGCCTATGATACCATCAGTAGGCCTAGGCTCTGGGTTGTTCTTCGTGCTTTCGGAGTCTCTGACCCTCTGCTCATGATCATTAAGGACCTTAATGATGGTGAGCGGGCCCGGGTACAACTACGTGGCCGGGAGTCAGAGCCATTCCCTGTACACCTTGGGGTGCGACAGGGATGTCCTCTGGCTCCCACATTATTTAACATCTATTTTGACCATGTAGTTCGTGAAGTCTTCAATAGCTGTACCGGGGGAATCTCCATAAGGTACAGATATAATGGAAGGCTGATCGATGCCCGGGTGCCATCAAAGGAATGGCTCCCTATTGCTCAACCATGTTATGTACAGTATGCCGATGATCTGGTAATTGCTGGTAATTGCTGGTAATTGCTGCTGAACCTGGAGCTTGCACCAAGAGGTGGGGCCTTACCATCAGCCCAACCAATACGATGCACCTGCCTGGGTATATTGTACCATTGGACACTCCACCCCCACAACTCCCAATCGGTGATGGAGCAGTTGTGGAGAGGGGAGAGTTTATCATACCTGGGCAGTGTGCTTATGACCGGCTCCGGTTTAACAGCAGAGGTCTCACTCCGAATCAGTTGAGCGGAAATAGCTTTTCATCGGTTGCGTGACGCTGCGTGGAAGCTACCTGGTCTGTCGCTCCGCACTAAGCTTCAGGTCTTCTCGGCAATGGTAATTCCCTCCCTTCTCTACGCTTGCAAAACGTGGACCCCCTTAATGGAACATCTTCGCCAGTTAGAAACATTTAGGCTAGCCTGCCTATGATCCATCCTGGGTTTAACCAGGCTGGATTGTGTGAGGAGCTCACAAATCCTTGAAAGATCTGGGCACGGTCCCATCGGTGAGCTCCTCCGGCGGGGAAGGCTGCGATGGCTGGGTCATGTAACCCGCATGCCCAGCCACCGCATGCCGGATCGAGGGGGCTAGGCGGGCGCGGCACGGGCTAGAGAAGAGATGGAGTGATGTGGTACAGGAGGACGTGGAGCTTAGTGGACTTGCCGATGGCTGGTACCAGCGGTGTCAAGATCGGCCTCTGTGGAGGAGGCTCGTGAATGACGCTACTGGGCAGTTGGAGGCAGTCGACTCAGCCTAAAATGAGTACCTGGTGCGGTGTGTAAATATCGCCACTGGGGAGACAAAGGCGGCCGGGCGTGCTGCTGGCCACCCACCCCCTCGTGTACCGTTACCGGCCTTCATAGGTGCTCGCTAACAGTACTTGCCCCTACAGTCTGTTAAGGATATACTGGGGGATCTTTGTCTTTGTGTGTTGAGCTTCTTTCGGCACCGTAATGTAGCCAACCATGGCGAATCTAAGAGGGGTGTGGGGGGAAGGGCAACAACCTATGGGTCTTTGTATGAGTGTTTGTGTGAGTCTATGGGTCTCTGTGTGAGTCTAAGGGACTCTGTGTAAGTTTATGAGTCTCTGTGTGAGTCTACAGGTATCTGTGTGAGTCTATGGGTCGCTGTTTGTATCTACGGGTCTCTGCATTAATCTACGGCGCTCTCAGTTAGTCGACTCGTCTCTCTGTGATTCTGCGGGTCTCTGTGTGAGTCTATGGGCCTCTGTGTAAGTCTATCGGTCTCTGTGTGAATCTGTGCGTCTCTCTCTGAGTCTATGGGTTTATGTGTGGGTCTATGGGCCTCTGTGTGAGTCTATGGGTCTCTGTGTGAGTATATGGGCCTCTGTGTGAGTCTGCGGGTCTCTGTTTGAGTCTATGGGCCTCTGTGTGAGTCTACAGGTCTCTGTGTGAATCTGTGGGTCTCTCTCTGAGTCTATGGGCCTCTGTGTGAGTCTATAGGTCTCTGTGTGAGTCTACGGGTCTCTGTGCGAGTCTACTTGTCTCTGTCTAAGTCTACTGGTCTCTGTATGAGTCTATGTGTCTCTGTGTGAGTCTACGGGTCTCTGTGTGAGTCTATGGGTCTCTGTGGGAGTCTACGGGTCTCTGTGTGAGTCTATGTGTCTCTGTGTGAGTCTATGGGTCTCTATGTGAGTCTACTGGTCTCTGTGTGAGTCTACTGGTCTCTGTGTGAGTCTACTGGTCTCTGTGTGAGTCTATGGGTTTCTGTTTGAGTCTACGGGTCTCTGTGTGAGTCTACGGGTCTCTGCGTGAGTCTACTGGTCCCTGCGTGTAACTACGGGTCTCTGTGCGAGTCTATGGGCCTCTGCGTGAGTCTCCCTGTCTCTGCGCCACTCTGGATGTGACAGTGTCCTCGTGCGCATTACCTGCCGCTCTCATCAGCAGGCCAAAGTGCAGGAGGATAGCGAGTGGAGTCCACATCTCTGCTTGTTGATCACCGTGTTAGTTTGTTCCACTGTAGCCTGTTAAGGAGACAGATGCCTCGACTCAAGAAAGTGCTCAACATTGGGCGGGCTCATCCCGCGTTCTACAGGGTGCATGGGGGACGTTTTGGCCAAATAGCCGTCACCATTTCCTGGCAGGATCCATAATACAGGTTTTTTTTTTTTTGGGGGGGGGGGGTTATATCACGTAAATATAAATGTCTCACATAATGATAGGGTTTTTCCCACCTTTTTTCTGGCAACAAAACTGAAACCTTTTTTTGCGAGGAATCATGTTACTGCATTAACCACAATACTTGTGGTCAAAATACAAACAAAAAACACACTGATAATATATGCATTATATTATTGGTTCTTTTGGTAAAGTAACGTATAAAGGAAACAAAATAATAACAAACATATAACACGATAAAATTATCACGACGTTTCGACTGCAATACAAGCAATCATCATCAGGTGTCAAAAGCACAGCAAGAAAATTTGAAAGTATTTTCTTGCTGTGGTTTTCACACCCGATGGTGATTGCTGCTTTGTGTTGCAGTCGAAACGTCGTGATAATTTTATCGTTTTATATTTTTATTATTGTATTGTTTCCCTTCTACGTGGTGGCTTTACCGAAAGAACCAAGAATATTAATCCCTGCAGTCACGAAAGCTTTAAATCAAAATGTAATAAATGCATTGTCCTTGAAACGGATTGGTCTACACCTGAGACGGCTCTCTTTTGAGTCTCGTCTCAATTGGTGCTAGACCAGAGGACGCCAAAAGGCGTCACCCAGCTCAAAGACAATGCCACTGTCAAAGTAATGAGGGCTCGGGGTAAGCATCTACATCATTAGACCTCCTTTGCTACTGGCAAAAGGAGGTCTAATGATGTAAATGCCTCGTTAAATCTGCCACTACCCAACAAAGCCAATTAGTAAGGGGTTTGTCACATAAACAGAACTTCTAGATTTGAAGCATTCGTGACTGCAAGGATCCATACTCTTTGGTTCTATTCGGTAAAGTCACGTAGGTAATTCATTACTAGTGCAGCACACCGGTGTGTTGGAGAGCAAATCCACAACATTTACACTGAATATGATGTCATGTAGGGCAGTCTGTGCACAAACGCCACCCACCCTCAGCATTTCGCTTAGGAGCTCATCTCTGCCCGGTGCCTTTCCTGATCTCAGACTCTGGATCGCCTTCAGTACTTCCTCAACAAATGGCACCTCAGCCAGCCACTCACAGGGGGTGACTTTCGCCTCCAGTAATCACAACCGGCATCATCGGGCGGGTGTGTGTCGGGTGGTGGCAGGTTTAACGACGCGTAATTTCTATTTGCGCGATCTCACCCAATAAACCTGTATTATGGATTACATTGGTCGCGAAAGCCTGCGTGTTAAACTTATAACACAGGAGGTTGTGTTAAGATGTTGGCATTTTAATGTTAGTCTCTGGTCTCACGATGGTGGTGAGACTAGGCCATAGAGAAGGCTGTCACTGTCCCTGGTGTAGGCAAATTAGTTTCACATAGAATTACATTATCGGGGGCAGTGTGTTTGTTGGCATGTTTTGCCACAAGCACTTTGTGTGGTTAATGCAGACTTGATAATGCTTTGCTATAGGTGGAAAGATGTTAACGATCGCGCCTGCTATGCAGGAGGTCGTGGGTTTGTTCTTGACCCTGACAATGCCTGCTGCTGTATATTTGGAATCTGCGTCTCTCTCATCATCATCATCACAGTGGCTCGGAGATGTTAACTCCCTCGCCTGTTACGCACGAGGTCGTGGGTTCAATGCCGACCCCGGTTGTGTGGATTATTGTCCGGGTGTGAAGCCCCGCAGCGATGCACCGTCAAATGTGTTCTTGGTGGCAAATTGCAAGCTCACATTCTTCATCTTCGTGTTCTTAATTCTTTCTTACTTCTCCCTCTTCTTCTTCTTGATGAGGAAGATGTCACCAAAATGAAACGGGATGCTGCCCACTTACGGCACTTTGGGTTGCCCCCGCAGAGACTCACACAGCAGAGACAAACAGACTCATCACAGAGACCCTTAGATTCACAGAGACCCATGCATAGACTCACCACACAGAGACCCATAGAGTCACCCAGAGACCCACAGACTCATCACAGAGACCCTTAGATTCACAGAGAACCATGGACTCACCACACAGAGACCCATAGAGTCACCCAGAGACCAACAGACTCATCACAGAGACCCTTAGATTCACAGAGACCCATGGACTCACCACACAGAGACCCATAGAGTCACCCAGAGACCCACAGACTCATCACAGAGACCCTTAGATTCACAGAGACCCTTAGATTCACAGAGAACTATGGACTCACCACACAGAGACCCATAGAGTCACCCAGAGACCCACAGACTCATCACAGAGACCCTTAGATTTACAGAGACCCATGCATGGAATCACCAAACAGAGACCCATAGAGTCACCCAGAGACAAACAGACGCATCACAGAGACCCTTAGATTCACAGAGACCCATGCATGGACTCACCACACAGAGACCCATAGAGTCACCCAGAGACCCACAGACTCATCACAGAGACCCTTAGATTCACAGAGACCCATGCATGGACTCACCACACAGAGACCCATAGAGTCACCCAGAGACCCACAGACTCATCACAGAGACCCTTAGATTCACAGAGAACCATGGACTCACCACACAGAGACCCATAGAGTCACCCAGAGACCCACAGACTCATCACAGAGACCCTTAGATTCACAGAGACCCATGCATGGACTCACCACACAGAGACCCATAGAGTCACCCAGAGACCCACACACTCATCACAGAGACCCTTAGATTCACAGAGACCCATGCATGGACTCACCACACAGAGACCCATAGAGTCACCCAGAGACCCACAGACTCATCACAGAGACCCTTAGATTCACAGAGACCCATGCATAGACTCACCACACAGAGACCCATAGAGTCACCCAGAGACCCACACACTCATCACAGAGACCCTTAGATTCACAGAGACCCATGCATGGACTCACCACACAGAGACCCATAGAGTCACCCAGAGACCAACAGACCCATCACAGAGACCCTTAGATTCACAGAGACCCATGCATAGACTCACCACACAGAGACCCATAGAGTCACCCAGAGACCCACACACTCATCACAGAGACCCTTAGATTCACAGAGACCCATGCATGGACTCACCACACAGAGACCCATAGAGTCACCCAGAGACCAACAGACTCATCACAGAGACCCTTAGATTCACAGAGACCCATGCATGGACTCACCACACAGAGACCCATAGAGTCACCCAGAGACCCACAGACTCATCACAGAGACCCTTAGATTCACAGAGAACCATGTAATCACCACACAGAGACCCATAGAGTCACCCAGAGACCCACAGACTCATCACAGAGACCCTTAGATTCACAGAGACCCATGCATAGACTCACCACACAGAGACCCATAGAGTCACCCAGAGACCCACACACTCATCACAGAGACCCTTAGATTCACAGAGACCCATGCATGGACTCACCACACAGAGACCCATAGAGTCACCCAGAGACAAACAGACTCATCACAGAGAGCCTTAGATTCACAGAGACCCATGCATAGACTCACCACACAGAGACCCATAGAGTCACCCAGAGACAAACAGACTCATCACAGAGAGCCTTGGATTCACAGAGACCCATGCATAGACTCACCACACAGAGACCCATAGAGTCACCCAGAGACCCACACACTCATCACAGAGACCCTTAGATTCACAGAGACCCATGCATGGACTCACCACACAGAGACCCATAGAGTCACCCAGAGACAAACAGACTCATCACAGAGAGCCTTAGATTCACAGAGACCCATGCATAGACTCACCACACAGAGACCCATAGAGTCACCCAGAGACCCACACACTCATCACAGAGACCCTTAGATTCACAGAGACCCATGCATGGACTCACCACACAGAGACCCATAGAGTCACCCAGAGACCAACAGACTCATCACAGAGACCCTTAGATTCACAGAGACCCATGCATGGACTCACCACACAGAGACCCATAGAGTCACCCAGAGACCCACAGACTCATCACAGAGACCCTTAGATTCACAGAGAGCCATGCATGGACTCACCACACAGAGACCCATAGAGTCACCCAGAGACCCACAGACTCATCACAGAGACCCTTAGATACACAGAGAACCATGTAATCACCACACAGAGACCCATAGAGTCACCCAGAGACCCACAGACTCATCACAGAGACCCTTAGATTCACAGAGACCCATGCATAGACTCACCACACAGAGACCCATAGAGTCACCCAGATACCCACACACTCATCACAGAGACCCTTAGATTCAAAGAGACCCATGCATGGACTCACCACACAGAGACCCATAGAGTCACCCAGAGACAAACAGACTCATCACAGAGACCCTTAGATTCACAGAGACCCATGCATAGACTCACCACACAGAGACCCATAGAGTCACCCAGAGACCCACACACTCATCACAGAGACCCTTAGATTCACAGAGACCCATGCATGGACTCACCACACAGAGACCCATAGAGTCACCCAGAGACCAACAGACTCATCACAGAGACCCTTAGATTCACAGAGAGCCATGCATGGACTCACCACACAGAGACCCATAGAGTCACCCAGAGACCCACAGACTCATCACAGAGACCCTTAGATTCACAGAGAACCATGTAATCACCACACAGAGACCCATAGAGTCACCCAGAGACCCACAGACTCATCACAGAGACCCTTAGATTCACAGAGACCCATGCATAGACTCACCACACAGAGACCCATAGAGTCACCCAGAGACCCACACACTCATCACAGAGACCCTTAGATTCAAAGAGACCCATGCATGGACTCACCACACAGAGACCCATAGAGTCACCCAGAGACAAACAGACTCATCACAGAGACCCTTAGATTCACAGAGACCCATGCATAGACTCACCACACAGAGACCCATAGAGTCACCCAGAGACCCACAGACTCATCACAGAGACCCTTAGATTCACAGAGAACCATGGACTCACCACACAGAGACCCATAGAGTCACCCAGAGACCAACAGACTCATCACAGAGACCCTTAGATTCACAGAGAGCCATGCATGGACTCACCACACAGAGACCCATAGAGTCACCCAGAGACCCACAGACTCATCACAGAGACCCTTAGATTCACACAGAACCATGGACTCACCACACAGAGACCCATAGAGTCACCCAGAGACCCACAGACTCATCACAGAGACCCTTAGATTCACAGAGAACCATGGACTCACCACACAGAGACCCATAGAGTCACCCAGAGACCCACAGACTCATCACAGAGACCCTTAGATTCACAGAGACCCATGCATGGACTCACCACACAGAGACCCATAGAGTCACCCAGAGACCCACACACTCATCACAGAGACCCTTAGATTCACAGAGACCCATGCATGGACTCACCACACAGAGACCCATAGAGTCACCCAAAGACCCATAGACTCATCACAGAGACCCTTAGATTCACAGAGACCCATGCATAGACTCACCATACAGAGACCCATAGAGTCACCCAGAGACCCACACACTCATCACAGAGACCCTTAGATTCACAGAGACCCATGCATGGACTCACCACACAGAGACCCATAGAGTCACCCAGAGACCAACAGACTCATCACAGAGACCCTTAGATTCACAGAGACCCATGCATGGACTCACCACACAGAGACCCATTGAGTCACCCAGAGACCCACAGACTCATCACAGAGACCCATAGATTCACAGAGAGCCATGCATGGACTCACCACACAGAGGCCCATAGAGTCACCCAGAGACCCACAGACTCATCACAGAGACCCTTAGATTCACAGAGAACCATGTAATCACCACACAGAGACCCATAGAGTCACGCAGAGACCCACAGACTCATCACAGAGACCCTTAGATTCACAGAGACCCATGCATAGACTCACCACACAGAGACCCATAGAGTCACCCAGAGACCCACACACTCATCACAGAGACCCTTAGATTCACAGAGACCCATGCATGGACTTACCACACAGAGACCCATAGAGTCACCCAGAGACAAACAGACTCATCACAGAGACCCTTAGATTCACAGAGACCCATGCATAGACTCACCACACAGAGACCCATAGAGTCACCCAGAGACCCACACACTCATCACAGAGACCCTTAGATTCACAGAGACCCATGCATGGACTCACCACACAGAGACCCATAGAGTCACCCAGAGACCAACAGACTAATCACAGAGACCCTTAGATTCACAGAGACCCATGCATGGACTCACCACACAGAGACCCATAGAGTCACCCAGAGACCAACAGACCCATCACAGAGACCCTTAGATTCACAGAGACCCATGCATAGACTCACCACACAGAGACCCATAGAGTCACCCAGAGACCCACACACTCATCACAGAGACCCTTAGATTCACAGAGACCCATGCATGGACTCACCACACAGAGACCCATAGAGTCACCCAGAGACAAACAGACTCATCACAGAGAGCCTTAGATTCACAGAGACCCATGCATAGACTCACCACACAGAGACCCATAGAGTCACCCAGAGACAAACAGACTCATCACAGAGAGCCTTGGATTCACAGAGACCCATGCATAGACTCACCACACAGAGACCCATAGAGTCACCCAGAGACCCACACACTCATCACAGAGACCCTTAGATTCACAGAGACCCATGCATGGACTCACCACACAGAGACCCATAGAGTCACCCAGAGACAAACAGACTCATCACAGAGAGCCTTAGATTCACAGAGACCCATGCATAGACTCACCACACAGAGACCCATAGAGTCACCCAGAGACCCACACACTCATCACAGAGACCCTTAGATTCACAGAGACCCATGCATGGACTCACCACACAGAGACCCATAGAGTCACCCAGAGACCAACAGACTCATCACAGAGACCCTTAGATTCACAGAGACCCATGCATGGACTCACCACACAGAGACCCATAGAGTCACCCAGAGACCCACAGACTCATCACAGAGACCCTTAGATTCACAGAGAGCCATGCATGGACTCACCACACAGAGACCCATAGAGTCACCCAGAGACCCACAGACTCATCACAGAGACCCTTAGATTCACAGAGAACCATGTAATCACCACACAGAGACCCATAGAGTCACCCAGAGACCCACAGACTCATCACAGAGACCCTTAGATTCACAGAAACCCATGCATAGACTCACCACACAGAGACCCATAGAGTCACCCAGATACCCACACACTCATCACAGAGACCCTTAGATTCACAGAGACCCATGCATGGACTCACCACACAGAGACCCATAGAGTCACCCAGAGACAAACAGACTCATCACAGAGACCCTTAGATTCACAGAGACCCATGCATAGACTCACCACACAGAGACCCATAGAGTCACCCAGAGACCCACACACTCATCACAGAGACCCTTAGATTCACAGAGACCCATGCATGGACTCACCACACAGAGACCCATAGAGTCACCCAGAGACCCACAGACTCATCACAGAGACCCTTAGATTCACAGAGAACCATGTAATCACCACACAGAGACCCATAGAGTCACCCAGAGACCCACAGACTCATCACAGAGACCCTTAGATTCACAGAGACCCATGCATAGACTCACCACACAGAGACCCATAGAGTCACCCAGAGACCCACACACTCATCACAGAGACCCTTAGATTCAAAGAGACCCATGCATGGACTCACCACACAGAGACCCATAGAGTCACCCAGAGACAAACAGACTCATCACAGAGACCCTTAGATTCACAGAGACCCATGCAAAGACTCACCACACAGAGACCCATAGAGTCACCCAGAGACCCACAGACTCATCACAGAGACCCTTAGATTCACAGAGAACCATGGACTCACCACACAGAGACCCATAGAGTCACCCAGAGACCAACAGACTCATCACAGAGACCCTTAGATTCACAGAGAGCCATGCATGGACTCACCACACAGAGACCCATAGAGTCACCCAGAGACCCACAGACTCATCACAGAGACCCTTAGATTCACACAGAACCATGGACTCACCACACAGAGACCCATAGAGTCACCCAGAGACCCACAGACTCATCACAGAGACCCTTAGATTCACAGAGAACCATGGACTCACCACACAGAGACCCATAGAGTCACCCAGAGACCCACAGACTCATCACAGAGACCCTTAGATTCACAGAGACCCATGCATGGACTCACCACACAGAGACCCATAGAGTCACCCAGAGACCCACACACTCATCACAGAGACCCTTAGATTCACAGAGACCCATGCATGGACTCACCACACAGAGACCCATAGAGTCACCCAAAGACCCATAGACTCATCACAGAGACCCTTAGATTCACAGAGACCCATGCATAGACTCACCATACAGAGACCCATAGAGTCACCCAGAGACCCACACACTCATCACAGAGACCCTTAGATTCACAGAGACCCATGCATGGACTCACCACACAGAGACCCATAGAGTCACCCAGAGACCAACAGACTCATCACAGAGACCCTTAGATTCACAGAGACCCATGCATGGACTCACCACACAGAGACCCATTGAGTCACCCAGAGACCCACAGACTCATCACAGAGACCCATAGATTCACAGAGAGCCATGCATGGACTCACCACACAGAGGCCCATAGAGTCACCCAGAGACCCACAGACTCATCACAGAGACCCTTAGATTCACAGAGAACCATGTAATCACCACACAGAGACCCATAGAGTCACCCAGAGACCCACAGACTCATCACAGAGACCCTTAGATTCACAGAGACCCATGCATAGACTCACCACACAGAGACCCATAGAGTCACCCAGAGACCCACACACTCATCACAGAGACCCTTAGATTCACAGAGACCCATGCATGGACTTACCACACAGAGACCCATAGAGTCACCCAGAGACAAACAGACTCATCACAGAGACCCTTAGATTCACAGAGACCCATGCATAGACTCACCACACAGAGACCCATAGAGTCACCCAGAGACCCACACACTCATCACAGAGACCCTTAGATTCACAGAGACCCATGCATGGACTCACCACACAGAGACCCATAGAGTCACCCAGAGACCAACAGACTCATCACAGAGACCCTTAGATTCACAGAGACCCATGCATGGACTCACCACACAGAGACCCATAGAGTCACCCAGAGACCAACAGACCCATCACAGAGACCCTTAGATTCACAGAGACCCATGCATAGACTCACCACACAGAGACCCATAGAGTCACCCAGAGACCCACACACTCATCACAGAGACCCTTAGATTCACAGAGACCCATGCATGGACTCACCACACAGAGACCCATAGAGTCACCCAGAGACCAACAGACTCATCACAGAGACCCTTAGATTCACAGAGACCCATGCATGGACTCACCACACAGAGACCCATAGAGTCACCCAGAGACCCACAGACTCATCACAGAGACCCTTAGATTCACAGAGAGCCATGCATGGACTCACCACACAGAGACCCATAGAGTCACCCAGAGACCCACAGACTCATCACAGAGACCCTTAGATTCACAGAGAACCATGTAATCACCACACAGAGACCCATAGAGTCACCCAGAGACCCACAGACTCATCACAGAGACCCTTAGATTCACAGAGACCCATGCATAGACTCACCACACAGAGACCCATAGAGTCACCCAGAGACCCACACACTCATCACAGAGGCCCTTAGATTCACAGAGACCCATGCATGGACTCACCACACAGAGACCCATAGAGTCACCCAGAGACAAACAGACTCATCACAGAGAGCCTTAGATTCACAGAGACCCATGCATAGACTCACCACACAGAGACCCATAGAGTCACCCAGAGACCCACACACTCATCACAGAGACCCTTAGATTCACAGAGACCCATGCATGGACTCACCACACAGAGACCCATAGAGTCACCCAGAGACCAACAGACTCATCACAGAGACCCTTAGATTCACAGAGACCCATGCATGGACTCACCACACAGAGACCCATAGAGTCACCCAGAGACCCACAGACTCATCACAGAGACCCTTAGATTCACAGAGAGCCATGCATGGACTCACCACACAGAGACCCATAGAGTCACCCAGAGACCCACACACTCATCACAGAGACCCTTAGATTCACAGAGACCCATGCATGGACTCACCACACAGAGACCCATAGAGTCACCCAGAGACCAACAGACTCATCACAGAGACCCTTAGATTCACAGAGACCCATGCATGGACTCACCACACAGAGACCCATAGAGTCACCCAGAGACCCACAGACTCATCACAGAGACCCATAGATTCACAGAGAGCCATGCATGGACTCACCACACAGAGACCCATAGAGTCACCCAGAGACCCACAGACTCATCACAGAGACCCTTAGATTCACAGAGAACCATGTAATAACCACACAGAGACCCATAGAGTCACCCAGAGACCCACAGACTCATCACAGAGACCCTTAGATTCACAGAGACCCATGCATAGACTCACCACACAGAGACCCATAGAGTCACCCAGAGACCCACAGACTCATCACAGAGACCCTTAGATTCACAGAGAACCATGGACTCACCACACAGAGACCCATAGAGTCACCCAGAGACCAACAGACTCATCACAGAGACCCTTAGATTCACAGAGAGCCATGCATGGACTCACCACACAGAGACCCATAGAGTCACCCAGAGACCCACAGACTCATCACAGAGACCCTTAGATTCACACAGAACCATGGACTCACCACACAGAGACCCATAGAGTCACCCAGAGACCCACAGACTCATCACAGAGACCCTTAGATTCACAGAGAACCATGGACTCACCACACAGAGACCCATAGAGTCACCCAGAGACCCACAGACTCATCACAGAGACCCTTAGATTCACAGAGACCCATGCATGGACTCACCACACAGAGACCCATAGAGTCACCCAGAGACCCACACACTCATCACAGAGACCCTTAGATTCACAGAGACCCATGCATGGACTCACCACACAGAGACCCATAGAGTCACCCAGAGACCCACAGACTCATCACAGAGACCCTTAGATTCACAGAGACCCATGCATAGACTCACCACACAGAGACCCATAGAGTCACCCAGAGACCCACACACTCATCACAGAGACCCTTAGATTCACAGAGACCCATGCATGGACTCACCACACAGAGACCCATAGAGTCACCCAGAGACCAACAGACCCATCACAGAGACCCTTAGATTCACAGAGACCCATGCATAGACTCACCACACAGAGACCCATACAGTCACCCAGAGACCCACACACTCATCACAGAGACCCTTAGATTCACAGAGACCCATGCATGGACTCACCACACAGAGACCCATAGAGTCACCCAGAGACCAACAGACTCATCACAGAGACCCTTAGATTCACAGAGACCCATGCATGGACTCACCACACAGAGACCCATAGAGTCACCCAGAGACCCACAGACTCATCACAGAGACCCTTAGATTCACAGAGAACCATGTAATCACCACACAGAGACCCATAGAGTCACCCAGAGACCCACAGACTCATCACAGAGACCCTTAGATTCACAGAGACCCATGCATAGACTCACCACACAGAGACCCATAGTGTCACCCAGAGACCCACACACTCATCACAGAGACCCTTAGATTCACAGAGACCCATGCATGGACTCACCACACAGAGACCCATAGAGTCACCCAGAGACCAACAGACCCATCACAGAGACCCTTAGATTCACAGAGACCCATGCATAGACTCACCACACAGAGACCCATAGAGTCACCCAGAGACCCACACACTCATCACAGAGACCCTTAGATTCACAGAGACCCATGCATGGACTCACCACACAGAGACCCATAGAGTCACCCAGAGACCAACAGACTCATCACAGAGACCCTTAGATTCACAGAGACCCATGCATGGACTCACCACACAGAGACCCATAGAGTCACCCAGAGACCCACAGACTCATCACAGAGACCCTTAGATTCACAGAGAACCATGTAATCACCACACAGAGACCCATAGAGTCACGCAGAGACCCACAGACTCATCACAGAGACCCTTAGATTCACAGAGACCCATGCATAGACTCACCACACAGAGACCCATAGAGTCACCCAGAGACCCACACACTCATCACAGAGACCCTTAGATTCACAGAGACCCATGCATGGACTCACCACACAGAGACCCATAGAGTCACCCAGAGACCAACAGACCCATCACAGAGACCCTTAGATTCACAGAGACCCATGCATAGACTCACCACACAGAGACCCATAGAGTCACCCAGAGACCCACACACTCATCACAGAGACCCTTAGATTCACAGAGACCCATGCATGGACTCACCACACAGAGACCCATAGAGTCACCCAGAGACCAACAGACTCATCACAGAGACCCTTAGATTCACAGAGACCCATGCATGGACTCACCACACAGAGACCCATAGAGTCACCCAGAGACCCACAGACTCATCACAGAGACCCTTAGATTCACAGAGAGCCATGCATGGACTCACCACACAGAGACCCATAGAGTCACCCAGAGACCCACAGACTCATCACAGAGACCCTTAGATTCACAGAGAACCATGTAATCACCACACAGAGACCCATAGAGTCACCCAGAGACCCACAGACTCATCACAGAGACCCTTAGATTCACAGAGACCCATGCATAGACTCACCACACAGAGACCCATAGAGTCACCCAGAGACCCACACACTCATCACAGAGGCCCTTAGATTCACAGAGACCCATGCATGGACTCACCACACAGAGACCCATAGAGTCACCCAGAGACAAACAGACTCATCACAGAGAGCCTTAGATTCACAGAGACCCATGCATAGACTCACCACACAGAGACCCATAGAGTCACCCAGAGACCCACACACTCATCACAGAGACCCTTAGATTCACAGAGACCCATGCATGGACTCACCACACAGAGACCCATAGAGTCACCCAGAGACCAACAGACTCATCACAGAGACCCTTAGATTCACAGAGACCCATGCATGGACTCACCACACAGAGACCCATAGAGTCACCCAGAGACCCACAGACTCATCACAGAGACCCTTAGATTCACAGAGAGCCATGCATGGACTCACCACACAGAGACCCATAGAGTCACCCAGAGACCCACACACTCATCACAGAGACCCTTAGATTCACAGAGACCCATGCATGGACTCACCACACAGAGACCCATAGAGTCACCCAGAGACCAACAGACTCATCACAGAGACCCTTAGATTCACAGAGACCCATGCATGGACTCACCACACAGAGACCCATAGAGTCACCCAGAGACCCACAGACTCATCACAGAGACCCATAGATTCACAGAGAGCCATGCATGGACTCACCGCACAGAGACCCATAGAGTCACCCAGAGACCCACAGACTCATCACAGAGACCCTTAGATTCACAGAGAACCATGTAATAACCACACAGAGACCCATAGAGTCACCCAGAGACCCACAGACTCATCACAGAGACCCTTAGATTCACAGAGACCCATGCATAGACTCACCACACAGAGACCCATAGAGTCACCCAGAGACCCACAGACTCATCACAGAGACCCTTAGATTCACAGAGAACCATGGACTCACCACACAGAGACCCATAGAGTCACCCAGAGACCAACAGACTCATCACAGAGACCCTTAGATTCACAGAGAGCCATGCATGGACTCACCACACAGAGACCCATAGAGTCACCCAGAGACCCACAGACTCATCACAGAGACCCTTAGATTCACACAGAACCATGGACTCACCACACAGAGACCCATAGAGTCACCCAGAGACCCACAGACTCATCACAGAGACCCTTAGATTCACAGAGAACCATGGACTCACCACACAGAGACCCATAGAGTCACCCAGAGACCCACAGACTCATCACAGAGACCCTTAGATTCACAGAGACCCATGCATGGACTCACCACACAGAGACCCATAGAGTCACCCAGAGACCCACACACTCATCACAGAGACCCTTAGATTCACAGAGACCCATGCATGGACTCACCACTCAGAGACCCATAGAGTCACCCAGAGACCCACAGACTCATCACAGAGACCCTTAGATTCACAGAGACCCATGCATAGACTCACCACACAGAGACCCATAGAGTCACCCAGAGACCCACACACTCATCACAGAGACCCTTAGATTCACAGAGACCCATGCATGGACTCACCACACAGAGACCCATAGAGTCACCCAGAGACCAACAGACCCATCACAGAGACCCTTAGATTCACAGAGACCCATGCATAGACTCACCACACAGAGACCCATACAGTCACCCAGAGACCCACACACTCATCACAGAGACCCTTAGATTCACAGAGACCCATGCATGGACTCACCACACAGAGACCCATAGAGTCACCCAGAGACCAACAGACTCATCACAGAGACCCTTAGATTCACAGAGACCCATGCATGGACTCACCACACAGAGACCCATAGAGTCACCCAGAGACCCACAGACTCATCACAGAGACCCTTAGATTCACAGAGAACCATGTAATCACCACACAGAGACCCATAGAGTCACCCAGAGACCCACAGACTCATCACAGAGACCCTTAGATTCACAGAGACCCATGCATAGACTCACCACACAGAGACCCATAGAGTCACCCAGAGACCCACACACTCATCACAGAGACCCTTAGATTCACAGAGACCCATGCATGGACTTACCACACAGAGACCCATAGAGTCACCCAGAGACAAACAGACTCATCACAGAGACCCTTAGATTCACAGAGACCCATGCATAGACTCACCACACAGAGACCCATAGAGTCACCCAGAGACCCACACACTCATCACAGAGACCCTTAGATTCACAGAGACCCATGCATGGACTCACCACACAGAGACCCATAGAGTCACCCAGAGACCCACAGACTCATCACAGAGACCCTTAGATTCACAGAGAGCCATGCATGGACTCACCACACAGAGACCCATAGAGTCACCCAGAGACCCACAGACTCATCACAGAGACCCTTAGATTCACAGAGAACCATGTAATCACCACACAGAGACCCATAGAGTCACCCAGAGACCCACAGACTCATCACAGAGACCCTTAGATTCACAGAGACCCATGCATAGACTCACCACACAGAGACCCATAGAGTCACCCAGAGACCCACACACTCATCACAGAGACCCTTAGATTCACAGAGACCCATGCATGGACTCACCACACAGAGACCCATAGAGTCACCCAGAGACAAACAGATTCATCACAGAGAGCCTTAGATTCACAGAGACCCATGCATAGACTCACCACACAGAGACCCATAGAGTCACCCAGAGACCCACACACTCATCACAGAGACCCTTAGATTCACAGAGACCCATGCATGGACTCACCACACAGAGACCCATAGAGTCACCCAGAGACCAACAGACTCATCACAGAGACCCTTAGATTCACAGAGACCCATGCATGGACTCACCACACAGAGACCCATAGAGTCACCCAGAGACCCACAGACTCATCACAGAGACCCTTAGATTCACAGAGAGCCATGCATGGACTCACCACACAGAGACCCATAGAGTCACCCAGAGACCCACACACTCATCACAGAGACCCTTAGATTCACAGAGACCCATGCATGGACTTACCACACAGAGACCCATAGAGTCACCCAGAGACCAACAGACCCATCACAGAGACCCTTAGATTCACAGAGACCCATGCATAGACTCACCACACAGAGACCCATAGAGTCACCCAGAGACCCACACACTCATCACAGAGACCCTTAGATTCACAGAGACCCATGCATGGACTCACCACACAGAGACCCATAGAGTCACCCAGAGACCCACAGACTCATCACAGAGACCCATAGATTCACAGAGAGCCATGCATGGACTCACCACACAGAGACCCATAGAGTCACCCAGAGACCCACAGACTCATCACAGAGACCCTTAGATTCACAGAGAACCATGTAATCACCACACAGAGACCCATAGAGTCACCCAGAGACCCACAGACTCATCACAGAGACCCTTAGATTCACAGAGACCCATGCATAGACTCACCACACAGAGACCCATAGAGTCACCCAGAGACCAACAGACTCATCACAGAGACCCTTAGATTCACAGAGACCCATGCATGGACTCACCACACAGAGACCCATAGAGTCACCCAGAGACCCACAGACTCATCACAGAGACCCATAGATTCACAGAGAGCCATGCATGGACTCACCACACAGAGACCCATAGAGTCACCCAGAGACCCACAGACTCATCACAGAGACCCTTAGATTCACAGAGAACCATGTACTCACCACACAGAGACCCATAGAGTCACCCAGAGACCCACAGACTCATCACAGAGACCCTTAGATTCACAGAGACCCATGCATAGACTCACCACACAGAGACCCATAGAGTCACCCAGAGACCCACACACTCATCACAGAGACCCTTAGATTCACAGAGACCCATGCATGGACTTACCACACAGAGACCCATAGAGTCACCCAGAGACAAACAGACTCATCACAGAGACCCTTAGATTCACAGAGACCCATGCATAGACTCACCACACAGAGACCCATAGAGTCACCCAGAGACCCACACACTCATCACAGAGACCCTTAGATTCACAGAGACCCATGCATGGACTCACCACACAGAGACCCATAGAGTCACCCAGAGACCAACAGACTCATCACAGAGACCCTTAGATTCACAGAGACCCATGCATGGACTCACCACACAGAGACCCATAGAGTCACCCAGAGACCAACAGACCCATCACAGAGACCCTTAGATTCACAGAGACCCATGCATAGACTCACCACACAGAGACCCATAGAGTCACCCAGAGACCCACACACTCATCACAGAGACCCTTAGATTCACAGAGACCCATGCATGGACTCACCACACAGAGACCCATAGAGTCACCCAGAGACCAACAGACTCATCACAGAGACCCTTAGATTCACAGAGACCCATGCATGGACTCACCACACAGAGACCCATAGAGTCACCCAGAGACCCACAGACTCATCACAGAGACCCTTAGATTCACAGAGAGCCATGCATGGACTCACCACACAGAGACCCATAGAGTCACCCAGAGACCCACAGACTCATCACAGAGACCCTTAGATTCACAGAAAACCATGTAATCACCACACAGAGACGCATAGAGTCACCCAGAGACCCACAGACTCATCACAGAGACCCTTAGATTCACAGAGACCCATGCATAGACTCACCACACAGAGACCCATAGAGTCACCCAGAGACCCACACACTCATCACAGAGGCCCTTAGATTCACAGAGACCCATGCATGGACTCACCACACAGAGACCCATAGAGTCACCCAGAGACAAACAGACTCATCACAGAGAGCCTTAGATTCACAGAGACCCATGCATAGACTCACCACACAGAGACCCATAGAGTCACCCAGAGACCCACACACTCATCACAGAGACCCTTAGATTCACAGAGACCCATGCATGGACTCACCACACAGAGACCCATAGAGTCACCCAGAGACCAACAGACTCATCACAGAGACCCTTAGATTCACAGAGACCCATGCATGGACTCACCACACAGAGACCCATAGAGTCACCCAGAGACCCACAGACTCATCACAGAGACCCTTAGATTCACAGAGAGCCATGCATGGACTCACCACACAGAGACCCATAGAGTCACCCAGAGACCCACACACTCATCACAGAGACCCTTAGATTCACAGAGACCCATGCATGGACTCACCACACAGAGACCCATAGAGTCACCCAGAGACCAACAGACCCATCACAGAGACCCTTAGATTCACAGAGACCCATGCATAGACTCACCACACAGAGACCCATAGAGTCACCCAGAGACCCACACACTCATCACAGAGACACTTAGATTCACAGAGACCCATGCATGGACTCACCACACAGAGACCCATAGAGTCACCCAGAGACCAACAGACTCATCACAGAGACCCTTAGATTCACAGAGACCCATGCATGGACTCACCACACAGAGACCCATAGAGTCACCCAGAGACCCACAGACTCATCACAGAGACCCATAGATTCACAGAGAGCCATGCATGGACTCACCACACAGAGACCCATAGAGTCACCCAGAGACCCACAGACTCATCACAGAGACCCTTAGATTCACAGAGAACCATGTAATCACCACACAGAGACCCATAGAGTCACCCAGAGACCCACAGACTCATCACAGAGACCCTTAGATTCACAGAGACCCATGCATAGACTCACCACACAGAGACCCATAGAGTCACCCAGAGACCCACAGACTCATCACAGAGACCCTTAGATTCACAGAGAACCATGGACTCACCACACAGAGACCCATAGAGTCACCCAGAGACCAACAGACTCATCACAGAGACCCTTAGATTCACAGAGAGCCATGCATGGACTCACCACACAGAGACCCATAGAGTCACCCAGAGACCCACAGACTCATCACAGAGACCCTTAGATTTACACAGAACCATGGACTCACCACACAGAGACCCATAGAGTCACCCAGAGACCCACAGACTCATCACAGAGACACTTAGATTCACAGAGAACCATGGACTCACCACACAGAGACCCATAGAGTCACCCAGAGACCCACAGACTCATCACAGAGACCCTTAGATTCACAGAGACCCATGCATGGACTCACCACACAGAGACCCATAGAGTCACCCAGAGACCCACACACTCATCACAGAGACCCTTAGATTCACAGAGACCCATGCATGGACTCACCACACAGAGACCCATAGAGTCACCCAGAGACCCACAGACTCATCACAGAGACCCTTAGATTCACAGAGACCCATGCATAGACTCACCACACAGAGACCCATAGAGTCACCCAGAGACCCACACACTCATCACAGAGACCCTTAGATTCACAGAGACCCATGCATGGACTCACCACACAGAGACCCATAGAGTCACCCAGAGACCAACAGACCCATCACAGAGACCCTTAGATTCACAGAGACCCATGCATAGACTCACCACACAGAGACCCATAGAGTCACCCAGAGACCCACACACTCATCACAGAGACCCTTAGATTCACAGAGACCCATGCATGGACTCACCACACAGAGACCCATAGAGTCACCCAGAGACCCACAGACTCATCACAGAGACACTTAGATTCACAGAGAACCATGGACTCACCACACAGAGACCCATAGAGTCACCCAGAGACCCACAGACTCATCACAGAGACCCTTAGATTCACAGAGACCCATGCATGGACTCACCACACAGAGACCCATAGAGTCACCCAGAGACCCACACACTCATCACAGAGACCCTTAGATTCACAGAGACCCATGCATGGACTCACCACACAGAGACCCATAGAGTCACCCAGAGACCCACAGACTCATCACAGAGACCCTTAGATTCACAGAGACCCATGCATAGACTCACCACACAGAGACCCATAGAGTCACCCAGAGACCCACACACTCATCACAGAGACCCTTAGATTCACAGAGACCCATGCATGGACTCACCACACAGAGACCCATAGAGTCACCCAGAGACCAACAGACCCATCACAGAGACCCTTAGATTCACAGAGACCCATGCATAGACTCACCACACAGAGACCCATAGAGTCACCCAGAGACCCACACACTCATCACAGAGACCCTTAGATTCACAGAGACCCATGCATGGACTCACCACACAGAGACCCATAGAGTCACCCAGAGACCAACAGACTCATCACAGAGACCCTTAGATTCACAGAGACCCATGCATGGACTCACCACACAGAGACCCATAGAGTCACCCAGAGACCCACAGACTCATCACAGAGACCCATAGATTCACAGAGAGCCATGCATGGACTCACCACACAGAGACCCATAGAGTCACCCAGAGACCCACAGACTCATCACAGAGACCCTTAGATTCACAGAGAACCATGTAATCACCACACAGAGACCCATAGAGTCACCCAGAGACCCACAGACTCATCACAGAGACCCTTAGATTCACAGAGACCCATGCATAGACTCACCACACAGAGACCCATAGAGTCACCCAGAGACCAACAGACTCATCACAGAGACCCTTAGATTCACAGAGACCCATGCATGGACTCACCACACAGAGACCCATAGAGTCACCCAGAGACCCACAGACTCATCACAGAGACCCATAGATTCACAGAGAGCCATGCATGGACTCACCACACAGAGACCCATAGAGTCACCCAGAGACCCACAGACTCATCACAGAGACCCTTAGATTCACAGAGAACCATGTAATCACCACACAGAGACCCATAGAGTCACCCAGAGACCCACAGACTCATCACAGAGACCCTTAGATTCACAGAGACCCATGCATAGACTCACCACACAGAGACCCATAGAGTCACCCAGAGACCCACACACTCATCACAGAGACCCTTAGATTCACAGAGACCCATGCATGGACTTACCACACAGAGACCCATAGAGTCACCCAGAGACCAACAGACTCATCACAGAGACCCTTAGATTCACAGAGACCCATGCATAGACTCACCACACAGAGACCCATAGAGTCACCCAGAAACCCACACACTCATCACAGAGACCCTTAGATTCACAGAGACCCATGCATGGGCTCACCACACAGAGACCCATAGAGTCACCCAGAGACCAACAGACTCATCACAGAGACCCTTAGATTCACAGAGACCCATGCATGGACTCACCACACAGAGACCCATAGAGTCACCCAGAGACCAACAGACCCATCACAGAGACCCTTAGATTCACAGAGACCCATGCATAGACTCACCACACAGAGACCCATAGAGTCACCCAGAGACCCACACACTCATCACAGAGACCCTTAGATTCACAGAGACCCATGCATGGACTCACCACACAGAGACCCATAGAGTCACCCAGAGACCAACAGACTCATCACAGAGACCCTTAGATTCACAGAGAACCATGGACTCACCACACAGAGACCCATAGAGTCACCCAGAGACCAACAGACTCATCACAGAGACCCTTAGATTCACAGAGAGCCATGCATGGACTCACCACACAGAGACCCATAGAGTCACCCAGAGACCCACAGACTCATCACAGAGACCCTTAGATTCACAGAGAACCATGTAATCACCACACAGAGACCCATAGAGTCACCCAGAGACCCACAGACTCATCACAGAGACCCTTAGATTCACAGAGACCCATGCATAGACTCACCACACAGAGACCCATAGAGTCACCCAGAGACCCACACACTCATCACAGAGACCCTTAGATTCACAGAGACCCATGCATGGACTTACCACACAGAGACCCATAGAGTCACCCAGAGACCAACAGACTCATCACAGAGACCCTTAGATTCACAGAGACCCATGCATAGACTCACCACACAGAGACCCATAGAGTCACCCAGAGACCAACAGACCCATCACAGAGACCCTTAGATTCACAGAGACCCATGCATAGACTCACCACACAGAGACCCATAGAGTCACCCAGAGACCCACACACTCATCACAGAGACCCTTAGATTCACAGAGACCCATGCATGGACTCACCACACAGAGACCCATAGAGTCACCCAGAGACCAACAGACTCATCACAGAGACCCTTAGATTCACAGAGACCCATGCATGGACTCACCACACAGAGACCCATAGAGTCACCCAGAGACCCACAGACTCATCACAGAGACCCTTAGATTCACAGAGAGCCATGCATGGACTCACCACACAGAGACCCATAGAGTCACCCAGAGACCCACAGACTCATCACAGAGACCCTTAGATTCACAGAGAACCATGTAATCACCACACAGAGACGCATAGAGTCACCCAGAGACCCACAGACTCATCACAGAGGCCCTTAGATTCACAGAGACCCATGCATAGACTCACCACACAGAGACCCATAGAGTCACCCAGAGACCCACACACTCATCACAGAGGCCCTTAGATTCACAGAGACCCATGCATGGACTCACCACACAGAGACCCCTAGAGTCACCCAGAGACAAACAGACTCATCACAGAGAGCCTTAGATTCACAGAGACCCATGCATAGACTCACCACACAGAGACCCATAGAGTCACCCAGAGACCCACACACTCATCACAGAGACCCTTAGATTCACAGAGACCCATGCATGGACTCAACACACAGAGACCCATAGAGTCACCCAGAGACCAACAGACTCATCACAGAGACCCTTAGATTCACAGAGACCCATGCATGGACTCACCACACAGAGACCCATAGAGTCACCCAGAGACCCACAGACTCATCACAGAGACCCTTAGATTCACAGAGAGCCATGCATGGACTCACCACACAGAGACCCATAGAGTCACCCAGAGACCCACACACTCATCACAGAGACCCTTAGATTCACAGAGACCCATGCATGGACTCACCACACAGAGACCCATAGAGTCACCCAGAGACCAACAGACCCATCACAGAGACCCTTAGATTCACAGAGACCCATGCATAGACTCACCACACAGAGACCCATAGAGTCACCCAGAGACCCACACACTCATCACAGAGACCCTTAGATTCACAGAGACCCATGCATGGACTCACCACACAGAGACCCATAGAGTCACCCAGAGACCAACAGACTCATCACAGAGACCCTTAGATTCACAGAGACCCATGCATGGACTCACCACACAGAGACCCATAGAGTCACCCAGAGACCCACAGACTCATCACAGAGACCCATAGATTCACAGAGAGCCATGCATGGACTCACCACACAGAGACCCATAGAGTCACCCAGAGACCCACAGACTCATCACAGAGACCCTTAGATTCACAGAGAACCATGTAATCACCACACAGAGACCCATAGAGTCACCCAGAGACCCACAGACTCATCACAGAGACCCTTAGATTCACAGAGACCCATGCATAGACTCACCACACAGAGACCCATAGAGTCACCCAGAGACCCACAGACTCATCACAGAGACCCTTAGATTCACAGAGAACCATGGACTCACCACACAGAGACCCATAGAGTCACCCAGAGACCAACAGACTCATCACAGAGACCCTTAGATTCACAGAGAGCCATGCATGGACTCACCACACAGAGACCCATAGAGTCACCCAGAGACCCACAGACTCATCACAGAGACCCTTAGATTCACACAGAACCATGGACTCACCACACAGAGACCCATAGAGTCACCCAGAGACCCACAGACTCATCACAGAGACCCTTAGATTCACAGAGAACCATGGACTCACCACACAGAGACCCATAGAGTCACCCAGAGACCCACAGACTCATCACAGAGACCCTTAGATTCACAGAGACCCATGCATGGACTCACCACACAGAGACCCATAGAGTCACCCAGAGACCCACACACTCATCACAGAGACCCTTAGATTCACAGAGACCCATGCATGGACTCACCACACAGAGACCCATAGAGTTACCCAGAGACCCACAGACTCATCACAGAGACCCTTAGATTCACAGAGACCCATGCATAGACTCACCACACAGAGACCCATAGAGTCACCCAGAGACCCACACACTCATCACAGAGACCCTTAGATTCACAGAGACCCATGCATGGACTCACCACACAGAGACCCATAGAGTCACCCAGAGACCAACAGACCCATCACAGAGACCCTTAGATTCACAGAGACCCATGCATAGACTCACCACACAGAGACCCATACAGTCACCCAGAGACCCACACACTCATCACAGAGACCCTTAGATTCACAGAGACCCATGCATGGACTCACCACACAGAGACCCATAGAGTCACCCAGAGACCAACAGACTCATCACAGAGACCCTTAGATTCACAGAGAACCATGTAATCACCACACAGAGACCCATAGAGTCACCCAGAGACCCACAGACTCATCACAGAGACCCTTAGATTCACAGAGACCCATGCATAGACTCACCACACAGAGACCCATAGAGTCACCCAGAGACCCACACACTCATCACAGAGACCCTTAGATTCACAGAGACCCATGCATGGACTTACCACACAGAGACCCATAGAGTCACCCAGAGACAAACAGACTCATCACAGAGACCCTTAGATTCACAGAGACCCATGCATAGACTCACCACACAGAGACCCATAGAGTCACCCAGAGACCCACACACTCATCACAGAGACCCTTAGATTCACAGAGACCCATGCATGGACTCACCACACAGAGACCCATAGAGTCACCCAGAGACCAACAGACTCATCACAGAGACCCTTAGATTCACAGAGCCCCATGCATGGACTCACCACACAGAGACCCATAGAGTCACCCAGAGACCAAAAGACCCATCACAGAGACCCTTAGATTCACAGAGACCCATGCATAGACTCACCACACAGAGACCCATAGAGTCACCCAGAGACCCACACACTCATCACAGAGACCCTTAGATTCACAGAGACCCATGCATGGACTCACCACACAGAGACCCATAGAGTCACCCAGAGACCCACAGACTCATCACAGAGACCCTTAGATTCACAGAGAGCCATGCATGGACTCACCACACAGAGACCCATAGAGTCACCCAGAGACCCACAGACTCATCACAGAGACCCTTAGATTCACAGAGAACCATGTAATCACCACACAGAGACCCATAGAGTCACCCAGAGACCCACAGACTCATCACAGAGACCCTTAGATTCACAGAGACCCATGCATAGACTCACCACACAGAGACCCATAGAGTCACCCAGAGACCCACACACTCATCACAGAGACCCTTAGATTCACAGAGACCCATGCATGGACTCACCACACAGAGACCCATAGAGTCACCCAGAGACAAACAGACTCATCACATAGAGCCTTAGATTCACAGAGACCCATGCATATACTCACCACACAGAGACCCATAGAGTCACCCAGAGACCCACACACTCATCACAGAGACCCTTAGATTCACAGAGACCCATGCATGGACTCACCACACAGAGACCCATAGAGTCACCCAGAGACCAACAGACTCATCACAGAGACCCTTAGATTCACAGAGACCCATGCATGGACTCACCACACAGAGACCCATAGAGTCACCCAGAGACCCACAGACTCATCACAGAGACCCTTAGATTCACAGAGAGCCATGCATGGACTCACCACACAGAGACCCATAGAGTCACCCAGAGACCCACACACTCATCACAGAGACCCTTAGATTCACAGAGACCCATGCATGGACTCACCACACAGAGACCCATAGAGTCACCCAGAGACCAACAGACCCATCACAGAGACCCTTAGATTCAGAGAGACCCATGCATAGACTCACCAAACAGAGACCCATAGAGTCACCCAGAGACCCACACACTCATCACAGAGACCCTTAGATTCACAGAGACCCATGCATGGACTCACCACACAGAGACCCATAGAGTCACCCAGAGACCAACAGACTCATCACAGAGACCCTTAGATTCACAGAGACCCATGCATGGACTCACCACACAGAGACCCATAGAGTCACCCAGAGACCCACAGACTCATCACAGAGACCCATAGATTCACAGAGAGCCATGCATGGACTCACCACACAGAGACCCATAGAGTCACCCAGAGACCCACAGACTCATCACAGAGACCCTTAGATTCACAGAGAACCATGTAATCACCACACAGAGACCCATAGAGTCACCCAGAGACCCACAGACTCATCACAGAGACCCTTAGATTCACAGAGACCCATGCATAGACTCACCACACAGAGACCCATAGAGTCACCCAGAGACCCACACACTCATCACAGAGACCCTTAGATTCACAGAGACCCATGCATGGACTTACCACACAGAGACCCATAGAGTCACCCAGAGACAAACAGACTCATCACAGAGACCCTTAGATTCACAGAGACCCATGCATAGACTCACCACACAGAGACCCATAGAGTCACCCAGAGACCCACACACTCATCACAGAGACCCTTAGATTCACAGAGACCCATGCATGGACTCACCACACAGAGACCCATAGAGTCACCCAGAGACCAACAGACTCATCACAGAGACCCTTAGATTCACAGAGACCCATGCATGGACTCACCACACAGAGACCCATAGAGTCACCCAGAGACCAACAGACCCATCACAGAGACCCTTAGATTCACAGAGACCCATGCATAGACTCACCACACAGAGACCCATAGAGTCACCCAGAGACCCACACACTCATCACAGAGACCCTTAGATTCACAGAGACCCATGCATGGACTCACCACACAGAGACCCATAGAGTCACCCAGAGACCAACAGACTCATCACAGAGACCCTTAGATTCACAGAGACAGGTGCATGGACTCACCACACAGAGACCCATAGAGTCACCCAGAGACCCACAGACTCATCACAGAGACCCTTAGATTCACAGAGAGCCATGCATGGACTCACCACACAGAGACCCATAGAGTCACCCAGAGACCCACAGACTCATCACAGAGACCCTTAGATTCACAGAGAACCATGTAATCACCACACAGAGACCCATAGAGTCACCCAGAGACCCACAGACTCATCACAGAGACCCTTAGATTCACAGAGACCCATGCATAGACTCACCACACAGAGACCCATAGAGTCACCCAGAGACCCACACACTCATCACAGAGACCCTTAGATTCACAGAGACCCATGCATGGACTCACCACACAGAGACCCATAGAGTCACCCAGAGACAAACAGACTCATCACAGAGAGCCTTAGATTCACAGAGACCCATGCATAGACTCACCACACAGAGACCCATAGAGTCACCCAGAGACCCACACACTCATCACAGAGACCCTTAGATTCACAGAGACCCATGCATGGACTCACCACACAGAGACCCATAGAGTCACCCAGAGACCAACAGACTCATCACAGAGACCCTTAGATTCACAGAGACCCATGCATGGACTCACCACACAGAGACCCATAGAGTCACCCAGAGACCCACAGACTCATCACAGAGACCCTTAGATTCACAGAGAGCCATGCATGGACTCACCACACAGAGACCCATAGAGTCACCCAGAGACCCACAGACTCATCACAGAGACCCTTAGATTCACAGAGAACCATGTAATCACCACACAGAGACCCATAGAGTCACCCAGAGACCCACAGACTCATCACAGAGACCCTTAGATTCACAGAGACCCATGCATAGACTCACCACACAGAGACCCATAGAGTCACCCAGATACCCACACACTCATCACAGAGACCCTTAGATTCACAGAGACCCATGCATGGACTCACCACACAGAGACCCATAGAGTCACCCAGAGACAAACAGACTCATCACAGAGACCCTTAGATTCACAGAGACCCATGCATAGACTCACCACACAGAGACCCATAGAGTCACCCAGAGACCCACACACTCATCACAGAGACCCTTAGATTCACAGAGACCTATGCATGGACTCACCACACAGAGACCCATAGAGTCACCCAGAGACCAACAGACTCATCACAGAGACCCTTAGATTCACAGAGACCCATGCATGGACTCACCACACAGAGACCCATAGAGTCACCCAGAGACCCACATACTCATCACAGAGACCCTTAGTTTCACAGAGAGCCATGCATGGACTCACCACACAGAGACCCATAGAGTCACCCAGAGACCCACAGACTCATCACAGAGACCCTTAGATTCACAGAGAACCATGTAATCACCACACAGAGACCCATAGAGTCACCCAGAGACCCACAGACTCATCACAGAGACCCTTAGATTCACAGAGACCCATGCATAGACTCACCACACAGAGACCCATAGAGTCACCCAGAGACCCACACACTCATCACAGAGACCCTTAGATTCACAGAGACCCATGCATGGACTCACCACACAGAGACCCATAGAGTCACCCAGAGACAAACAGACTCATCACAGAGACCCTTAGATTCACAGAGACCCATGCATAGACTCACCACACAGAGACCCATAGAGTCACCCAGAGACCCACAGACTCATCACAGAGACCCTTAGATTCACAGAGAACCATGGACTCACCACACAGAGACCCATAGAGTCACCCAGAGACCAACAGACTCATCACAGAGACCCTTAGATTCACAGAGAGCCATGCATGGACTCACCACACAGAGACCCATAGAGTCACCCAGAGACCCACAGACTCATCACAGAGACCCTTAGATTCACACAGAACCATGGACTCACCACACAGAGACCCATAGAGTCACCCAGAGACCCACAGACTCATCACAGAGACCCTTAGATTCACAGAGAACCATGGACTCACCACACAGAGACCCATAGAGTCACCCAGAGACCCACAGACTCATCACAGAGACCCTTAGATTCACAGAGACCCATGCATGGACTCACCACACAGAGACCCATAGAGTCACCCAGAGACCCACACACTCATCACAGAGACCCTTAGATTCACAGAGACCCATGCATGGACTCACCACACAGAGACCCATAGAGTCACCCAGAGACCCACACACTCATCACAGAGACCCTTAGATTCACAGAGACCCATGCATGGACTCACCACACAGAGACCCATAGAGTCACCCAGAGACCAACAGACCCATCACAGAGACCCTTAGATTCACAGAGACCCATGCATAGACTCACCACACAGAGACCCATAGAGTCACCCAGAGACCCACACACTCATCACAGAGACCCTTAGATTCACAGAGACCCATGCATGGACTCACCACACAGAGACCCATAGAGTCACCCAGAGACCAACAGACTCATCACAGAGACCCTTAGATTCACAGAGACCCATGCATGGACTCACCACACAGAGACCCATAGAGTCACCCAGAGACCCACAGACTCATCACAGAGACCCATAGATTCACAGAGAGCCATGCATGGACTCACCACACAGAGACCCATAGAGTCACCCAGAGACCCACAGACTCATCACAGAGACCCTTAGATTCACAGAGAACCATGTAATCACCACACAGAGACCCATAGAGTCACCCAGAGACCAACAGACTCATCACAGAGACCCTTAGATTCACAGAGAGCCATGCATGGACTCACCACACAGAGACCCATAGAGTCACCCAGAGACCCACAGACTCATCACAGAGACCCTTAGATTCACACAGAACCATGGACTCACCACACAGAGACCCATAGAGTCACCCAGAGACCCACAGACTCATCACAGAGACCCTTAGATTCACAGAGAACCATGGACTCACCACACAGAGACCCATAGAGTCACCCAGAGACCCACAGACTCATCACAGAGACCCTTAGATTCACAGAGACCCATGCATGGACTCACCACACAGAGACCCATAGAGTCACCCAGAGACCCACACACTCATCACAGAGACCCTTAGATTCACAGAGACCCATGCATGGACTCACCACACAGAGACCCATAGAGTCACCCAGAGACCCACACACTCATCACAGAGACCCTTAGATTCACAGAGACCCATGCATGGACTCACCACACAGAGACCCATAGAGTCACCCAGAGACCAACAGACCCATCACAGAGACCCTTAGATTCACAGAAACCCATGCATAGACTCACCACACAGAGACCCATAGAGTCACCCAGAGACCCACACACTCATCACAGAGACCCTTAGATTCACAGAGACCCATGCATGGACTCACCACACAGAGACCCATAGAGTCACCCAGAGACCCACACACTCATCACAGAGACCCTTAGATTCACAGAGACCCATGCATGGACTCACCACACAGAGACCCATAGAGTCACCCAGAGACCCACACACTCATCACAGAGACCCTTAGATTCACAGAGACCCATGCATGGACTCACCACACAGAGACCCATAGAGTCACCCAGAGACCAACAGACCCATCACAGAGACCCTTAGATTCACAGAGACCCATGCATAGACTCACCACACAGAGACCCATAGAGTCACCCAGAGACCCACACACTCATCACAGAGACCCTTAGATTCACAGAGACCCATGCATGGACTCACCACACAGAGACCCATAGAGTCACCCAGAGACCAACAGACTCATCACAGAGACCCTTAGATTCACAGAGACCCATGCATGGACTCACCACACAGAGACCCATAGAGTCACCCAGAGACCCACAGACTCATCACAGAGACCCATAGATTCACAGAGAGCCATGCATGGACTCACCACACAGAGACCCATAGAGTCACCCAGAGACCCACAGACTCATCACAGAGACCCTTAGATTCACAGAGAACCATGTAATCACCACACAGAGACCCATAGAGTCACCCAGAGACCAACAGACTCATCACAGAGACCCTTAGATTCACAGAGAGCCATGCATGGACTCACCACACAGAGACCCATAGAGTCACCCAGAGACCCACAGACTCATCACAGAGACCCTTAGATTCACACAGAACCATGGACTCACCACACAGAGACCCATAGAGTCACCCAGAGACCCACAGACTCATCACAGAGACCCTTAGATTCACAGAGAACCATGGACTCACCACACAGAGACCCATAGAGTCACCCAGAGACCCACAGACTCATCACAGAGACCCTTAGATTCACAGAGACCCATGCATGGACTCACCACACAGAGACCCATAGAGTCACCCAGAGACCCACACACTCATCACAGAGACCCTTAGATTCACAGAGACCCATGCATGGACTCACCACACAGAGACCCATAGAGTCACCCAGAGACCCACACACTCATCACAGAGACCCTTAGATTCACAGAGACCCATGCATGGACTCACCACACAGAGACCCATAGAGTCACCCAGAGACCAACAGACCCATCACAGAGACCCTTAGATTCACAGAAACCCATGCATAGACTCACCACACAGAGACCCATAGAGTCACCCAGAGACCCACACACTCATCACAGAGACCCTTAGATTCACAGAGACCCATGCATGGACTCACCACACAGAGACCCATAGAGTCACCCAGAGACCAACAGACTCATCACAGAGACCCTTAGATTCACAGAGACCCATGCATGGACTCACCACACAGAGACCCATAGAGTCACCCAGAGACCCACAGACTCATCACAGAGACCCATAGATTCACAGAGAGCCATGCATGGACTCACCACACAGAGACCCATAGAGTCACCCAGAGACCCACAGACTCATCACAGAGACCCTTAGATTCACAGAGAACCATGTAATCACCACACAGAGACCCATAGAGTCACCCAGAGACCCACAGACTCATCACAGAGACCCTTAGATTCACAGAGACCCATGCATAGACTCACCACACAGAGACCCATAGAGTCACCCAGAGACCCACACACTCATCACAGAGACCCTTAGATTCACAGAGACCCATGCATGGACTTACCACACAGAGACCCATAGAGTCACCCAGAGACAAACAGACTCATCACAGAGACCCTTAGATTCACAGAGACCCATGCATAGACTCACCACACAGAGACCCATAGAGTCACCCAGAGACCCACACACTCATCACAGAGACCCTTAGATTCACAGAGACCCATGCATGGACTCACCACACAGAGACCCATAGAGTCACCCAGAGACCCACAGACTCATCACAGAGACCCTTAGATTCACAGAGAACCATGTAATCACCACACAGAGACCCATAGAGTCACCCAGAGACCCACAGACTCATCACAGAGACCCTTAGATTCACAGAGACCCATGCATAGACTCACCACACAGAGACCCATAGAGTCACCCAGAGACCCACACACTCATCACAGAGACCCTTAGATTCACAGAGACCCATGCATGGACTCACCACACAGAGACCCATAGAGTCACCCAGAGACAAACAGACTCATCACAGAGACCCTTAGATTCACAGAGACCCATGCATAGACTCACCACACAGAGACCCATAGAGTCACCCAGAGACCCACAGACTCATCACAGATACCCTTAGATTCACAGAGACCCATGGATGGACTCACCACACAGAGACCCATAGAGTCACCCAGAGACCCACACACTCATCACAGAGACCCTTAGATTCACAGACACCTATGCATGGACTCACCACACAGAGACCCATAGAGTCACCCAGAGACCCACAGACTCATCACAGAGACCCTTAGATTCACAGAGACCCATGCATAGACTCACCACACAGAGACCCATAGAGTCACCCAGAGACCCACACACTCATCACAGAGACCCTTAGATTCACAGAGACCCATGCATGGACTCACCACACAGAGACCCATAGAGTCACCCAGAGACCAACAGACCCATCACAGAGACCCTTAGATTCACAGAGACCCATGCATAGACTCACCACACAGAGACCCATAGAGTCACCCAGAGACACCCACACACATCACAGAGACCCTTAGATTCACAGAGACCCATGCATGGACTCACCACACAGAGACCCATAGAGTCACCCAGAGACCAACAGACTCATCACAGAGACCCTTAGATTCACAGAGACCCATGCATGGACTCACCACACAGAGACCCATAGAGTCACCCAGAGACCCACAGACTCATCACAGAGACCCTTAGATTCACAGAGACCCATGCATGGACTCACCACACAGAGACCCATAGAGTCACCCAGAGACCCACACACTCATCACAGAGACCCTTAGATTCACAGAGACCCATGCATGGACTCACCACACAGAGACCCATAGAGTCACCCAGAGACCAACAGACCCATCACAGAGACCCTTAGATTCACAGAAACCCATGCATAGACTCACCACACAGAGACCCATAGAGTCACCCAGAGACCCACACACTCATCACAGAGACCCTTAGATTCACAGAGACCCATGCATGGACTCACCACACAGAGACCCATAGAGTCACCCAGAGACCCACACACTCATCACAGAGACCCTTAGATTCACAGAGACCCATGCATGGACTCACCACACAGAGACCCATAGAGTCACCCAGAGACCCACACACTCATCACAGAGACCCTTAGATTCACAGAGACCCATGCATGGACTCACCACACAGAGACCCATAGAGTCACCCAGAGACCAACAGACCCATCACAGAGACCCTTAGATTCACAGAGACCCATGCATAGACTCACCACACAGAGACCCATAGAGTCACCCAGAGACCCACACACTCATCACAGAGACCCTTAGATTCACAGAGACCCATGCATGGACTCACCACACAGAGACCCATAGAGTCACCCAGAGACCAACAGACTCATCACAGAGACCCTTAGATTCACAGAGACCCATGCATGGACTCACCACACAGAGACCCATAGAGTCACCCAGAGACCCACAGACTCATCACAGAGACCCATAGATTCACAGAGAGCCATGCATGGACTCACCACACAGAGACCCATTGAGTCACCCAGAGACCCACAGACTCATCACAGAGACCCTTAGATTCACAGAGAACCATGTAATCACCACACAGAGACCCATAGAGTCACCCAGAGACCAACAGACTCATCACAGAGACCCTTAGATTCACAGAGAGCCATGCATGGACTCACCACACAGAGACCCATAGAGTCACCCAGAGACCCACAGACTCATCACAGAGACCCTTAGATTCACACAGAACCATGGACTCACCACACAGAGACCCATAGAGTCACCCAGAGACCCACAGACTCATCACAGAGACCCTTAGATTCACAGAGAACCATGGACTCACCACACAGAGACCCATAGAGTCACCCAGAGCCCCACAGACTCATCACAGAGACCCTTAGATTCACAGAGACCCATGCATGGACTCACCACACAGAGACCCATAGAGTCACCCAGAGACCCACACACTCATCACAGAGACCCTTAGATTCACAGAGACCCATGCATGGACTCACCACACAGAGACCCATAGAGTCACCCAGAGACCCACACACTCATCACAGAGACCCTTAGATTCACAGAGACCCATGCATGGACTCACCACACAGAGACCCATAGAGTCACCCAGAGACCAACAGACCCATCACAGAGACCCTTAGATTCACAGAAACCCATGCATAGACTCACCACACAGAGACCCATAGAGTCACCCAGAGACCCACACACTCATCACAGAGACCCTTAGATTCACAGAGACCCATGCATGGACTCACCACACAGAGACCCATAGAGTCACCCAGAGACCAACAGACTCATCACAGAGACCCTTAGATTCACAGAGACCCATGCATGGACTCACCACACAGAGACCCATAGAGTCACCCAGAGACCCACAGACTCATCACAGAGACCCATAGATTCACAGAGAGCCATGCATGGACTCACCACACAGAGACCCATAGAGTCACCCAGAGACCCACAGACTCATCACAGAGACCCTTAGATTCACAGAGAACCATGTAATCACCACACAGAGACCCATAGAGTCACCCAGAGACCCACAGACTCATCACAGAGACCCTTAGATTCACAGAGACCCATGCATAGACTCACCACACAGAGACCCATAGAGTCACCCAGAGACCCACACACTCATCACAGAGACCCTTAGATTCACAGAGACCCATGCATGGACTTACCACACAGAGACCCATAGAGTCACCCAGAGACAAACAGACTCATCACAGAGACCCTTAGATTCACAGAGACCCATGCATAGACTCACCACACAGAGACCCATAGAGTCACCCAGAGACCCACACACTCATCACAGAGACCCTTAGATTCACAGAGACCCATGCATGGACTCACCACACAGAGACCCATAGAGTCACCCAGAGACCAACAGACTCATCACAGAGACCCTTAGATTCACAGAGACCCATGCATGCACTCACCACACAGAGACCCATAGAGTCACCCAGAGACCCACAGACTCATCACAGAGACCCTTAGATTCACAGAGAGCCATGCATGGACTCACCACACAGAGACCCATAGAGTCACCCAGAGACCCACAGACTCATCACAGAGACCCTTAGATTCACAGAGAACCATGTAATCACCACACAGAGACCCATAGAGTCACCCAGAGACCCACAGACTCATCACAGAGACCCTTAGATTCACAGAGACCCATGCATAGACTCACCACACAGAGACCCATAGAGTCACCCAGAGACCCACACACTCATCACAGAGACCCTTAGATTCACAGAGACCCATGCATGGACTCACCACACAGAGACCCATAGAGTCACCCAGAGACAAACAGACTCATCACAGAGACCCTTAGATTCACAGAGACCCATGCATAGACTCACCACACAGAGACCCATAGAGTCACCCAGAGACCCACAGACTCATCACAGATACCCTTAGATTCACAGAGACCCATGGATGGACTCACCACACAGAGACCCATAGAATCACCCAGAGACCCACACACTCATCACAGAGACCCTTAGATTCACAGACACCTATGCATGGACTCACCACACAGAGACCCATAGAGTCACCCAGAGACCCACAGACTCATCACAGAGACCCTTAGATTCACAGAGACCCATGCATAGACTCACCACACAGAGACCCATAGAGTCACCCAGAGACCCACACACTCATCACAGAGACCCTTAGATTCACAGAGACCCATGCATGGACTCACCACACAGAGACCCATAGAGTCACCCAGAGACCAACAGACCCATCACAGAGACCCTTAGATTCACAGAGACCCATGCATAGACTCACCACACAGAGACCCATAGAGTCACCCAGAGACACCCACACACATCACAGAGACCCTTAGATTCACAGAGACCCATGCATGGACTCACCACACAGAGACCCATAGAGTCACCCAGAGACCAACAGACTCATCACAGAGACCCTTAGATTCACAGAGACCCATGCATGGACTCACCACACAGAGACCCATAGAGTCACCCAGAGACCCACAGACTCATCACAGAGACCCTTAGATTCACAGAGACCCATGCATGGACTCACCACACAGAGACCCATAGAGTCACCCAGAGACCCACACACTCATCACAGAGACCCTTAGATTCACAGAGACCCATGCATGGACTCACCACACAGAGACCCATAGAGTCACCCAGAGACCAACAGACCCATCACAGAGACCCTTAGATTCACAGAAACCCATGCATAGACTCACCACACAGAGACCCATAGAGTCACCCAGAGACCCACACACTCATCACAGAGACCCTTAGATTCACAGAGACCCATGCATGGACTCACCACACAGAGACCCATAGAGTCACCCAGAGACCCACACACTCATCACAGAGACCCTTAGATTCACAGAGACCCATGCATGGACTCACCACACAGAGACCCATAGAGTCACCCAGAGACCCACACACTCATCACAGAGACCCTTAGATTCACAGAGACCCATGCATGGACTCACCACACAGAGACCCATAGAGTCACCCAGAGACCAACAGACCCATCACAGAGACCCTTAGATTCACAGAGACCCATGCATAGACTCACCACACAGAGACCCATAGAGTCACCCAGAGACCCACACACTCATCACAGAGACCCTTAGATTCACAGAGACCCATGCATGGACTCACCACACAGAGACCCATTGAGTCACCCAGAGACCAACAGACTCATCACAGAGACCCTTAGATTCACAGAGACCCATGCATGGACTCACCACACAGAGACCCATAGAGTCACCCAGAGACCCACAGACTCATCACAGAGACCCATAGATTCACAGAGAGCCATGCATGGACTCACCACACAGAGACCCATAGAGTCACCCAGAGACCCACAGACTCATCACAGAGACCCTTAGATTCACAGAGAACCATGTAATCACCACACAGAGACCCATAGAGTCACCCAGAGACCAACAGACTCATCACAGAGACCCTTAGATTCACAGAGAGCCATGCATGGACTCACCACACAGAGACCCATAGAGTCACCCAGAGACCCACAGACTCATCACAGAGACCCTTAGATTCACACAGAACCATGGACTCACCACACAGAGACCCATAGAGTCACCCAGAGACCCACAGACTCATCACAGAGACCCTTAGATTCACAGAGAACCATGGACTCACCACACAGAGACCCATAGAGTCACCCAGAGACCCACAGACTTATCACAGAGACCCTTAGATTCACAGAGACCCATGCATGGACTCACCACACAGAGACCCATAGAGTCACCCAGAGACCCACACACTCATCACAGAGACCCTTAGATTCACAGAGACCCATGCATGGACTCACCACACAGAGACCCATAGAGTCACCCAGAGACCCACACACTCATCACAGAGACCCTTAGATTCACAGAGACCCATGCATGGACTCACCACACAGAGACCCATAGAGTCACCCAGAGACCAACAGACCCATCACAGAGACCCTTAGATTCACAGAAACCCATGCATAGACTCACCACACAGAGACCCATAGAGTCACCCAGAGACCCACACACTCATCACAGAGACCCTTAGATTCACAGAGACCCATGCATGGACTCACCACACAGAGACCCATAGAGTCACCCAGAGACCAACAGACTCATCACAGAGACCCTTAGATTCACAGAGACCCATGCATGGACTCACCACACAGAGACCCATAGAGTCACCCAGAGACCCACAGACTCATCACAGAGACCCATAGATTCACAGAGAGCCATGCATGGACTCACCACACAGAGACCCATAGAGTCACCCAGAGACCCACAGACTCATCACAGAGACCCTTAGATTCACAGAGAACCATGTAATCACCACACAGAGACCCATAGAGTCACCCAGAGACCCACAGACTCATCACAGAGACCCTTAGATTCACAGAGACCCATGCATAGACTCACCACACAGAGACCCATAGAGTCACCCAGAGACCCACACACTCATCACAGAGACCCTTAGATTCACAGAGACCCATGCATGGACTTACCACACAGAGACCCATAGAGTCACCCAGAGACAAACAGACTCATCACAGAGACCCTTAGATTCACAGAGACCCATGCATAGACTCACCACACAGAGACCCATAGAGTCACCCAGAGACCCACACACTCATCACAGAGACCCTTAGATTCACAGAGACCCATGCATGGACTCACCACACAGAGACCCATAGAGTCACCCAGAGACCAACAGACTCATCACAGAGACCCTTAGATTCACAGAGACCCATGCATGCACTCACCACACAGAGACCCATAGAGTCACCCAGAGACCCACAGACTCATCACAGAGACCCTTAGATTCACAGAGAGCCATGCATGGACTCACCACACAGAGACCCATAGAGTCACCCAGAGACCCACAGACTCATCACAGAGACCCTTAGATTCACAGAGAACCATGGACTCACCACACAGAGACCCATAGAGTCACCCAGAGCCCCACAGACTCATCACAGAGACCCTTAGATTCACAGAGACCCATGCATGGACTCACCACACAGAGACCCATAGAGTCACCCAGAGACCCACACACTCATCACAGAGACCCTTAGATTCACAGAGACCCATGCATGGACTCACCACACAGAGACCCATAGAGTCACCCAGAGACCCACACACTCATCACAGAGACCCTTAGATTCACAGAGACCCATGCATGGACTCACCACACAGAGACCCATAGAGTCACCCAGAGACCAACAGACCCATCACAGAGACCCTTAGATTCACAGAAACCCATGCATAGACTCACCACACAGAGACCCATAGAGTCACCCAGAGACCCACACACTCATCACAGAGACCCTTAGATTCACAGAGACCCATGCATGGACTCACCACACAGAGACCCATAGAGTCACCCAGAGACCAACAGACTCATCACAGAGACCCTTAGATTCACAGAGACCCATGCATGGACTCACCACACAGAGACCCATAGAGTCACCCAGAGACCCACAGACTCATCACAGAGACCCATAGATTCACAGAGAGCCATGCATGGACTCACCACACAGAGACCCATAGAGTCACCCAGAGACCCACAGACTCATCACAGAGACCCTTAGATTCACAGAGAACCATGTAATCACCACACAGAGACCCATAGAGTCACCCAGAGACCCACAGACTCATCACAGAGACCCTTAGATTCACAGAGACCCATGCATAGACTCACCACACAGAGACCCATAGAGTCACCCAGAGACCCACACACTCATCACAGAGACCCTTAGATTCACAGAGACCCATGCATGGACTTACCACACAGAGACCCATAGAGTCACCCAGAGACAAACAGACTCATCACAGAGACCCTTAGATTCACAGAGACCCATGCATAGACTCACCACACAGAGACCCATAGAGTCACCCAGAGACCCACACACTCATCACAGAGACCCTTAGATTCACAGAGACCCATGCATGGACTCACCACACAGAGACCCATAGAGTCACCCAGAGACCAACAGACTCATCACAGAGACCCTTAGATTCACAGAGACCCATGCATGCACTCACCACACAGAGACCCATAGAGTCACCCAGAGACCCACAGACTCATCACAGAGACCCTTAGATTCACAGAGAGCCATGCATGGACTCACCACACAGAGACCCATAGAGTCACCCAGAGACCCACAGACTCATCACAGAGACCCTTAGATTCACAGAGAACCATGTAATCACCACACAGAGACCCATAGAGTCACCCAGAGACCCACAGACTCATCACAGAGACCCTTAGATTCACAGAGACCCATGCATAGACTCACCACACAGAGACCCATAGAGTCACCCAGAGACCCACACACTCATCACAGAGACCCTTAGATTCACAGAGACCCATGCATGGACTCACCACACAGAGACCCATAGAGTCACCCAGAGACAAACAGACTCATCACAGAGACCCTTAGATTCACAGAGACCCATGCATAGACTCACCACACAGAGACCCATAGAGTCACCCAGAGACCCACAGACTCATCACAGATACCCTTAGATTCACAGAGACCCATGGATGGACTCACCACACAGAGACCCATAGAATCACCCAGAGACCCACACACTCATCACAGAGACCCTTAGATTCACAGACACCTATGCATGGACTCACCACACAGAGACCCATAGAGTCACCCAGAGACCCACAGACTCATCACAGAGACCCTTAGATTCACAGAGACCCATGCATAGACTCACCACACAGAGACCCATAGAGTCACCCAGAGACCCACACACTCATCACAGAGACCCTTAGATTCACAGAGACCCATGCATGGACTCACCACACAGAGACCCATAGAGTCACCCAGAGACCAACAGACCCATCACAGAGACCCTTAGATTCACAGAGACCCATGCATAGACTCACCACACAGAGACCCATAGAGTCACCCAGAGACACCCACACACATCACAGAGACCCTTAGATTCACAGAGACCCATGCATGGACTCACCACACAGAGACCCATAGAGTCACCCAGAGACCAACAGACTCATCACAGAGACCCTTAGATTCACAGAGACCCATGCATGGACTCACCACACAGAGACCCATAGAGTCACCCAGAGACCCACAGACTCATCACAGAGACCCTTAGATTCACAGAGACCCATGCATGGACTCACCACACAGAGACCCATAGAGTCACCCAGAGACCCACACACTCATCACAGAGACCCTTAGATTCACAGAGACCCATGCATGGACTCACCACACAGAGACCCATAGAGTCACCCAGAGACCAACAGACCCATCACAGAGACCCTTAGATTCACAGAAACCCATGCATAGACTCACCACACAGAGACCCATAGAGTCACCCAGAGACCCACACACTCATCACAGAGACCCTTAGATTCACAGAGACCCATGCATGGACTCACCACACAGAGACCCATAGAGTCACCCAGAGACCCACACACTCATCACAGAGACCCTTAGATTCACAGAGACCCATGCATGGACTCACCACACAGAGACCCATAGAGTCACCCAGAGACCCACACACTCATCACAGAGACCCTTAGATTCACAGAGACCCATGCATGGACTCACCACACAGAGACCCATAGAGTCACCCAGAGACCAACAGACCCATCACAGAGACCCTTAGATTCACAGAGACCCATGCATAGACTCACCACACAGAGACCCATAGAGTCACCCAGAGACCCACACACTCATCACAGAGACCCTTAGATTCACAGAGACCCATGCATGGACTCACCACACAGAGACCCATTGAGTCACCCAGAGACCAACAGACTCATCACAGAGACCCTTAGATTCACAGAGACCCATGCATGGACTCACCACACAGAGACCCATAGAGTCACCCAGAGACCCACAGACTCATCACAGAGACCCATAGATTCACAGAGAGCCATGCATGGACTCACCACACAGAGACCCATAGAGTCACCCAGAGACCCACAGACTCATCACAGAGACCCTTAGATTCACAGAGAACCATGGACTCACCACACAGAGACCCATAGAGTCACCCAGAGACCCACAGACTCATCACAGAGACCCTTAGATTCACAGAGAACCATGGACTCACCACACAGAGACCCATAGAGTCACCCAGAGACCCACAGACTCATCACAGAGACCCTTAGATTCACAGAGACCCATGCATGGACTCACCACACAGAGACCCATAGAGTCACCCAGAGACCCACACACTCATCACAGAGACCCTTAGATTCACAGAGACCCATGCATGGACTCACCACACAGAGACCCATAGAGTCACCCAGAGACCCACACACTCATCACAGAGACCCTTAGATTCACAGAGACCCATGCATGGACTCACCACACAGAGACCCATAGAGTCACCCAGAGACCAACAGACCCATCACAGAGACCCTTAGATTCACAGAAACCCATGCATAGACTCACCACACAGAGACCCATAGAGTCACCCAGAGACCCACACACTCATCACAGAGACCCTTAGATTCACAGAGACCCATGCATGGACTCACCACACAGAGACCCATAGAGTCACCCAGAGACCAACAGACTCATCACAGAGACCCTTAGATTCACAGAGACCCATGCATGGACTCACCACACAGAGACCCATAGAGTCACCCAGAGACCCACAGACTCATCACAGAGACCCATAGATTCACAGAGAGCCATGCATGGACTCACCACACAGAGACCCATAGAGTCACCCAGAGACCCACAGACTCATCACAGAGACCCTTAGATTCACAGAGAACCATGTAATCACCACACAGAGACCCATAGAGTCACCCAGAGACCCACAGACTCATCACAGAGACCCTTAGATTCACAGAGACCCATGCATAGACTCACCACACAGAGACCCATAGAGTCACCCAGAGACCCACACACTCATCACAGAGACCCTTAGATTCACAGAGACCCATGCATGGACTTACCACACAGAGACCCATAGAGTCACCCAGAGACAAACAGACTCATCACAGAGACCCTTAGATTCACAGAGACCCATGCATAGACTCACCACACAGAGACCCATAGAGTCACCCAGAGACCCACACACTCATCACAGAGACCCTTAGATTCACAGAGACCCATGCATGGACTCACCACACAGAGACCCATAGAGTCACCCAGAGACCAACAGACTCATCACAGAGACCCTTAGATTCACAGAGACCCATGCATGCACTCACCACACAGAGACCCATAGAGTCACCCAGAGACCCACAGACTCATCACAGAGACCCTTAGATTCACAGAGAGCCATGCATGGACTCACCACACAGAGACCCATAGAGTCACCCAGAGACCCACAGACTCATCACAGAGACCCTTAGATTCACAGAGAACCATGTAATCACCACACAGAGACCCATAGAGTCACCCAGAGACCCACAGACTCATCACAGAGACCCTTAGATTCACAGAGACCCATGCATAGACTCACCACACAGAGACCCATAGAGTCACCCAGAGACCCACACACTCATCACAGAGACCCTTAGATTCACAGAGACCCATGCATGGACTCACCACACAGAGACCCATAGAGTCACCCAGAGACAAACAGACTCATCACAGAGACCCTTAGATTCACAGAGACCCATGCATAGACTCACCACACAGAGACCCATAGAGTCACCCAGAGACCCACAGACTCATCACAGATACCCTTAGATTCACAGAGACCCATGGATGGACTCACCACACAGAGACCCATAGAGTCACCCAGAGACCCACACACTCATCACAGAGACCCTTAGATTCACAGACACCTATGCATGGACTCACCACACAGAGACCCATAGAGTCACCCAGAGACCCACAGACTCATCACAGAGACCCTTAGATTCACAGAGACCCATGCATAGACTCACCACACAGAGACCCATAGAGTCACCCAGAGACCCACACACTCATCACAGAGACCCTTAGATTCACAGAGACCCATGCATGGACTCACCACACAGAGACCCATAGAGTCACCCAGAGACCAACAGACCCATCACAGAGACCCTTAGATTCACAGAGACCCATGCATAGACTCACCACACAGAGACCCATAGAGTCACCCAGAGACACCCACACACATCACAGAGACCCTTAGATTCACAGAGACCCATGCATGGACTCACCACACAGAGACCCATAGAGTCACCCAGAGACCAACAGACTCATCACAGAGACCCTTAGATTCACAGAGACCCATGCATGGACTCACCACACAGAGACCCATAGAGTCACCCAGAGACCCACAGACTCATCACAGAGACCCTTAGATTCACAGAGAGCCATGCATGGACTCACCACACAGAGACCCATAGAGTCACCCAGAGACCCACAGACTCATCACAGAGACCCTTAGATTCACAGAGAACCATGTAATCACCACACAGAGACCCATAGAGTCACCCAGAGACCCACAGACTCATCACAGAGACCCTTAGATTCACAGAGAGCCATGCATGGACTCACCACACAGAGACCCATAGAGTCACCCAGAGACCCACAGACTCATCACAGAGACCCTTAGATTCACAGAGACCCATGCATAGACTCACCACACAGAGACCCATAGAGTCACCCAGAGACCCACACACTCATCACAGAGACCCTTAGATTCACAGAGACCCATGCATGGACTCACCACACAGAGACCCATAGAGTCACCCAGAGACAAACAGACTCATCACATAGACCCTTAGATTCACAGAGACCCATGCATAGACTCACCACACAGAGACCCATAGAGTCACCCAGAGACCCACAGACTCATCACAGAGACCCTTAGATTAACAGAGAACCATGGACTCACCACACAGAGACCCATAGAGTCACCCAGAGACCAACATACTCATCACAGAGACCCTTAGATTCACAGAGAAACATGGACTCACCACACAGAGACCCATAGAGTCACCCAGAGACCCACAGACTCATCACAGAGACCCTTAGATTCACAGAGACCCATGCATAGACTCACCACACAGAGACCCATAGAGTCACCCAGAGACCCACAGACTCATCACAGAGACCCTTAGATTCACAGAGACCCATGCATGGACTCACCACACAGAGACCCATAGAGTCACCCAGAGACCCACAGACTCATCACAGAGACCCATAGATTCACAGAGAACCATGGACTCACCACACAGAGACCCATAGAGTCACCCAGAGACCCACAGACTCATCACAGAGACCCTTAGATTTACAGAGACCCATTTACTCACCACACAGAGACCCATAGAGTCACCCAGAGACCCATATACTCACACAGACACCCATAGACTCACACAATGACCTATTGACTCAAACAGAGACCCAGAGACTGACACAAAGACTCATAGAATCAAATAGACACCCATAGACTCGCCATACAATGACCAATTGACTCACACAGAGACCTATAGACTCACACAGAGACCCATAGGCTCACCACACAATGACCCATAGACTCACCACACAATGACCAATTGACTCACACAGAGACCCATAGACTCACACACAGACCCAGAGACTCACACAGAGACCCATAGACTCACACAGAGACCCATAGACCCACACAGAGCCCTATAGACTCACCACACAGAGACCCATAAAGCCACTCAGAGACCCATATACTCACACATAGACCCATATAATCAAACAAAGACCCATACTCACCACACAATGACCCATTTGCTCACACAGAGACACATAGACTCACACAGAGACCCATAGACTCACACTGAGACCCATAGACTCACACAGATACCTATAGACTGAACACACATTGTCCCATAGACTCACACAGAGACACATAGACTCACACAGAGACTCATAGAAGCAAACAGAGACCAATAGACTCAGCACTCAATGACCCATCAACTCACACAGAAATCCATAGACTCACACAGAGACCCATAGACTCACCACACAATGACCCATTGACTCACACAGAGACCCAGAGACTCACAGAGACCCATAGACTCACCACACAATGACCCAATGACTCACACAGAGACCCATAAACTCACACAGAGACCCATAGACTCACACAGAGACCCATAGAATCAAACGGAGACCCATAGACTCAACACATAATGACCCATTGACTCACACATAGACCCATAGACTCACCACACAGAGACCCATAGAGTCACCCAGAGACCCATATACTCACACAGTGACCCATATACTCACACATAGACCCATAGACTCACCACAAAATGACCCATTGACTCATGCAGAGATGCATATACTCACACAGAGACTCATAGACTCACACAGAGACCCATAGACTCACCACACAGAGACCCATAGAGTCACCCAGAGACCCATATACTCACACAGAGACCCATATACTCACACAGAGACCCATATAATCAAACAGAGACCCATAGACTCACCACACAATGACCCATTGACTCACACAGATCCATAGACCCACACAGAGACCCATAGACTCACAACAGAGACCCATAGTCACCCAGAGACCCATATACTCACACAGAGACCCATATATTCACACAGAGACCTATAGACTCACCACACAATGACCCATTGACTCACGCAGAGACCCATAGACTCACACAGAAACCCATAGACTCACACAGAGACCCATAGACTCACACATAGACCCATAGACTCACACATACACCCATAGACTCACACATAGACACACAGAAACCCATAGACTCACACATAGACCCATAGACTCACACATACACACGTGCATACTGTACGTGCCCGCTTCCTGCCTCTTTCAGCATTCAACCAAATCTACCTCTTCCCCCTGCAAATGCAAATCATCTCGTTCAATGCTGATTGCTAGATGTGTCCCACATGACACGCTGAGCAATCAACTATTCATATTCTTGGTTCTTTCGGTAAAGTCACGTAGAAGGGAAGCAATAAAATAATACAAATATAAAACAATAAAATTATCACGACGTTTCGACTGCAACACAAACAATCATCATCAGGTGTGAAAACCACAGCAATTAAATTTGAAAAAAGTGGCGGTTTTTTTAAGGTTAGCACCACGGAGAGCGATTTGACAGTTTGTTTTCACACCTGATGATGATTGCTTGTGTTGCAGTCGAAACGTCGTGAGAAATTTATTGTTTTAGATTTTTTATTATGTTATTGTTTCCCTCCTGCGTCACTTTACCGAAAGAACCAAGAATATGAATCCCTGCAGTCACGAAAGCTTTAAATCAACAATTAACTATTATTAACTACGAACTAGTGTATATTTTTCCAGTGGGAAAGGCTGCTGGTGCTGTTGCTCCTGCTTTGTATTAGCTCTGTTTCAGAAAGCGGATACCCTGGCCATCGCGCAAATGACAAGATCTCAACGAAAGTGATGGACTTATCACGTGGAAATTACAGACACATAGAGACCCATAGAGATGCATAGAGACCAATAGAGATGCATAGAGACCAATAGAGACTCGGACACTCATAATAAATCACAGAGGTCCATAGAGACCTGATAGAGACCCATAGAGCCCCATAAAGATACATAGAGTACCATAGAGACCCAGACACTCATAGAGATTCACAGTGGCCCATAGAGACCGTATAGAGACCCATAAAGACCCATAAAACACACAGTGATGCTCATAGATACACGGAAACCTACAGAGATACCTACATACTCATTGAGACACATAGAGACCCAAATAGTTACAGAGACCCATAGGTATACATATAGAACCATCGACATGCATAGATACCCATAGAGATGCATAGAGCACCATCGACATGCATAGATACCCATAGAGACACACATACCCATGGAAATGCATCGAGACCCAAATAGATACATAGAGACCTATAGAGACCCATATGCGACACATAGAGACCCACAGAGATACATAGAGACCCATAGAGACACATAAAGACCCACAGAGATACATAGAGACCCATAGAGACACATAAAGACCCACAGAGATACAAGATACCCACATGAATACATAGAGACCGATAGAGACACACATACCCATGGAGATGCATCGAGACCCAAATAGATACATAGATAACTATAGAGACCCCTATGCGACACATAGAGACCCACAGAGATACATAGAGACCCATAGAGACACATAAAGACCCACAGAGATACATAGAGACCCATAGAGGCACATAAAGACCCACAGAGATACATAGATACCTATAGAGACCCATAGAAACACATAAAGACCCACCGAGATACATAGAGACCTATAGAGACCCATACAGACACATAAAGACCCACAGAGATAGATAGAGACCTATAGAGACCCATAGAGACAAAGACCCACAGAGATACATAGAGACCTATAGAGACCCATAGAGACACATAAAGACCCACAGAGATACATAGAGACCCATAGAGACACATAAAGACCCACAGAGATGCATAGAGACCTATAGAGACCCATAGAGACACATAAAGACCCACAGAGATACAAGATACCCACATGAGAACACAGAGACCCCATATACCAAACTCAACTTTTCTTTTTGAAAGCCACCTGGCTATAACAAATGACAGCTCAACGAAGTTGGCTGATCATCATCATCATCGTCGTGTGCAAATGAATGGCAGCAGCCAAAAACTCTCCAGATGCGTGGTGATGTGGCGGGGGGGGGGGGGGGGAGAATCCGGAAGAGCTGGAGCAAAGTCCAATGCGAACACCACGGGGAGAGAGAGATACAGATTACAAACATATATTCAATATATATTCAAGTAGTGGCATCCCAAACTCTCATGGTGGTGTAATGTCATTTCATGCTAATTCCTTTGTCAAGGCGTTTTCTGTTTACCCCCTTCACAGCTTCTAAGGAGGCGACCTGCGCTTGGCTTTCTTCACTCCAACGCTGCCCTCTGGACAGTACGGTCCCTTCACCTGATGAAGGCCGCTTGTGTTGTGGCCCGAAACGTCGTGATTTTTTGCTGTTTTAGTTTTTTTTTTTACCTACGTGACTTTACCGAATAGAAGCAAAGAGTAAACGTATAGCGGTAGGCATTGTCAGCTTCGGGATCGGACTCTCGACCTCCTGTATAGAGGCCGTCCGTAAATGACGTCACGCACCTAAGGGGGGGGGGGAGGGGTCAGACATTTGTGACGATGCGTGACGAGGGGGGTGGGTGGGCAGGGTTTGAGAAATGTGACGTCACGTCAAACTGCGCAACTTTCAACAAATGCAGAAAACACGTTCTGGCTTCTTTCGGTAAAGTCACCACGTAGGATGGAAAAATAATAATAAAAATAACAATATATCACGTTTTATTTATTTTATTTTTGTTTATTATTTTTTTGTTTCCCTTTTACGTAGTGGCGACTTTACCGGAAGAACCAAGAATAATAATTGTATTGTTTTACAATTATTTTATTGTTTTATATTTTTATTATTTTAATGTTTCCCTTTTACGTAGTGGTGACTTTACCGAAAGAACCAAGAATAATAATGTTATTGTTTTACAATAATTTTATTGTTTTATATTTTTATTATTTTAATTTTTCCCTTCTACGTGGTGGTGACTTTACCGAAAGAACCAAGAATAATAATTTTATTGTTTTACAATAATTGTGTTGTTTTATATTTTTGTTATTTGATTGTTTCCCTTCTACGTGGTGGTGACTTTACCGAAAGAACCAAGAAAAATAATTTTATTGTTTTTAAAATGTGTTCTCCTACAACATCAGAGTGCAGCGCCACGTTAAATACGCAACTACAGTGTGACAATCGTTTAAAGCGATTTGAAGCATGTTTTATTTTAGTGGGGGGGGGGGGGGGGGGCAGGGCTTTGATGGGGGGTCTGACTTTTTGTGACGCCACGTGACGACGGGGTGGGACAAAAATCGTCCAAAAATCGCGTGACGTCATTTATGGACGGCCCCATACAGGGAAAGGTAGTTAACATTTCGCCACGACGATGATGATGAAGATGAGAGAGAGAGACGCAAACTGGAAATACACAGCAGTTCGCAGACATGTGGTAAAATATGCAAACACGCATGGTTCTGATGACAAAAGTAATGTAATGCATTGCCTTTGGAACTGATTGGCCCTACCTCCACAGACAAGCAGTAGCCATATTTGTGGCCTAGTCTCAATACCTGTGTCTCGCTACAGTACGAAGACAATGGCACGCGTATCAGAGCATTTATAGCTGCAGATGTCTCACGGGACACCTTTTTTTTGCCAGTATCAAAAGTACGTCAATTAAGAACAGGTCTGCACCCTTTCTGGCAGTAGAACGGGAAGTTGCGTGTTAAAATGTGTCAAACACCAAGACAGATGATATCTTTTGCAAAGAATCAAGTTACTACATTAACCACACGCACAGTACTTGCGGTGAACATGCAACCGACACACGGCTCTGATAGTAATAATAATGTTGAGTGGCATTGTCTTTGAATATGATTGGCCTACCTCTATAGACAGCAGCAGCCTCACTACCCAGTGTGTCACTACCCAGTGTCTCACTAGCAGTGTCTCACTACCCAGTGTCTCACTCCCCAGTGTCTCACTACCTGTGTCTCACTACCCCAGTGTCTCACTACCCAGTGTGTCACTACCCAGTGTCTCATTACCTGTGTCTCACTACCCCAGTGTCTCACTACCCAGTGTCTCACTACCAAGTGTCTCACTAGCAGTGTCTCACTAGCCGTGTCTCACTACCCAGCGTCTCACTACCCAGTGTCTCACTACCCAGTGTCTCACTACCCAGTGTCTCACTACCCAGTGTCTAACTACACAGTGTCTCACTACCCCAATGTCTCACTAGCAGTGTCTCACTAGCAGTGTCTCACTAGCAGTGTCTCACTACCCAGTATCTCACAACCCAGTGTCTCACTACCAGTGTCTCACTACCCAGCGTCTCACTACCCAGTGTCTAACTACACAGTGTCTCACTACCCCAATGTCTCACTAGCAGTGTCTCACTAGCAGTGTCTCCCTACCCAATGTCTCACTCCCCAGTGTCTCACTACCTGTGTCTCACTACCCCAGTGTCTCACTACCCAGTATCTCACTACCCAGTGTCTCACTACCCAGTGTCTCACTATCCAGTGTCTCACTACCAGTGTCTCACTACCCAGTGTGTCACTACCCAGTGTCTCACTACCCAGTGTCTCACTACCCCAGTGTCTCACTAGCAGTGTCTCACTACCCAGTGTCTCACTAGCAGTGTCTCACTACCCAGTGTGTCACTACCCAGTGTCTCACTACCCAGTGTCTCACTACCCAGTGTCTCACCACCCAGTGTCTTACTACCCAGTGTCTCACTACCCAGTGTCTCACTACCCCAGTGTTTCACTACCCAGTGTCTCACTAGCAGTGTCTCACTACCCAGTGTCTCACTACCCAGTGTCTCACTACCCAGTGTCTCACTACCCAGTTTATCACTACCCAGTGTCTCAGTAGCAGTGTCTCAATACCCAGTGTTTCACTACCCAGCGTCTCACTACCCAGCCTCTCACTATCCCAGTGTCTCACTAGCAGTGTCTCACTACCCAGTGTCTCACTAGCAGTGTCTCACTACCCAGTGTCTCACTATCCAGTGTCTCACTAGCAGTGTCTCCATACCCAGTGTCTCACTAGCAGTGTCTCACTACCCAGTGTCTCACTACCCAGTGTCTCACTACCCAGTGTCTCACTACCCAGTGTCTCACTACCCAGCGTCTCACTAGCAGTGTCTCACTACCCAGTGTCTCACTAGCAGTGTCTCACTACCCAGTGTCTCACTACTCAGTGTCTCACTAGCAGTGTCTCACTAGCAGTGTCTCACGACCTAGTGTCTCACTAGCAGTGTCTCGCTACCCAGTGTGTCACTACCCAGTGTGTCACTACCCAGTGTCTCACTACCCAGTGTCTGACTACCCAGCGTCTCACTACCCCAGTGTTTCACTACCCAGTGTCTCACTAGCAGTGTCTCACTACCCAGTGTCTCACTACCCAGTGTCTCACTACCCAGTGTCTCACTAGCAGTGTCTCACTACCCAGTTTCTCACTACCCAGTCTCTCAGTAGCAGTGTCTCACTAGAAGTGTCTCACTACCCAGTGTCTCACTAACCAGCATCTCACTACCCAGCGTCTCACTACCCCAGCGTCTCACTACCCAGTGTCTCACTACCCAGCATCTCACTACCCAGCGTCTCACTATCCCAGTGTCTCACTAGCAGTGTCTCACTACCTAGTGTCTCACTAGGAGTGTCTCACTACCCAGTGTCTCACTACCCAGTGTCTCACTAGCAGTGTCTCACTACCCAGTGTCTCACTACCCAGTGTCTCACTACCCAGCGTCTCACTCCCCAGCGTCTCACTAGCAGTGTCTCACTACCCAGTGTCTCACTAGCAGTGTCTCACTACCCAGTGTCTCACTAGCAGTGTCTCACTACTCAGTGTCTCACTAGCAATGTCTCACTACCTGTGTCTCACTACCTAGTGACTCACTACCCAGTGTCTCACTAGCAGTGTGTCACTACCCAGTGTCTCACTACCCAGTGTCTCACTACCCAGTGTCTCACTACCTGTGTCTCACTAGCAGTGTCTCACTACCCCAGTGTCACACTACCCAGTGTCTCACTACCCAATGTCTCACTACCCAGTGTCTCACTACCGCAGTGTCTCACTACCCAGTGTCTCACTACCCAGTGTCTCACTACCCAGTGTCTCACTACCGCAGTGTCTCACTACCCCAGTGTCTCACTACCCAGTGTCTCACTACCCAGTGTCTCACTAGCAGTGTCTCACTACCCAGTGTCTCACTACCCAGTGTCTCACTACCGAGTGTCTCACTACCCAGTGTCCCACTACCAGTGTCTCACTAACCAGTGTCTCACTAGCAGTGTCTCACTACCCCAGTGTCTCACTACCAGTGTCTCACTACCCAGTGTCTCACTACCGAGTGTCTCACTACCCAGTGTCCCACTACCAGTGTCTCACTACCCAGTGTCTCACTACCCAGTGTCTCACTGCCCAAGTGTCTCACTACCCAGTGTCTCACTACCCAGCGTCTCTCAAGCAGTGTCCCACTACCAGTGTCTCACTACCGAGTGTCTCACTACCCAGTGTCCCACTACCAGTGTCTCACTACCCAGTGTCTCACTACCCAGTGTCGTCTCACTACCCAGTGTCTCACTACCAGTTTCTCACTAACAGTGTCTCACTACCCAGTGTCTCACTACCCAGTGTCTCACTAGCAGTGTCTCACTACCCCAGTGTCTCACTACCCAAGTGCCTCACTACCCAGTGTCTCATTACCCAGTGTCTCACAAGCAGTGTCCCACTACCAGTGTCTCACTACCCAGTGTCTCACTACCCAGTGTCTCACTACCCCAGTGTCTCACTACCCAGTGTCTCACTACCCACTGTCTCACTACCCAGTGTCTCGCTACCAGTGTCTCACTACGAGTGTCTCACTACCCAGTGTCTCACTACCCAGTGTCTCACAAGCAGTGTCCCACTACCAGTCTCTCACTACCCAGTGTCTCACTACCAGTGTCTCACAATCCAGCGTCTCACTACCCGGTGTATCACTACCCAGTGTCTCACTACCGAGTGTCTCACTACCCAGTGTCCCACTACCAGTGTCTCACTACCCAGTGTCTCACTACCCAGTGTCTCACTACCAGTTTCTCACTAACAGTGTCTCACTACCCAGTGTCTCACTACCCAGTGTCTCACTACCCCAGTGTCTCACTATCTGTGTCTCACTACCCCAGTGTCTCACTACCTGTGTCTCACTACCCAGTGTCTCACTACCCAGTGTCTCACTACCCCAGTGTCTCACTACCCAGTGTCTCACTACCCCAGTGTCTCACTACCCAGTGTCTCACTACCCCAGTGTCTCACTACCCAGTGTCTCAATAGCAGTGTCTCACTACCCCAGTGTCTCACAGCCCAAGTGTCTCACTACCCAGTGCCTCACTACCAGTATCTCACTACGAGTGTCTCACTACCCACTGTCTCACTACCCAGTGTCTCACTACCCCAGTGTCTCACTCCCCCAGTGTCTCACTACCCAGTGTCTCACTACCCAGTGTCTCACTAGCAGTGTCTCACTACCAGGTGTCTCACTACCCAGTGTCTCACGACCCAGTGTCTCAATAGCAGTGTCTCACTACCCCAGTGTCTCACTAGCAGTGTCTCACTACCCCAGTGTCTCACTACCCAGTGTCTCACTACCCAGTGTCTCACTACCCAGTGTCTCACTACCCAGTTTCTCACTACCAGTTTCTCACTAACAGTGTCTCACTACCCAGTGGCTCACTACCAGTGTCTCACTACCCCAGTGTCTCACTACCTGTGTCTCACTACCCAGCGTCTCACAAGCAGTGTCTCACTACCCCAGTGTCTCACTACCTGTGTCTCACTACCCAGTGTCTCACAAGCAGTGTCCCACTACCAGTGTCTCACTACCCAGTGTCTCACTACCCAGTGTCTCACTACCCAGTGTCTCATTACCCAGTGACTCACTAACCAGTGTCTCACTACCCCAATGTCTCACTACCTGTGTCTCACTACCCAGTGTCTCACTACCCAGTGTCTCACTACCAGTGCCTCACTACCCAGTGTCTCACTACCCAGTGTCTCACTACCCAGTGTCTCACAAGCAGTGTCTCACTACCCAGTGTCTCACTACCCAGTGTCTCACTACCAGTGCCTCACTACCCAGTGTCTCACTACCCAGTGTCTCACTACCAGTGTCTCACTACCCAGCGTCTCACTACCCAGTGTATCACTACCCAGTGTCTCACTACCGAGTGTCTCACTACCCAGTGTCCCACTACCCAGTGTCTCACTAACCAGTGTCCCACTACCCAGTGTCTCACTACCCCTGTGTCTCACTACCTGTGTCTCACTACCCAGTGTCTCACTACCCAGTGTCTCACTACCCAGTGTCTCACTACCCAGTGTCTCACTACCCGGTGTATCACTACCCAGTGCCTCACTACCGAGTGTCTCACTACCCAGTGTCCCACTACCAGTGTCTCACTACCCAGTGTCTCACTACCCAGTGTCGTCTCACTGCCCAAGTGTCTCACTACACAGTGTCTCACTACCCAGTGTCTCACTACCAGATTTTCACTAACAGTGTCTCACTACCCAGTGTCTCACTACCCAGTGTCTCACTACCTGTGTCTCACTACCCAGTGTCTCACTACCAAGCGTCTCACAAGCAGTGTCTCACTACCCCAGTGTCTCACTACTCAGTGTCTTACTACCCAGTGTCTCACTACCAGTGTCTCACTACCCAGTGTCTCACTACCCAAGTGCCTCACTACCCAGTGTCTCATTACCCAGTGTCTCACAAGCAGTGTCTCACTACCCAGTGTCTCACTACCCAGTGTCTCACTACCCAAGTGTCTCACTACCCAGTGTCTCACTACCCAGTGTCTCACTAGCAGTGTCTCACTACCCAGTGTCTCACTACCCAGTGTCTCACTACCCAGTGTCTCACTAGCAGTGTCTCACTACCCAGTGTCTCACTACCCAGTTTCTCACTACCCAGTGTCTCAGTAGCAGTGTCTCACTACCCAGTGTCTAACTACCCAGTGTCTCACTACCCAGCATCTCACTACCCAGCGTCTCACTACCCCAGCGTCTCACTACCCAGTGTCTCACTACCCAGTGTCTCACTACCCAGCATCTCACTACCCAGTGTCTCACTACCCAGCATCTCACTACCCAGTGTCTCACTACCCCAGCGTCTCACTACCCAGTGTCTCACTACCCAGCATCTCACTACCCAGCGTCTCACTATCCCAGTGTCTCACTAGCAGTGTCTCACTACCCAGTGTCTCACTAGGAGTGTCTCACTACCCAGTGTCTCACTACCCAGTGTCTCACTAGCAGTGTCTCACTACCAGTGTCTCACTACCCAGTGTCTCACTACCCAGCGTCTCACTACCCAGCGTCTCACTAGCAGTGTCCCACTACCCAGTGTCTCACTACCCAGTGTCTCACTACCCAGTGTCTCACTACCCAAGTGTCTCACTACCCAGTGTCTCACTACCCAGTGTCTCACTAGCAGTGTCTCACTACCCAGTGTCTCACTACCCAGTGTCTCACTACCCAGTGTCTCACTAGCAGTGTCTCACTACCCAGTGTCTCACTACCCAGTTTCTCACTACCCAGTGTCTCAGTAGCAGTGTCTCACTACCCAGTGTCTAACTACCCAGTGTCTCACTACCCAGCATCTCACTACCCAGCGTCTCACTACCCCAGCGTCTCACTACCCAGTGTCTCACTACCCAGTGTCTCACTACCCAGTGTCTCACTACCCCAGCGTCTCACTACCGAGTGTTTCACTATCCAGCATCTCACTACCCAGCGACTCACTATCCCAGTGTCTCACTAGCAGTGTCTCACTACCCAGTGTCTCACTAGGAGTGTCTCACTACCCAGTGTCTCACTACCCAGTGTCTCACTAGCAGTGTCTCACTACCAGTGTCTCACTACCCAGTGTCTCACTACCCAGCGTCTCACTACCCAGCGTCTCACTAGCAGTGTCTCACTACCCAGTGTCTCACTAGCAGTGTCTCACTACCCAGTGTCTCACTAGCAGTGTCTCACTACTCAGTGTCTCACTAGCAATGTCTCACTACCTGTGTCTCACTACCTAGTGTCTCACTACCCAGTGTCTCACTACCCAGTGTCTCACTACCCAGTGTCTCACTACCCAGTGTCTCACTACCTGTGTCTCACTAGCAGTGTCTCACTACCCCAGTGTCTCACTACCCAGTGTCTCACTACCGCAGTGTCTCACTACCCAGTGTCTCACTACCCAGTGTCTCACTACCCAGTGTCTCACTACCGCAGTGTCTCACTACCCCAGTGTCTCACTACCCAGTGTCTCACTACCCAGTGTCTCACTAGCAGTGTCTCACTACCCAGTGTCTCACTACCCAGTGTCTCACTACCCAGTGTCTCACTACCCAGTGTCTCACTACTCAGTGTCTCACTAACCAGTGTCTCACTACCCCAGTGTCTCACTACCTGTGTCTCACTACCCAGTGTCTCACTACCCAGTGTCTCACTACCCAGTGTCTCACTACCAGTGCCTCACTACCCAGTGTCTCACTACCCAGTGTCTCACTACCCAGTGTCTCACAAGCAGTGTCTCACTACCAGTGTCTCACTACCCAGTGTCTCACTACCCAGTGTCTCACTACCAGTGCCTCACTACCCAGTGTCTCACTACCCAGTGTCTCACTACCCCAGTGTCTCACTACCCAGTGTCTCACTACCCAGTGTCTCACTACCGCAGTGTCTCACTACCCCAGTGTCTCACTACCTGTGTCTCACTACCCAGTGTCTCACAAGCAGTGTCCCACTACCAGTGTCTCACTACCCAGTGTCTCACTACCCAGTGTCTCACTACCCAGTGTCTCACTACCCCAGTGTCTCACTACCTGTGTCTCACTACCCAGTGTCTCACTACCCAGTGTCTCACTACCAGTGCCTCACTACCCAGTGTCTCACTACCCAGTGTCTCACTACCCAGTGTCTCACAAGCAGTGTCTCACTACCCAGTGTCTCACTACCCAGTGTCTCACTACCCAGTGTCTCACTACCCAGTGTCTCACTACCCAGCGTCTCACTACCCAGTATATCACTACCCAGTGTCTCACTACCGAGTGTCTCACTACCCAGTGTCCCACTACCCAGTGTCTCACTACCCAGTGTCCCACTACCCAGTGTCTCACTACCCCTGTGTCTCACTACCTGTGTCTCACTACCCCGTGTCTCACTACCCAGTGTCTCACTACCCAGTGTCTCACTACCCGGTGTATCACTACCCAGTGTTTTACTACCGAGTGTCTCACTACCCAGTGTCCCACTACCAGTGTCTCACTACCCAGTGTCTCACTACCCAGTGTCGTCTCACTGCCCAAGTGTCTCACTACCCAGTGTCTCACTACCCAGTGTCTCACTACCAGTTTCTCACTACCCAGTGTCTCACTACCCAGTGTCTCACTACCCAGTGTCTCACTACCTGTGTCTCACTACCCAGTGTCTCACTACCCAGCGTCTCACAAGCAGTGTGTCACTACCCCAGTGTCTCACTACTCAGTGTCTTACTACCCAGTATCTCACTACCAGTGTCTCACTACCCAGTGTCTCACTACCCAAGTGCCTCACTACCCAGTGTCTCACTACCCAGTGTCTCACTACCCAGTGTCTCACTACCCAGTGTCTCACTACCCAAGTGTCTCACTACCCAGTGTCTCACTACCCAGTGTCTCACTAGCAGTGTCTCACTACCCAGTGTCTCACTACCCAGTGTCTCACTACCCAGTGTCTCACTAGCAGTGTCTCACTACCCAGTGTCTCACTACCCAGTTTCTCACTACCCAGTGTCTCAGTAGCAGTGTCTCACTACCCAGTGTCTAACTACCCAGTGTCTCACTACCCAGCATCTCACTACCCAGCGTCTCACTACCCCAGCATCTCACAACCCAGTGTCTCACTACCCAGTGTCTCACTACCCAGTGTCTCACTACCCAGCATCTCACTACCCAGCATCTCACTACCCAGCGTCTCACTATCCCAGTGTCTCACTAGCAGTGTCTCACTACCCAGTGTCTCACTAGGAGTGTCTCACTACCCAGTGTCTCACTACCCAGTGTCTCACTAGCAGTGTCTCACTACCCAGTGTCTCACTACCCAGTGTCTCACTACCCAGCGTCTCACTACCCAGCGTCTCACTAGCGGTGTCTCACTACCCAGTGTCTCACTAGCAGTGTCTCACTACCCAGTGTCTCACTAGCAGTGTCTCACTACTCAGTGTCTCACTAGCAATGTCTCACTACCTGTGTCTCACTACCTAGTGTCTCACTACCCAGTGTCTCACTAGCAGTGTGTCACTACCCAGTGTCTCACTACCCAGTGTCTCACTACCTGTGTCTCACTAGCAATGTCTCACTACCCAGTGTCTCACTACCCAGTGTCTCACTACCCCAGTGTCTCACTACCCAGTGTCTCACTGCCCAGTGTCTCACTACTCAGTGTCTCACTACCCAGTGTCTCACTACCCAGTGTCTCACTACCTGTGTCTCACTAGCAGTGTCTCACTACCCAGTGTCTCACTACCCAGTGTCTCACTACCCAGTGTCTCACTACCGCAGTGTCTCACTACCCCAGTGTCTCACTACTCAGTGTCTCACTACCCAGTGTCTCACTAGCAGTGTCTCACTACCCAGTGTCTGACTAGCAGTGTCTCACTACCCCAGTGTCTCACTACCAGTGTCTCACTACCCAGTGTCTCACTACCGAGTGTCTCACTACCCAGTGTCCCACTACCAGTGTCTCACTAACCAGTGTCTCACTAGCAGTGTCTCACTACCCCAGTGTCTCACTACCAGTGTCTCACTACCCAGTGTCTCACTACCGAGTGTCTCACTACCCAGTGTCCCACTACCAGTGTCTCACTACCCAGTGTCTCACTACCCAGTGTCTCATTGCCCAAGTGTCTCACTACCCAGTGTCTCACTACCCAGCGTCTCTCAAGCAGTGTCCCACTACCAGTGTCTCACTACCGAGTGTCTCACTACCCAGTGTCCCACTACCAGTGTCTCACTACCCAGTGTCTCACTACCTAGTGTCGTCTCACTACCCAGTGTCTCACTACCAGTGTCTCACTACCAGTGTCTCACTACCCAGTTTCTCACTAACAGTGTCTCACTACCCAGTGTCTCACTACCCAGTGTCTCACTATCCCAGCGTCTCACTATCCCAGTGTCTCACTAGCAGTGTCTCACTACCCAGTGTCCCACTAGGAGTGTCTCACTACCCAGTGTCTCACTACCCAGTGTCTCACTAGCAGTGTCTCACTACCAGTGTCTCACTACCCAGTGTCTCACTACCCAGTGTCTCACTACCCAGCGTCTCACTAGCAGTGTCTCACTACCCAGTGTCTCACTAGCAGTGTCTCACTACCCAGTGTCTCACTAGCAGTGTCTCACTACTCAGTGTCTCACTAGCAATGTCTCACTACCTGTGTCTCACTACCTAGTGTCTCACTACCCAGTGTCTCACTAGCAGTGTGTCACTACCCAGTGTCTCACTACCCAGTGTCTCACTACCCAGTGTCTCACTACCTGTGTCTCACTAGCAGTGTCTCACTACCCCAGTGTCACACTACCCAGTGTCTCACTACCCAGTGTCTCACTACCCCAGTGTCTCACTACCCAGTGTCTCACTACCCAGTGTCTCACTACCCAGTGTCTCACTACCTGTGTCTCACTAGCAGTGTCTCACTACCCCAGTGTCTCACTACCCAGTGTCTCACTACCCAGTGTCTCACTACCGCAGTGTCTCACTACCCCAGTGTCTCACTACCCAGTGTCTCACTACCCAGTGTCTCACTACCACAGTGTCTCACTACCCCAGTGTCTCACTACCCAGTGTCTCACTACCCAGTGTCTCACTAGCAGTGTCTCACTACCCAGTGTCTCACTACCCAGTGTCTCACTACCCAGTGTCTGACTAGCAGTGTCTCACTACCCCAGTGTCTCACTAGCAGTGTCTCACTACCCAGTGTCTCACTACCGAGTGTCTCACTACCCAGTGTCCCACTACCAGTGTCTCACTACCCAGTGTCTCACTACCCAGTGTCTCATTGCCCAAGTGTCTCAATACCCAGTGTCTCACTACCCAGCGTCTCTCAAGCAGTGTCCCACTACCAGTGTCTCACTACCGAGTGTCTCACTACCCAGTGTCCCACTACCAGTGTCTCACTACCCAGTGTCTCACTACCCAGTGTCGTCTCACTACCCAGTGTCTCACTACCAGTTTCTCACTAACAGTGTCTCACTACCCAGTGTCTCACTACCCAGTGTCTCACTACCCCAGTGTCTCACTACCTGTGTCTCACTACCCAGTGTCTCACTACCCAGTGTCTCACTACCCCAGTGTCTCACTACCCAGTGACTCACTACCCAAAATCTCACTACCCAGTGTCTCACTACCCAGTGTCTCACTACCCAGTGTCTCACTACCCCAGTGTCTCACTACCCCAGTGTCTCACTACCCAGTGTCTCACTACCCAGCGTCTCACAAGCAGTGTCTCACTACCCCAGTGTCTCACTACCTGTGTCTCACTACCCCAGTGTCTCACTACCCAAGTGCCTCACTACCCAGTGTCTCATTACCCAGTGTCTCACAAGCAGTGTCCCACTACCAGTGTCTCACTACCGAGTGTCTCACTACCCAGTGTCCCACTACCAGTGTCTCACTACCCAGTGTCTCACTACCCAGTGTCTCACTACCCCAGTGTCTCACTACCTGTGTCTCACTACCCAGTGTCTCACTACCCAGTGTCTCACTACCCCAGTGTCTCACTACACAGTGTCTCACTACCCAAAATCTCACTACCCAGTGTCTCACTACCCAGTGTCTCACTACCAGTGTCTCACTACCCAGTGTCTCACTACCCAGTGTCTCACTACCCAGTGTCTCACTACCCAGCGTCTCACAAGCAGTGTCTCACTACCCCAGTGTCTCACTACCTGTGTCTCACTACCCCAGTGTCTCACTACCCAAGTGCCTCACTACCCAGTGTCTCATTACCCAGTGTCTCACTACCCAGTGTCTCACTACCCCAGTGTCTCACTACCCAGTGTCTCACTACCCAGTGTCTCACAAGCAGTGTCTCACTACCAGTGTCTCACTACCCAGTGTCTCACTACCCAGTGTCTCACTACCAGTGCCTCACTACCCAGTGTCTCACTACCCAGTGTCTCACTACCCAGTGTCTCACTACCCAGCGTCTCACTACCCAGTGTATCACTACCCAGTGTCTCACTACCGAGTGTCTCACTACCCAGTGTCCCACTACCCAGTGTCTCACTACCCAGTGTCCCACTACCCAGTGTCTCACTACCCCTGTGTCTCACTACCTGTGTCTCACTACCCCGTGTCTCACTACCCAGTGTCTCACTACCCAGTGTCTCACTACCCGGTGTATCACTACCCAGTGTCTCACTACCGAGTGTCTCACTACCCAGTGTCCCACTACCAGTGTCTCACTACCCAGTGTCTCACTACCCAGTGTCGTCTCACTGCCCAAGTGTCTCACTACCCAGTGTCTCACTACCCAGTGTCTCACTACCAGTTTCTCACTACCCAGTGTCTCACTACCCAGTGTCTCACTACCCAGTGTCTCACTACCTGTGTCTCACTACCCAGTGTCTCACTACCCAGCGTCTCACAAGCAGTGTCTCACTACCCCAGTGTCTCACTACTCAGTGTCTTACTACCCAGTATCTCACTACCAGTGTCTCACTACCCAGTATCTCACTACCCAAGTGCCTCACTACCCAGTGTCTCATTACCCAGTGTCTCACAAGCAGTGTCCCACTACAAGTGTCTCACTACCCAGTGTCTCACTACCCAGTGTCTCACTACCCAGTGTCTCACTACCCAAGTGTCTCACTACCCAGTGTCTCACTACCCAGTGTCTCACTAGCAGTGTCTCACTACCCAGTGTCTCACTACCCAGTGTCTCACTACCCAGTGTCTCACTAGCAGTGTCTCACTACCCAGTGTCTCACTACCCAGTTTCTCACTACCCAGTGTCTCAGTAGCAGTGTCTCACTACCCAGTGTCTAACTACCCAGTGTCTCACTACCCAGCATCTCACTACCCAGCGTCTCACTACCCCAGCATCTCACAACCCAGTGTCTCACTACCCAGTGTCTCACTACCCAGTGTCTCACTACCCAGCATCTCACTACCCAGCATCTCACTACCCAGCGTCTCACTATCCCAGTGTCTCACTAGCAGTGTCTCACTACCCAGTGTCTCACTAGGAGTGTCTCACTACCCAGTGTCTCACTACCCAGTGTCTCACTAGCAGTGTCTCACTACCCAGTGTCTCACTACCCAGTGTCTCACTACCCAGCGTCTCACTACCCAGCGTCTCACTAGCGGTGTCTCACTACCCAGTGTCTCACTAGCAGTGTCTCACTACCCAGTGTCTCACTAGCAGTGTCTCACTACTCAGTGTCTCACTAGCAATGTCTCACTACCTGTGTCTCACTACCTAGTGTCTCACTACCCAGTGTCTCACTAGCAGTGTGTCACTACCCAGTGTCTCACTACCCAGTGTCTCACTACCTGTGTCTCACTAGCAATGTCTCACTACCCAGTGTCTCACTACCCAGTGTCTCACTACCCCAGTGTCTCACTACCCAGTGTCTCACTGCCCAGTGTCTCACTACTCAGTGTCTCACTACCCAGTGTCTCACTACCCAGTGTCTCACTACCTGTGTCTCACTAGCAGTGTCTCACTACCCAGTGTCTCACTACCCAGTGTCTCACTACCCAGTGTCTCACTACCCCAGTGTCTCACTACCCAGTGTCTCACTAGCAGTGTCTCACTACCCAGTGTCTCACTACCCAGTGTCTCACTACCCAGTGTCTCACTACCCCAGTGTCTCACTACCCAGTGTCTCACTACCTGTGTCTCACTAGCAGTGTCTCACTACCCCAGTGTCACACTACCCAGTGTCTCACTACCCAGTGTCTCACTACCCCAGTGTCTCACTACCCAGTGTCTCACTACCCAGTGTCTCACTACCCAGTGTCTCACTACCTGTGTCTCACTAGCAGTGTCTCACTACCCCAGTGTCTCACTACCCAGTGTCTCACTACCCAGTGTCTCACTACCCCAGTGTCTCACTACCCAGTGTCTCACTACCCCAGTGTCTCACTACCCAGTGTCTCACTACCCAAAATCTCACTACCCAGTGTCTCACTACCCAGTGTCTCACTACCCAGTGTCTCACTACCCAGTGTCTCAATAGCAGTGTCTCACGACCAAGTGTCTCACTAGCAGTGTCTCACTACCCCAGTGTCTCACTACCCCAGTGTCTCACTACCCAGTGTCTCACTACCCAGTGTCTCACTAGCAGTGTCTCACTAGCAGTGTCTCACTACCCCAGTGTCTCACTACCCCAGTGTCTCACTACCCCTGTGTCTCACTACCCAGTGTCCCACTACCAGTGTCTCACTACCCAGTGTCTCATTGCCCAAGTGTCTTACTACCCAGTGTCTCACTACCCAGTGTCTCACTACCCCAGTGTCTCACTACCTGTGTCTCACTACCCAGTGTCTCACTACCCAGTGTCTCACTACCCAGTGTCTCACTACCAGTGCCTCACTACCCAGTGTCTCACTACCCAGTGTCTCACTACCCAGTGTCTCACTACCCAGTGTCTCACAAGCAGTGTCTCACTACCAGTGTCTCACTAACCAGTGTCTCACTACCCAGTGTCTCACTACCAGTGCCTCACTACCCAGTGTCTCACTACCCAGTGTCTCACTACCCAGTTTCTCACTACCAGTTTCTCACTAACAGTGTCTCACTACCCAGTGTCTCATTACCAGTGTCTCACTACGCCAGTGTCTCACTACCTGTGTCTCACTGCCCAAGTGTCTCAATACCCAGTGTCTCACTACCCAGTGTCTCACTACCAGTTTCTCACTAACAGTGTCTCACTACCCAGTGTCTCACTACCCAGTGTCTCACTACCCAGTGTTTCACTACCTGTGTCTCACTACCCAGTGTCTCACTACACAGCGTCTCACAAGCAGTGTCTCACTACCCCAGTGTCTCACTACCCAGTGCCTCACTACCCAGTGTCTCATTACCCAGTGTCTCACAAGCAGTGTCCCACTACAAGTGTCTCACTACCCAGTGTCTCACTACCCAGTGTCTCACTACCCAGTGTCTCACTACCCAAGTGTCTCACTACCCAGTGTCTCACTACCCAGTGTCTCACTAGCAGTGTCTCACTACCCAGTGTCTCACTACCCAGTGTCTCACTACCCAGTGTCTCACTAGCAGTGTCTCACTACCCAGTGTCTCACTACCCAGTTTCCCACTACCCAGTGTCTCAGTAGCAGTGTCTCACTACCCAGTGTCTAACTACCCAGTGTCTCACTACCCAGCATCTCACTACCCAGCGTCTCACTACCCCAGCATCTCACTACCCAGTGTCTCACTACCCAGTGTCTCACTACCCAGTGTCTCACTACCCAGTGTCTCACTACCCAGCATTTCACTACCCAGCGTCTCACTACCCCAGCGTTTCACTACCCAGTGTCTCACTACCCAGCATCTCACTACCCAGCGTCTCACTATCCCAGTGTCTCACTAGCAGTGTCTCACTACCCAGTGTCTCACTAGGAGTGTCTCACTACCCAGTGTCTCACTACCCAGTGTCTCACTAGCAGTGTCTCACTACCAGTGTCTCACCACCCAGTGTCTCACTACCCAGTGTCTCACTACCCAGCGTCTCACTACCCAGCGTCTCACTAGCAGTGTCTCACTACCCAGTGTCTCACTAGCAGTGTCTCACTACCCAGTGTCTCACTAGCAGTGTCTCACTACTCAGTGTCTCACTAGCAATGTCTCACTACCTGTGTCTCACTACCTAGTGTCTCACTACCCAGTGTCTCACTAGCAGTGTGTCACTACCCAGTGTCTCACTACCTGTGTCTCACTAGCAATGTCTCACTACCCAGTGTCTCACTACCCAGTGTCTCACTACCCGAGTGTCTCACTACCCAGTGTCTCACTGCCCAGTGTCTCACTACTCAGTGTCTCACTACCCAGTGTCTCACTACCCAGTGTCTCACTACCTGTGTCTCACTAGCAGTGTCTCACTACCCCAGTGTCTCACTACCCAGTGTCTCACTACCCAGTGTCTCACTACCCAGTGTCTCACTACCGCAGTGTCTCACTACTCCAGTGTCTCACTACCCAGTGTCTCACTACCCAGTGTCTCACTAGCAGTGTCTCACTACCCAGTGTCTCACTACCCAGTGTCTCACTACCCAGTGTCTGACTAGCAGTGTCTCACTACCCCAGTGTCTCACTACCAGTGTCTCACTACCCAGTGTCTCACTACCGAGTGTCTCACTACCCAGTGTCCCACTCCCAGTGTCTTACTAACCAGTGTCTCACTAGCAGTGTCTCACTACCCCAGTGTCTCACTACCAGTGTCTCACTACCCAGTGTCTCACTACCGAGTGTCTCACTACCCAGTGTCCCACTACCAGTGTCTCACTACCCAGTGTCTCAATACCCAGTGTCTCATTGCCCAAGTGTCTCACTACCCAGTGTCTCACTACCCAGCGTCTCTCAAGCAGTGTCCCACTACCAGTGTCTCACTACCGAGTGTCTCACTACCCAGTGTCCCACTACCAGTGTCTCACTACCCAGTGTCTCACTACCCAGTGTCGTCTCACTACCCAGTGTCTCACTACCAGTGTCTCACTACCAGTGTCTCACTACCCAGTTTCTCACTAACAGTGTCTCACTACCCAGTGTCTCACTACCCAGTGTCTCACTATCCCTGCGTCTCACTATCCCAGTGTCTCACTAGCAGTGTCTCACTACCCAGTGTCCCACTAGGAGTGTCTCACTACCCAGTGTCTCACTACCCAGTGTCTCACTAGCAGTGTCTCACTACCAGTGTCTCACTACCCAGTGTCTCACTACCCAGTGTCTCACTACCCAGCGTCTCACTACCCAGAGTCTCACTAGCAGTGTCTCACTACCCAGTGTATCACTAGCAGTGTCTCACTACTCAGTGTCTCACTAGCAATGTCTCACTACCTGTGTCTCACTACCTAGTGTCTCACTACCCAGTGTCTCACTAGCAGTGTGTCACTACCCAGTGTCTCACTACCCTTTGTCTCACTACCCAGTGTCTCACTACCCAGTGTCTCACTACCTGTGTCTCACTAGCAGTGTCTCACTACCCCAGTGTCACACTACCCAGTGTCTCACTACCCAGTGTCTCACTACCCCAGTGTCTCACTACCCAGTGTCTCACTGCCCAGTGTCTCACTACCCAGTGTCTCACTACCCAGTGTCTCACTACCTGTGTCTCACTAGCAGTGTCTCACTACCCCAGTGTCTCACTACCCAGTGTCTCACTACCCAGTGTCTCACTACCGCAGTGTCTCACTACCCCAGTGTCTCACTACCTGTGTCTCACTACCCAGTGTCTCACAAGCAGTGTCCCACTACCAGTGTCTCACTACCCAGTGTCTCACTACCCAGTGCCTCACTACTCAGTGTCTCACTAACCAGTGTCTCACTACCCCAGTGTCTCACTACCTGTGTCTCACTACCCAGTGTCTCACTACCCAGTGTCTCACTACCCAGTGTCTCACTACCAGTGCCTCACTACCCAGTGTCTCACTACCCAGTGTCTCACTACCCAGTGTCTCACAAGCAGTGTCTCACTACCAGTGTCTCACTACCCAGTGTCTCACTACCCAGTGTCTCACTACCAGTGCCTCACTACCCAGTGTCTCACTACCCAGTGTCTCACTACCCCAGTGTCTCACTACCCAGTGTCTCACTACCCAGTGTCTCACTACCGCAGTGTCTCACTACCCCAGTGTCTCACTACCTGTGTCTCACTACCCAGTGTCTCACAAGCAGTGTCCCACTACCAGTGTCTCACTACCCAGTGTCTCACTACCCAGTGTCTCACTACCCAGTGTCTCACTACCCCAGTGTCTCACTACCTGTGTCTCACTACCCAGTGTCTCACTACCCAGTGTCTCACTACCCAGTGTCTCACTACCAGTGCCTCACTACCCAGTGTCTCACTACCCAGTGTCTCACTACCCAGTGTCTCACAAGCAGTGTCTCACTACCCAGTGTCTCACTACCCAGTGTCTCACTACCCAGTGTCTCACTACCCAGCGTCTCACTACCCAGTATATCACTACCCAGTGTCTCACTACCGAGTGTCTCACTACCCAGTGTCCCACTACCCAGTGTCTCACTACCCAGTGTCCCACTACCCAGTGTCTCACTACCCCTGTGTCTCACTACCTGTGTCTCACTACCCCGTGTCTCACTACCCAGTGTCTCACTACCCAGTGTCTCACTACCCGGTGTATCACTACCCAGTGTTTTACTACCGAGTGTCTCACTACCCAGTGTCCCACTACCAGTGTCTCACTACCCAGTGTCTCACTACCCAGTGTCGTCTCACTGCCCAAGTGTCTCACTACCCAGTGTCTCACTACCCAGTGTCTCACTACCAGTTTCTCACTACCCAGTGTCTCACTACCCAGTGTCTCACTACCCAGTGTCTCACTACCTGTGTCTCACTACCCAGTGTCTCACTACCCAGCGTCTCACAAGCAGTGTCTCACTACCCCAGTGTCTCACTACTCAGTGTCTTACTACCCAGTATCTCACTACCAGTGTCTCACTACCCAGTGTCTCACTACCCAAGTGCCTCACTACCCAGTGTCTCACTACCCAGTGTCTCACTACCCAGTGTCTCACTACCCAAGTGTCTCACTACCCAGTGTCTCACTACCCAGTGTCTCACTAGCAGTGTCTCACTACCCCAGTGTCTCACTACCAGTGTCTCACTACCCAGTGTCTCACTACCGAGTGTCTCACTACCCAGTGTCCCACTACCAGTGTCTCACTACCCAGTGCCTCACTACCCAGTGTCTCACTACCCAGTGTCCCACTAGGAGTATCTCACTACCCAGTGTCTCACTACCCAGTGTCTCAACAGCAGTGTCTCACTACCAGTGTCTCACTACCCAGTGTCTCACTACCCCAGTGTCTCACTACCCAGTGTCTCACTACCCAGTGTCTCACTACCCCAGTGTCTCACTACCTGTGTCTCACTACCCAGTGTCTCACAAGCAGTGTCCCACTACCAGTGTCTCACTACCCAGTGTCTCACTACCTGTGTCTCACTACCCAGTGTCTCACTACCCAGTGTCTCACTACCCAGTGTCTCACTACCAGTGCCTCACTACCCAGTGTCTCACTACCCAGTGTCTCACTACCCAGTGTCTCACAAGCAGTGTCTCACTACCAGTGTCTCACTACCCAGTGTCTCACTACCCAGTGTCTCACTACCCAGTGTTTCACTACCCAGCGTCTCACTACCCAGTGTATCACTACCCAGTGTCTCACTACCGAGTGTCTCACTACCCAGTGTCCCACTACCCAGTGTCTCACTACCCAGTGTCCCACTACCCAGTGTCTCACTACCCCTGTGTCTCACTACCTGTGTCTCACTACCCCGTGTCTCACTACCCAGTGTCTCACTACCCAGTGTCTCACTACCCGGTGTATCACTACCCAGTGTCTCACTACCCCTGTGTCTCACTACCTGTGTCTCACTACCCCGTGTCTCACTACCCAGTGTCCCACTACCAGTGTCTCACTACCCAGTGTCTCACTACCCAGTGTCGTCTCACTGCCCAAGTGTCTCACTACCCAGTGTCTCACTACCCAGTGTCTCACTACCAGTTTCTCACTACCCAGTGTCTCACTACCCAGTGTCTCACTACCCAGTGTCTCACTACCTGTGTCTCACTACCCAGTGTCTCACTACCCAGCGTCTCACAAGCAGTGTCTCACTACCCCAGTGTCTCACTACTCAGTGTCTTACTACCCAGTATCTCACTACCAGTGTCTCACTACCCAGTGTCTCACTACCCAAGTGCCTCACTACCCAGTGTCTCATTACCCAGTGTCTCACAAGCAGTGTCCCACTACAAGTGTCTCACTACCCAGTGTCTCACTACCCAGTGTCTCACTACCCAGTGTCTCACTACCCAAGTGTCTCACTACCCAGTGTCTCACTACCCAGTGTCTCACTAGCAGTGTCTCACTACCCAGTGTCTCACTACCCAGTGTCTCACTACCCAGTGTCTCACTAGCAGTGTCTCACTACCCAGTGTCTCACTACCCAGTTTCTCACTACCCAGTGTCTCAGTAGCAGTGTCTCACTACCCAGTGTCTAACTACCCAGTGTCTCACTACCCAGCATCTCACTACCCAGCGTCTCACTACCCCAGCATCTCACAACCCAGTGTCTCACTACCCAGTGTCTCACTACCCAGTGTCTCACTACCCAGCATCTCACTACCCAGCATCTCACTACCCAGCGTCTCACTATCCCAGTGTCTCACTAGCAGTGTCTCACTACCCAGTGTCTCACTAGGAGTGTCTCACTACCCAGTGTCTCACTACCCAGTGTCTCACTAGCAGTGTCTCACTACCCAGTGTCTCACTACCCAGTGTCTCACTACCCAGCGTCTCACTACCCAGCGTCTCACTAGCGGTGTCTCACTACCCAGTGTCTCACTAGCAGTGTCTCACTACCCAGTGTCTCACTAGCAGTGTCTCACTACTCAGTGTCTCACTAGCAATGTCTCACTACCTGTGTCTCACTACCTAGTGTCTCACTACCCAGTGTCTCACTAGCAGTGTGTCACTACCCAGTGTCTCACTACCCAGTGTCTCACTACCTGTGTCTCACTAGCAATGTCTCACTACCCAGTGTCTCACTACCCAGTGTCTCACTACCCCAGTGTCTCACTACCCAGTGTCTCACTGCCCAGTGTCTCACTACTCAGTGTCTCACTACCCAGTGTCTCACTACCCAGTGTCTCACTACCTGTGTCTCACTAGCAGTGTCTCACTACCCAGTGTCTCACTACCCAGTGTCTCACTACCCAGTGTCTCACTACCGCAGTGTCTCACTACCCCAGTGTCTCACTACCCAGTGTCTCACTACCCAGTGTCTCACTATCCAGTGTCTCACTACCCAGTGTCTGACTAGCAGTGTCTCACTACCCCAGTGTCTCACTACCAGTGTCTCACTACCCAGTGTCTCACTACCGAGTGTCTCACTACCCAGTGTCCCACTACCAGTGTCTCACTAACCAGTGTCTCACTAGCAGTGTCTCACTACCCCAGTGTCTCACTACCAGTGTCTCACTACCCAGTGTCTCACTACCGAGTGTCTCACTACCCAGTGTCCCACTACCAGTGTCTCACTACCCAGTGTCTCACTACCCAGTGTCTCATTGCCCAAGTGTCTCACTACCCAGTGTCTCACTACCCAGCGTCTCTCAAGCAGTGTCCCACTACCAGTGTCTCACTACCGAGTGTCTCACTACCCAGTGTCCCACTACCAGTGTCTCACTACCCAGTGTCTCACTACCCAGTGTCGTCTCACTACCCAGTGTCTCACTACCAGTGTCTCACTACCAGTCTCACTACCCAGTTTCTCACTAACAGTGTCTCACTACCCAGTGTCTCACTACCCAGTGTCTCACTATCCCAGCGTCTCACTATCCCAGTGTCTCACTAGCAGTGTCTCACTACCCAGTGTCCCACTAGGAGTGTCTCACTACCCAGTGTCTCACTACCCAGTGTCTCACTAGCAGTGTCTCACTACCAGTGTCTCACTACCCAGTGTCTCACTACCCAGCGTCTCACTAGCAGTGTCTCACTACCCAGTGTCTCACTAGCAGTGTCTCACTACCCAGTGTCTCACTAGCAGTGTCTCACTACTCAGTGTCTCAATAGCAATGTCTCACTACCTGTGTCTCACTACCTAGTGTCTCACTACCCAGTGTCTCACTAGCAGTGTGTCACTACCCAGTGTCTCACTACCCAGTGTCTCACTACCCAGTGTCTCACTACCTGTGTCTCACTAGCAGTGTCTCACTACCCCAGTGTCACACTACCCAGTGTCTCACTACCCAGTGTCTCACTACCCCAGTGTCTCACTACCCAGTGTCTCACTACCCAGTGTCTCACTACCCAGTGTCTCACTACCTGTGTCTCACTAGCAGTGTCTCACTACCCCAGTGTCTCACTACCCAGTGTCTCACTACCCAGTGTCTCACTACCGCAGTGTCTCACTACCCCAGTGTCTCACTACCCAGTGTCTCACTACCCAGTGTCTCACTACCACAGTGTCTCACTACCCCAGTGTCTCACTACCCAGTGTCTCACTACCCAGTGTCTCACTAGCAGTGTCTCACTACCCAGTGTCTCACTACCCAGTGTCTCACTACCCAGTGTCTGACTAGCAGTGTCTCACTACCCCAGTGTCTCACTAGCAGTGTCTCACTACCCAGTGTCTCACTACCGAGTGTCTCACTACCCAGTGTCCCACTACCAGTGTCTCACTACCCAGTGTCTCACTACCCAGTGTCTCATTGCCCAAGTGTCTCACTACCCAGTGTCTCACTACCCAGCGTCTCTCAAGCAGTGTCCCACTACCAGTGTCTCACTACCGAGTGTCTCACTACCCAGTGTCCCACTACCAGTGTCTCACTACCCAGTGTCTCACTACCCAGTGTCGTCTCACTACCCAGTGTCTCACTACCAGTTTCTCACTAACAGTGTCTCACTACCCAGTGTCTCACTACCCAGTGTCTCACTACCCCAGTGTCTCACTACCTGTGTTTCACTACCCAGTGTCTCACTACCCAGTGTCTCACTACCCCAGTGTCTCACTACCCAGTGACTCACTACCCAGTGTCTCACTACCCAGTGTCTCACTACCCAGTGTCTCACTAACCCAGTGTCTCACTACCCCAGTGTCTCACTACCCAGTGTCTCACTACCCAGCGTCTCACAAGCAGTGTCTCACTACCCCAGTGTCTCACTACCTGTGTCTCACTACCCCAGTGTCTCACTACCCAAGTGCCTCACTACCCAGTGTCTCATTACCCAGTGTCTCACAAGCAGTGTCCCACTACCAGTGTCTCACTACCGAGTGTCTCACTACCCAGTGTCCCACTACCAGTGTCTCACTACCCAGTGTCTCACTAGCAGTGTCTCACTACCCAGTGTCTGACTAGCAGTGTCTCACTACCCCAGTGTCTCACTACCAGTGTCTCACTACCCAGTGTCTCACTACCGAGTGTCTCACTACCCAGTGTCCCACTACCAGTGTCTCACTAACCAGTGTCTCACTAGCAGTGTCTCACTACCCCAGTGTCTCACTACCAGTGTCTCACTACCCAGTGTCTCACTACCGAGTGTCTCACTACCCAGTGTCCCACTACCAGTGTCTCACTACCCAGTGTCTCACTACCCAGTGTCTCATTGCCCAAGTGTCTCACTACCCAGTGTCTCACTACCCAGCGTCTCTCAAGCAGTGTCCCACTACCAGTGTCTCACTACCGAGTGTCTCACTACCCAGTGTCCCACTACCAGTGTCTCACTACCCAGTGTCTCACTACCCAGTGTCGTCTCACTACCCAGTGTCTCACTACCAGTGTCTCACTACCAGTCTCACTACCCAGTTTCTCACTAACAGTGTCTCACTACCCAGTGTCTCACTACCCAGTGTCTCACTATCCCAGCGTCTCACTATCCCAGTGTCTCACTAGCAGTGTCTCACTACCCAGTGTCCCACTAGGAGTGTCTCACTACCCAGTGTCTCACTACCCAGTGTCTCACTAGCAGTGTCTCACTACCAGTGTCTCACTACCCAGTGTCTCACTACCCAGCGTCTCACTAGCAGTGTCTCACTACCCAGTGTCTCACTAGCAGTGTCTCACTACCCAGTGTCTCACTAGCAGTGTCTCACTACTCAGTGTCTCAATAGCAATGTCTCACTACCTGTGTCTCACTACCTAGTGTCTCACTACCCAGTGTCTCACTAGCAGTGTGTCACTACCCAGTGTCTCACTACCCAGTGTCTCACTACCCAGTGTCTCACTACCTGTGTCTCACTAGCAGTGTCTCACTACCCCAGTGTCACACTACCCAGTGTCTCACTACCCAGTGTCTCACTACCCCAGTGTCTCACTACCCAGTGTCTCACTACCCCAGTGTCTCACTACCCAGTGTCTCACTACCCAGTGTCTCACTACCCAGTGTCTCACTACCTGTGTCTCACTAGCAGTGTCTCACTACCCCAGTGTCTCACTACCCAGTGTCTCACTACCCAGTGTCTCACTACCGCAGTGTCTCACTACCCCAGTGTCTCACTACCCAGTGTCTCACTACCCAGTGTCTCACTACCCAGTGTCTCACTACCACAGTGTCTCACTACCCCAGTGTCTCACTACCCAGTGTCTCACTACCCAGTGTCTCACTAGCAGTGTCTCACTACCCAGTGTCTCACTACCCAGTGTCTCACTACCCAGTGTCCCACTACCAGTGTCTCACTACCCAGTGTCTCACTACCCAGTGTCTCATTGCCCAAGTGTCTCACTACCCAGTGTCTCACTACCCAGCGTCTCTCAAGCAGTGTCCCACTACCAGTGTCTCACTACCGAGTGTCTCACTACCCAGTGTCCCACTACCAGTGTCTCACTACCCAGTGTCTCACTACCCAGTGTCGTCTCACTACCCAGTGTCTCACTACCAGTTTCTCACTAACAGTGTCTCACTACCCAGTGTCTCACTACCCAGTGTCTCACTACCCCAGTGTCTCACTACCTGTGTTTCACTACCCAGTGTCTCACTACCCAGTGTCTCACTACCCCAGTGTCTCACTACCCAGTGACTCACTACCCAGTGTCTCACTACCCAGTGTCTCACTACCCAGTGTCTCACTAACCCAGTGTCTCACTACCCCAGTGTCTCACTACCCAGTGTCTCACTACCCAGCGTCTCACAAGCAGTGTCTCACTACCCCAGTGTCTCACTACCTGTGTCTCACTACCCCAGTGTCTCACTACCCAAGTGCCTCACTACCCAGTGTCTCATTACCCAGTGTCTCACAAGCAGTGTCCCACTACCAGTGTCTCACTACCGAGTGTCTCACTACCCAGTGTCCCACTACCAGTGTCTCACTACCCAGTGTCTCACTACCCAGTGTCTCAATACCCCAGTGTCTCACTACCTGTGTCTCACTACCCAGTGTCTCACTACCCAGTGTCTCACTACCCCAGTGTCTCACTACCCAGTGTCTCACTACCCAAAATCTCACTACCCAGTGTCTCACTACCCAGTGTCTCACTACCAGTGTCTCACTACCCAGTGTCTCACTACCCAGTGTCTCACTACCCCAGTGTCTCACTACCCAGTGTCTCACTACCCAGCGTCTCACAAGCAGTGTCTCACTACCCCAGTGTCTCACTACCTGTGTCTCACTACCCCAGTGTCTCACTACCCAAGTGCCTCACTACCCAGTGTCTCATTACCCAGTGTCTCACTACCCAGTGTCTCACTACCCCAGTGTCTCACTACCGAAGTGTCTCACTACCCAGTGTCTCACTACCCCAGTGTCTCACTACCCAGTGTCTCACTACCCAAAATCTCACTACCCAGTGTCTCACTACCCAGTGTCTCACTACCCAGTGTCTCAATAGCAGTGTCTCACGACCAAGTGTCTCACTAGCAGTGTCTCACTACCCCAGTGTCTCACTACCCCAGTGTCTCACTACCCAGTGTCTCACTACCCAGTGTCTCACTAGCAGTGTCTCACTACCCCAGTGTCTCACTACCAGTGTCTCACTACCCAGTGTCTCACTACCGAGTGTCTCACTACCCAGTGTCCCACTACCAGTGTCTCACTACCCAGTGTCTCACTACCCAGTGTCTCACTGCACAAGTGTCTCACTACCCAGTGTCTCACTACCCAGTGTCTCACTACCCAGCGTCTCTCAAGCAGTGTCTCACTACCCCTGTGTCTCACTACCCAGTGTCCCACTACCAGTGTCTCACTACCCAGTGTCTCACTACCCAGTGTCTCACTACTCAAGTGTCTCACTACCCAGTGTCTCACAAGCAGTGTCTCACTACCAGTGTCTCACTACCGAGTGTCTCACTACCCAGTGTCCCACTACCAGTGTCTCACTACCGAGTGTCTCACTACCCAGTGTCCCACTACCAGTGTCTCACTACCCAGTGTCTCACTACCCAGTGTCGTCTCACTACCCAGTGTCTCACTACCAGTTTCTCACTACCGAGTGTCTCACTACCCAGTGTCCCACTACCAGTGTCTCACTACCCAGTGTCTCACTACCCAGTGTCTCACTGCCCAAGTGTCTCACTACCCAGTGTCTCACTACCCAGTGTCTCACTACCCAGCGTCTCTCAAGCAGTGTCTCACTACCCCTGTGTCTCACTACCCAGTGTCCCACTACCAGTGTCTCACTACCCAGTGTCTCACTACCCAGTGTCTCACTACCCAGTGTCTCACTACCCCAGTGTCTCACTACCCAGTGACTCACTACCCAAAATCTCACTACCCAGTGTCTCACTACCCAGTGTCTCACTACCCAGTGTCTCACTACCCAGTGTCTCACTACCCAGTGTCTCACTACCCCAGTGTCTCACTACCCCAGTGTCTCACTACCCAGTGTCTCACTACCCAGCGTCTCACAAGCAGTGTCTCACTACCCCAGTGTCTCACTACCTGTGTCTCACTACCCCAGTGTCTCACTACCCAAGTGCCTCACTACCCAGTGTCTCATTACCCAGTGTCTCACAAGCAGTGTCCCACTACCAGTGTCTCACTACCGAGTGTCTCACTACCCAGTGTCCCACTACCAGTGTCTCACTACCCAGTGTCTCACTACCCAGTGTATCACTACCCCAGTGTCTCACTACCTGTGTCTCACTACCCAGTGTCTCACTACCCAGTGTCTCACTACCCCAGTGTCTCACTACCCAGTGTCTCACTACCCAAAATCTCACTACCCAGTGTCTCACTACCCAGTGTCTCACTACCCAGTGTCTCACTACCCAGTGTCTCACTACCCCAGTGTCTCACTACCCAGTGTCTCACTACCCAGCGTCTCACAAGCAGTGTCTCACTACCCCAGTGTCTCACTACCTGTGTCTCACTACCCCAGTGTCTCACTACCCAAGTGCCTCACTACCCAGTGTCTCATTACCCAGTGTCTCACAAGCAGTGTCCCACTACCAGTGTCTCACTACCCAGTGTCTCACTACCCAGTGTCTCACTACCCCAGTGTCTCACTACCCAAGTGTCTCACTACCCAGTGTCTCACTACCCCAGTGTCTCACTACCCAGTGTCTCACTACCCAAAATCTCACTACCCAGTGTCTCACTACCCAGTGTCTCACTACCCAGTGTCTCAATAGCAGTGTCTCACGACCAAGTGTCTCATTAGCAGTGTCTCACTACCCCAGTGTCTCACTACCCCAGTGTCTCACTACCCAGTGTCTCACTACCCAGTGTCTCACTACCCAGTGTCTCACTAGCAGTGTCTCACTACCCCAGTGTCTCACTACCAGTGTCTCACTACCCAGTGTCTCACTACCGAGTGTCTCACTACCCAGTGTCCCACTACCAGTGTCTCACTACCCAGTGTCTCACTACCCAGTGTCTCACTGCCCAAGTGTCTCACTACCCAGTGTCTCACTACCCAGTGTCTCACTACCCAGCGTCTCTCAAGCAGTGTCTCACTACCCCTGTGTCTCACTACCCAGTGTCCCACTACCAGTGTCTCACTACCCAGTGTCTCACTACCCAGTGTCTCACTACCCAGTGTCTCACTACTCAAGTGTCTCACTACCCAGTGTCTCACAAGCAGTGTCCCACTACCAGTGTCTCACTACCGAGTGTCTCACTACCCAGTGTCCCACTACCAGTGTCTCACTACCGAGTGTCTCACTACCCAGTGTCCCACTACCAGTGTCTCACTACCCAGTGTCTCACTACCCAGTGTCGTCTCACTACCCAGTGTCTCACTACCAGTTTCTCACTACCGAGTGTCTCACTACCCAGTGTCCCACTACCAGTGTCTCACTACCCAGTGTCTCACTACCCAGTGTCTCACTGCCCAAGTGTCTCACTACCCAGTGTCTCACTACCCAGTGGCTCACTACCCAGCGTCTCTCAAGCAGTGTCTCACTACCCCTGTGTCTCACTACCCAGTGTCCCACTACCAGTGTCTCACTACCCAGTGTCTCACTACCCAGTGTCTCACTACTCAAGCGTCTCACTACCCAGTGTCTCACAAGCAGTGTCCCACTACCAGTGTCTCACTACCGAGTGTCTCACTACCCAGTGTCCCACTACCAGTGTCTCACTACCGAGTGTCTCACTACCCAGTGTCCCACTACCAGTGTCTCACTACCCAGTGTCTCACTACCCAGTGTCGTCTCACTACCCAGTGTCTCACTACCAGTTTCTCACTAACAGTGCCTCACTACCCAGTGTCTCACTACCCAGTGTCTCACTAGCAGTGTCTCACTACCCCAGTGTCTCACTACCCAAGTGCCTCACTACCCAGTGTCTCATTACCCAGTGTCTGACAAGCAGTGTCCCACTACCCAGTGTCTCACTACCCAGTGTCTCACTACCCAGTGTCTCATTACCCAGTGTCTCACTACCCAAAATCTCACTACCCAGTGTCTCACTACCCAGTGTCTCACTACCCCAGTGTCTCACTACCCAGTGTCTCACTACCCAGTGTCTCACTACCCACTGTCTCACTACCCAGTGTCTCGCTACCAGTGTCTCACTACGAGTGTCTCACTACCCAGTGTCTCACTACCCAGTGTCTCACAAGCAGTGTCCCACTACCAGTGTCTCACTACCCAGTGTCTCACTACCAGTGTCTCACAACCCAGCGTCTCACTACCCGGTGTATCACTACCCAGTGTCTCACTACCGAGTGTCTCACTACCCAGTGTCCCACTACCAGTGTCTCACTACCCAGTGTCTCACTACCCAGTGTCTCACTACCAGTTTCTCACTAACAGTGTCTCACTAACCAGTGTCTCACTACCCAGTGTCTCACTACCCCAGTGTCTCACTATCTGTGTCTCACTACCCCAGTGTCTCACTACCTGTGTCTCACTACCCAGTGTCTCACTACCCAGTGTCTCACTACCCCAGTGTCTCACTACCCAGTGTCTCACTACCCCAGTGTCTCACTACCCAGTGTCTCACTACCCCAGTGTCTCACTACCCAGTGTCTCAATAGCAGTGTCTCACTACCCGGTGCCTCACTACCAGTATCTCACTACGAGTGTCTCACTACCCACTGTCTCACTACCCAGTGTCTCACTACCCCAGTGTCTCACTCCCCCAGTGTCTCACTACCCAGTGTCTCACTACCCAGTGTCTCACTAGCAGTGTCTCACTACCAGGTGTCTCACTACCCAGTGTCTCACGACCCAGTGTCTCAATAGCAGTGTCTCACTACCCCAGTGTCTCACTAGCAGTGTCTCACTACCCCAGTGTCTCACTACCCAGTGTCTCACTACCCAGTGTCTCACTACCCAGTTTCTCACTACCAGTTTCTCACTAACAGTGTCTCACTACCCAGTGTCTCACTACCAGTGTCTCACTACCCCAGTGTCTCACTACCTGTGTCTCACTACCCAGCGTCTCACAAGCAGTGTCTCACTACCCCAGTGTCTCACTACCTGTGTCTCACTACCCAGTGTCTCACAAGCAGTGTCTCACTACCCAGTGTCTCACTACCCAGTGTCTCACAAGCAGTGTCTCACTAGCAGTGTCTCACTACCCCAGTGTCTCACTACCCAGTGTCTCACTACCCAGTGTCTCACTATCGCAGTGTCTCACTACCTCCAGTGTCTCACTACCTGTGTCTCACTACCCAGTGTCTCACAAGCAGTGTCTCACTAGCAGTGTCTCACTACCCCAGTGTCTCACTACCCAGTGTCTCACTACCCAGTGTCTCACTACCGCAGTGTCTCACTACCCAGTGTCTCACTACCCAGTGTCTCACTACCACAGTGTCTCACTACCCAGTGTCTCACTACCCAGTGTCTCACTACCCAGTGTCTCACTACCCAGTGTCTGACTAGCAGTGTCTCACTACCCCAGTGTCTCACTACCAGTGTCTCACTACCCAGTGTCTCACTACCGAGTGTCTCACTACCCAGTGTCCCACTACCAGTGTCTCACTAACCAGTGTCTCACTAGCAGTGTCTCACTACCCCAGTGTCTCACTACCAGTGTCTCACTACCCAGTGTCTCACTACCGAGTGTCTCACTACCCAGTGTCCCACTACCAGTGTCTCACTACCCAGTGTCTCACTACCCAGTGTCTCATTGCCCAAGTGTCTCACTACCCTGTGTCTCACTACCCAGCGTCTCTCAAGCAGTGTCCCACTACCAGTGTCTCACTACCGAGTGTCTCACTACCCAGTGTCCCACTACCAGTGTCTCACTACCCAGTGTCTCACTACCCAGTGTCGTCTCACTACCCAGTGTCTCACTACCAGTTTCTCACTAACAGTGTCTCACTACCCAGTGTCTCACTACCCAGTGTCTCACTACCCAGTGTCTCACTACCCAGTGTCTCACTACCCCAGTGTCTCACTACCTGTGTCTCACTACCCAGTGTCTCACTACCCAGTGTCTCACTACCCCAGTGTCTCACTACCCAGTGACTCACTACCCAAAATCTCACTACCCAGTGTCTCACTACCCAGTGTCTCACTACCCCAGTGTCTCACTACCCAGTGTCTCACTACCCAGCGTCTCACAAGCAGTGTCTCACTACCCCAGTGTCTCACTACCTGTGTCTCACTACCCCAGTGTCTCACTACCCAAGTGCCTCACTACCCAGTGTCTCATTACCCAGTGTCTCACAAGCAGTGTCCCACTACCAGTGTCTCACTACCGAGTGTCTCACTACCCAGTGTCCCACTACCAGTGTCTCACTACCCAGTGTCTCTCTACCCAGTGTCTCACTACCCCAGTGTCTCACTACCTGTGTCTCACTACCCAGTGTCTCATTACCCAGTGTCTCACTACCCCAGTGTCTCACTACCCAGTGTCTCACTACCCAAAATCTCACTACCCAGTGTCTCACTACCCAGTGTCTCACTACCAGTGTCTCACTACCCAGTGTCTCACTACCCCAGTGTCTCACTACCCAGTGTCTCACTACCCAGCGTCTCACAAGCAGTGTCTCACTACCCCAGTGTCTCACTACCTGTGTCTCACTACCCCAGTGTCTCACTACCCAAGTGCCTCACTACCCAGTGTCTCATTACCCAGTGTCTCACAAGCAGTGTCCCACTACCAGTGTCTCACTACCCAGTGTCTCACTACCCAGTGTCTCACTACCCCAGTGTCTCACTACCCAAGTGTCTCACTATCCAGTGTCTCACTACCCCAGTGTCTCACTACCCAGTGTCTCACTACCCAAAATCTCACTACCCAGTGTCTCACTACCCAGTGTCTCACTACCCAGTGTCTCACTACCCAGTGTCTCAATAGCAGTGTCTCACGACCAAGTGTCTCACTAGCAGTGTCTCACTACCCCAGTGTCTCACTACCCCAGTGTCTCACTACCCAGTGTCTCACTACCCAGTGTCTCACTAGCAGTGTCTCACTACCCCAGTGTCTCACTACCAGTGTCTCACTACCCAGTGTCTCACTACCGAGTGTCTCACTACCCAGTGTCCCACTACCAGTGTCTCACTACCCAGTGTCTCACTACCCAGTGTCTCACTGCCCAAGTGTCTCACTACCCAGTGTCTCACTACCCAGTGTCTCACTACCCAGCGTCTCTCAAGCAGTGTCTCACTACCCCTGTGTCTCACTACCCAGTGTCCCACTACCAGTGTCTCACTACCCAGTGTCTCACTACCCAGTGTCTCACTACCCAGTGTCTCACTACTCAAGTGTCTCACTACCCAGTGTCTCACAAGCAGTGTCCCACTACCAGTGTCTCACTACCGAGTGTCTCACTACCCAGTGTCCCACTACCAGTGTCTCACTACCGAGTGTCTCACTACCCAGTGTCCCACTACCAGTGTCTCACTACCCAGTGTCTCACTACCCAGTGTCATCTCACTACCCAGTGTCTCACTACCAGTTTCTCACTACCGAGTGTCTCACTACCCAGTGTCCCACTACCAGTGTCTCACTACCCAGTGTCTCACTACCCAGTGTCTCACTGCCCAAGTGTCTCACTACCCAGTGTCTCACTACCCAGTGTCTCACTACCCAGCGTCTCACAAGCAGTGTCTCACTACCCCAGTGTCTCACTACCAGTGTCTCACTACCCAGTTTCTCACTACCCACTGTCTCACTGCCCAAGTGTCTCACTACCCAGTGTCTCACTACCCAGTGTCTCACTACCCAGCGTCTCACAAGCAGTGTCTCACTACCCCAGTGTCTCACTACCTGTGTCTCACTACCCCAGTGTCTCACTACCCAAGTGCCTCACTACCCAGTGTCTCATTACCCAGTGTCTCACAAGCAGTGTCCCACTACCAGTGTCTCACTACCGAGTGTCTCACTACCCAGTGTTCCACTACCAGTGTCTCACTACCCAGTGTCTCACTACCCAGTGTCTCACTACCCCAGTGTCTCACTACCTGTGTCTCACTACCCAGTGTCTCACTACCCAGTGTCTCACTACCCCAGTGTCTCACTACCCAGTGTCTCACTACCCAAAATCTCACTACCCAGTGTCTCACTACCCAGTGTCTCACTACCAGTGTCTCACTACCCAGTGTCTCACTACCCAGTGTCTCACTACCCCAGTGTCTCACTACCCAGTGTCTCACTACCCAGCGTCTCACAAGCAGTGTCTCACTACCCCAGTGTCTCACTACCTGTGTCTCACTACCCCAGTGTCTCACTACCCAAGTGCCTCACTACCCAGTGTCTCATTACCCAGTGTCTCACAAGCAGTGTCCCACTACCAGTGTCTCACTACCCAGTGTCTCACTACCCAGTGTCTCACTACCCCAGTGTCTCACTACCCAAGTGTCTCACTATCCAGTGTCTCACTACCCCAGTGTCTCACTACCCAGTGTCTCACTACCCAGTGTCTCACTACCGCAGTGTCTCACTACCTCCAGTGTCTCACTACCTGTGTCTCACTACCCAGTGTCTCACAAGCAGTGTCTCACTAGCAGTGTCTCACTACCCCAGTGTCTCACTACCCAGTGTCTCACTACCGCAGTGTCTCACTACCCCAGTGTCTCACTACCCAGTGTCTCACTACCCAGTGTCTCACTACCCAGTGTCTCACTACCACAGTGTCTCACTACCCCAGTGTCTCACTACCCAGTGTCTCACTACCCAGTGTCTCACTAGCAGTGTCTCACTACCCAGTGTCTCACTACCCAGTGTCTCACATCCAGTGTCTGACTAGCAGTGTCTCACTACCCCAGTGTCTCACTACCAGTGTCTCACTACCCAGTGTCTCACTACCGAGTGTCTCACTACCCAGTGTCCCACTACCAGTGTCTCACTAACCAGTGTCTCACTAGCAGTGTCTCACTACCCCAGTGTCTCACTACCAGTGTCTCACTACCCAGTGTCTCACTACCGAGTGTCTCACTACCCAGTGTCCCACTACCAGTGTCTCACTACCCAGTGTCTCACTACCCAGTGTCTCATTGCCCAAGTGTCTCACTACCCAGTGTCTCACTACCCAGCGTCTCTCAAGCAGTGTCCCACTACCAGTGTCTCACTACCGAGTGTCTCACTACCCAGTGTCCCACTACCAGTGTCTCACTACCCAGTGTCTCACTACCCAGTGTCGTCTCACTACCCAGTGTCTCACTACCAGTTTCTCACTAACAGTGTCTCACTACCCAGTGTCTCACTACCCAATGTCTCACTACCCCAGTGTCTCACTACCTGTGTCTCACTACCCAGTGTCTCACTACCCAGTGTCTCACTACCCCAGTGTCTCACTACCCAGTGACTCACTACCCAAAATCTCACTACCCAGTGTCTCACTACCCAGTGTCTCACTACCCCAGTGTCTCACTACCCCAGTGTCTCACTACCCAGTGTCTCACTACCCAGCGTCTCACAAGCAGTGTCTCACTACCCCAGTGTCTCACTACCTGTGTCTCACTACCCCAGTGTCTCACTACCCAAGTGCCTCACTACCCAGTGTCTCATTACCCAGTGTCTCACAAGCAGTGTCCCACTACCAGTGTCTCACTACCGAGTGTCTCACTACCCAGTGTCCCACTACCAGTGTCTCACTACCCAGTGTCTCACTACCCAGTGTCTCACTACCCCAGTGTCTCACTACCTGTGTCTCACTACCCAGTGTCTCACTACCCAGTGTCTCACTACCCCAGAGTCTCACTACCCAGTGTCTCACTACCCAAAATCTCACTACCCAGTGTCTCACTACCCAGTGTCTCACTACCAGTGTCTCACTACCCAGTGTCTCACTACCCAGTGTCTCACTACCCAGTGTCTCACTACCCCAGTGTCTCACTACCCAGTGTCTCACTACCCAGCGTCTCACAAGCAGTGTCTCACTACCCCAGTGTCTCACTACCTGTGTCTCACTACCCCAGTGTCTCACTACCCAAGTGCCTCACTACCCAGTGTCTCATTACCCAGTGTCTCACAAGCAGTGTCCCACTACCAGTGTCTCACTACCCAGTGTCTCACTACCCAGTGTCTCACTACCCCAGTGTCTCACTACCCAAGTGTCTCACTATCCAGTGTCTCACTACCCCAGTGTCTCACTACCCAGTGTCTCACTACCCAAAATCTCACTACCCAGTGTCTCACTACCCAGTGTCTCACTACCCAGTGTCTCACTACCCAGTGTCTCAATAGCAGTGTCTCACGACCAAGTGTCTCACTAGCAGTGTCTCACTACCCCAGTGTCTCACTACCCCAGTGTCTCACTACCCAGTGTCTCACTACCCAGTGTCTCACTAGCAGTGTCTCACTACCCCAGTGTCTCACTACCAGTGTCTCACTACCCAGTGTCTCACTACCGAGTGTCTCACTACCCAGTGTCCCACTACCAGTGTCTCACTACCCAGTGTCTCACTACCCAGTGTCTCACTGCCCAAGTGTCTCACTACCCAGTGTCTCACTACCCAGTGTCTCACTACCCAGCGTCTCTCAAGCAGTGTCTCACTACCCCTGTGTCTCACTACCCAGTGTCCCACTACCAGTGTCTCACTACCCAGTGTCTCACTACCCAGTGTCTCACTACCCAGTGTCTCACTACTCAAGTGTCTCACTACCCAGTGTCTCACAAGCAGTGTCCCACTACCAGTGTCTCACTACCGAGTGTCTCACTACCCAGTGTCCCACTACTAGTGTCTCACTACCGAGTGTCTCACTACCCAGTGTCCCACTACCAGTGTCTCACTACCCAGTGTCTCACTACCCAGTGTCATCTCACTACCCAGTGTCTCACTACCAGTTTCTCACTACCGAGTGTCTCACTACCCAGTGTCCCACTACCAGTGTCTCACTACCCAGTGTCTCACTACCCAGTGTCTCACTGCCCAAGTGTCTCACTACCCAGTGTCTCACTACCCAGTGTCTCACTACCCAGCGTCTCACAAGCAGTGTCTCACTACCCCAGTGTCTCACTACCAGTGTCTCACTACCCAGTTTCTCACTACCCACTGTCTCACTGCCCAAGTGTCTCACTACCCAGTGTCTCACTACCCAGTGTCTCACTACCCAGCGTCTCACAAGCAGTGTCTCACTACCTGTGTCTCACTACCC